>NC_133524.1:49803250-50447500 GCF_049354715.1 Callithrix jacchus | reverse complement strand
GTTAGGGAAAACAAAATGGTTGAGTGGGAGCAAGGGGCTAGTAGACCTATCTTTAAGCTGAACTAACAGGACAAAAACACTGTTTCGACTTCAACTTTATGAATTTGATCAATAAAGAGTCAAGTTTATTAAAGATTATGTTCTTCTCACCTACATATACATATTTGCAAGATTCAGAAAATGTGAATTGCCCAACATTGAGGACTATTCTATGATGTTTATTTGAGATTGGTTAGAGAGGAGAGCTGACGAAGATTATGGGGAGAAGGGCTAAGCCTCGATAGCAGGATTGTGCTCTGAGGACAAGGGAATTTGAACAATAGCAGGAAGGCATTCTAGGCTGAAGGAGCTGAATTTATCAAAGCACAAGCTGTGATGTGCATGGAAGGTGAGATGAAGCTTTAGACATGTCGAAGCCTCCTGAACCTAGGACATGAACATCCTAAAGTTTTCTTGCTGAGAAATAGCAAACAGGATCATACACAGAACATTTGCCACAGAAAATGATGAGGAAATGGAATCGTGAACTGGGGACTTATATACTGTGGCTAATAGACTGATAGGGTTAAGACAGTTATAGCACTTTAGATTCTGGCCTTCTCATCATTTCTGTCATCCAGATGAAGAAACTCTGGCATAAAGAAATTAAATGGCCCAGAATCATGCTTTAGGGAAATAGTAAAGCCATCATAAAATTCACAGCCCCTGAATTCCCAGACTGTTCCAGCATTCAGACACACTGCTTCTATTGTTGCTCTCCAATGCTTAAAAACAAAATACCCTGTGTGTACAAGGAAAGAAAAATATTCACTGACCACCTAGTGACAAGAAATACATTAAAAAGTTGAGGATATTATGCCTACATTCCAACAGGCAGGAAGCCATGTCATGTGTGTGTTTTGGTAGGTGCTAAAAGTGTTAACACAGGTTATTTACATACTCAGAGAACCTAGTCAAATCTAACACATTGTTTGACGCCTACTCTTGCCCACTCTGGCCCACAATCTTCTCTGCCTTTTAGAGTTTGGCTTATTCTCTGGTTGTTTCACATGTGCATGTCTTATTTAACCTAATACTTGTACCCTCCATCTTCTCCTTCTACCTCTCCTCCTCCCCAGAGTCAGTTCTTTCTTCTCTGGTTACAAATTTTATTAGGTTTCCCCTACCCTGAAGAATAAACTGTTGTCCCTTGTTCTTGTTATCATTTCAAGCCTTTGCCCTTCCTCTCTCCTATGACTATGAAAACTTCTACAGTGGTTGCCTTCCCTTGAAATCTATTAGGTTGGTGCAAAAACAATCGCGGTTTTTCACCATTAAAAGTAATGCCATTACTTTTGCACCAACTGAATACATTTAGCTCCTAATATTTTTCTGAGACAGTTTTTCAAGGTCATTGCTGTGCTTCTAACTGCTACGTCAATTAACCTTTTCTCAGCCATCTTCCTTCTCCTCAGCCTCTTTGCAATACTTAGCATTACAGACCGCCCAGTCTATTATCAGGCCGCTCCAAACAGCCACACCATGTTCTCTCTCCTGAAAGAGCCAGAAGGGGCAGAGTTAACACCCTAGGCCATGGGTTGGCAAACTATAGCCCAAGGGCCAAATCTTGCCTGCCTCCTATTTTTGCAAATAAAGTTTTTCTAGTCACAGCTAGGTTCGTTTGTTTACCTATGCTCTATGGCTGCTTTCGGGCCACATCAGCAGAATGGAGTGGGTGCTATAGAGACCACTTGGCCCACAAATCCTAAAATATTTACTATCTGGCTCCTTTACAGCAGAAGTTTGCCAATCCCTGCCCTAGACAATTTTCAAAAACCCAGCTATAGATAAGCCATTCCTCATTTGCTACAGTCACGTTCTACTCCAAGGCTCATGAATTATTTTCTCTTGGTAACAGCAGCTGTAGCAGCAGCATTAACAACTGGCTGCGGTGCTAATGAGTGCTATTATGTGCTGTATTTCATTTAATCCTCACAGCAAACTTCTAAACATTCAGACTTTGATTACCGCCATTTTACAGATCAGTAAACTCAAGTTTCCAGGGATCAAGAAACTTGCTCAAAGCCACAAAACTAGCAGGGGATTGGATTCAAATCAGGCAGCCTAAAGCTAGAGCCTCTGCTT
The DNA here is from genome assembly GCF_049354715.1 of Callithrix jacchus. Lineage (NCBI taxonomy): Eukaryota > Metazoa > Chordata > Mammalia > Primates > Cebidae > Callithrix > Callithrix jacchus. The sequence continues at coordinate 50,445,376 of NC_133524.1, read as the reverse complement.
GCTGTTACCTACCACTGTACACCTTCCATCTCCAGGTTTCTACCTAACTTCTTTTCAGCTCAAGATTCCAGATGTTCCTAGGCCATATCTTTAATGCCATGAGGACACACCTCTTACCATCTCTACCTAGTGTCCTTGGTACTCTGCTTCCCCCACCGGGTGAGAAGCCTTCTTGGGAACTTGGTTGAAAGCTGTATTTGTACAGCAAGTATACCATTTTTAGGGAGACTATATATCATTTGTAGTGGCGGGAGGTTGATGGAGTTTATAAGGCAAGGTGGCACCATTCCACCCCTAGCCACTATGAAAGAATGAGATCATAAGCTTCTTGAGAGTATGAGCCATATCTTACATGCTTTTCTGCATCACTGAATGTGAGAGTAGATGTTTAAGAAACACCCACAAAATGTCTCAGGAAGTCCTCTTCCACATCTTTTCTCCTAAAACCCATGCAGCACATATTTCTTTAAATAAACTGTCTCCAACAGAAGGGCTCTTCCTCAAAACAAGTACCAAAGGGCTAACATCATCTTAAAATGGATACAGTATTTTATAGTGTACAAAATGCATTTAATACATTTCCTCATTTATTTAAAATAAGAATTGCAGGTATTAGTACCCTGTACAGATGGGGACATTAAGCTTCTAAAAGTTTCACAGCAGTTCATTAAAGGTAGGAAATAGGAAAGCACAGTACCTGACTCAGCTCATGACTTGGGGGAGGAACATGCCACAGTTTTAGGAGATTTGTTTTGAAAAGTAACATTTTACCATACCTGATAAAAGCCCAATAAGGAGCATCAACAACCAGCCGGAAAAAGCATCACTCACGCTGTGAATTAAGGCCCATGTTGACTCTTTGCTTTTATTGGTAATCTAGGGGAAAATTAGAAAACATTGGTACACTCTACACACACCCTTTTTTTACCTCAAAACTGTTCAACAAAGAAATACAAAGACAAATCACTGGAGAATAGAGACCAATTTAGAGCTACCTCTCACATCATCTTTAGCTGAACCAGTTTCCCTAACAATTTTGAGGTTTACTGAAACCCCACCTTAATACCCACAAGCCCCTTATTCAGGGCTTCTTCCCAAGCTGCTCATTTCTTATAGCATCACGTGTGTTGCTGATTGCAGTGGTCTCTTTCTGTCCTGGACATCAGATTCTCCAAGGGCAATCTCTTGACTCACAGCAAATAGTTTCAATGTTTTTCACAGAATAAACAAACACAGGCTTATTTGAGTGATAAAAGTACAAATTGAGGCTTTACTACCTGGGGGCTGTAGTTCAGGTCAGGCAAATTCCCAGACTCAATTCCACAAACCCCTAATTGTACAGTGGTCACAGATACTAAGTGATAGCAACAACGTATCTCTTTCATTTTCAAAAACCTGCAGGTAACATCAAGGCTATCAGGAGGTGCAGAAAGTTTTATCCTTGACAATTTAACCCTTCAGGGCCCACATTTTAAAAATCAACATTCTGACAGTTTTGTGTAGGTACCTCCCCTTTCTCTGTATCTCTATTTCTTATCTTTGAAATGGCAACCTAGCTACCCCACTTTAGCTACAGTAATGTCACAAACAATAAATTATTCTGAAAATTTCAAAAGCATTTTAAAAAATAGTTTTGACCTATGACTTTAAGTTTCCAATTTCAGTGCTGAAAAGGAATGAAGTTACATTTTTCCCTGTGACATTGTTTCCCTTCTGATAATGAACAGTTAATACCAAAAAAAAGCCCCCTTGGGCTATTTGATAAGCACACTTTAAGTGGTTTTGGATTACTAATTGGCATCATTTGCCTCAGATGCAACCATTAATATAAAAGGAAGTGCGGGCTTGTCATATCACAGGTGACTCTCATAATCTGGATAACATGTTGAACGTGCAACTGATGACAAACTGCCAAATTAGATGGCAGAAATTCTAAAGCCTGCCTGATGAATTGATATATACATACAATAGAATATGTGTATATGTTCCCAAATGGTAGAAATCTTATGAAAAACACGAAATGTTTTATAGTGATCAATTTTTCGAGTTGTGACAAGAAAACTCAGTGGAATCACCAAATATCCCAGGATTAAGAAGGAATTTCTCAAAACCTGTACTTGGGACAACCTGACTCCTGGGTTCAGGTGGTCGTGAGAAAACCAGTCAGGAGCTGGAAAGGATTAAGAATGAAAAACAATCTCCACCTGACTACTCAGGAGATTTGCTTGACTCTAAGAGGAGGAAATTAACTTGGGAGAGAATGGGGCAGCTTAAAAAAAATCACATTTCAAATCTAGAGTCCAAGAAGAAATAGTAAGAAATAAAAATAAATAATACCTATTGTGGGTTGAAGAAGTGACTCACCAGATGACCATCTACTGGGAATCTCTGGAATTGGACACCTATTTTTTTAATAAGCTTTCTATGTGGCCCTCATACAAACCAGAAATTGCAAGGCCCTAATTTAAATGATACACAGCAACAAGTTAAAGGCAAATGACCTTGGCAGGTCTCTCTGAGAAGTTTTCACAGTACTTCAAAAATAGAAAAGTGGGGAAATTATCTTGCTAAATTCAAAAGAACCTATACCATAGCCATAAGTGCCATCTATTACCTATCACATTAAGTTAATCTCCCTAATTTGAATTTGATTGGTCTTGTGGTTTTATTGGAGTTGAAAGCATAAGTTTACTTTGGTTTTATGGTTGCACAAGAGCAATAATCACAAGGAGTTTATTTTGTATGCTTCAGTAAACACTAAGGCTCTGAGATTTCTTTCTTTTATTCCTTTAACAGAAGAGCATTTACTTTACTTAGTTATGAATATCCTGCATTAAGGGAAAAACCATAAAAGAGGGATGAGATGGGAAAGGAAGATCTTTGACATTTATTTTGCCACCTTCCTCCAAGTTTGTTTTCACCTCTCTTCAGAGGCATTTATATCCATTTCGCTGTAAGGATCCTTTCCAACTACTTACTATAGGAAGACAAATCATTAAATGCAATTTAAAATTTTTAGGATAAAAATTATGGCCAAGATGACTTTAAAAATAAATTTAAAAAACGAAACCCTATATTGCCAACAGAAACCAGATTCGGTCACATCCAGGGCTGAAGAAAGGAAAAAACAGAAAGAACAGATATCTTCAATTTCTTCCCCTGTATTTCCTAACAATTATGTGCCATCTTTTGTCTTACCTCTCGGTGCCTATCCCGGTCTCGAGACTTCTCTCTCACCCAATCAATTGTATTGAAATCATCATAGGTGCCTACACCAGGGATTGGCTCCTCCAAGAAGTCCATGATCCTATTTGAAGAACCTATTCCTCCACCATTGTACGACTTGTTCTCTGTATTGAACAAGAAACAGACATTGGTACTTCAGACACTGTTAACATTTTTGATACCTTCTTTTTGGGTTCCAAAAGGTGAGCCCTTAAACTATTAGATGACTACAGTTGGGGCTGATAAAGAAATACAGTCACCTGGTATGACCATCCATCCCATTCAGAGTTTTCTGTGGTGTAGGCACAAAATGATGACTTGCTAAAAGCAGTGTCAATGGAAAGCGACAGATGAGAGTGACAGTACAAAGAGAAAAATGATAGGAGTTGATGTGCAATGGAAAGGATTTATGAAACAAAAGACAAGGAGGGTGGAGCACCTTAGGTATTTCAGTTTATGGAAGGGAGACAAAAGGGTCAAAGGCACTTGCAGCCATATCACAACAAGAACCATTTTACATTTATAAGGCAGTAATGCAATCCTATCAGGTGGTTTTTGCCTGACTGGGGACTCCAAATAAAGCATATGGGCCTCTTCACAATTTAAGTTGGCTGGAATGTACAAATTTCCCTTCAATAGGTATAAGACTTGATCCCTGACATAATGGGCCTGTAGGAACTCTAAGTATGTCAGCACAGTCTAAGATTTACAAGCAGAGATTTAAAGAACAGTACATGATTCAGTGATGAAATGTCCCTCCCTGATCATTCAACTGGAAGAAACATATCCACCTGCCCACCCATCATAGTCCCTTATCTGCTATGCTTTGGGTACTTCCATTACAATTACTTATGTGCATGCTTTCTCTTCCTTTCTAGACTAGAAGCTTTTTGCTGGTAGCCCAATATCTGATTCATCGTTGCCTTCTCCACAGTGTCTAGCACATATCCAAGAATCAGTAAATATCGCCTGAACCAAAATTTGTTTGATGAATGGTGGGAATGGGGGAGAAAGTTTTAAACTCACAAGCTATCTCACACAAGGCTTAAATTTGATCAAAATATTTTTGCAACATTGTTTGATGGAATAAGATTTTGCTATTAAACACACAATATAAAGCAGTACTGAGGAATCTATGCAAATGCACACTGGGGAAAAGTGCAGAGTAAGGCCGTCATTTAATTTACCCAGCCAGAGCTCACATTTGCAGCACCAACCTTGGCAGGGACAAGGCTTCCTCCAGACTGTTTGGTAATAAATTCCTCTGCAGAGGAGGCCCAAGTGGGCCTGAGCTGACTCCCTCTCTTTCCATCTGCATCCATATCTTCACTGTAAACTCCAAACAGACAACTTTAGCACTCATATGGGGTAAGTTTGAAGGAACACTCCAAGCTGTACTTACAATTGGTTTACCAATTGTAAGTCTTCTGAATACCTAAGTCAGCACACCTTTCACAGGCAAGGTGCACATTTGAAAGAAAAAGCTCTGCAAAGTCCAAATCATCTGTAGGGTGGGGGCGGGGTAGGGGTGGAGTGGAGAAGGTGAACAAGTTAATCTTAAAACCCCAAACCAAAGTCCTTTCCATATCTTCATTCATATCTTGCTGTAAAATGGATGGCTGCTGAATCACCAGCCCAGCATTTCCTATCATGTCAGTGTCATATTGATAAAGATGAAAGCTGGTGTGTTTCTTGAGAGCTTAGAGGGAAAAAAAGCCAGCTAGGAAATGAGGGCAGAAAGAGGATAAAGTATGTGTGTGTGGAGGTGGGGGAGGGCAAGCTGTTTCAATTCTCAAGTCCAATGCTGATATGAACACAGGACACCAAACAAACAGATATTTACTTTTTAAGGCAGGTTAATGCCCCAACTGAATTTACTCTGGTTTAAGAGTTCTTCTTTCAAAAGGGAAAAACAGGATTTTGTGAAACTAATTTTAAAAATCATCTCATAGCTATCTAATGTTAAACTATATATCAAAGTGAGGCCCCCAGCTTTAAGGATATTAAGGCAAAATGAAGATCTGCAACAGCTTTTAGCAGGAAAGAAAGAATCCTATTACATCACTAGGTAACATGAGCACTGCATCATCCTCCTTTGTAGTCCGGTTTCCTTAGAAACGCAATTGTCAGGCCCCTCTCAAAGAGCAGGCAGTGATTAGAATCCTACAACAGACTGCTTGCGATTCTCCAGATCCCCTGCTCCCGGGGGGCATGCTTCAGTCCTTGGTCGGGCTCAAGTCTGCTTACCTTCAATCACAGTTTTCTTTTTTTCTGCCTCAAGGAAGAAATAACCTTGGCAGCCCGCATTTGGTCATTTAGGTTGGGGAGCTTTTACAAAAGAAGCCCCAGTCTGAAGTGCTTTAGAAGGGCACTTGCTGCATTCTCTGCCTTTCACGGCAACAAACGCCACCTAAAGAACCACCAGTGTTCCCTGGCGGTCAGAATGTGATGTCACTGTTGAGTCATGTGACCAGACCTTTGGACCAGCCTGGGAGAAAGGAAGATTTTTAACTGGGCACGGAAGCCTTAAAGATGTAGTCTCATCTAAACAAATGCCATCAAACCAGTGGCAGTCGGGTCAGCTCAGGAAACCTGGGTCCAGACAAGTCTTAATCTTCATTTAGCAGAAAATCCAAGAAGGCAAAGTAGAAATATCCAAAAGAATTTAGAGTTACAGAGGTCCTAAGTATAAAAGGGAGAAAGGCAAATATAAAAAAGGCTTTTTAAAAAATGCACTGGATAGCAACAACGTAGGTAAAGTCTCACAAACCTAATGCTGAGTGAAAGATACCAGACACAAAAATACACATAACATTCATTATGATTCTACAACAGACTGCTTGTGATTCTATGCCTCTAAGTTCAAAAACAGGCAAGCCTAACTTATATCATTTTACAACAGAAATGTTAAGTGATTACATTTCAAAGAGAAGCAAGGAAATTACAAAAGTAAAGATAGAAGCTACGCAGAGAAGGGGGCTGTCATGTGGGAGGGGCATATGGCAAGGGCTTCTGGAATGCTGGTCATTTTTCTTGATCTGGGACATGGTTTACCTGAGTGCTCATTTTACAATTATTCTTTGAACTGTATACATGTTTTATGCTTCTTTATGTACAAATCATAATTAAAGAAAAATGTAAAAAACTGAGCTGCATATAAACTTACTATACAAGGTCAGTTCTTTAAAAGCACCTCATCACTTAAAAAACCCAGAGTACAGTCAAGAAAGTGAGTTGTTTCTGAGTAGTAGTGCTCTACGCAGAAAGCAACAACTCTGATACTCATTAATCCAATCTGGATGAAAGTAGCTGTTTCAGCCTGACAGTAAATTCACTATAATGTTTCTATGGTTTTAAAGGGTTGTGAAGGCTATTTTAAAGCAGGTCTTAATTAATTGTGCAATTTGGCCAGTTCAGTAAAGAATAAAATTGCTATCTCCCAACTCTCTACATTGGGAGGATTCCCTAAGGGAATCTGAAGGACGGCCACTGTTAAACATTAACCCAGTCATAGTGTGCTCTAATAATTGGACCCTGTGTGTAGGGCTTTGAAATGATATTACTCTCATCAATTCTCAAGGTTCAATACACCCTGAAATGTTAATACAACAAAACCTTATGAAATGTGAGGCACTGCATGGGACCTGTATGCTTTCAGTTCATCATTGTTCTATTATCTCACTCACTTGATGAACTAGTCTAGCATTAATGAGGAGGATTGAAAAGGTAGTGGCAACTGACTGTATTAAATGGCCATGAGCTACATTGCTATAAAAAGCAAAAACCATTTGTGGTCCAACTGTGAGTATCTTATTCAATTAAACTTTTATAAAAGTATGTGTACCTCATTCAAAAAGGGTAACGTGTCCAACCTCTTAAGCCTCCTTCCAAGTTGTTCTTTAGTAAACACAATTTTACCTGTAACTGTATCTGAACACCACTACATAATTCACTTATATTATCTAGTATGATTTACATTATCTATTAGATTATTTCACACATTAGCAGCTATATTATTAGGCAGTCAATTTTGCAAAGATACTATCTTTTTTGGTACATAAAAATGTATAGTTCAAAGGATTGCATAGCTGGTGCCATAACTTTTAATGAAAGTTCATGTGTTTTTCAAAAGCTTTATCAACACTTCCAAGGGAGGGGCTTCTTTTTATTCCAGGTACAGTTACTTCCTTTGAGAACTAGAGGGCTGGTGGCTATGAGGCAGCCGTCATACTAAAACAAGATTTAATTACACTTTAGATTACGAAATGAGGCACCAGTAACAGAGTTTGACATGCTTTATTTCTTTCATTCTTTTCTACTCTCCATTCTCTTCTCTGGCAAACTTGTCATCTTTCGAGTGTGTTTGTTATACAGACTGCCCAGTGTAGGTCAACTGATACTATTGTAAAAATAAGACAAAGAAATTCTTACCAATTTTAAATGCATCCTATGATAAAAACACAATAATAGAATATTTTGAGATAAACAGAATTCTTTCTGAAACACCGATCTGACCAGATAATTTCCCAATTTTACTATTCCAGTAGCTCCTACAACAATATTTTGAAAACTTTTAGCCCATGAAGACCTCTAAATGGTTATTTGACACAAGAGTGGACTGTGAATTTAAAAATATTCATTATACTTTTTAGAATAGGAAAAATAATATATTTTAAATTGTATAATAATAATGATGATAGCCATTGCTGCTATTTTAGGTTTCATCAATGAAAAGATTTAACTTGTTCACACTCTTTCATCAAGGTATATTTAGCTGACTTGATGACAAACAGCTTAAGTCACTGGTCATATTCCACATCTAACTGGTTTCTTTTCTTAGCTTTTTGAGACAGAGTTTTGCTCTTGTCGCTCAGGCTGGAGTGCAGTGGCATGATCACAGCTCACTGCAACCTCCACCTCCTGGGTTCAAGCAATTCTCCTGCCTCAGCCTCCCAAGCAGCTGGGATTATGGGCACCAGCCATAGCTGGCTAATTTTTTGTATTTTTAGTAGAGATAGGGTTTTGCCATGTTGGGCAGGCTGGTCTGAAACTCCTGACCTCAGGTGATCCACCCGCCTCGGCCTTCCAAAGTGTTGGGATTACAGGCATAAGCCACCATGCTCGGCCTTTTTTTTAGAAAATTTTAGTAGAAATTTAGTAAATTTAGAAGCAAGAAAATAAATTTTTAAAATTTAGCTGTCAAGAATGGCAGTAGAAATGATCTACCCATTAACTAATGAAGTACAAAGTAACAAAATGCAAAAGGCTTTTCAAAAAACAATGTATTCAGAGTTAAGCTTCTGGTGTGTCAATATGCTGCCAAGAAAGGCAGAGTAAAATTAAACGATGAGCCTACATGTCAGGTTGAAGTACTTAGGTGCCTCTAGATTTTTTTGCCTCTAAAAGAAAAAGAAGTAATACTTCTCTCAAATTTTGAAGGCATAGTGACTGTTGTATATTAAAAACCTTAATTCCCTAACAGAAAAATTATTCAAGTTAAAGTACAATTAGACCTCAACTTAAATGGCAGAACAAAAAGCCCCCAAAAGGCTAATGTGCATTGCCTGAGTCCAGGAAAAACATACAGTAAATCAGTCAGAGAAAAAAGTCAACATTGAAACAGCTTTCCCGTAGGGTTATACTCGGGTCTAAAGACTTAACAACAGGTCTTTAGAAACACAGTGCTTGAATGAGGAGGCATATAAATGAATGTATTTAACTCAGTTCCCATCATGGAAACTACTTTCTAATTTTTTTTCTAAAAAATCACATGATGCTTAAAACTAGAAAACCCCTTAAAATACAAGAAAAAAGAACCAGATTTGAGAATAATGTTTATTTAAATCCCTAACCAATATGCCATTAGAAATTTCCCTAGGGGGCTGAACAGTAACTGATTAAGTGAACTAGTTAAACACTAACAAAAAAAAACAAGGGGAAAAAGGAAAGGAAGAAATCTCATACACAGACCTTGAAGAACTGCTTTAGTAATATCACAGCTGCATGAGGGCTCACTAATTGGCAATGGCCTAAAGAAATAAATAAGCATTCAAAGAAATGGGGCAGGGCTATTGGTATATATCACCAGACTTGAAAATAGTCCCTTTCAAGAATGTTATTTCAGTTTTACAGGGATATATTATATTTTTGCAAGGCTGGAACCACATGTACAAAAAATTCAACATTATGCCTAACACACATCAGCAGATATTCATCCTGTGGTCATTTAAACTTTACTTGCATTAAACAGCAAATACTAAGAGCCGATTATATGCCACTTCTTACTTCCAAACTTGCAACCTGCTTCCCTTCTTGTACTGGTTCATCCATTCTAGATTTCCCAGTAAGTCACATAAACTCTTTCACATCCCATTTTGTCTATTTGTCTGATAGTACATTACAGCAGAATCCCTGATAATTAATTGACATTTGTAGGAAGTTTCTATCTAGCAACTTGTGCCTTCATTTTGCTTCTATTTTGTTTTCCCACTTAACTAAATCCAGTGACCAAAAAGCAAATGTTGTTGGAGTAGCCCTCCCATCTAAGTCCTGAATAGACATTATGCTTTAGTATACTCTTAGTTTGAGCCTGGGGACACTTATTCAGGGCAGCTATTCTGTTGGTATGCATCTGTATGCCATACCAGTTTGCTAAATACTGAAATACTTCGGCAGCTACAGATAAATAACCACTTTTTCCTGAGGACTCTCCTCCCCCACCTCACCCTACCCTAGAAACTCCTGAACTTACCCATGATCCAGCAGCTGGAATACCAGGAGGCTCCAGGATACTGCCCCAGTGCTATGTCTGAGAGCCAATCTGACTGGACAGTGCCTGTGTTGTTTTGAATCTCATCCCTGCATTCATTTCATTTAGTGATCCACTGCTTTGGTTCCTGTTCACAGCAGGTTAAAACTTCAAAGTGTCTAACATGCAGGAAGCACAGCAAAGAAGAAACTCTATCCTGACTCTGCTGACAGCTAGACAATAAAACAGATGATAAAGGATGTGGGAAATGGAACTGCAAGAACCCCAACAAATCTATGGTATTGAAATGAAGTTTGACAGTTATGAGAGAAATACAGAAAGGTTAGGCATGGCAAAAAGGGACAGGGAAAGCTGTAGAGACAAGCATGAATTGAGATTCTAACACCTCCTTCTGACTTTATTCCCATTGGATACAGCTCCATCTTCACTGGGTTGGAGATATTTGCTTGAGGAGTATCACTTGTAGTCCTCTCATTCCCAGCATCTGCTCAACTCTGGAAGTTCCTGACTCAACCCACTTTCATGACCAATGGAACCAGGGTGCTAATTGCCAGAGTTATCAAAGTAACCAAAACAGAATGAGGACTTTGGCTTGGTATCTGCAGGCTCCTACTGGACTAAGATGTCAAAGAAAGTAAAGTAGCAATGAAGTAAAGAGGCTAGATTTGACAAAATTGCTGAGAGGGCTCTCCATAAAAAGCAAACAGTACTCTACTCCCTTACTTGCTCTTCCTTCCTTCCTTCTCATTTGTACACATTTATGGGACTGACAAGAGTATGGGGAATGTGATGGGTAGGAAGACACTGCCCTAAAATGCACATTACATACCACAGTGTTGGGAAATGCTTTGGGTAGCATGATCCTGCCTAAAAACTTCTAATTATTGTTTTAGAAGCAGCAATTATCCAGTTCTTCTGTCCTAAGTCTACATTGGTTTCTGTCTATTAATTTCCAAAAGGAAACTGGGCACAGGAGACTAGCAATTACTCTTAAGCAGGGGAAAAATTTCAAGAGAGAATATACCAATTGTGAGATTCTCCTTGGATTAATAGGAATTGTGTGATGTCATGAACAGAAAAATAAGTTTTAAAAAAGCATATATATGGAGAATTACCCTTAAAGACACAGTTGTACCTGTGTACACCAGTTTATCTATGTTATTCATTGCAGTACTATAGTAGCAAAATCCAGAAACAATAGAAGTGTCTAGTAATAGGGAGATAGTGCAAGGAAAGAAGTAGACTGATGTGTACTGAAATAGAAAACTATTCCAGACATATTATGTGAAAAATCAAGTCACAAAATAAGCAGAATATGTCTTTTTTTTTTTTCATATGTGACTGGATAGAGAAAGAACTGCAAGGATCATACTGAATTCTTTTTGGTGGTTGTCTCTGAAGTGGGACGAACAGAGTAGACTTTCACATTTTAAAAATATGTGTATTGTTTGAATCTTTTGTAGTGAGGCATATTAATGTGTTATATAAGTGATTATGAAAAAGAAAAATAATAGCAATGCAACTGGAAGAGTAGAGACAGGACATTGCAAAGAGCAGACCTTTGTTCTGGGAGGCAGATTACTGGCATACTTGAGGACAAAGTAGGTGATAGCTTCTGGTGAACACCGGGAGGGAAAGCCTGGAGAGGAAGATGGCTTATTCGGTTTTTAAATAAAAGTTAATAGGAACAAAGTGTACTCAGACCCATTGTCCTGCAGTGAGAAGATGTGGATTCCAATCCTCATTCCATAACTCACTAGTTGTGTCACCTTGGGCAACTGCCTTAATCTCTGTGGGTTTACAGGTTTGCCATCTATAACATGAGGAGGTATTAGCAAGTATAATGCTAAGGTCCCTTCCAAATTCATACTCTATCATTTTAGTGATGATTTTTTTGCTTGGTCATTCATATATTGGATTGAATGAATGACTTCTAAGAGGCCTTTATCTTTGAGGAATTCCAAATGATAATTTGATTGCACAGTTAACTGAGAATGCTCTACTGGCAGTTCATAAAATCATGCTTCCAATCCTTAGAAAAGAAAGGTAAGACTCAGCTCACCAGTGAAGTACAGAACAATCTAGTATCTCACTGAGACCCGACATTTCTGACATATGGTTAACTACACAGAGCTTACCCATATGGCTACAGTATCTCTGGGTTACCTGGTAATCCAGATTTTAGAAACATGCAGCACATACCCCTTGAGGCATTACAGTAACCCCTTCCTCTACCACGTGTCATAAATTGGAACAAAATGGAGCTGAAAATATATTCCTTCAAGAAGGGACCAAAGTGGTTTTATTAAATGAAAATGGGGAACCTCTGGATTCAGCTCCTGCAAGCAAAGAGCTTAGAAGTTATTACTCTCATCCCTAAAACAAGAAAAGTTTAGATAAACTGAAAAAAAAATCAATGATCTTTCTTGGACCCACTGGAGAACTGAGGTTGCAAAGGAAACTGCCACCACAAAATCTGAAGAGACAAGCTTATTCAAAGAGACACAACTAAGATCTGCTTACCTGGTGTAGAAATGGCTGGAGCTGGTAGAAACACAAATGGCAAATTGGACAAGTTGCTGAAGGCTGAATGTGGACTAGCATGAGTACAAGAAACTCCTGGGGACCACAGTGTTAGGTCAGCTTCCACACCAAAGCTCTACCTCCAGGAACCCCACCAAATTCTCGCAGTGAAGATCTAAGAAAGAATCCCTCCTAGCTCTGACAAGGGGTGGGAAAGAGAAATCATTGCGAAATTTCCCCAGAGATTTCTCCATAACAAAGGCCTCAGGGGAAAATACTTTGCCTGAGCCTTATCCGAGTTGGGAGAAGGGCATTCCTCCCACTCCAACCCCCTCTTGGCTTCTTATCTCACCTAAAGCAGGGGAACAAACTCAACAGGGTGTAGGGCTTCAAGTAAACACACTGGGAATGCTGCAGTCAAAGAAGACAGTGGAGGGCAGGGAGGACAAAAAGCTATACTACTGGAGAAAAATGTGAATGTCATAGCGACAAAACACAGTTCCATGAAACAGTGATATTTAATCAGAGGACTATAAAATTACCACCTCCCCCATATTTTACCACCACCCCAACAGGGCTACAGTATAATAATAGGGGGTCGCAGTTGAAAAGCAGTAAGACACAGACTCTCTAGAGGAGTTGTCCTCAGGGAAACTCAAAATCAAGAAGAAAGACAACAACAAGGACACTAGAGGAATTTGAACCCTCTGGCGCCTGGTTACACCAAACATGAAATACAGTCCAAGTCCTAGCCAGTTTGCCGTAAATACTAACACAATGGAATTGAACTGTTAATAGAAGCCAGTAACAGAAAAATAGCTGGAAAATCCTCAAATACCTGGAAATTAAACAACACATTTCCAAATAACCCATGGGTCAAAAAAGTCTCAAGACAAATTTAAAAATATTTTGAAATAAATGAAAATATAATATATGTGGGATGTAACATTGACGGATGCAGCAAAAGCAATGCTTACAGGGAAATTTATAGGATTAAATGTATATATTAGAAAAGAAGATCTAAAATCAATAACCTAAGCGTCCATCTTAGGGAACTAAGAGGAAAAGGGAAGAATATAAGCCTAAAGCAAACTGAAGACTTTTCTTTACAAAAAGAAATTTAGAACAGAAATCAATGAAATTGAAAAAATAGAGAAAAATCAACAAAAGCAAGTTACTTGAAAGGATCAACAAAACTGACAGACTGCTATCCAAGCTAACCAAAAAAAGAAAGAGGAGCACAAATTACCAACATCAGAAATGAAGGAGAAGTCATGACTCCTGATCCCTCAGACATTAAAAGGATAATAAAGAAATACTATGAACACAAATTTTCTAACTTCAGTGAAATGGACCAACTATTTGAAAGACACAAACTACCAAAACTTACACAGGAGAAACAGAAAATCTGAACTACCCCATACCTATTATTATTTTTTCACTGATTAACTGAACATAATTGACATTTATCAACTTCTTCATCCAACAGTAGAATACACAGTCTTCTCAAGTTTATACATATTTTCTAAGATAGATCACATCCTGGGCCACAAAACACATGTTTTAAAAAATTAAAAGATTAGAAATCATACAAATTATGGTCTCTTACCAAAGTGGAATTAAACTAGAAATAAATGACAAAGAAAGCACCAGGCCCACATGGTTTCACTGGCAAGTTCTACCAAACATTTAAAGATCAAATGATACTAATTTTCCCAATCTCTTCCAGAAAATAGTAGTAGAGAGAACACTTCCTAAGGTACTCTATGAGACAAACATTAAACTATACAAAAACCAAATAGAGGCATTACAAGAAAGGAAAAGTACAGCTTAATATCTTTCATGAACACAGATGTAAAAATCCTTTAAATATATTAGAAAATTGAGTTCAGTGTTGTATAATACTAATTATCTCCAACCAAGTGGAATTTATTCCAGGTATGCAAAGCTGGAGCAATATTTCAAAAATCAATGTAATCTACCATAACAATAGGCTAAAAAGAAAAGTCATATGATCTTATCAATTGACAACAAAAAGGCATTTGACATAATTCAATATCCATTCATGATTAAAACTCTCAGCAAGGCCAGGCACAGTGGCTCACACTTGTAATCCCAGCACTTTGGGAGGCCAAGGCGGGCGGATCATGAGGTCAAGAGTTCAAGACCAGACTGGCCAACATGGTGAAACCTGTCTTTACTAAAAAATACAAAAGTTAGCTGGGCATAGTGGCTTGTGCCTGTAATCCCAGCTGCTTGGGAGGCTAAGGTAGGAGAAGTGCTTAAACTGGGACCCAGGAGGCGGAGATTGTCATGAGCCAAGATTGCGCCACTACACTCCAGCCTGGGCTACGGAGTGAGACTCCATCTCAAAAACAAAATGAAACAAAAAAACCTCTCAGTAAAGTAGGAATAATTTCTTCAACTTAATAAAGAACATCTACGAAAAAAGCCCTACAGTTAATATCACACTTAATAGTGAGAAACTAGACTCTTTTCCCCTAAGAGCAGGAACAAGGCTCTCTATTCTGTTCTCTTGGTCTATGCATAATAGACCAACAGATTAACAGGATGTCTTCTCTTACCACTCATCTATTAAATACCTTAGCTAGTGAAATGAGACAAAAGGAATTAAAAAGTATATAGGTCAGAAAGAAAGAAAGAAAACTGTCTTCATTCACAGGTGACATAACTGTCTATGTAGAAAATCCCAAAGAATCCTAAAGAAATCCTGAAGGGGAAAAACCCAACCTCTTGGAACTAAACAACATAGTAAGACTGTAAGATATAAAGTCAATATACAAAAGTCAATTGCTTTCCTTATACCAGTAATGAACTAGAACTGCAAATTTTAAAAAGCAATTACTATTTACAAAAGCCACCCCCCAACTTCAAATTAAATACTTAAAGGTCTAAATCTAAGAAAATACATACAAGATCTATATGCAGAAAACTACAAAACACTGATTAAAAGAAATTAAAGATCTGAATAAACACCCTATGTTCATGAGATATAAAACTCAGTACCATGGAGATGTCAATTCTTCCCAACATCATGTATAGATTCAACACAATCCCAATAGAAACCCAAGCAAGTCATTTTGCAGCTACAATAAACTGATTCTAAAGCTTCTATGGAAAAGCAAAACATCTAGAATATCCAATACAATACTGAAGCTGAACAACTGGTAGCTGAACACTACCTCATTTCAAGATTTACCATAAAGCCACAGTAATCAGGACAGTATGATACTGTCAAAAGAAAAGATGCATAGACCAAGAGATCAGAACAGAGTCCCAAAATAGACCCACACAAATACAGTCAACTAATCTTTAAAGAAGGCACAAAGGCAATTCAGTGGAGAAAGAACACTGTTTTTAACAACCAGTGCTGCAATGACTAGGCATAAGTATGTAAAAAAGAGAATCTAAACAAAGATTTTCCTCCTTTTATAAAAATTAACACAAAATGCACCATTGACCTAAATGTAAAATGCAAAACTATAAAACTTCTGGAAGATAACATAGGAGAAAATCTACATGATTTTGAATTCAGTGATGACTTTTTAGATAAAACACAAATAGCATAATCCAGGAAAGAAAAAAAATAAGTTATTCTTCATTAAAATTAAAAATTCCTGCTTTGCAAAAGCTATTGTAAAGAGAATAAAAAGATAAGCCACAGACTAGGATAAGACATTTACAAAATATATATCTGATAAAGGACTGGTATCCAAAATGCAAAGAACTCAACAATTATAAAAATAAATCCCAATTTAAAAATATGTAAATTAAAACAATGAGATACCACTACATACCTATTAGAATGGCTAAAATCCAAAACACTGAAAATACCAAGGGTGCAGACTAATAAGAACTCTCATTCATAGCTGGTAGGAATGCGAAATGGTATAGCCACTTTGGCAAACAGTTTGGCACATTTTTTTTTTTTTTTTTTTTTTTTACAAAACAAAACACAGGGAGGGAGGGACTCAAGATGGCACAGTGAGAACAACCCAGGATTGAAGCTCTTGGTAAACGTGCAGAGGGTGAGTCAGGGCCGCATTTCCAGACGGATCTTTGTTGCCCACAGAACGGGGAAATTCCCAGGTATAAAAGAGACACAGGATGCCAGGCAGAGGTTTTGGCTGGTGCAGATGGCGGCCGGCGCTGTAGTGCAGCGGCACTCCACAGCACTCCGCACAAAGCGCACTGGTCCAGGTGCCCTGTTGAACCAGCAATCTGAGACTTGAGAGGGCAGATTGGCATATCTATCAGACTGAACGGGACTTGGACAGTGAGCCAGGCCAGGAGATTCCAGGGAAACGGCGTTTGGGGTAGCGCAGTGGGCCAAACAAAATGGCGATTCCAAACGCTCCGGGTGGAGAGTTTCACTGTGGGCACAGCTGAACCCAGGACAGTGCAGCTCGGTGGGGGAGGGGCGTCCACCATTATAGAGGCAATCCGCCCCTACTGAGGAACACGCCCATTGCTGACGCAGCCTGCCGTTGCTGAGGCAACCCACCACAACACAGAGACTCTGCCGCAGGGGGTAGCCCGTGCAGCAGGGTGGAGACCGCAGCAGCAGGGCAGAGCCTGCAGCAACAGGGCGAACCTCACACCAGCAGGGCAGAGCCTCGGCAGGCAAATAGTGACTAGACTGCCTCCTAGCTGGGCAGGACAGCGCAACGGACACTCACAAAAAAAAGCCCCAACCCCCCGAGACAGAGCATCTGAGAAAAAAGGGGTTTTTTAATGAGTTCTGCTGCAGCAGAATTAAACGTAGCAGCCTAACAGCCCTGAATGAACAACAGAGCTCACAGCTCAGCACTCAAGCTCCTATAAAGTACAGACTGTCTCCTCAATCAGCTCCCTGACCCCTCTATATCCAAAAGACTGACATTTGGCAGGCATCATTCTGGGACAAAGATAGCAGAAAAAGAAACTGGTGGCATCCCTCACTGTTCCACAGCTGCTATAGGTGCACCCCAGACAAGGAGGGCCTGGAGTGGACCTCAGCAGTCGTACAGTGGAGGGGCTAGACTGGTAGAAGGAAAACCAAGTAACAGAAATACTTCATCATCAACAACCTGGGTGTCCACTCAGAGACCCAATTGAAAAGTCAGCAACTACTCAGACGACAGGTGAATAAATCCACAAAGATGGGAAGAAACCAGTGCAAAAAGGAGGAAAACACCTGAAACCAGAACACCTCGCCTCTTAGAAAGGACCAAAACTCCTCACCAGCAAGGGAACAAAGCTGGATGGAGAATGACTGTGACAAAATGACGAAATTAGACTTCAGAAGATGGATAATGAGAAACTTCTGTGAGCTATAAGAACATGTTTTAAATCAATGCAAAGAAACTAAGAACCTTGAAAAAAGATTTGAAAAGAGATTTGAGGAAATGATAACAAGAATGGACAACTTAGAGAGGCATATGAATGAATTAAAGGAGATGAAAAACACAATACGAGAACTTCGCGAAGCATGCACAAGTTTCAACAGCTGAATTGACCAAGCAGAAGAAAGAATATCAGAAGTCAAAGATCAACTCAATGAAATAAAACGAGAAACCAAGATCAGAGAAAAAAGTGCAAAAAGGAATGAACAAAGTCTCCAAGAAATGTGGGACTATGTGAAGAGAGCTAACCTATGTTTGATAGGGGTACCAGAAGGTCACAAAGAGAATGAATCCAAGCTGGAAAATACTCTTCAGGACATTATCCAGAAAAATTTCCCCCACCTAGCATGACAGACCAACACTCAAATGCAGGAAATACAGAGAACACCACAAAGATATTCCGCAAGAAGAGCAACCCCAAGGCACATAATCGTCAGATTCAACAAGGTTGAAATAAAGGAGAAAATACTAAGGGCAGCCAGAGAGAAAGGTTGGGTCACCCACAAAGGGAAGCCCATCAGACTCACAGCAGATCTCTCGGCAGAAACACTACAAACCAGAAGAGAGTGGGGGCCAATATTCAACATCCTTAAAGAAAATAACTTTCAACCCAGAATTTCATATCCAGCCAAACTGAGCTTCAGAAGTGAAGGAAAAATAAAATCCTTTGCCAACAAGCAAGTACTCAAGAGAGTTTGTCACCACCAGACCTGCTTTACAAGAGCTCCTGAAAGAGGCACTACACATAGAAAGGAACAACCAGTACCAGCCATTCCAAAAACATATCAAATGCTAAAGAGCATCAACATAATGAAGAATCTAAAACAACTCACGGGCAAAACAGCCAGCTAGCATCAAAATGGTAGTATCAAATTCACACATAACAATATTAACCCTAAATGTAAATGGACTAAATGCACCAATCAAAAGACACAGACTGGTAAATTGGATAAAAAGCCAAAACCCATCCGTGTGCTGTATCCAGGAAACCCATCTCACATGCAAGGATACACAAAGGCTCAAAATAAAGGGATGGAGGAAGATTTACCAAGCAAATGGAGAGCAAAAAAAAACCGGAGTTGCAATTC
Source organism: Callithrix jacchus (assembly GCF_049354715.1). NCBI lineage: Eukaryota > Metazoa > Chordata > Mammalia > Primates > Cebidae > Callithrix > Callithrix jacchus. Next base: position 50,426,366 of record NC_133524.1, on the reverse strand, counting down.
TCATCTCTGATAAAATAGACTTTAAAGCAACAAAGATCAAAAGAGACAAAGAAGGCCATTACATAATGGTAAAAGGATCGATACAACAAGAAGAGCTAACGATCCTAAACATATATGGACCCAATACAGGAGCACCCAGGTACATAAGTCAAGTTCTTAATGACTTACAAAGAGACTTAGACTCCCACACAACAATAGTGGGAGACTTTAACACTCCACTGTCAATATTAGACAGACCAACCAGACAGAAAATCAACAAGGATATCCAGGGCTTGAACTCAGACCTGGAACAAGCAAACCTGATAGACATTTACAGAACTCTCCACCCCAAATCCACAGAATAGACATTCTTCTCAGCACCACATCACACCTACTCTAAAATTGACCACATAATTCGATGTAAAGCACTCCTCAGCAAATGCAAAACCACCGAAATCATAACAAACAGTCTCTCAGACCATAGTGTAATCAAGTTAGAACTCAGAATTCAGAAACCAACCCAGAACCTCACAGCTTCATGGAAACTGAACAACTGGCTCTTGAATGTTGACTGGATAAACAATGAAATGAAGGCAGAAATAAAGAAGTTCTTCGAAACCAATGAGAATGAAGACACAACATGCCAGAATCTCTGGGACACATTTAAAGCAGTCTCTAGAGGAAAATATGTAGCAATAAGTGCCCATATGAGGAGAATGGAGAGATCCAAAATTGACACCCTATCGTCAAAATTGAAAGAGCTAGAGGAGCAAGACCAAAAATACTCAAAACCCAGCAGAAGACAAGAAATAACTAAGATCAGAGCTGAACTGAAGGAGATAGAGACACGAAAACCCCTTCAAAAAAATCAATAAATCCAAGAGCTGGTTTTTTGAAAAGATCAACAAAATAGACCACTAGCCAGACTGATTAAAAAGAAAAGAGAGAACAACCAAATAGATGCAATAAAAAATGATAAAGGGGAAATCACCACAGATTCCACAGAAATTCAAACCATCATCAGAGAATATAACAAACAACTCTATGCACATAAACCTGGAAGAAATGGATAAATTCCTGGACTCCTGTGTCCTCCCAAGCCTAAACCAGGAGGAAGCTGAAACTACGAATAGACCAATAACAAGGTCAGAAGTCGAGGCAGCAATTAAGAGCCTACCACACAAAAAAAGCCCAGGTCCAGATGGGTTCACAGTCGAATTCTACCAGACACACAAAGAGGAGCTGGTACCATTCCTTCTGAAACTATTCCAAATAATCCAAAAAGAGAGAAGCCTTCCCAAAACATTTTATGAGACCAATATCATCCTGATAACAAAACCCGGCAGAGACCCAACAAGAAAAGAAAACTTCAGGCCAATATCCATGATGAACATAGATGCAAAAATCTTCAATAAAATATTGGCAAGCCGATTGCAACAGCAAATCAAAAAACTTATCCATCATCATCAAGTAGGTTTCATCCCAGGGATGCAAGGCTGGTTCAACATACGCAAGTCTATAAACGTAATTCACCACATAAACAGAACCAAAAACAAAACCCACATGATTATCTCAATTAATGCAGAGAAGGCATTTGACAAAATTCAACAGCCCTTTATGCTAAAAACCCTCAATAAACTCAGTATCGATGGAACGTATCTCAAAGCAGTAAAAGCAATTTACGACAAACCAACAGCCAATATCATACTGAATGGACAAAAACTGGAAGCATTCCCTTTGACATCTGGCACTAGACAAGGATGCCCTCTCTCACCACTCCTATTCAATATAGTACTAGAAGTTCTAGCCAGAGCAATCAGGCAAGAAAAAGAAATAAAGGGTATTCAAATAGGAAAGGTGGAAGCCAAATTGTCTCTATTTGCAGACGACATGATAGTATACCTAGAAGACCCCATCGCCTCAGCCCAAAAACTCCTGAAACTGATAAGTAACTTCAGCACAGTCTCAGGATATAAAATCAATGTGCAAAAATCACAAGCATTCCTCTACACCAATAACAAACTCAAAGAAAGCCAAACCAAGAACGAACTGCCATTCACAATTGCTACAAAAAGAATAAAATACCTAGGAATACAACTCACAAGGAACGTAAGGGACCTCTTCAAGGAAAACTACAAACCACTGCTCAACGAAATCAGAGAGGACACAAACAGATGGAGAAACATTCCATGTTCATGGTTAGGAAGAATCAATATCGTGAAAATTGCTATACTGCCCAAAGTAATTTACAGAATCAACGCTATTCCCATCAAGCTACCATTGACTTTCTTCACAGAACTGGAAAAAACCACCATGAACTTCATATGGAACCAAAAGAGAGCCCGCTTAGCCAAGTCAATTCTAAGCAAAAAGAACACAGCGGGGGGCATCACACTTCCAGATTTCAAACTATACTACAAGGCTACAGTAATCAAAACAGCATGGTACTGGTACCAAAACAGACATATAGACCAATGGAACAGAACAGAGGCATCGGAGGCAACACAACATATCTACAACCATACAATCTTTGATAAACCTAACAAAAACAAGCAATGGGGAAAGGATTCCCTGTTTAGTAAATGGTGTTGGGAAAACTGGCTAGCCATGTGCAGAAAGCAGAAACTGGACCCCTTCCTGACACCTTACACTAAAATTAACTCCAGATGGATTAAAGACTTAAACATAAGACCTGGCAGCATAAAAACCCTGGAAGGAAATCTAGGCAAAACCATCTAGGACATAGGAATAGGCAGGGACTTCATGACCAAAACACCAAAAGCATTGGCAACAAAAGCCAAAATAGACAAATGGGACCTAATCAAACTCCACAGCTTCTGCACAGCAAAAGAAACAGTCACTAGAGTGAATCGGCAACCAACAGAATGGGAAAAAATTTTTGCACTTTACCCATCTGACAAAGGGCTGATATCCAGAATTTACAAAGAACTCAAACAGATTTACAGGAAAAAAACAAACAAGCCCATTCAAAAATGGGCAACGGATATGAACAGACACTTTACAAAAGAAGACATATATGAGGCCAACAATCATATGAAAAAATGCTCATCCTCACTGGTCATCAGAGAGATGCAAATCAAAACCACATTGAGATACCATCTCACACCAGTTAGAATGGCGATCATCAAAAAATCTGGAGACAACAGATGCTGGGGAGGCTGTGGAGAAAAAGGAACACTTTTACACTGTTGGTGGGAGTGTAAATTAGTTCAACCATTGTGGAAGACAGTGTGGCGATTCCTCAAGACCTTAGAAATAGAAATTCCATTAGACCCAGCAATCCCATTACTGGGTATATATCCAAAGGACTATAAGTCATTCTACTATAAGGACACATGCACACGAATGTTCATTGCAGCACTGTTTACAATAGCAAAGACCTGGAATCAACCCAAATGCCCATCGATAATAGACTGGATTGAGAAAATGTGGCACATATACACCATGGAATATTATGCAGCAATCAGAAATGATGAGTTCGTGTTGTTTGTAGGGACATGGATGAATCTGGAGAACATCATTCTGAGCAAACTGACACAAGAACAGAAAATGAAATACCACATATTCTCACTCATAGGCGGGTGATCAAAAATGAGAACACATGGACACAGGGAGGGGAGTACTAAACACTGGGGTCTATTGGGGGGAAAGGGGGAGGGCCAGCAGGGGGGGAGCTGGGGAGGGATAGCCTGGGGAGAAATGCCAAATGTGGGTGAAGGGGAGAAAGGAAGCAAAACACACTGCCATGTGTGTACCTATGCAACTGTCTTGCATGTTCTTCACATGTACCCCAAAACCTAAAATGCAATAAAAAATTTAAAAAAACACACAGTCTTACCATATGACCCAACAATTACACCCCTAAATACTTACTTGACTTGAAAATTTATTTCAACATAAAAACCTGCACACAGATGTTTGTAACAACTTCATTCATAATTGCCCCCAACAGGAAGTAACCAAGATGTCCTTCAGTAGGTAAATGGATAAACAAACAGTAGTATATACAGACAATGGAATACCATTCAGCAATAAGAAGGAATGAACAATAAATCCACACAAAGACATGGATGCATCTTAAAACATATTGGTAAGTGAAAGAAGGTAGTCTGAAAAGGTTATATTCTGTATGATTTCTTTTATGTGATATTATGGGAAAGGCAAATTTATGGAGGCAAAAACAAGTCAGTGGTTTCCAAGGCTCAGAGAAAAAGGGCTTGAATAGGTAACGCACAGGGGATTCGTTAAGGCAATGAAACTATTCTACATGATACTGTAATAGTGGATGCACTATACATTTATCAAAACCTATAGAACTTCACCGCACAAAGAATGAACCTTAATGGTCATTCTTTTAAAATTTATAAGAAATCATTTAGGAGACTGAAGATTCCAGGATAGAATGCAGCATGTGAAAAAAGAATCGAACTATGTATTATGAAACAGCCTCACTAAAAGGGATAAGGGGGGAAAGTGCTGACCCACAAAACTGTGGAAATGAATAAAATTTGTAACACTAAAGCAAAAGGAATGATGTTTAGTGTTTAGAGATGATAAACACTACTCTTGATAAAGTTGCCTCTTGTGGAGGGTAAGGGTTAACAATTCTGAAACCACTATACATGTACAGTAATGCATTGCTTAATGATGGGGATACATTCTGAGAAATGTGTTGTTAGGTAATTTCATCATCATGCAAACATCACAGAGCATACTTACATAAATCTAGATGGTCTAGCCTACTACACACCTGGACTGTATGGTACAGCCTATTGCTCCTAGGCTAGAAACCCATATATCATGTTACTGTACTGAATACTGTAGTCAACTGTAACACAATGATAAATATGTGTCTAAACATAGAAAAAGTTCAGTTAAAATTTGATACTATCTATACTACAAATTATTAAAATGTGGCATCATCTATGTAGTCCGTAGTTGACCAAAATGTCATTATGCAGCATGTGACTATATACCAGAAGTGAACAGTTAAGCAACAGACGGTGAGTGGTAGAAACCAGGTTTCTCACTGTTGGAGTAGGGGGTTACAGACAAGCAAAGGGAAGAGGTTAGAGTGATCCATGTGGTGATAGGTTAGAATCAGAGACATCAGTATGATCTCATATTTAGCTTACTGAAGATATAGGTGGTTACATATAGATATATTCATAGATATGTATGGATGTGTGTGAGTGTGTGTATATATATGCCTCAGTAGAAAGGGGCATACCTAGTGCCAATATCACGGTTTCTAATACCATTCTCCAATAAAAGGAACAAGGGTTACTTGGAGAAATATCTGATTTTAGCACTAGGGCAGGAAACATATAATATGAGCCTAGAGCATATTGTAGTGCCAAAAAAATAAGGATATGCTCAAAAAAGACTCCACAATGATAGGAGTTTGTCAAAGGGAAATGGAGCTCCCAATAGCCAAAGCTGGAAAAATTTGAGCAACAAAATGAAGTAGTAACGGATTATAACTTAAAGTACAAAATAAATAAGCCATACTGATATAAATGATTTAATAAATAGGAGAGAAAAGACAAATCTCCCATGCAGAAGAATTCCAAATAATTTCTGTAGATATTTCACTCAGATGGAGGTGAAACAATTTCCTAGTCCTATGTGTGATCTAAACCAGGGGGTCCCCAACCCCTGGGCCCTGGACTGATACCAGTCTATGCCCTATTAGGAACCAGTCCACACAGCAGGAGGTGAGCGGATGGCAAGCAAGCATTACTGCCTGAACTCTGCCTCCTGTCAGATCAGTGGCAGCATTAGATTCTCAGAGGAGCATGAACCCTTTTTGTGAAATGCGCATGTGAGGGATTTAGGTTGCACACCCCTTTTGAGAATTAATGCCTGATGATCTGAGGTGGAACAGTTTCATCTCAAAACCATCCTCACCCCCCAACCGCTGGTTTCATTGAAGATGAAATTGTCTTCCATGAAACTGGTCCCTGTCCCTGGTGCCAAAAATGTTGGGGACTGCTGGTCTACACAGTGACTTCCTTCTGAAGAGTCCAGTATGGAAAGGGAAAAAAATAGCTTTACAGTGGATAAACCTGGCAAACATTACACCTCAGCCAGGTAATCGAGGTCAACATCAACAGTGATAAGTTATACTGATGGTACGTACTCCTTAATAAGACATAATGAGAAAGACATTTCAACTCTGTGGTCTTCATCTCCAAAATTCCAGTGTAATCATGAGAAAAACATCAGATAAATCCCAATTGAGAGACATTCTATGAAATACCTGACCAGTACCCTTCAAAACTGTTAAGATCGTCAAAAACAAGGAAAGTCTGAGAAACTGTCACAGCCAAGAGGAGACCTTAGGCTCCTTAGAGACATGATGAATATGTAATATAGTACCCTGGATACGACATTCAGGTAAAAACTAAGTAAATCTGAAGAAATTATGTCCTTTCACTAATAAAAAAACAAAAGTAAGTGGAGGAAAGATTAGAGGATATCAGTTCTAAAATTTGGCCGTTTTCCTAATTAAGTAACCTAAATGAACCCTGTGGACATCATCATAGGTTTCATTTTAAAGATTCGGCATATTAAACTGATGTGGTTTATAGCCCCGTAGAGCTTTCCATATGGGTCATTTTTTTTTTAAGTTCAAAAATCAGCAATAACAATTGCCATTTTTCCAGGCTAAAGTGTTTAGGGAAGTTCAAGTGTTTCAAAATACCTTTTCTTTTCCTCCCCACACAATCCACACAGTTGCTCTAGTCAGATAGCTTTGGGGAAGCCTAATGAAGGTGATGATAGTAAATTTCTCCATGAGCTGGAACCCCAGACACTTTACTTTGTTTTCAGTTTTTCTCTGGAGGAAAAGTATGACATTTTTTTTACAGTATGGCAAAACAAATAGAAATGTTTTGCAATTTACTTCGCAAATTTCAAATACCCTCAGGTTTCTTATTCTACCACATTTGAATATTAAGACTTTTTTTTCTCCTCTGGGATTTTGGTAGGTTATGTTGAAACTCATCAGATGGTATGGGGGAACACAGCCTACCCAATATGATGCTTTGGCTATGAAGTCATCCCTGACTCTTTTCTATTTTACTTCCCATATCTAATTGATCTTATTGATTCCTCCTCTAAAATTTGTCCATAACTTATTTCTTCCTCTACATTCTTGCTGTCTTCATTCAGGTCTTGTGATCTTTTGCCAAGATTCTAAAAAAACAAGTTTCACTCACTGGTCTTTCGTCTCCAACCTACACTTTCCCTCGAGCCACCTTCCACACTGCCAAAAACTCTCTAAAACTCAAATGTGATCATATCATTCCTCTGCTTTTAAGTCATTTGATGGTGCTTTGGTTACAAATGAGGTCGAAAACTGTACACAATCTGGACCCCACCTAGATTTCTAACTAGATCTCCTCCTACCCTAGTCCCTGCAGTCTTCCTTCTTGCTCCAACTGCCACTACCCTTCCCACCCCAGGAGCCTTAGACCTCAGATACACACACTCTGCTTCTTGAATATAAAAGGCTCTCTGACACTTCTGTACCTTTACCTGTGTTGCTCTCTCTGCCAGGAATGTCTCCTCATTCAACAGTTAGGGAGTAGCAAGGCACACTAGGTAGAAAGACAAGGAGGTGAGGAAAAAAAAGGGAATCAAAGAGCATTACTAAAACAGCATAGTGCTAGGCTCTTATCTGGGTGTTCCATAAATATCAAATGAATAAATAAATGAATGAATGAATGCACTGCTGACCATAAGGTAAAGGCTGCAGATGCAGGCAAATGAGAACAGATGGACTATGAGAACAGCTCTCTATGTTTTTCTGTTACTCTAACTCTTTTTCTATTTCCTCCACCTTCTTTCAGGTCTCCATGTTTATGTTTCTTCTAATTTACAGACTACTATAACACTACCTCAGATGCATTTAACCATGCCATGCATAATTTATTCATTCATTCCTCATAAATCAAGCCCTCTAGCCATCTGGAAAACAAGAACCACTTTTACTGCCTTTCAATCCCCTTCTCACTAATCTTTTTAGTACATGCTATTGTGCCTGGTACAAAATGTAGTATTTTATGCAATTTCACCACTGAGTATCAAGGACATTGTAACCTTTCTGTTGTTGTCTTTATTAAGAAATCCCACGTGAAAACATTAAATAAAGTAGAAGCAATTAGAAAGCAAAGCAAGAAAGTTATATGACTGCAGAGTGGGCTGTAAGTGGGCTGACTTTCATGTATGGCTCATGAAAAGCAGCCTCATTATTTTATGGTTAGATTTTGTAAACTAGAAGCAGTAATTCTCCTGTAAAGGCTAATGAAAAGTGATGGACTATTCATGTGAAAATACATTAGACAATCATAGGTCATGTCAAAATCTCATTCTGCTTCAGTTTTCTAGTCTATGAAATGGGAATAATACAAAGTAAGTTGCTCCAATCATCTACTGAGAGCAACATGAACACACAAAAAATATTTTGCAGTTATAGATGATGGATGATACCATTTTCTATTAGAAGCAACAGTGATAACTAACTACTCTGGTTCAACCAGAGGCTTTAGAGGTAGCTAATGTAAGCTTATGGATCTCCCTAACTGACCACTTCACTAAAGTCAGCAATTGGTATAACTGACTCAATATGGTTATAACTACACATAAGTGGAAGCAATATGCTAACACAGTTCTCTTTTGTGGAAGTAGGTAGATGACCACTAAATACAACACCATGAGTACCTTTCCTTTATGAACTTTAAATTCAGGGGCCTTCTCCTACTGTCGCTTTCCTGACATATCTTTCTTCCCAAGGCAAATTCCTTGTTTTTCTTTTTAACCTGTGGCTTTTATATTGGTATGTTCATTCCAAATTAGTCACCTCCTCAGAGAAACCTTCCCTGACCTTCCTAACTAAAGTGTTATTCCTCAATTATAATCCATTGTCATTCTGTATATTTTCATCCTGGTACTTATCACAGTGAGTAATTAACTAAGTAACTATTTACTTGTTTACTGTCCTCCCCAACTAGATCTACACTCCAGGTCAATATTTGTCTTAATCCCACCACTGTATCCCCCGTGCCTACAATAGTGCCTGGTTCACAGCAGGTGCTCTAAAACTATTTGATGAATGAATTGATGAAGGAGTTTCATTCTCACAGTGACAAACTCATTAGCACATTCAAGGCCCCAACTAAGCTATCTGGATTTATAATCTGCCTTTTTATACCTCCATATATTATGCCTGTTGATATCTCTGTAAAAGCATGCTTTCTGCCTAAAGTGTTCTTGCTACCAAATAACTAATCTTTCAAGATCTTGCTCCAAAACACCTTTTCTATGAAATCTCCAGTCCTTCACAGACACACACACACACACACACACACACACACACACACACAATATTTATTCTGCTTGAGATGGAGATGTGTCCCCAGGCTGGAGAGCAGTGGCACGATCTCGGCTTACTGCAACCTCCGCCTCCCAGGTTCAAGTGATTCTTCTGCCTCAGCCTCCCGAGTAGCTGGGATTACAGGTGTGCACCACCACGCCCAGCTAATTTTTGTATTTTTAGTAGTGACGGGGTTTCACTATGTTGGCCAGGATGGTTTCGATCTCTTGATCTGCCAGCCTTGGCCTCCCAAAGTGCTGGGATTACAGGCATGAGCCACTGTACCTGCCAGCTATTCTGCTAAATTCCTATAAAAGCTATAGCACTTATGATACAGGGTTGCAGCAATAATAATAATAAATGATACTGAACATGTTATTGAGCACTTAACTCTATGCCAGGTATACTTATGTGCACTATATATGTATTATCTCATCTAATCCTGAAAACAACTCTAAGGAATAGGTACTATCATATGTATTTATGTGGCTTTTTAGCTAACTATAATAACTTCATGAAGGCGGGGATGGTGTCTTCAAGCCTTGCTAATTTCCAGAGCTCAGCAAAATGTCTACAATGTCATATGTACTTAATATGAATTTGCTAAATAATGAATTTGACAGCAGTTTCTTGTCCTCTTTCTACTTTGAGAATGGCAATCCCAGTTAAAGAACCAGACGGTAGTTTTAAAGTATTATACTAATTAATCTTAAAGTGATACTATCCTTTTTAAGTATAATAAGGAATTCAGAAGTCACAAAGGAAAGGGGCAATATACCTGGCTAAATAAACATTTTAAATGTCTGTAAATTAAAAAAAACAAAGTTAAAAAAGACAAACTAGAAGTGGATAAAATACATTAAACCTATATCAGACAAAAGAGTAATAATAGTATATGAAAGACTCTGATAAAGAAATAAAAAGAAATAATCGGTCCATTAGAAAAATAGAACATCACATGAACAGGAAACTTCCAGAGAAATAAATTGAAATAGTCTGTAAACATATAAAAATATGCCCAACCTAATTAATTAAAAAATGAAAATTGAAATAATGAGAATTATTTATCCTATCATATTGTAAAGATGAAAAAAGAATGATAATGTCAGCACTGGTAAGGTTGTGAGGAAATACACACTCTCATACACTCATGTGACAAAAATGCTCTCAAATGCTTACAAGAGATAGATACAAGATTGTTTGTTGCAGCATCATTTGTAATAGCAAAAGATCAGAAACAACTGAAGTGTGCATCAATAGAAGCTTGGTTAAATAAACCATGGCACAAACATACCATGAAATTGTATTCAGCCATTGAAAAGAATATGTAGATAGGTAACAGATAACCAAGGAGGGGAATTTTAAGTTTACAAATGTACTCCAGTTAATAAAAAATCCAAATCCAATTATAGAAAGAGGAAAGGATTTCAACATACACTTCATCAAACATATATAAGGTGGGCAAATATGCACATGAAATGCTATTTCACATCATTGGCCATTAAAGATATTAAATTGAGACCATGTTGAAATAACACTACATACCTATTATAATAGAATGGCCAAAATACCAAGTGCTGTTAAGGATGCAGAGCAAGTGGAACTCTCATACATAGCTAGTTCAGATGCAAAATGGTACCGGCACTCTGGAAAATGGTTTGTGAGTTTCTTATAAGTTAAACATATTTACCATACGATTCAGTGATCCTATTCCTGGGTATACTACTCAGCAAGAAAAAGAAATGAAAAACTTAGATAAATCTCCAAGGCATTCATCTGAGTGAAAGAAGTCAGTCTGAAGAAGTGACATACTATGTGACTCCATGTATATAACATCATTGAAAAACAAAAACTATAGAAACAGAGAAAAAGATCACTGGTACCAGGGGTTAGGGAGGAAGGAGGGCTGACTGCAAAGGAGTAGCAAGAGGGAATTCTTTAGGGAGCTGAACTGTTCTGTATCCTGTTACTGGTAATTACCAGAATCTAGCCATGTGTTAAAAGCTCACAGGACTATGTGCCAGAAAATCAATAAATTTTACTGTACATAAATCTTTTAAAAATTAAGGTAAATTATCATCACCAGTAATGATACCTTCTACTTCTCGGTCTAAGGGAGGAACATCATCTCTCATGGAGAAATCCATAGCAGACCCTGGAATGTCCATCAAGTCTTCATCACTGGAGCTGTTCTGGAAGCTACTAAAACTCCCTTGCTGAAAGCCTCTGTTATCCATGGCACCTGTGCAGAAAGAAAAATAGGAGGTTTATAACAACGATCTTCAAGTCCCTTTGAACCATTTTGAAGTATACAATTCCATAGCACTGAGTATACTTACAATGTGCAACCATCACCACTAACCATTTCCAGAACTCTTTCAACATCCCAAACAGAAACTCTGTACCCAGCAAACAGTAACTCCCCACCCCCTAGGCCCTGGTAACCTTTATTATACTTTTTGTCTCTAGAGATTTGCTGATTCTGGATATTTCATATAAATGAAATCACACAATATGTGACACTTTTCGTCTGGTTTCTTTCAATTAGCATAGTATTTTCAACATCCATCCATGTTATAGCATGTATCAGCACTTATGACTAGATATTATTTCCTTGTATGGATAGATCACATTTTGTTTATTCATCAGTTGATAAACATCTGGGTAATTTTCACCTTTTGGGTTGGCATTTAGTCTTATGTCTTCTTTCATGCTCTTACATGAACATATTCATGTAAACTAAATATATTCAGTTACCCTCTAGATATAATTACCTCTAGCATTACCATGTAGTTGATGGCAATTTTTTGAGAACCATTCTAATGAGCATAAAACCAAATGAAGGCATGTGTACAAATATAACGGTAGTTCACAAGTAATCAACTGAAATAAAAACTAGACATCACTGTTGAGAAATGTGCTGGCCATTTGGGAATGGAAAAAAATTATCTTTTTTTATTTCATTTTAGGTTTTGGAGTACATGTGAAGAACATGTAAGATTGTTGCACAGGTACACACATGGCAGTGTGGTTTGCTGCCTTCCTCCCCATCGCCTCTATCTGTCATTTCTCCCCATGTTATCCCTCCCCAACTCCCTGTTGTCCCTCTGCTATTCCCCACCAACAGACCCCAGTGTGTGATGCTCCCCTCCCTGTGTCCATGTGTTCTCATTGTTCAACACCCACCTATGAGTGAGAACATGCGGTCCTTGATTTTCTGTTGTTGTGTCAGTTTGCTGAGAATGATGGTTTCCAGGTTCATCCATGTCCCTACAAAGGACACAAACTCATCGTTTTTTATGGCTGCATAGTATTCCATGGTGTATATGTGCCACATTTTCCCTGTCCAGTCTATCATCGATGGGCATTTGGGTGGGTTTCAAGTCTTTGCTATTGTAAACAGTGCCACAATGAACATTCATGTGCATGTGTCCTTATAATAGAATGATTTATAATCCTTTGGATATATATCCAGTAATGGGATTGCTGGGTCAAATGGAATTTCTATTTCTAGGTCCTATTCCTCTGACTCTCCCAGACCTCTTAATGCAGTGTACATACACAGAAATACTAGTTGACCAACATGGGGAAAAGAAACATAGTGTGCCATTCAATGCTGTTCTTAAGAATTTAATTTTAAAAGTGAAAAATTTTCTTCATCCCAAGCGTAATCCTTCAGATTATAAATTTTAATGGCCAGGTGCAGCAGCTCATACCTGTAATCCCAGCACTTTGGGAAGCTGAGGCGGGTGGATTATTTGAGGTCATGAGTTCAAGACCAGCCTGACCAGCATGGTGAAATCCCATCTCTACTATAAATAAATATGAATTAGCCAGGTGTGGTGGCACATGCCTGCAGTCCCAGTTACTTGGGAGGCAGGAGAATCATTTGAACCCAGGAGGTGGAGGTTGCAGTGAACTGAGATTGTGCCATTGCACTCCAGCCTGGGCAACAAGAGCAAAACTCCATCCCCCCAAAAAAATTACTTAAAAGTATTAGTGTACTGATTTATTCATTTAGTTTTTGAAAGCATTATGGCCAACTTTACGCAGGCCCACCCTCCCTATTTTTTAAATGAAATCTTCAAAAATCATGGCCAGTAAAGTTCTACTGAATTACACAAATATTATTTGTTTTAAAGTTTCCAACTCTTTTAAGAAACTTCTTGTCCTAGGTTGTCAGAACTAAGTGTGATGAATGTGGTAAAAAACAAATACGATAAATTAAGTAAGAGGCCTTAAATATTTAGCATAAAGGAGAAAGAACCAACATTTACCAGGTACCTGTCAATTTCTAGGCACTGGGCTATGTGCTTAAAATGAATTATTTCCTTTAATTTTTTCCTACATTCCTATGCTATGGCATTATCACTCCTAGTACAGGTAAAGAAACAGAAAGCTGAGAGAGGCTAACTTGCCCAGTTAGTGTTTTCTTATTTTTTTTTTTAAAGTTAAGGTCCAAATCATGTATTCAATTTCATAATACCTCATTTGTGATAAAGATGCCAGCTTGATTGAAGTGTGAGTGACATTTACGAACACCTACTATTATGAATCATTGTGGGATAGTGGGTCAGATAGAAAAATGATGCTGAATAGGCCAGATGAGATGACGACTGAGAGGCAAAGACTTGGGCATTAACAACATCAAGGTGATGATTGAAACTAAGAGAACAGATAATCCAAGGGAAATTTCCTGTATAAATGTTTGAGGTGATGGATATGCTAATTACTCTGATTTGATCATTACACAAAGTATACATGTATTGAAACATCACACTGTACCCCATGAATATGTACAATTATATGTCAATTAAAAATAAAATTAAAAAAGGCAATCTCAATGTTCTTCTTTAGTATGCACAAATAACTTGAAATCTGTGTAAATGTGAACTGAATGATAGGTTATACTGGAACGCTACCATGCATATATGATGATATATGGTCAGGTAGGGAAGGATACAAAGTTACCCCAAGATACTAATAATGTACAAAATTATTGACCATAAAACCATTTCCTCAACTACAAGAGCTAACCTTGATATGTGGATCAAATGGGTGTTGGGATACTAAAAAGCCATGTTTTACAGCCTCAGCCAAGATCCCTTGCTGCTTATCCATCCAACTTTGCTGGACTTTTCTGCCTTTCATTATCCTGGTTTCTTCAATGCCTTTCCCCTGAGAAGACTCTCAGTAAAGCACTCACACAAAATTCTGTCTCTGCTTCTGCTTCTAGGGAACCAGGCCTATTACAGGATCGTTAGCAGGTTTTTTTCTATTACCAATAACACAAACGTAAATCGACTCTGTCTTTCTTCCCTCCTGTCATTCAGGAAGAAGTGCCTTTACTTTTTATTTCAGAAAAAAATTGGCTGGGCATGGTGGATTATGCTGGTAATCCCAGCACTTTGGGAGGCCGAGGCGGACAGATCATGAGGTCAGGAGTTTGAGACCAGCTTGATCAACATGGTGAAACCCCATCTCTACTAAAAAAACAAAAGTTAGCCAGGCATGGTGGCCCCCACCTGTAATCCCAGCTACTCAGGAGGCTGAGGCAGGAGAATCGCTTGAACCCAGGAGGCAGAGGTTGCAGTGAGCCGAGATCTCACCACTGCACTCCAGCCTGCGCAACAGAACGAGACTCCATCTCAGAAAAAAATTAAAAAAGAAAAAGAAAAAACATCTTTCATTCTGTGTTTATGTTGGTCAGATTAAGAGTACATCCAAAAGCATCTTTAGTTTGGGCTTTCGGGCATATGCTGGCTCATATAAGTTCATTTTCTTTTATAATGATGAAAATATTTTGTCTGCTTTACAAATAACTGTACTTTATAGTGAATATTGCAACACACAACAGGTATAAGATCAGCAAACATTGTTGGGTAATATTTAAACATTTGGATCTCCTAAGCAAGGTTAAACAGCACCACACAGAATCACGTGACAAAACTGCCAATATAAGGGCCTATTTTTCTTCTGAAGTTTGTTATTTCTTGAAACACCACTCATAAGATCTATATAAGGTATACTATGCATATAAACATATTACTATTGATCTTTTTGGGGTTTTTTAGTTTGTTTTTAAGACAGGGTCTTGCTCTGTCACCCAGGCTGGAGTGTGGTGGTGCCACTACTGCTCACTGCAGCCTTGGCCTTCCAGGCTCCAGCAATCCTGCCATCTCAGTCTCTTAAGTAGCTGGGACTACAGACATGCATCACTGTACCCCATTAATGTTTTTTATTTCTTTGTAGAGATAGGATCTCACGATGTTGGCCAGGTTGGTCTTGAACTCTTGGGCTCAAGCTATCCTCCCACCTCAACCTCCCAAAGTGTTGGGATTATAGGCATGAGACACTGCACCCTGCCTACTATTTATCTCATTGGCAAGAATTGTTAGCAGCAGACAGGACCATGGACATACACATACAACACGTAACACCTATAACGAAGGTTAACTGATTAAAGGTTAAGTGATCATGAGGTCAGGAGTTCGAGACCAGTCTGACTGACCTGGTGAAACCCTGTCTTTACAAAAAATACAAAAATTAGCTGGGTGTGACAGTGCCTGGCTAACTTTAAATGACTTTCTCTCTTATAAGCCCCTGGACCTCTTCCTGGAGATGTTGACCTCAACTTTCAACTCTATGCATTGCTGTTTTCTGCTTTGAACATAACATCAGCAGATTCCTTCAAACCAGTAACATTTCTATGTTGATTACTAATTTGCTCCCACTTTCCCAATTCGTCAACTGACTTTTGGAGAGAATAAAAATTTGTAAAACCATAAACTTCCTGAAAAGTGCTGGAAGGAATACCCTCATGAAATTGCTACCTGGAACAGATCCTGTTCCAGGATCATGAGGTACATGATCTTGACACTTTTGAGGACTACAGGCCAATTATTTTGTAGACGATATTTCAATTTTGGTTTGTTTGATGTTTCCTCACGAATAGACTCAGGTTATACATCTTTGGCAATAATATCAGAGAAGTGATGCTGTGTTCTTCTATTTGCATCCTGTTAGAGGACACATGCTTTTTATTTGGCCCACTAATGATGATACTTACTTGATCACTTGATAAAAGTGATATCTTTCAGGTCTTTACATTGTTAATATATTATTTGTCTCTTTGTAACAGTGATTCTTTTATGATGAGGTACTTTGACACTAAGTCAATAAACCATTTCTTATAAAACATTTCATTCATTCAATCATTTATTTATATATAAATAAATCCTAATTTTTTCAATGGGTTATAATCCATTGCTATTATTTTCATATTCAAATTTCCAAAACTTGTCCAATGGGAGCCTCTTCAAGCTAGTTTCTATGCTCTTTTGACATATCCCCATCATGCTTTGAGAATTTCCTTAATTTCTGTCACAAAAGACATTCCAGACTCATCTTGTATTTTCATGCTCCATCTCCAAAATGAGCCACTGCTTCCAGGAACTCTGAGTCCTTTTAGTTGAGGGTGGTATTTAAAAGACATCATCTGGGTGCTTATTGTTATTCGGGTTGCTGCCCTCCAATGGACATAGGTAGGGAACACACACACACTTTCACATATATTTTCATATCTACCTATGTATATTGACAACATATATATGTTTTACATATATGAATATTGATACATATAAAAAACATAAGTTTTTGCTTAAATCTCTGATTCCAATCCAACATGACAAGGCTCAATCTAGCCTTTTCTTTTCCTCTATATGTACCTTCCCATTCATTAACAATGAAAACTCTTGTAATGTTTTTACTTTCTTGAACAATCCCCCTGTATATAACCAGTCTCCCATCTTTTCTTCAACTCTTCTCTGCATAGTTGCTCTCCTCATACCTGTCAGGTTGACTCACACAACTGACTACTACTCCATATAGATTCCTTCTTCACCCTGCTCAGCCTCTGACACCCACAGCAGGCCATATATCCATGTGGCAGTCCAGACGTCATCTTCAATGTATTTAAGTTCTAGTGTTCAAGCCAACCATCTGAGTGGGTGCCCTTCACATATCACTTGGGCTCTGACTCCATAAGCAAGGCCACCTACATGCACAGATGTCCTCTTTAAATGGACAAAAGAAAAAAGAAAACAAATAGTCCCTCCACTTTGCTCTGGATCTTAGCTCCTACATGACTCAGATAACAGATACTTCCCCAATTTAATCTGATTTATTTTATTAAGGAAACCTACTACTTCTAGCTCTCATTTCTCCCTCAAGCTACAGTCCTGAATTACCGGGAACTCCATTTGACACTTTTATTGCTACTTTTTTTTTTGAAACGGAGTTTCGCTCTTGTTACCCAGGCTGGAGTGCAATGGCGCAATCTCAGCTCACTGCAACCTCCGCCTCCTGGGTTCAGGCAATTCTCCTGCCTCAGCCTCCTGAGTAGCTGGGATTACAGGCACTCGCTACCGCGCCCAGCTAATTTTTTGTATTTTTAGTAGAGACGGGGTTTCACCATGTTGACCGGGATTGTCTCGATCTCTTGACCTTGTGATCCACCCGCCTTGGCCTCCCAAAGTGCTGGGATTACAGGTGTGAGCCACCAAGCCCGGCCTATTGCTACTTTAACCTTAATAGAAGGAAAAGGGAAAAAATAGTGAAAATAATATTAACCTAAACACAAATAATAAAATCCAAACAAGACATGTTCCTTCCCCTCAACCCCAAATCCACTTTTCTTTATAAATGCAAGCAGCATCAGAGCCAATATTTATGGTTAATGTTTGTCTAACTCTGAGATTTACATTTGACAAACCTACAAAAAGCACTCAACCTCCTTAGGGACTTGAGGCTTCCAGAAATCTTAGCCATAAACAGTAACTATTTTAGCTGATGAGAAGAACTGAAGCTAAGAGAGTAACACAACTCAAGAAGTTTTCTTTTAGTGTAAATTTATTAAATGTACATGAGTCCCATATGGTGACTAGCACAGAAAGAAAAAGCAAGAAAATTTGCAAAGTAATGCAGAATTCCCTTCCCTCTCTTTCCCCCCGCTGGTTATGTGTTTCACTCAGGAAGTGATTTAAAATACATGGTTCCAGCAACTCTACATTAGCCAAACAAATCATAGGAAGTAAAAGTAAAGGGAGTCCAAAAATAATTTATCTCTGGCTTTGGAATGTGTCCTGTAGTAATAGTTTCAGATGGGTGTACCTATTGTTCTGGGAATTCATTAAAATGAAATAATGATGCTGTATGATGAAGACCCAACAAAGGACAAGCTGGAAAACTTTTGTTTCCTCATAGAGACCTTATGAACTTCTTCTTGTAACCCACTGACACAGAACAATCCAGCTAAATTAAGCTGCTTCACTTCAAACATTTCCTGGAGCAGCTATCTGGTTCACTGTTTGTGTTATAAAGTGTCCCCTTAATAAATGCATAGAAAGAAAGTGTCAACAAAAGAAAATTAGAAGAAGCAAGTAAATCAAACAAAACAGATGTTATTAATACAATCAGTAAAAGTGAAAGTGGTATTTGCCCACGGTGAAAGTGATATTGCCCATTTTGATACAGTCTTTAGAATATTCGAGAGAAAAAATTAAAGCTGCAGAACAATGAGAAACCAATTCAATGTTCCTTAGACTTGAGATTTGAACCCATATCTAGTTGAACTCCAAGCCCAGTGCTCTTTCCATAACACACTGGGGCTTTGCTATGACATGTCAGTCCAGAGAATGCACATCTGGAAGAAATTAAACTTCTCAATGTCCACAAGTCTGAGGTCAGCCAGAATTTGGGGCAGGCCAAGAACAAATGTAATGGGATTTGATTTATTTTCCCAACTAGAGGATTACAGATAGGACTTGTCATGCAATTGAGAACTAGGGAGGAGAACAATCAGGGGAAACTGTTGTTTGTTTGATATTTGTGGTACAAAGCTGACATGCCCTCTGCCACTTTCTTGCTTAAAATTATAAGCTGGTTCCCCATTTCCTATAGAGTTAAGTTTAAACTTCTTTGCATGGCATTCAGGGCCGTGTCAAATCTGGGTCCCATCTACACCAACACTTATCTCCTGCCAAAAATTTGCTATAACCTACCTAGGCCACGTACTTTCAAGCCTCCATGCCTGTGCTCAGGCAGGCTGCTCTATGTGGAATCACACCCACCCCCACCTCCATTCTTTTTTCAGTATGGTAAAACCCTATTCAACACACCTAGGGCCAGCTCAAATAGGCTTTCCTCTCAACATTCCCTTTGTTCACATATCTATGTTGACTGCATAAAGTCTTCTACTTGAGTCTTGTGACTACACTATGTCCTTCTCACTTCCGTTGTTCTAGCAACACCAGTTTTGTCTCAGAGTAGGTGTTCAATAAATGCTTACTGAGGAGTATTCCAGTTGGGGAGGAAGGGTTAACAGGTAATCAACATATTTATATGGCTGACACTCAATAAATCTTTACCTTGCCCTATGAGGGAAGGGAATTAGGGATATAAAAAGAGTTTATTACTTCATCATTAGTCTCAAGGAATTTATGATCTAGTTGGGGAGAAAACCTTCACACCATGCAATTACACAGCAGCTAGGTGTTAAATTGTTAGAATAAAAATACAACTGGCATTCAGAAAATGGAATGGGAGATTGTAAGCTAGAGAATTCATAGAGGAGACAGGGTATTCCAGGCCCAGGAAACAAAATGGCCAAAGACTTGAAGAAATGAAGAATGAAGAAAAAAGAATGAAGACTGCATTTGTGCTTGGCTAGAAGACCAAGAAGGGGTCCATGAACAAATGGATAGAGACAGGTCATGAAGGACCTGGGAAGTCAGCGGAGTCACTGAGATTTTTGAGGAGCAACATGATAAAAACATCATTTTAGGAGGTAAGTGTGGCAGCAACAGGCTGGAAGAGAAGAGGAGGAAAGGGCTGATAAGGCAGTTTGCTATTTCCAATTTCAATATAGGTGATTTAGGTTGGAAGAGAAAGACGGGAAAGGAAAGAAAAAGTACACATTCCCAATAATCTTACTAAGATCAAGACAAGAGCCCTTGATGGGGGTGGACAGGATGGTGCTAGTTTGTGGTATGGCTTACTGGCATCCTGTTTTACTAGTGATATTGACATTTATTGGTTAAAATAAATTAGTACCATCTCAACTAACCCATTTGGCAAAAACAAATGTATAAAACAACAGGTGAGCTGATACACATGACCCAGCAAATGAAAATATAAAGCATGTCACATATTCCAATGGTAGCAACCACAGAGAAGCAATAAACTTTTGTATTTCTTTCTTTCTTTTTTTTTTTTTGCTCTACAAAAGTATCGGTTGACCTACACATGGCATTCTGGGTAAGTAATATATGCCAGATACTGCAAACACGGAAAAGCAAGAATGCAAGGCAAAGAAGGGGATAAGAGATGCATTATACAATTAACCAAGATACAAGTATTGTCATATAATTTAAAATAAAAAAAAAACAAAAAAATAAAACATTAAGGCAATCTGAAGTACAACAGTGAAAGCAACAGGAACTGGCACACACACAAAATCACCTTCTGTCTACCCACTATACTTTGAGCTACTCGAGGACAGAGTTACTTAAATCTGTGCTCCCAAGTGCCTGACACAAAGAGAGGGCTCAGAAAATAATCTAGCTTATACATTTCCAGTTTTAGTTACTTTATTTTGAGAAATGGAAATGAAATACAAATCTTGCATGTTAATCTCTGAGTGCCATAGAACGTGCTTATTTCAGAGGCTTGGACTAATTCTTAACCCACAGCACTTTCTCTACCTGTTAGAATTTCAGATATTTCTGGCTAGAATTCCAGAAAGAAATAATAGTGCTGCTTCTTACAGGTAGTCTTCATCTGGGAGCCATCCTTACAGATGAGTAGGGGTTATGAGAAAAAGATAAAGACTGAACAGGCAATACCAGAGCAGCAGTTCTCAAACTTTTTGTTCTCAGGATTCTTTTAGTCATCACAATTACTAAGGACCCTTAAAGAGCTTTTATTTATCTAGATTAAACTATAGATATTTGTTGTATATAAAATTAACACAGAAAAAATGTTTAAAATATATAATGATTTATTTAAATGTCACAACACTCAATGTGTTGGTTAACAGAGGATTGCTGGATTATGCTTAACATACTTTATTAGATCTCAGAGCAATGACAACTTCACCTATACTACAGTCTCCAGAAAATTCCCACTAAATATTCATGAGAAAATGAGTAAAAAAGGCAAATAATATATTAATATGAAAATAGTTTTTACCTTAAAGACCCCTTAAAAGGGTCTCAAGAACTCACAGACTATACCGTGAGAATGTCTGAAGTAGAGAAATAACTCAGCATGGACAAATTGTACTTGAGCAACACCCACAGCTAATGAAGAAGAGGACAAACCAGTCAGAAGAGACCATGTGGACAGCTGGGAAAATGAAGCAAATGACAAAGTAATATTTCCTGTAAATTCTCCCAAAGGAGTAACAGCCTATAAAAGGGATTGTTTAAATCATTAAAATTAGATTCTAACATATGAATAGGCAAAAGACATTGGTAGATAATTTGTTTTTTAGTGGCTTTAAAAATTCAGGTAAATTAAAATAAAACAATAATATGCTATCTTCCCTTAGCAAATCAGCTTTCCTTTGGTGTTATCTCGAGATTCTTCAGATATGATAACAAATATCCTGTTATATAGGCTTTCAAGAGTGTGATAAATGGGAAGTGTAGAGAAGCACTCTGGAGGATCAAGGACAAGGGTCTACCAGGCCTGATGAAGACAACATTAGAAATGTACAGATCACTTTCACTTTGGAATATAGATGTAAAACTCAAAAAAAAAACTTTAACAAACTAAATATAGCAGCAACTTGAAAGATTTGCCTGCTATATATAAAAAGGAATTATTCCAGGAATGCAAGACCAGTATCACATGGGAAACTACCAACATAAGTTATCAGAGTAACAGATAAAACTTTAAAATCCATAATTACCTCAATAGATGTCAAGAATTGATTTTCAAATCTACAGTCATTCTGTATTTAAAATTTAAAATGTTCCATGTAGAGGATTTCTTTTTTGACATGATATAGAACATCTAAATTAAAAATCCAAGAAGCAAAATGCCATTGCCCTTAATACAGGAAGGCAATGATACCTCTTGTTGCCAATTATATTTAACATGGTACGAGAAAAGCTTTAAGAGGACAAAAATGAGGAATACATATAGAAAAGGAAGATATATGGTATTCCAGTTTGGATTATATGAATGCATACCTATATAACTCTAAAACTACCAACTAAAAATAGCAAAAAGTAATATATGAACTCAGAATTATAAGGTAAATCTACAAAAAACTGCATTCCTACATATTACCATAGAACTAGAAAATATAATGATAAAAGAATTCATATGTCACAGAGACATAAACCTGAAACACAATATTACTTTAAAGTTTATAAAAAGCCAAATAAAAATGAAAAGAGGAAGATACAAATCAACATGCTCTTGGTTGGAAAGTCTAAATATACCAAGAATGAAACAGACTCTAATATGAATTACGTTACATCTGTATATTAATCTAAAGTCCCCATGGCATCCTTTATGTAAGTTGACAGATTGGTAGTGATATTCATCTAGAAGAATAAGTAGGCATAGATAATAGTATATGTATTTTCTTAAATATAAATATGGCAAATTTATCCTGTAGATTTTGGTCTTCTACAAAGAAGCAATTATCAAAACCTTACAGCACTGGGTTAAGAAGAGGAAGTTTGGCAATGGATCCAAACTATTTGAACTTAATAGATGATAAACCAGAAGCAACACAAATATAAGGAATGAATCACTTTTTAGCAAATAGTTGAGAAACCACTCGGTATCAAAATGGAGAATGCAGAATTACAACATATACCACAGTACAAACATTCCAGATGGGTTTTTTAAAAGTTGATTTTTAAAAAAATAGTATATTTGTCCCAGAGGTGAAGAACAGATGAAACTAGTTCTGATCTAGAAAGATATAAAATTAATTCATATATACTAAAATAAAGAAATAACTTCTTGCATCAGGGAATGTATGCAATAAAATAAAGTGAACAGAAAAAGGACATATCTACATCAACACTGATATGGGCTAAAGAAAAGGTGGATGCAAATATCCAAGTAAAAATCAAATGAAGACTTCCAGTTTCTGGTCCAGTGTATAAGGAGCTTGGAAGTCATCATTTCCATCCCCACAATAAAAAAAAAAAGACAGAAAAAAGTTGAACAAACTGAAAATCAACAACTCTTCTTAGCTCCATCAGAAAACTGAGATTATAGGGCAAACTGCTGCCCCCCAAATTAGAGAAACAGACAGAAAAATACAGAGAACCATAGCTTACATGAACAGAAACTTCCAAACTTACAGTTATGTTCTCTGGGATAGAAAAACTTAAACTTTAACTGAAGAATAAATAGGTAGAGGCTGAGTGTGGATAAGTTCAAGAGTTTAAAAACCCCAGAGGGGCCAGTCTTAGGGGGACATCACACTTACAAGATTTTTACCTCCAAGAGCCCTAAAACGTTCTTGTTCTTACAGTGAAGATCAGAAAAAAATGTCTTCCTGATTCCAGCAGCAGGAGGGGAAACAGTCATTTGGCAATCACAACCAGTGCATTTGGTTCATAAGGCATATATCTTCATGAGCAACTATTTGACCAGAGCCTAACCAACTTGGGAGAAAGCCAATATCTAACTCTATCTCCCACCAGCATTCCTATCACACCTAAGTGGGGAAAAAACAAAACAAAATGGTGAAGGATTTGTCAAAGTCATAACTGAGGGCACAGGCTCTCTAAAAAACTGAAACCTAATCACATGATTATAGACTGCTTCCACTAACATTTTGTCACTACTTTTATAGAGATCCTGTATTATAACAGGGGAATATGACTGAAAGAAATGTACATTTTAAACCTTAGTTAAGAAGTCTCTAGGGAAACGGAAACCCAAATACACAAGAGACAAAAACAGACAAAACAGACACTAGTGGAAATCTTAGCCTCTGACACATGAAGTTACAGCAAATAGTAAACACAGCCGAACTCCTATCCAGATAAACATAAACCTTAAACTAAAGGCCTATTTACCTCAGTAAATAAAATACCTTTTATTCAGTATATCATGTCTAGCTTTCAACAAAAAAATACAAAGTATACTAAAGGATAAACAAAAAGAAAAAAACGCATGAAAATAGTCAGATATGGAAGTAATATTGGAATAATTATAACAGCAATTTAAAATATCTATATTTAATATGCTAAAGGCCCTAATGGAAAAAGTGGACAACATGCAAGAGCAGATGCGCAATGTAAGCAGAGAGATGGAAATCCTAAGAAAGAATCAAAAGAAAATGCTAGAAATCAAAACCACCATAACAGAAATAAAGAATGCCTTTGATAGGCTCATCAATAAATTGGACACAGCAGAGAAAGAATGAGCAAGCTTGAAAATAGCAACAAAAACTTCCAAAACTGAAATTTTAAGAGAAAAAAATGAAAAAGGAACAGAATGTCCAAGGACTGTGGAACAATTACAAAAGATATATAACAAGAATACCAAAAGGAAAAAAAAGAAATAGAAGAAATACATAAAGTAATAATAACTAAAGATTTCTCCAAATTAATAATAGATACCAAACTACAGGCCCAGGAAGCTCAGAGAAAACTAAGGAGGATGAATACAAAAAAAAAAAAAAAAAATCTACACCTAAGCATATCATATCCAAACTGCAGAAAATCAAAGGAAAAAAATCTTGAAAGTTGCTGGGGTAAAACAAATACTTTATCTTTTACCTACAGAGGAGCAAGGACAGAATTACAACAGACATCTTCAGAAATTTTCTCTTCAAGGAGACAGAAAGATATAACATGCTACTACTAGTCAAAACAAATGTGGAGTAGGTATATTAATTTCAGACAGAGCAGACTTCACAGCAAGAAAAATTATCAGAGATTAAGAGGAGCACTGCATAATGATAAAGGGGTCAATACTCTAAAAACACATAATAATCTCTAATAAATATGCACCTAACAACAGTGTCAACATGTGAAGCAAAAACTGATAGAGATACAAGGAGAAGCAGATGAATGTACTATTATAGTTGGAGACTTCACCACACTTGTATTAGTAATTGACAGATACAACAGACAGAAGATCGATAAAGACATAAACTAAACAGCACCATCAACCAACCAGATCAAGTTGATGTCTATAAAATACTTCACTTAACAGCAGAATACATATTGTTTTCAAGATCACACAGAACATTTACTAAGACAGACAATATTTGGGCCATAAAATATACCTTAACAAATTTAAAAGAACAAAAATCATGCAAAATATGCTTTCAGACAACAATGGAATTAGACTAGAAATCAGTAAGATGAAGCTGAAAAACTCTCAAATACTTGGAGATTAAACACACTTCTAAATATCACATTAAAAAAACATTTTGAACTAAGTGAAAATGAAAAAAACCACTTATCAAAATTTGTGGGATGCAGTGAAACCAGTGCTTAGAGAGATATTTATAGTATTGAATGCACATATTAGTAAAGAAGAAATATCTATAATCAATAATCTAAGCCTCCACCTTAGGTAATTAAAAAAAATAAAAGAACTGAATCCAAAGCAAGCAGATGAGAAGAAATAATAAAAATTAAAGCAGAGAGCAGAAATCAATGAAACGGAAAACAGGACATCAATAAAGTCAACAAAACCAAAAGCTGGTTCTTTGAAAAGATCAACAAAATTGATAAACCTCTAGCCAGGTTAACTAAGCATTAAAGAGTGAAGGCACAAATTACTTACATCAAAAATAATATAATAACCTGATTGCTATACATTGTATGTATTAAAATGTCACTGTGTATCCCACAAATATGTAAATTATATGTCGATTTAAAAACAATTAAGGAAAAAATAAAATAGAGACCATCACTATCAATCACATGGACACAAAAAAGATAATAAAGGAATATTAACAATTTGGTGCCCACAAATTTGGTAATTCAGATGAAATGGATCAATTCTCCTTGAAATACACAATCTACCAAAACTCATGCAAGGATAAACAGATCATGTGAGAAGGCATGTATCTATTAAAGAAACTGAACTACTAATAAATAAACTTCCAAGCCAGAAAGCCCCAGATCCAGATGGATTCACTAGTGTATTCTACCAAACACTTAAAGAAGAAATTGTACCAGTTCTCTTTCAGAAGATAGAAGCAAAGGACATTCTACAAAGCCAGCATTACCCTAATACCAAAACTGAATGGAGAAATTACAAGAAAACTAAACTACAGACCAATATTTCCCATGAACATAAATGCAAAAGTCCTGAACATATTAGCAAATTGAACACAACAATATATAAAAAGAATTACATATACATCATGACCAAGTGGGATTTATTTCAGTTATGGAAGGCTAGTTCAACATTCAAAAATAAATTAGCATAATCTAGCATATTAAGAGACTTAAGAAGAAAAATCACATGATCATACAAATTGACATAGAAAACACATCTGACAATACCCAATACCCATTTGTGATAAAAACTCTAATTAAACTAGGAATAGAGGGTAACTTCTTCAACTTGATAAAGAACATCTACAAAACCTACAGCTAACATTTAATTGTACAAGACTCAAGGTGTTTCTAGTAACATTAGGAACAAAGCAAGGCTATACCTTCTCACCAACCCATTTCAACATCTTACTGAAAGACCTAGCTAATGCAAAAAGACGAGGAAGGGAAGTAAAAGATATACAGAGTGGGAAGAAAGAAATATAACTTTTTGTTCATTGATGACACGATTGCCTATGTAGGAAATCTAAAGAGTCCACAAAAAAACTCCTGAAACAAATGAGCAACTATAGCAAGGTTGCAGAATATAAGGTTAATATACAAAAATTAACTGCTGTCTCATAAACTATCGATGATAAACTAGAATGTGAAAATTAGAACACAATGTTATTTACATTAGTTCTAAAAATAATTAAGTATAAAACTAACCAAAATATGTACAAGACCTACATGAGGAAAACTGCAAAACTCAGATGAAACAAATCAAAGATCTAAATAAATAGATATTCCATAAACATGGATAGGAAAACTCAATATTGTCAAGAAGTAAATTTTTCTCAACTTGATCTACAGGTTCAGTGCAATTCCAATCAAAATTCCAGCAAGTAATTTTGTGGGTATCAACAAATTGATTCTAAAGTTTATCCAGAAAGACAAATGACCCAGAATAGCCAACACAATTTTGAAAGAAAAGAACAAAGTTAGAGGACTGACACTAGCCAACTTCAAGGCTTACTATAAAGCAACAATAATCAAGACAGTATGATAACGGCATAAGAATATAAATGTGTGGAACAGAACAAGTCCAGAAATATACCCACAAAAATATAGTCAATGGATCTTTGACAAATG
This sequence comes from Callithrix jacchus, assembly GCF_049354715.1. Classification (NCBI taxonomy): domain Eukaryota; kingdom Metazoa; phylum Chordata; class Mammalia; order Primates; family Cebidae; genus Callithrix; species Callithrix jacchus. The sequence continues at coordinate 50,398,520 of NC_133524.1, read as the reverse complement.
AGCAAAGGCAATACAATGATACAAATATATTCTTTCCAATAAATAGTACTGAAACAACTGGATATGCAAATGCAAAAAAATGAATCTAGAGATGGATCTTCAACTTTCACAAAAATTAACTCAAAATAGATCACAGACCTAAATGGAAAACACAGAACTATAAACTCCTGGAAAAATAATATAGGCTAAAATCTAAGTGACCTTAGGTTTGATGGTGACTTTTCAGATACAACACCAAAAGTATGATCCATGAAAAGAAAAAATTGATAGACTGCACTTCATTATAATTAAAAACTTCTGATCTGCAAAAGCCACTGTTGACTGAATGAAAAAGCAAATCACACACGGAAAAAAATATTTGCAAAATACATATCTGAGAAAGGGATTGTATCCACAATATGTAAGAAACTCTTTTAAGTTCGAGAATAAGAAGACATACCTATTAGATGCCTAAAATCTGAAACACTAAGAAAACCAAATGATGATGAGGATATGGAGTAACAAGAACTTTCGTTCACTGCTGATGGAAATGCGAAATGGTACAGCCACTCTGGAGGACAGTTTGGTGGTTTCTTACAAAACTAAACATAGTCTTACCATATGATCCAGCAACACTTCCTGGTATTTACCCAAGTGAGTTGAGAACTTGTGTCCATACAAGATCCTGCACACAAACACTTATAGCAGCTTTACTCATAATTGCCCAAATGCTGAAGCAACCAAGCTGCCCTTCAGTGGGTGAATAGATAAATAAACTTTAGTACCTCTGGACAATGGAATGTCATGCAGTGATACAAAGAAATAATCTGGTTACTATATGGGATAAATGGGGAAAAAAATGAAAGACAAGAAATGAACTATCAAGCCATGAAAAGATATGAGGAGCCTTAAAGGCATAGTGCTAAGTAAAAATAAGCCATTCTGAAGAGGTTGTACAATGTACGATTCTTAACTATATGACATTCTAGAAAAGGCAAAACTATGGAGACAGTAAAATCATCAGTGGTTGCCAGGGGTTTAGGGTGGGGAAGGAGGGATAAATAGGCAGAACTCAGAGGAATTTTAGGGCAGTGAAACTATTCTGTATAATACTATAATGGTCATACACGGTGTTATACACTTGTCAAAACCCATAGCATGTATAACACAAAGAGGAAACTAAAATGTAAACTATGGACTAGTTAATAATAATGTTTCAACACTGGTCCATCAATTTTAACAAGTGTACAACACTCATGCAAGATGTTGATAGTGGAAACTGGAGTGGAGAATATATGACAACTCTGTACTTTCCATTCAATCTTTATGTAAACCTAAAACTGCTTAAAAAAAGTCTATTAAGTTTTAAAAATCAAAGGAAACGAAGAACAATTTACACATAAGAAAGTTTTGATGCTAAAAATCATCATGTGTAATACAGGCATCTCCCTAGTAACTACAGAACAGAAATTTTAAGTCTTTTAAACCAATGGTTCTCAAACTTTAGTATGCATTATAATCATCTGGATTATGTTAAAACAGATTGCTGGGCCCCACCCCTCACCTAGGTCTGAGGCGAGGCCTGAGAGTTTATTTCTAACAAGTTCCTGGAGGGCATCAAGAGAGATGTAAAGTCTGAGAAAATAAGACTAAGGCTGAGCAGTAACCAAGATGAGATTTTAGAGTATGTGAAAGATAAGGAGCACATATTAAATAACCTGAATCTTTACTGCAGATTAGATTGGGAGAATCTGGGAGAAAAGAAGGACCAAGTAACGGAATCTACAAGTCCCAACTGTTTAAAAACTTGAGAAGGACTGAAATGGAGTATCTGTCTCTTTCTGTCTCTGTCACCACTATTTATAATACCATATTGCTACACTGATCTGAACATCACAAATTTGCAATGGGCAATGTGCAAAAGTGCTAAGAAGGGTAGGAATGAATAGATTAGCTTCACTAAGTAGAGAGTAACAACTGAAGAATACTGCTGAGGTCACAGTAGAAAGCACTCAGGCTCAGGCACTAAGGATGGGAGGAGGGGAGTGAATCAGATCATGGGCACCTGTACTCCCTAGGTGTGAGAGAGACAGAAAAACTGACAGAGAGAGGGATAGACTGAAACAGAGACATATATAGTCCATTTCTATGTGACTAGAGTAAGGTAATATAAAGATACAGGCTTTTCTCATTTTCATATTGTGTGATGTGCATACAAGATCAGCAATGAGAAGGGTCTGTTGCTCGTCACCCCCTGTCTAATTCAAGAGGAGTCTGTAGTAGGCATCTAAAGGCAGATCATAGTTCTGCCTGCATGTCCTGGAAGATAAGGGGCGGCTTATAAGCTCAAACTCCTATACATCTGTAAGTGTACAGCTGCATGAATGTGTGTATCTCCCTGTCCTCAGAGGGGATGGAGTTGGGGAAATAGGAAGACTCTCTTTGGCCCCCCATCTTTGGGCCCACCTGTCTGAAGTTCATTCTCCTAAAGCTGACCATCCACATCCAGTGATTTTGTCTCTCTTGTTCGTCACTGCATCCTTAACACTAAAAAGAGTACCTGTTATACTCTAGAAACTCAAGACATACTCAGGAAGGCAAGAAAAGAGATATATATGCACTCGGTCCATATATATACATATAGGTAGGCAAGCCTCCCTCTCATTGAATCCTTGACTTAATACTTGAGACAGTGCTCACATCTAGGTTGGAAGGAAGTGAGGGAGCAAATCCGAAGACTCTGGTTCCTGCCTACCACTCTGTGTGTAGAAAGCAGGTGGGGAACACAGAGATACCTGCACACATGGACATTATTTAATAAGGACGTTTATTCTAACACACAGACAAGCCGACCAGAGCACCTGAAGTCCCTAACTATTCTGTTCTGTGCTTCCCCAATGCACACCCATCACTCAAAAACTATGACAGGGGAGGGAAGGAAAGGGTGATGTCTAGGCTATCTGTCCTTGGTACAGTCGAGCTCTCCCTCTGAATCCTTTCATTGCATTGAGACAGCACTAGCACCCAGATAGCAAGGATTAGAGAGGGGGAACAGGGAAGAAGGCTTGGGAACCTGCTATGCTCGAAGCAGAGAAGGTTCCCTGCTACACAGGTCTGTGTGGGAACAGGAATGAGAGTCTTGCATTGTGTATGTGTTGGGAGAGGGTGTCAATAAGAAATCCCATTTTGTGGCCCACACAAACTCAGCACATGCAGGAATACTAGGTGACAAAAATTCAATTCTCCTACACATATTCTTTGAGGCAAGAACCAAGTCCATCTTGTGTGCTACCATATGCCCACTACCCTGGCAGCACAGTGTCAGCATGTACTAAGTGCTCAATACTTGTGAAAGGGAGGTAGAGGGGAAAGAGAGAGAGGAGGAAGTGGTGACTCACAGGCACTTTGTCTGTCTACAGGCAGAAAAGGACCCCTCTGAGAGTCCTGGAATAGGTGCTGCACTGAGACAGCATGCACATCTAGGTGGCAAGGATATAAGGGCAAGCAGAGCAGCAGGTTGAGGATATGCACACAACATGCATTTGCACGGGGTACCCATGTTTGTGTGAGGGGATAAAGAGCAGCCTGATTTCTGGCACCCTGAGCCCATGTATCCACAGGAAGTTGGATGACATGAGGATGTTTATTCTCCATGAGTCTAGCCCGCTAGATACTAAAAGGTTAGTTTACTGTGGCATTCCCAAACAGCAGGAACTCAGTAAATTTGTTAAAGGGATGAATAAATGAATGGACCAAAAACATGCACACACAAATGACTGACTGAAATTATGAGGAAAGGGAAGAGAAGGGATGGATAGGCTGTGTCCTACACATAGGCAAGGCTCACAAGCTGGTATCCTTGCACAAGTCCATTGCCCTGCCAAGACAGCACTTGTGCCTAGGCTGCAACACTAGGAGAGGGCAAGCAAAAATCAAAATTCAGGCAGCTGCACACCAGGCATGCATCTGAGTGTGTGTGGCAAGGAATTTCACACTCCTGCAGGCAAGTATAGACAATAAGAAGGCTCCTTCCTTTCAGCTTTGTACAGAAATGTTTCTACACTTACATGTGTGTGCACATGCATTCACAGTGCATGCATGTGTATTCATAAGAGAATAAGAATGCTCAATTCCTGACACACCAGCGTGTCTGTTGTCTAGGCTTAGGAAAGTCTAGGCACCTAACACCTCCACTAGATAGGAAGTCTTGGAGAGAGACACTGTCCGTTATTCAGCAGAGTACTCCCAGCACAGTTCATGGCACATCAAAAGTGATGAATAAACACAGGCTGCTTGAATTGTTCGGCAGAAGATTCACGATGACAGCGCTCACCCTCCTGTAATCCATGCACACAGGAGGTGTTTTGAGAATTCACAACTCCGATATGCAATGGGTATGGGAGAAGGAGCAGTTCATTCTTCTGCACATGGGGGCGGGGAGGGAGGGGGGGAGGGAGGGGGGGTGGGGGGGGAGAGAGAGAGAGAGAGAGAGAGAGAGAGAGAGAGAGATTAAAGTGTCAAGTGCATGTCTGGAGAAGTGGAGCAGCAGTGCTGAGGCTATTCCCTAATAAAGTATTTGTTGTGTGTTCACTTAGCCTCATGTGCTCATTGAATGTGTGGTTATGGAGGAGGTGGAGAGAGTAATGAAATGAGGACCTCCTTGCCACAGTCTGCACAGACTCAACATTGGGAACATACATGAGCAATGCAGGATCTCATTCTCTTCCACCCTTCACCTGACAAGCTTATCACTGTCCCTAGCATTTACACTAAATCAGTCATTCTCAAACTTAAGTGAACATCAGAATCAACTGGAAGCCTTGGTAAAGTACAGATTTCCATGGTTTATGATGTAGTAGGTCAGGGACAGGGCCCAAGAACTGGCATTTTGAACAAGTTCCCAGGTGATACAGATGTTGCTGGTCCAGGAACCACACTGAGAACCACAACCACTGCTCTAAATATACCTTAAAGAAATGAAGAATGGGATATAGAGGGGTGATATAAAGACACTATGCTTTTAAACATGGATGAAATTCCCTCTCTGAATTTTTGTACAAGGCAATGGACCGGAATGACATTTGTACCCAACTACCAAGAATGAAAGAGAGCGACAACCTGAACAGAAGACTCGAGCATCTTCAGATCTATTGTGTTTGTGTGTGTGTTTGTGTGTTTGTGTGTGTGTGTGTGTGTGTGTGTGTGTGTGTGTGTGTGTGTGTGTGTACAAAAGAAACAGCACTGTCTGGCTCATGGGTGATTTGCCTATGACCATACAAAGGTAAAGTGTCTTTTCTTCATATGCATGTGTGAGATGAATGACAAGTAGGGCCACTTTCCTTCAAGCTCTGGCTGCATATGGAGCAAGTAGAAAGCCTACTGCCTTGCACACCAGACATGAGTGAGAAGATGCTGTTAATGACACTCATTATCCTATGCACACTGTGGCTGCAGCTCTGTGTACAGAGGGGACACACCTTTTGTGGTTCTCTATCTGAGCACTGTTGGGGGGTTAGGGAGGGGATGATGGGAGGACTCATTCTATGGCACATGCGTATGCATGAACAATGTGGGCGACAGAAGTTCCTTCTCTTAAACATACTCACTAGGCATGTGAGGATGAGTTCTGTGTCTTTCTTGGACATCCTGTCTCTCCATGTCTGGTGCATGACAGGAGCTCCCCCTCTGCTTGTTAAAGACATGAATGAAGGATGGGGATTATGAATGGGTGTTCTTTGCTTTGTGCAGAAAAGGCTTAGCCTTGGGATGCTTGCCCGGGTGCACCGCATTGACACAGCACTTGCATCCAGGTACCAGGATTCAAGAGGGGGAGCAGGGCTGAAGGCCCAAGTAGTCACACAGACTGTGCGTGTGCACGTGTGTGTGTGCACACACATGTGTTCACATGAGTTTACAGGGAAGGCTCACTGCATATAGTGTGTTCATATGTGACTATACAAAAAAGTAATGAAAAAACAAACAAGCCCATTCAAAAGTGGGCAAAGGATATGAACAGATACTTTACGAAAGAAGACATATATGAGGCCAACAATCATATGAAAAAATGCTCATCGTCACTGGTCATCAGAGAGATGCAAATCAAAACCACATTGAGATACCATCTCACGCCAGTTAGAATGGCGATCATTAAAAAATCTGGAGACAACAGATGCTGGAGAGGATGTGGAGAAAAAGGAACACTTTTACACTGTTGGTGGGAGTGTAAATTAGTTCAACCATTGTGGAAGACAGTGTGGCGATTCCTCAAGGCCTTAGAAATAGAAATTCCATTTGACCCAGCAATCCCATTACTGGGTATATATCCAAAAGACTATAAATCGTTCTACTATAAGGACACATGTACACGAATGTTCATTGCAGCACTGTTTACAATAGCAAAGACCTGGAATCAACCCAAATGCCCATTGATAATAGACTGGATTGGAAAAATGTGGCACATATACACCATGGAATATTATGCAGCAATCAGAAATGATGAGTTCGTGTCGTTTGTAGTGACATGGATGAATCTGGAAAACATCATCCTCAGCAAACTGACACAAGAACAGAAAATGAAACACCGCATATTCTCACTCATAGGTGGGTGATGAAAAATGAGAACACATGGACACAGAAAGGGGAGTACTAAACACTGGGGTCTATTGGGGGGAAAAGGGGAGGGCCAGTGGGAGGGGGAGGTGGGGAGGGATAGCCTGGGGAGAAATGCCAAATGTGGGTGAAGGGGAGAAGAAAAGCAAAGCACACTGCCATGTGTGTACCTACGCAACTGTCTTGCATGCTCTGCTCATGTACCCCAAAACCTGTAATCCAATAAAAAATTAAAAAAAAAAAAAAAAAAAAAAGTAATGAAAAGGATCTCTCCCATACATGGCAGCAGCAAGAAGGAAAGTAGCAATAAGATGACTTCCCTTATTTAATCTCTATTTATGGGAGAGCTAAGGAAGCTCACTGGTTTGCATGCTGGGAATGGGAGAGAGGAGAGCACAACAGGCTCCATCTCCTGCCGTTACAGTAGGTGGGGTTGTCTGCATGCAGGGCCATGTGTCTGAGTGTGTCTAGGTGTACAAGGAGGGGGACATTTGAGAATTTCACTCAAGCAGAACCTGAACACGCTTGTGCATGCAGACTGGGTAACAAGGAACATACAGATCGAGTTCATTCTTTTGAACAGTGGCCTATTCGTCCAAAACATTCATGTATAGTGTGTTTATGAGTCCAGAATGTAGGGTAGCAACCTGTCCATTTTGATCTTTGTTATATCTTTGGTGATGAACATAATACCTGCTGTCTAGTAGACACTTGAACATCTGTGGAAGGAAGGGAAAGGAAGAAGGAGAGTTGATGTGCAAAAGCTCTGTCCTTTTAAATGTAGACAAGGTTTCTTCCCTTGGAGTTCTTGAACAGGGACGGTGAGTCAAGGCTGGAATGTAGGCTGAAAGAATGTGGGTGATGCACCAGGTCAGAGGGTCCACTCTGTGAGGACATGTCTCTGTATGTCTCTGTGTGCATAACCAAGTCAGCCACCTTCTCTTGCACACAGTGCATTTATGTGTGATTGTACTGAGGTTTAGCAGATTCTCCAATTAACTGAGTGACACCAGGTTGTGTGTGTGTGTGTGTGTGTGTGCGCGCGTGTGTGTGTGTGTGTGTTCGGAGGTGCTCAAAAGTCCCAATCTGTACCCCACCCACCCTCAGGACATGCAGGCATAATGAATAAGAAGGAGTCCATTCTCCTCGCTGGACTGTACACTCCATGAAGGTAGGGAACCAGATGTGGCTCATTCTCTCATGGGCCAACTGCCCAAGACAGCACCTGCAATAGAGTAGGTAGGTACTCAACAGATAGTCGTAGAAAGGATGGAAGGAGGAGGTAGAAGTGCTCTGTCCTATGGGAAGATGACACTCCCCCTTGCCGAATCCTTCCCTGGGTGCATGGCATTCAGAAAGCACTCTTACCCAGGGACAAAGGATTGGAGAGAAAGAGCAAAGCAGAAGGCTCAGGCACCTGCACCCTGCATGTATATCTCTGTGTATACTTGACTTTCATGGGCTGATCCCTGCGAAGTCTCTCTCTGTGCATTAGCTAAGACAGATGCCTCTCCCCAGGAATAGCATATGTATTCATCCCCATGCACAAGGCCACATGGACATGCTCTCTCAGACAACACCTTGGACTAGAATAAAAGATGTGAGTGGCATCTTTTTTAGATCACACTTGAGGGTCTGCATGTGCTGGATGTATTTGGGGCCTAGCCAGGAGGTTGAGACAAACTGTATGTGGGCACATGTGTACATGCACATGTTGGAAGATGGTACAGAAAATGGGGATACTTTATTTCCTTCTGTTCCTCTGGTAAACTATAAGCTTGTTGAGAGCAAAGACTGGCTGTGCAAGTCTCATCACCCAATGTGTGTTTCCCCATTACAGTATCTGACACTTAGTAAGCTGGGAGTAAACAGAAAGAGGTGCAAGCTTGTCTAGGGCAATGATGAAGTTCATTCTCCCACAGGTACCCTCTACACAGCCCAGGGACCTTAGCTGTCTTATTTCCCATTGTATCTCCACCACCCAGTGCAGGTTCTAGCACCTCACCACAAACACGAACATGTGAAAGAAAGGACAGGTTGTTGGTCCTTCTACATGCAGACAAGGCTCAACCTCTTTGAATCCTTGAATAGGTGTGTTGCATTGAAATAGCACTCACACCTAGGTTCCAAGGATTCGAGAGGGGAAGCAGATGAGAAGGTTCTGGTACCTGCCCTTCATGTGTGTTTGTATGTGTGCATGTGTAGCTACAACCAAGTCTCGCTCTCATGTATATAGTGTTATTTACTAGAGACTGTTCAGAAAGGCAGAGAATCTTTTCTCCTGCAGAGTTCCATGTGAGATCAGAGAAGATTCATGCTTTTGTGTGTGTTTATGGGTGCCAGTGGTAATGAGAAGTCCACTTTGTGGCCCACCCACTCTCAGGGCATGTAGGTGTAATGCCTTATGAGGAATTCCATTCTTCTTCCTCAACTGTAGCTCCATGAGGGTCGGGACCAGGCATGTCTTGTTAGCAATTGTATGCTCATTGCCCAGTTTAGTATCCAGGAAGGCAGGGGCCAAGTCTGTACAGAAAAGTAGTCAATAAATACTTGTGGAGTGGATGATAGGAGGATAGAAAGGCACTCCATCCTACACGAAGATGAAGCTCTCGCTCTCAGAATCCTTGCCCAGGTGCATTGCATTCAGACAGCACTCTCACCCAGGTAGCAAGGATTAGAGAGGGGGAGCAGAGCACAAAGCCCTGCCAGGGTTCAGCAAGAGGGCTCGTTCTTCTTCACACAAGGTACTTACTTGTGATGATACAGAATTAAAGAGAGCAGTTCTTGAGCTTTGCATTAAAGATGTCTAGTTGAACACATATTTTGTCTGTTCTCTCAGATAACAACAAAAGAGTATAAACCTACAAAGACAAAGAGACTGGGAGGAGAGAGAAGTGTGAGAGGGAGGAAAGAAGAATGAATATGACACCAAAGCTCATGACCCCGCAAATGCTTTGTGTGGCTATGCAACAAGAGGGCAGTACAGTTTAGCACAGTTGTTCAACATGCACCAGAATCACCTGAGGACCTGGGTAATATACAGGTTATAGAAGTTTCTGACTTGGTAGGTCTGGGGTGAGATCCAAGAAATTGCATTTCTTGTCTCAGGTGATGCTGATGCTACTGGTCCAGGGACTACACTGGGAGAATCACTAATGTAGTGGGAAAACCACGTACTGTGGTATCTACGAACCTTGGCACACTCTACCACATAATAGCTTAGAGAATAGACCTGGTTTTCCCAATGTAAAGTTAAACACTTTTGAATAATGAGGGCAATTTAAAGCTTACCTCTTAAATGGTGTCAAGAAAATGAAATAAAGTATAGTACCTGGCACACAGCTGTTACTACTTTTACCTCTTACTCTCTATTTTAATGTACATATGTGTTTGAATGAATGTGCATTTTTAAGGGGGATGGTGAAACTCCTGCATGCAAGGGACATGTGAGAGAGAAGAGGTCTGAATATTTGTGACTGTGACTACCTGCCAAGGGGGATAAACAAGATTCATCCTCTTGAATTCCTCATGTGTGGGTTGATGAGGTTGTCCTTCAATCCCTCTAGGTCAATAAAGTTCATGCCCCTTCACATAAGGGATATGATGGAAAACATCAGAAGTTTCCCTCTTTGACTGTGTGTGTGTGTGTGTGTGTGTGTGTGTGTGTGTGTGAGAGAGAGAGAGAGAGAGAGAGAGAGAGAGAGAGAGAGAGAGAATGAAAAGATGGGGGCATCTGGCTCTGTGAGTATAAAACAAAAATAGAGACAGAAAGATAAGACTATCCGGCCCTGTGAGTATAAAACAAAAATGTTCCTGTCTCTCCTGTCCCTGTATGCTCACATGTCTGTATATGCTGGGCACCCACCCTTGCATGCTCATTCTCCTGTCTGCCTTGCTTGTACACATATGCATATATGAGTATTTGTGTATCTGTGAATGTGAGAGAATGCATTAACAAGCAAGTGCATCTTCATTCCACGCTGCTTAAGGGAAGAATGTCGAGACAGCTTACTGCCCTTTCTGGGAGACAAAGAGAGCAGAGTTAGGGCAGGAAGGACCCACCCACCACTTACCTGATCGGTGGGACTGTGTGTATATAGGTCTACATCCCTAGATGTCTATCCATCCTGGGGGACAAGGTGGGGTGCTTGGGGAATGGAAACTAAAGTAAATTTATTCTCCATTATTCCCAGCATGTGTGCACACCTACGTAGTGGGAATAAATGAGCTTTATCCTCCTATATGTGCTAGCTAGGCAGTACACTCAGGGGACCGTGGCTGTACTGTTTTCTTCTGGCTCCCTACAGGAAGTAAACAATACTGGCAGGCAGCAGGAGAGGAAGGTGATGTACAGGGGCTCTGTCCTTTCATCTGCAGATAAGTCTTACCACATCTGAATCCTTGCCAAGGTGCATTGCATGTAGACAGCACTAGCACCAGTATCAAGGATTAAAAAGAAGGAGCAAATGAGAAGGTTCAGGCACCTGCACCCCAAGGATAGCATGGCAGGAAGGAAAGCAAAAGCTTCCCTTTTCCAGCCCCTTGAACACATGAAGGCAGGCTGAATGTCAATGAAGAACTGTGTTCTCTGGTTCAAGCTCACCCCACAGGGTCCCTGATGCTCTTCCCACTATTGGATCCCCAAATCCAAGAGGTGTTCAAAAAGCTCTCTGAAAGGAACTAGGAGAGGTAACAAGCACTCTCTGCTCTCTGCATAACATATCATCTGTGAGTCCTTGCCCAGGTGTACTGCACTGGGACAGCATTTGCATCTGGATGCTACAGATGAAAGAGGCAGTGTCCACGCATGTACCCAACTCATATGTAACAAAGAGGGAAGAAAGGGCTCAGTCTTCCACTCCTCTTTCTCTCACACTTCACATGTAATGTATCAGTAAACTCAACTGGCTGTAACTATAAAATATATCCACATCTGACCACTTTTTACTACCTTCACCATGACCACCCAGATGCAGGCCTCCATCCATCTCTCAACTGAATTATTTCAACGGCCTCCTAATTGGTCTCCCAGTTTCTGCACTTTCTCCTTTTATTTGCCACACAATAGTCAGAACCAAACTTGTAAAGCAAAGACCTAGAAAACTATAATCCTGATTTTGAATTGGGAGTATAATTGAATCATGATGTATTTATCAAGAAAACACAACAACAAAACTTTTTTCTGTTCTTATCATTGGAGAAGCCTAAATACAACGACCAATCCAGAGGCAAATATGGTCTTTGAATATCATGTCTAACTAAACGAAGCCAGGGCTTCTTGAACACATGTCAGATTCCAGGCCTGGGGAAGGTATCTGCAATGAGCTTTGTACAATTTTTCATATCTGAAAGCAGAGAAGCTATCAGATAACCATGGAAGCCATGTCAAAAGGCCTGAGGAATCAATTTAAAGAAGCTCCTACTGGCTAAAGATGGGGCATTGGAGCTTCAGTGAAGAACTGCAATGGATTAAAAGTCCAAATATATTTAAATCTATGAGTTTATTATAACAGTTTTTTAAAGTCCTCTTTAGAGTAAGTTAGTGAACCAACTCATTATTCTGAGTACTGTTAAATAAGGAGAATCAAACATTTATCCTATCTTTACTATAGACTGCAACACTGGGTGATCAAATAGCAGATGAAGGGAAGTTTTTCTTTATAGGAGCATTCCAGCTAATAAATCAAGAGAGAATAATGGGATTAGAATATCATCATTTTGGAACCCCTAATGAAATAATGGCTATGAATTGAGGCATCTGTGGCAACTAACATCACAGAGAGATGACCATCAGTCATTGTGTGCCTCTTAATGGAAGTAGTTCTGCTCCCCCTTCCTCAAAATTAAGGCTGAATTTGATCAGGCTCTCAGATGCAACTATCAGTTTACAGGAAATACAAACAAGGAAAAGGAAAATGTAAACTATATCATAGGGATGTGATCACAAAAATCCAGACTATGGAAAACTGTGTAGGATGAATGGCCCACTTTCTTCCAACAAATAAATTAAAAGAAAAGAGAAAAATGTAGATGGAAGGGAAAGACATAATTCAAAGGGACTTATTAAGATACATATCAACCAAATGCAATGTATGGACCTTATCTGGATCCTAACTTACGATATTTCTGAGACAAGCGGAAGTGTGAACAACAGATATGTGACGACATTAAGAAATTATTGGTCATTTTTTTTTGAGACGAAGTCTTGCTCTTGTTGCCCAGGCTGGAGTGCAATGGCACCATCTCAGCTCACTGCAACCTCTGCCTCCTGGATTCAAGCAATTCTCCTACCTCAGCCTCCTGAATAGCTGGGATTACAGACTATACATCATGCCCCATGTATTGGAGTCCTGAGAAGGTTCTCTCTCCTTCTCTAGTACCCTGCCACCACACTCAACTAATTTTTGTATTTTTAGTAGAGACAGGTTTTCATCATGTTGGCCAGACTGGTCTCGAACTCCTGACCTCAGGCAATCCATCTGCCTTGGCCTCCCAAAGTGGTTGTTCACAGGTGTGAACCACCATGCTCAGCCGGTAATTATTTTTAGCTATGATAATGGTATGATTTTTTTTTTAAAGAGGCCTTACATTTTAGAAACGCATACTAATTATCAGCTTTCTCTCTTTTCCATTGTATCTTACTACTTCCCAGCCCTATGCTTCTGCCACAATGGCTCTTTGTTGTTCCTAGAACATAGTAGCCCTTTCCTGACTACCCTATTTGATACTGAAACTCTTCTACCACCATCTCTGCTGTAACTGCCCCCACCCACCCCTTGTCCCCTTTTCCTACCTTATTATTCTCCAAAGCACTTATCACCAATTGACACATTATATATTTTTCTTACTTATTTTGTTCACTGCCTGCCCCCCCAACTAGGGCAGAGATTCTTCTCTTGTGATCACTGTTGTATCGCTGGTGCATAGGGGAGTGGATAACCAGATGAATAAGCTGCAAATCCTGGGTCTGGGGAGATAACAGAGAAAACTCACACTCTTGACTCATAGCTACATAAGTGTCTAAGAAGGGAGATCTTCACACACACAGTCTTGTGCAAATAAGTGTGCATATGGAAAGGCATGGCATAGTGAGTGGATTCTACTTCCTGAACCCTAAATATGTGTGTATATTGCACCCTCGCATATGGTTATGGTATAGACACAATTTTCCTCGCAAACTGAGTTTGTGAGCATTAGCTAGAAGGCTCCCTTTTCACCATGCCTCATGTATAGGAGTCCTGAGAAGGTTCTCTCTCCATCTCTAGGTGCTGGCAAGACAGAACCAGGTCAAAAAGACTCCACTTCCTTGTGGGTTATCCCTTCCTTGCAGGCTATCCCTCAGTATGAGGGGCTGGACCATGTACAAGAGAAAGCTAAGAGAAGTCTCCCTCTCCTGCAGGATCTGTGTAAGACTGAGATGGGAGAAATGACACAGCTGAGAGTCATTCTCCTTCCCACTACCTGGGTGCCTGTTTCTCTTTGGGTGAAGGGATGTGTATGTGTATGTGTATGTGCACATGCACAAGAGAGCAAGGAAAGCTGAAGCTCACCATCCTGCAAACCCTGCATGTGGGAGGGGTTTTCAGAAAGCTCACCCTCCACCATGCAAGGGATGTGAGAGAGGGAGCAGGGAAGGGCTCACTCTCTTGGCATGATGTATGGGTATGCTCTAGGAAACAAGAGGCACCATCCTGGGGATGCAAGTGGGCAGCAAGATAGTCACAGGAGGAGTGCTGATGAGTGAACCGGGAGGGCTGGTCACAGAAGCAGGACAGTCATCCAGATGGGATGGTTGGTAAGTGTACCCCCACACAGGACACACAAGAAGGTGCTACATCCCTTAGGTGTACCTGTCCATATGCTCATGCCTACACACTGGAGAGGGAAGAGAAGGCTCGCTCTTCTGCAAGCCTTGGGTGTGGGAGGGTAATTAAGATGCCAACGGTCCTACACTCAAGGCATGGAGGAGAGAAAGCAAGTCGGGAGGTTTGCTCTCCTATACACTGTGTGTGTGCACATGTGTCCCAGATGCCTTGGACTTCTATGACTGTGCCCCAGACATGCTGTAATGAGAAGATGTGTTTGCATACATTCACATATGTACCTTCAGAAGTGTTCACTATCTACAACATATTTGTTTTCCTTCCTTCTTTCTTTTCCTTTTTTATTCCTAACACCAGTATAGTACTTACATTTGCAGAGTACTGTTTTAAGTGCTTTTCACATATAGCTCATTTATTCTCATAAAATATCCATGAGGTGGTAATCATTACCCCTATTTTACAGATGGAATAACACCAGACCACACATACAAGAACAGATGGTAAGAAAGCTTAGAATCTGGCATGCAGGTCATTAGAAAGAGGACTCAACAAAGAAGGCTCAAGTCCTCAGCCACCGACCACTTTGTGTTCATACATACACACACACACACACACACACACACACACACACACGAGAGAGAGAGAAAGAAAGAGAGAGAGAGAGAAAGACAGAGAGAGAGCTGTACTTATTAGCCCAGGGAAAAACTGAGTTAGGGTGGAAATATAGAGGAAGTAAGAAGTATAAGAAATGGCTGTGTGGTCAGATTAGGCATGTATTTTGAAGTAGAGACAACAAGACTTGATAACGGTTTATATTTGGAGAATGGAGGGAGAAAAGTGTCAAAGATGAATCCAAAACCTTTAGTGTATTAAAATTCTCCATATTCCTGGCCTATGCAATTGGGTAATGCTGTTTGCTGAGTTGGAGAACACGGAAGGAGGAGTAGAGGAGGAGGAAAACCAGGACCTCAGCTTTAGATGGGTTAAAATTTTGAGATACTTATTAGACATCCAGGGGCAGATGTCCAGTACATAGACATCCAGGGGCAGATGCCAGTTGGACACAGGCATCTGGAATTCAGAAGAGAAGTCCAGACTGGAAATATAAACACAGAAATCATCCACATTAAATGGTACTTAGAGATGCAAGACAAGATGAGAACAGCTGAGGACTAATGAGAAGGAAAAAAAAAAGCCCAAAGACTAAGCCCTCCTCTATCTCTTTAATACTTAGAATTCAGGAAGAGGAGGAGAAACCAGCAAGAGACTGAGAAACAGAGGCTTGTGAGGTAAGAAGACAACCTCATGAGAGTGGAATCCTGGAAATCAGGTAGTCTTCAAGGCAGAGGAAGTGATTAACTGTGTGCTGATCTGTCAAGATGACAACATTGCCTAGTAAATTGGGAGATGTGAAGGACACTGGGGACGTTGACCAGAGTCATTTGTTTAGGTTACAGTTTTACACGGAGGGTGTTTAAGAGTGAATGGGAGAACTAGAAGTGGAGATGAAACAGTCAGCTCCTTCAAAGAGTTTTTTTTTCCTGTAAAGAGGAACAAAGAAATGAGTAGAATCCAGAGGAACTTTTTGGGTAGAGAATGTAGTGCTTTTTAATTTTTAAAATTATTTTTAGATGGGAAATGTGGCAGCACATTTAAATATGGGTACAAACACTCCAGTATAGAGAAAACAGTTGACGATGCAGTAAGGAGGGGGGATCAATTGCAGGAGCAGTGTCACTGAATAGGTGTCAGGGGTTGGAATCTAGTACACAAACGAAGGAACTGGTCCTGGCTACACGTGCCAGTAATTTATCTACCATAATGGGAAGGAGCTCACATTTAGGGAAATGTGCAGATAATGGAGGGGAGGTCAGGGGAACTTTGGAGGGTCCCGTCTGATGGCTTCCATTTTCTCAGGGAAGGAGAAAGCAAAGTCAGCAACTGAGAGTGAGGAGGAAGGAAGGGAGGTGACACTGCAGATCTGAGGACGGGGAAAGATTACGAAACAGTCATCCAAGGCAGTACTGCCCAAACATTTTCAAGTAGTGGGACCAAGCAGCTTAGGTGTGAGTTTTCTTCTATTGAGAATCAGTTGCTCCAGGCAAAGCATGTGGATTAAGGAAGTTTATTACGTGTTACTCTCAATACATGCATCATCTCCTTCAGTGCTTATTATAAACCTATATGGTTGGCACAATTAGTTACCACATTTACATACTGTGAAAATTGAGACCCAAGATAAGTAACTTGTCTAGGATTGCAAAGCTAGTTACAGATCAAGCCAGGAATTCTACCACAGCTAATCTGTCAAGACAGTGGGCCTAACCAGTGAACCCTAAAGTTGTGTGTACCCACATGTGTATGAGAACTGAAGATGATAAGGACCCACTTTCTGGCACATCCTGGGCACACATATGTGGGAAGAGGAAGGAAAAGGAAGAGAGAAAGAGTGGGGATGGAGAATAAAGAGGCTCAAGCTCCTGTCATAAATGTGTGTAGGGGAATGCACACAAAAGGAGTAATAAAGCAGCTGACACTGTGGGCCAGCCAGTGTGTGCATTGGGAGGTCAGTTTTATTTTAAGTTAAGCCATCTGTGGGGTAAAAGAGTGGCAGCAATAGAAGGCTCACAGTCCTGTGATGCTGGATGCAATGGGGCAGTTCATGTGTCTCCCTTACATGCATAACATGCATGTGTGCACATGAGAGAAAGAGAAAAGCAGGATTAGAGAGAGAGGCTCCAAGCAGGAGGGGGATGGGGAAACCCACAGTCCAACAGGTTTGGGGAAGCATATTTAAAATAAAAAGCTCACTGTAGTCCTTCATGGTCAAGGTGGGATGGGGCAGCTTGAGAAGCTTGTACCCCTGCATGGGGCAGGAAAGCTGGGGTAGTGGAGAGCAGAAGCAGAGACAGGGTAGATATAAGAAGAATTTCACTGATGAATCCTAGCAAACTTTTTAAATATCATAAATTTCATACCATTTTAATGATGTAAATAATTATCATGTAAACAATGCTCCACAACCTTTAAAACAACTAAAAACAAACAAGGGGCTTTCAGTGTACAGACTAAGAAAGCAAATGTATTCATTGTAGCATAATTCTCACATTCTATTCCTCAGGTATCAGCTGCCTGACAACACTAACTATAGTGAAAAGAGCCAAATACGTGTTCACCTTGATACTTTTTATTTCATCTTTAAACTTGCTGGCCAATAGAGTATAGCTTAGAAGCTTCCCACCATCCTTAACGGATCAACTGCCATTTCTGATCTTATTTTTCCCCTAAGCTAAAAGAGGCAGATGATTTTTTTTATTTCTCAACATATCTACCATACAAAGCAAACACTAACAGGCTGAAGGATTCTCCTCCCTCATGGTGTACATGTGTGTGTACACATGTGAAGGCAAATGTGCCTGTAGTCAGAGCCAGTTTTTTTTTTAAGTCCACTATCCTTCGAATCCTTCAACTCAGAAAGTTAAAAACAAAACAAAACAACAAAACAAAAAGCAAAGTCCACTCTCTAATAATGCCTGCTTGTGGGAAGGGCACTAAGAAGGCCTGCTGGGTTTAAGAGGCAGGGCACAGCTCAGAAAGCTTGCACATCTGTAAATGTCATGAGTGGGAGGGAACTGAGACAGCTCACACCCCAATGTGTGAGGCATGTGAGACAAACAGGTAAGGAGTCATCTCCTCTCTCCCTCACAGAGGATGTACACAGATATAGGCCTAAGGAGGCATGGAGTGATCAGGAGCCTCATCTTCTTTTACTCCTGTGTGCATCATCTGTGTTGGGGATGGGGAGGGTGTCACCATAATAAAGCTCACTTTTGAGCACAAGGCCTGTAAGAAAGACACTAAGCAATCTTGGCCCTGGATGGTGGGTGAAAAAAAGGGGGCACACAGCCTATGCGGGGTGGCACTAGAAAGTTCATTCTCCTGTAAGCTATGTATATGAGCATGGAATTGAAAAAGCTCACATGCCACCATTTAAGGTAAATGGGATGATGAACAAATCAGATGTCTCAGACTGTGTGTGTGAGTGTGTGTCTGTGTGTGTGTGTGTGTGTGTGTGTGTGTAAGGCTCAAGCCAGCAAACCCTGTGCAGTGATGTGCAAGTGTGAAGGAGGGAAATAATAAGAAAGCAAGACAGCTCGCTCTCCCGCAGACCCCACAGGTTGGAGTGGGATCAGGAAAGCTCTCTCTCCTACAGTCAAGGCATTTCGATGGATAATGGGATCAGCAGGTTCTTCTTTCTGACACTCTCAGTGTGAGAGGGAGGGAAGTGGAGAAGGCACATTAAGGTTCACTCGCCTGTAAACTTAAAGTGTGGGAGGGGGATTGTAAAAATCCACCCTCTGACACTTTGAGTCTGAGAAGTACCAAGCAGGTCAGAAAGCAGGCGTGCTGCAGGTCTGAGGTAGAAGGCTTGTTTATCTGCATGTTTTGTGTGAATCTGCTCAAAAGGAGGCTCACTCTGCAGCACTACATCTATGTGGATGCCCACAAAATGGCAGGAGCAGAGGGGGTGGTGAGAGAGTAAGTGAGACAGGTCCAGTGACTATACCCCATAAGTATATATTCCTGCACATGTGTGAGCAGGAATACACAAGCAGCAAATGTGGCTCAGGCCTCCACACACCTCCTACACTTGTGTCATTTGAGCAATACAGTGTAGTCTCAGTTTTGGAATGCCTGGTTCTGCCATTAACAGCTGTGCCTAATCTCCCTACTGCATTTTATCATCTGTAAACTGGGGAGGGCGGGGAGTCCCTGCTTCTTAGGGTTGTTGCAAGGATTAACCAGGATGCTATGACCAGTGCTGAGCTCAGTGTCTGGATGCTACGAGTGCCAAATGTTAACTATCATTGTTAGTATCAGCAACAGCAAAATGGGCCTCTCTTGGGAAATGTCACTCAAAGATCCCCATGAGTGTCCCTGACTCCAACTGTTTAGCTTCTCCCTTATCTGGGGCCAGAAAGGAACTGATAAAGAGTAGTGAGTTCCAGACTTTATGTTCAACAACTTGGGGCTAAGGGCAAAAGAAAGAGAGAACTAGGGAGACAGACACAGATGGGATCTTCAACAAAAAAAAATGTTTATTATTAGCCAGGCATGCTGTCTCATTCCTGTAATCCCAGCACTTTGGGAGGCTGAGGCAAGATGATCACTTGAGCTAGGAGTTCGAGTCCAGCCTGGGCAACATAGTGAGACTCCTGTCTCTACAAAAAAAAAATTAGCTGGGCATGGTAGCACATGTCTGTAGTGTCAGCTACTCAGGAGGCTGAAGTAGGAGGATCACCTGGGCCCAGGAGTTCAAGGCTACAGTGAGCTATGATTGCACCACTGCACTCCAGCCTAGGCAACAGAGTGAGACCCTGTCTCAAAACAAAGTTTATTATTATTATTTGGAAGTAAAGGAGAAGATAACAAAATGGATTGAAAACTGGGAAGGCCATATGTATGAGTTCAGGAGGTGAGGAGGTATTGAGGTAAGGTGTGGAGGGTGGGGACTTACAACAGGGACAAGTGGGAGGCAAGAGAGTAAAAGTAAGACTTTGAAATCTCTGGTGGAAACACTGTTGATCAGCAGAATGAGCTAGATAAATAAATAACTCCTGTAAAATCCTGAGATAATGGCATACCCAATGACTTCTGGAGTCAGAAAAACCTTAAAAGGGAGACACACATTTGGGGCTTGATAGGAATAATGTCATTGCTGTCCTCAAGGAGCTTAAATGGTCTACATCAAGTAAGAGTCCTATGAAAAGTTCTCTGAGATACATCTTAACTCTGACACCTTATGGTACAATAAGGACAGAATTAGGCTAGATAAAATGAAATGCTGAACTACTGATACAAGGCAGTAGATGCAAAATGCAAGAATTTAGAGAGGGGGAGGCACTGCTAAAGATCAGATGGGTTGGAGTGAAGAGTGACCGAAGGGAATGGGAAACACAAACACAGATCAGGAGGAAGAGAAGGTAGAGAAAGGTATTTCAGAAGCTAAGAAGGAGAATATGTAAAGTTACTACCTAAGGAGGACACAAAGAAACCAGTTTGGCTGGAGTGGAGAGTTCTGTCAGAGAGAAGAGAGTGAATAAGGTCAGGGCCATGCTGTGGTCCTTAAATGCTGCAATAATAATAATGAGGTGGACTATCAGTGCAGTGAGCAAACTTTTAGGGGAGGGAATTTTAGGTGGCTCACCAATGTTGTTCCTTTTAATGTGTCTATTTGACTGTGAAGAGGAATAAACTAAAACTAAACCTGACTCATGTTTGCATATTGCTTGCAACGAGGCTACATGTTTTAATATTTAAAATGAGCTGATTTAAAAGAAGATAACAAGTCCAGGTGGACATGAAGACTGTAAAGACAGTATGCAAATGCAAATGACGGGGCTCACTGCTGCGAAATAGAGCTACAGGCAATGGGCAGTTAGCAGAGTTTTATAAGTTGGAGAGTAAAATGCTTCTTCAGGAAATTTAGTCTAGCAGCAAGTGGAAATACGGATTTGCACCAGGGAGATCAATTTAAAAGCTCAGCTCTCACAACCAACACATGAGAGAGTTCAGGAGGGCCTGAACCAGGCTGAGTAGAGGTGAGAACAGAAAGGAAGTGATGGGGTGTGGAGTGACGAGTGATTCAATAGATTTCAAGAGCAGAAACTGGCAACTCATCCTATGTGGTATTTTATGAAGATGAATCTTACACAATCTTCAGCACAAGGGTTGAATGAGGATGACAGCTGAGCCAACAGATGAGATAAACACAAGGGACACTTTGAACAATCCATAGAACTTGAGTAATCAAGCTTGGGCATGATTATGTCAGAAAATGCCAAGGATTCCAGCATTAACACAGAGACAGATAATGACTTAGGCCAAGATTTAGGTATCTGGAGTCTTAGCACCCTTCACTGAAACGGTCACACTGTATTGCAAAGCACTAAACAACAGAATGCCATATGCCACGTGGATAACAAAGCATTTATTTTGCTACTCTTCATCCTGGGCAACCTACCTATCCTATGCCAGTGCTCCTAATATGAAACACTCATATTTCCCTCATTTCCCAACCCCTTCAGCTCTAAAGCCAGTACATAACACATGATAAAACTGGCAGCTGAGTGAATTTTATTTTATTGCTCAAGGGAAATTTAAACAAAAATGACAAATTGGAAGGACTTTACTCATGAGCTCAGGTCTTCTGTAAAAATAGACACAGTTACACTATTCATCTGGTACATAAACTTATTACATCTTACCACTTGGTGGATTGGCAGAATGAATAGATTCATTATCTCTTCATTGATGCTTTTCTTAGGAGCTGTCAAGCCCTTCCACTCTACATTTCCTCCAAGAACCCACTCTAAGAATGTCTCTGCTATGACTTGCTCACATAGCACTTAGACACATCCTGCCTTGCATTCCAGTTACTTGCACTGTGCTTTATGTCTCCCTGAGGGAAGACTGACTTCGCCCTCGCTCTGAGGCCTCAGATACAAGGTAGAAACTCCATAACTATTTGTGAAAGAATTTTGTTTGCTCGGTTGAGTACAGCTGCTCCCTTTCTCTTTGAAGTATTACATTTCACGGGCCCAAAAATGTCTTATCAGCAGCTATTCAAATTACTTCCCCTCCACCATTATTGTGCAAGAATATATGGATAAAATGACTTACTAATTCAGGAACATTTCAGGGTGTGTCATGTTTAGGGACACACACTCCATCCTTCAGTCACTGTTCTGCCCAACCACCCACCCAAGGTGTGGTGACTACTAGAATGACAAATGCCATCTACACCTTACTCTGTAATTATAAACTGTAAGCTTAGGAATAAGTCTTCATCTGAATTTAGGTCCAAGAGACAAGTTATATTAAATTGAAGGTTAATGTTTATTCTCTCAATGGGCTAGAGAAGAAAAAAAACAAATTAGACAATCTGGGGAACCGGATTCTAGTTCCAACCCCATTTCACTGACTTGAGTTGAGCCTTCAGAGTGAGACGCTAATGCTTCTGTATCTTAGTTGCATCATACCAAAGTTGATATGAACAAATATTTGTTTGGAGGGGTAAAAAGCCTACTGAAACTTAGTGGAAGAATTCACCCAATCATGTTTAACTGCTGTGACCTGCTGTATATCTTTTAAGAAAATATGCATAAACTTCTATCTTATGCTGTCGCTAGGGTTTATGCAGAGTCATGGATAAGATGCTTCCAGGAATATCTACCCTCTTAGAATGGAGCTCAAGACTGAACAGGAGTGTATCAAATTCTGTACTATTGTAGGTTGTGTTATAATGAGATTCTAACTTTGCATGGCAAAGGGGCTTAATATACACTAGACTGTAATACAGCTAAAAGGATTTTTAACTTCCTATTCTCAATTTCTTCTTTTGGCATCTGACATATAAGGTGACTCCCTAATTCCTGAAATGCCCTCATTTTAGCTTATATTATATGGTACAATATTGTGGTTCTCCTACTATCTCTCTGATCCTTCCTTCTTTTCAATATTTGTTGCCACCTCTTCCTTCCTCAAGGTTCCTACTGTATCTAGCCCCCCACCACCACTCTACCTTGCCCCACCATACATCTGTTTAATCACCTTTCTCTGAATTCTATTATGGGTTACAGACATCATTATTCTCAAACTTTCGAATTCTAAAAATCTATTCCTGCTCTCCCATTCAAGCCATAGCATATTTTAAATAATTACCACCAAATAAAAAGTTTGACACTTGAAAAACATACCTAAAGCTAAACTCATTACTGCTCCCCAAAGCATATTTCTTCCTCTGCAAATTCTCTGCAGTCACAATTGCTATTTTGATGTCACCTACTTAGAATGTTGATTCTCTTTTGCTCCCTCCTCTTTTAATCCCTGTATTTAATTTGTTACCACGTCCAAACTGTGCTTGCAATATTTTGTATTTATTCCTTTACTTTCTATCCCCACTTTTCTCACTGATGTCCTGGCCCTTTCCTTAGGTTATTACTCTCTAAGGCCATTCCCTGCTGTTGGCCACATTCCATCTCTAACTCCCCTGACCTGCCTACCAGCTGCCCCACAGATCTCTTCTTAAGTCAAGCCAATTTCCTCACGTTCAGCCTCTGTACCCACCTCTAACCAGAGTTGTGTTACTGGGTGAGACTGAGTTGCCATCCTTCCTTTCTACATGCCCAAATATTAACTGTCTTTAAAGGCTAGCTCAAGTCTCACTTCTTTCATATTTTCCCTTTCCTAAACTCCCTTAGGACAATGCCACTCACTACTTTATTGTATTCTCATTCTCTACCTCTCTCCATTGCTTCCTGAATAATAAGCACAAGGGAAGCAGGATTCAGGCAAATTTACTCAGATCCTCCTTCACAGTGCTAGATACACAATAGTTGCTCAAGAAATGCTTTTGGATTACATGACAATTACCATTCAAACTATATTATTTATTTTAAAACCTCTGCTCTTATTTTTCTCCCTAATGATTATATGTTGAATCCGAGCCCATTAGAGTCAGGACACTCTGGACCCCCCTCCTCACTCCGGTCCTGGCTTTGGAATTTAGCACATGAAAAACACGTATCACAGGATACTAAAAGTCCAAAATTTTAAAACTTTAGTAACAAAGGACCCCAAAATCCAGATAGATACTTCCCTCATATGTGGAAAAACTGTTTCTTTCCCCTTGCATTCAGATTTAAACAAAGCCCTTAAATTAAAAAGCAAGGACAACCGGAAACCGTTCCTCTCCAGGTCTCTTGGGAGATGCTGCTCTGAGGCTAACCTTGGTGGTGGAGAAGGTGGGTGTGGGGAGGAAACCTGAAATGGCTAGAATCCACAGCTCAAGCCAAGGAAAAAGAGACCCAAATCCACTGGGGCCAGCACATCTCTGTCTAACGCCAGAAGTTCACAGGAGCCTCACTTCCTGACTTGTCCTGCTGGATTCTTAAATCTGTTTAAACTCTTGTATTCCTTAACCCATTACCCAGCCACCAAATAACAAGTCCTTCCTAGTTACCTCAAGGAAACAACAGCACATCAGTCACACACCCTACTGTACTCTGCCTAACAGTAAATGCAACAGTTAGATTTTTGTGAGTCAGCAGAACTTTATAAACTGCTTTATAAACCAAGGAAAAATTACAACTCTACATATATGCAAACCTTTATCATTGCAGTATATCCCTTAATCATATGGGTAAGCAAATTACTTGCATTAAAAGCAACCTAAAAAAGTTCTTGGCTTGCCTTAAGGTTAATGGAGCATTAAGAAATTATTGCTAAGGGGAAAAAATGAAGAAAACAACATGCAGAACACTCCAGCATATTGTCCTAACGAAGTGTTAGTTAAGCTGTAATAGACTTTAGCAGTGTAATCATTTTTCTCCTTGACATAAACCGAAAGTACAATATTTAACTATTTCTTCTCTTCTTCCTTTTTTATTCCTAAACTTTGGTTTGGAGATTCTGCAAGTGATACACCTAGACAGTCATTGGGAATTTTAACAGGGGTAATGATTAAAATGTTAACCTACAAACCATATAGGGCCTTTAAGGAGAAAACAGGCAGGTTTTCTAGCCACAGGTACTTTATAAGAGTTGTGTTTAATCCTAGGGTAGGACATGAAACTGCATGTCAGAATTCATCCTTTGAAAGCTCAAAGAAAGCAGTAATGGTGGGGAAATGGGGAGTTGGGAACATTTTTGCTATTTTTCCAAGCTGAAATTTGGAAGGCAAGAAAAAGAGAAAAAGAGAGAGAGACCTGGGACCCTTTTGCAGATTCTATGGCACAAGTCAAGAAGATGTAGCCAGCCAGCTCATAAATTTACTACTGACTATAACTAAATATAATTCAAAACACCTGGAAAGCTTTTAAAAAAAATAAATTAACTGAAAGACCCTATAGATTTGGGCAGTTGTCAGAATTTGTGCTGCCAGACAGATGGCGTCAATGCTCTCAGGACAATGAGACAAGTCAAAGGCTTAATTCACTCAACTGAGCAGCACCTCTGCACATGGATTACTATTTACACTTCATAACATACAGTCCCACTGATGCCTATGTTTAAGAAGCCATCATTGGGGCTGTGAAAGAAAGGAAAAGAAAGTTCCCAGTGAAATTCTCACCATCCTCAGTTACATGAGTGTCTTCACTTCGTGGTAAATCATTGAGCTGTAACTCTGGATTTGAATACTATTTTGTAGGTATGTTATATGTTAGTAGGAAAGTTTAAAAACTTCCTGACATCCTTTGGCTAAACTTGTAGCATTATTAAACACCTTGTCAGAAAAACTCTTCTAGACAATGGCTTAGGCAAAGAGTTCATGACCAAGAACCCAAGAGTAAATGCAACAAGAACAAATATAAATAGATGGCACTTAATTAAACTAAAAGCTTCTACACAGCAAAAGAAATAATCAACAGAGTAAACAGACAACCCAGAGAGTGGGAGAAAAATCTTCACAAATATGCATCTGACAAGGGACTAATATCTGAAATCTGCATGGAACTCAAATAAATCAACAAGAAAAAAAAATAATTTCCTCAAAACGTGAGCTAAGGACATGAATAGACAGTTCTCAAAAGAAGATACACAAATGACCAACAAATATATGAAAAAATGCTCAACACCACTAATTATCAGGAAAAGCAAATCAAAACCAGAATGTGATACCATCTTACTCCAGCAAGAATGGCCATAATTAAAAAATCAAAAAATAACAGATGTTGGCATGGATACAGTGGCAAGGGAACACTTCTACACTGCTGGTGGGAATGTAAACTAGTGCAACCACTATGGAAAACAGTATGGAGATTCCTTACAGAACTAAAAGTAGAACTACCATTTGATCCAGCAACCTCACTACTGGGTATATACCCAAAGGAAAAGAATTTATTATATCAAAAAGACACTTGCACATGCATGTTTATAGCAGCACAAATTTGCAATAATATGAAACCAGCCCAAATGCCCATCAATCAACAAGTAGATAAAGAAAATCCGGTATATATATATACCATGAAATACTACTCAGCCATAAAAAGGAATGAAATAACGGCATTTGCAGCAACCTGGATGGAGTTGGAGACAATTATTCTAAGTAAAGTTACTCAGGAATGGAAAGCCAAACATTATATAGTCTCACTTATAAATGGGAGCTAAGCTATGAGGAGGCATAAGGCATAAGAATGATACAATGGCTGGGTGTGGTGGCTCACAACTGTAATCCCAGCACTTTGGGAGGCCAAGCAGGCAGATCACTTGAGGTAAGGAGTTTGAGACCAGTCTAGCCAAAATAGTGAATCCTTGTATCTACTAAAAATACAAAAATTAGCCGTGTGTGGTGGCAGATGCCTGTAAGCCCAGGTGCTTGGGAGGCTGAGCCAGGAGAATTGCTTGAACCTGGGAGATGGAGGTTACAGTAAGCCAAGAACACATCATTGTACTCCAGCCTAGGCGACAGAGCCGAGACTCCATCTAAGAAGAAGAGGAGGAGGAAGAAGAAGAGGAGAAGAAGAAGAAAGGGAGGAGGAGTGCAAGTGGGAGGAGGAGGAGGAGGAGGAGGAGGATACAATGGGTTTTGGTGACTTGGGTGAAAGGTGGGAGGGGAATGAGGGATAAAACACTACACATTGGATACAGTGTACACTGCTCGGGTGATAAATGTACCAAAATCTCAGAAATCACCATTAAAGAACTTACCCATGTAACCAAATACCACCTGTTTCCCAAAAACTATTGGAAAAAAGTTATAAATAAATAAAGGGGGAAAATGCCCACCCTGCCATGTATATGCTTATTTCAGTAATTGGAATAAACTCACTGGTTGAGATAGAAATGCCACTGCTTATAGACTACTGACCCTGCAACTAAGTACATAGGGAAAAATTATTCATTGATCAAAAGAGCGTGCAGACTGGACCACTTAAGCTGAAACAGGTTAATTCAGCAATTTCCAAATTTTGGGCAACTGTAATACTCTCTTAAAGGCTCCTCTAACCTCTAAGGCAGAAAAAAAAACAATGCATGGTGTGTGAATATGAATGTTAATAGAAATTGGGTAAACAGAAAACAATTTTTAAAGTTTCACAACATTCTCAACATGTAACACGCCATGGAATCATAAAATCAGATCTGGCAATAACTGGTCTGAAGCAGCAGAAAAATGACTATGAATGGCCCTAAACCAAAACCTGTGCCATAATCAGCACTATACAGTAGCCAAAAGGTTATGCCACAGGGCAATGTTGGAAAGTAAGTGCTCCGTATGTTCCCAGATTATAACCAATCAACCGAATATACTTCTTAAATAAATGTTTTAATGAAGTACCTACGATGCATTATAGAAGACAAATTTTTTGGAGGAGAGAAAATTATTTTCATTGGATAGAAGATTCATTTATTCATTTAACCAATATGTATCAAAGGACTTATAAGGCTAGGTGTTAGGATACAGTATTTTTGCAGGGGAAGGAAACACACTTTATACCCTTTAGTATCTCAGGCTACTTGGAAAGGCATTGAGTGGGTGGGACTGACAGAGAAGGAGCAATTATAGAAAAATCAAAATATGAGCCTGGGCAACATAGGGAGACCTTGTCCTTATGAACATTTTTTTAAAAAATTAGCCAGGTGTGGCAGTACATGCCTGTGGTCACAGCTTCTCAGGAGGCTGAGGCAGGAGGATTGCTTGAGCCCAGGAGTTCCAGGCTGCAGTGAGCCACGATCGTGCCAATGCATATATATACATATGCGTGCAGTGGCATATATGGTGTATAATCAGGCACTAAGAGGCATGTGCAAGCAGAGCAGCCGGAGTTCAAGGAAGGGGTCTATTAAGTATAAGTTTGTATAGTTGCAGGGTGAACTCGCCTGAGGCTCTCTAGCATGGGCAGGTGAAGTTGCTGAAAAAGACAGGGCATTCCAGGCTAGGACAGGGACAGTTCAAAGAAATGGCAAGGCAGTGTGGATGGACAGGAGACAGAGCAGTGCCACTCCTGGTACAGCTCAAGGACAGGTGCCAGCCCCCACACTCCTTATTATCAGTATTTACAGAGATAAGGACAGAAATTAATAAGCATTTATATTATAGCAATTTGACAGAGTAATTTTATGTTCATGAATCTAATAAAAATGAAGCTTACATTTTACATGGCTTTATAATTTTATTCTTCTAATGACTTTTATTGTATTTTGCAGAAGTATCAATCTATGATGGTTTACAAGTTTAAAAATTTTAAAAGAGCAGGTCTTTCAGCACAGCTGCCTTGAGAAGCAGTGGTGGTAATATGTGTCATTCGAGGGGCTAGACTGTGTATAGGGAGCCGGGGGAGGTAAGGATGGATAAATGAGGTGAGGCAAGATTACCAAGGCCTTGAAATCCAAGCACACAGAAGAATTTATACTAGAGCCAATAAGCACTGGAAAGTCACCCTACATTCATAAATAAGCAAGTGACATAAAGAATGCAGTTATTTTATAGGGCAGAGTCTGGCAGCAGCTTCTTGGGTTTGATTGGAAGGGAGAACAATCTCTCAGGAACCAAAGGGATTAAGAGTAACTTGGAAATAGTAGTGAGGAAGCTGAACCTGAATCACCCCTGGCCTGGGTGATGGACAATATAGCATTGGAGAACAAGAGGCAAAGCTTAGATATGCTGACTTTCCAGGAATAAAAAAGGAAAAACAGGACTCCAAGGTTTCTTGCTGGAGGCCAGGCATAAAAAGACTTTGCTTCTCTAAAAGAAAAAGTTAAGCCTTGACAGAGAGTGACAAGTAAAGACAGACTAATGAGGAATGCAGGGGACTCAAAACACTGAATTACTTGGAGGATGGAAGAGCTTTTCTGCAGCAGCGGGAGGCCTAGGGGTATAGCCATAGAAAGCAGGAAAGGGCTTAACAGTATCACTTTAAACACTGAAACTCAAGTCTGTATAATCTGCAAATGAATCTATCACATTTCTACCCTAGGATTCCTTTGCACCGTAATGAGTATATTAAAATGGCCACTTGCACAGTACCATGGTTGCAGGAGGGCCTTTCTGTAAAGGTCTAAATAGCAATGCTTTCCTGGGCCTCCCTTTCACAGGTGCCAGGAACAGAAATGTTACCCAAGTTTTAATAGAGTCTAATTAAGACGTCCCCTCTGTTCAGGGGACTTCCAGGAAGAATGTTTGATTATGCCTTGAAAACACTATCAATATAAAATTTACAATTACAACACCAGTCATCTGTGAACATTCATTTTGTGGCATTTCCAAGGGCATCTTACATGAAGGACAATGGTTTTCCCCCTTGCCATACTTGTACCTGTCAGAGGTTGATGCTTAGGAATTTAATAAGCAGTATTTAATAGACTTGTTATACAAGTATGTTGCTGTTAGTAATTTTCTAAAAGAACATACAGACAAACTTCTCCCCAAATCTGATTGAGAGAAGGTCTCACTGGATAAGACACCATCCGCCTTATATGATAAATGCAGTGTTTACTCTCCAAAGGGTTTATCTTGACCTAAAGGTGGGGGACTACTAACAACTTTGGACAAGTGTAGAAGATAGCAAAAAACTATGTGGCTGCAGTCTCCTAAAAAGAGGTCATACCTCTAGAAATTTCAATAAACAGGTAATATCAATGGACTTTGGCCAGTGAAATATTTTAGCAATATATGGTGGGATGGGAGTCCCTATGAGAATAAGAATACATCATTTAAAAAAATGTGTTGGGCAATATAAGCTAATTCCCTCATCAGCATTCTGATGCTTTGGGCTTTTGGTTTATTCCACACCTGTGTTAACTGTTCCTGAACATGCCATGCATTTTACCTTATTACATAATCTTCTGTTTTTGAAGATTAACAAGTTTAGCAGCCTCTTGGAAATAAAAGCAAGTATACATTCCTTACACCAGCATTTTCTAAACTGTGAATTATGGTTCTATAAGGAGGTTTCTATGTGTTCCTTAAAAAAAAATGAAGTATGACTGTCGCATGGTCAAGAAAAAACTGGGGAAAAATACAAACAGATTAAAAACCATGAAAACTCCCACAGTAAAGAAACATTAAATTTTTCATTTAACTCATCATTTTGGAAATAATCTGCTAGTGGAAAGAGGAAGGTAGATTCCTAAGCATTTACTTCAATAACTAACTTTTTTGTAAATTAAAAATGAGAAAGGATGGAAAATTAAACCATAAATTCAAGGGGAAACTCTTAATCATCTGAAAGTTTACCATATATGAATGTGCTAACCATCATATTTGCTAACATAAAGATTAAAAGACTTAAAGGATTTTAAAAACTTAAACAGACTAATAAATCTTTATGTATGTTTAGCTAAGGAAGAAACAACTTATTTTCATGTCACTAAAAGAAAATTCCATGTAGGTGTTTTAAAAACATGTTAATTGTTAACAAATAAAGAAAATGATTAAATAAAGTAGTACAAGAAGCCAGACATCTGAGCATATGGTAAACCAACAACACCTCTGCAATTAAATATACACCGTTTTTTAAAATCTGGAAGAATAACAAGGATTATTAATAAAAATTATCAAGATAGGACTCAGTTACTATAATTGTTTAAGAAGTAAGCCAGGTCCAATTTTAAAAGCTTTACAGTACTAGAAGTAGATAAGCAAAGTCACCATGATAGAGTGAAGAGAGCATCGATTAAGATAACATGAGAAAGATCACAAGAAAAACAAACAGAATAAGATGGACGGCCTCACGAGTATATAAGAAAGACTACAGTTCTATGGCAAATAACCAATACAAATAAAAGAATTGTTGTACACAGCAATAAAATAAATTAAAGCAACAAGACAAATTAAGGAATTAAGGCTATCTTTTTATAACATTAAATCATCCCTCAAATCTACTCGAGTATAAATTTAAAAAGAAAAGTTCACTGCTAAGTTAAACATATAAGATAAATACTAAATTTTATGCATTAAATATTAAAATAATTAAAAATTGGATTAATAAAATCTGACTCTAGTTATAAAAATACATGTTTAAAATGGTTACTCTCTCCTTGAACTCTAGGTATTCAAAAAGTAAATAAATAAATGAATGAATTCAATGGTTACTCCCTTCAAGTTTCCTAATGCAAATAAAAAGAGCAAGACATTAGTCATAGACTTTGAAAAAAAGCACATCTTAAACCAAAACATAAGGACACTATAAAATGATAAACAAAGGAAACAGGAAATGATTTTTCAAATACTCAGTAAATTTTGTAAAATCTAATGATTTTTTTTAAAACAAAAAACTGAACAATTCAACATGACAAACATAATCCTAGTTAGAGAATTATTCCATTATCTGAATGAGGAATCAAATTAGCAACAAAAACAACAATGAAAGAATTCAGTATATCTAAACAAGACAATACAATCATCAGGCTTATATGTGTCATGTAAAAATTTTTGGGAGAATGTTCTTTTTCACAATAATTTGTCATATACTCAAACACAAAGACATTCTCAATATGAAATGGCAGAATTTCTACACAGCACAAGGCAGTAAGATAGGAAATGGGACATAAGAACACAATCCAACCACACAGAAATTATAAAAATATCATTCTTAAATGGCAACTGAATAAAGAACTAATTAAAATACAAACAAGGAATCAAAATGTATCCATAGCTGTACAAGCCTGTCTTAAGGGGAAGTTTGAAAAAAACTAACAAAATTGATAAACTGCTAATACAGTTTAACAAAGGGGAAAAGCAGACAAATTATTGACTTTAAAGATACATTTCAGTTATACTTAATAAAAAAAACTTTTTAAATTATTAGGGAATTCCATAGGTGAATATGCTACAAATCACAAAAAGGAATAAGTTTCTCAAACAAACAAACAGCCCAAGTACCCAAAAAGAGAGAAAGAATCTAAATAGACCAAAGAAATAAGTGATATTTCCAGGCACAGTGGCTCACACCTGTAATCCCAGCACTTTGAGAAGCCAAGGTGTGAGGGTATTTTGAAGCCAGGAGTTCGAGACCAGCCTGGGCAATATAGTGAGATCCTGTCTCTACAAAAAAAATGCTAAAAATAGTTGAGTATGGTGGTGCACACTATTGTCCTAGCTACTCAGGAGGCTGAGGTGGGAGGATCGTTTGAGCCCCAATATTTGAGACAACAGCGAGTTATGATTGCATCACTGCCTACTGCACTCCAGTCTGGGCAACAGAGTGAGACCCTGTAGAAAGAAAAAGAAAAAGAAAAAGGAGAGAAGAGAAGAGAGAGAAAAGAAAAGAAATAAGCAATATTATCAACACACTTCGAAAGAAACAAAAAAGATACAAGTGGTTCAAATACTAAATAAATAATAATCTTATAATACAAATGGTTCCTAAAAGTGCTTTATCAAACTTATTTTCATGAGACTAAGGGCAGCTTGATTACTAAACCTGACCTGTGGCTAAAAATCTCACAAGGAAAATTATAGATTGTTCTTACTATTTCTGGACATGCAAAATTCTAAATAAAATATTAGCAAGCTATACATGAACACTTTAAAATAATTGTTTGTCATGATCAGTTGGATTTTAGTCTGAGGTTGCAAGGCTGATTTTAAATAAAGACAACAATTCATAAGAAAAATAGTAAAAATACCATTAAGTGAATAAATCAGGTACAAAATCTAAAAATTCAACATGTTTATAATTTTAAAAGTAGAGGAATTTTCTTTCATTATCACAAATATGATATGTCTCAAAGAAGTCAACGTTATTCTTAAGGGAGACACATTGGAAGTAGTCACCTAAAATAAAGAAGAACAACCTCACAAAGTCATCATTCCTAATTAACTATGTTAGAAAATGTTGATCATTGTAATCCAGTAAGAAAAATACATGAGTAATATAAGAAAATAAAATAAAAGCAACAATGTTTTCACAATTACATAACCTAAAAGACCAAGATGTTTGAGAAACAAAATTAAAAATAATGAGTTCAACAAAGGCGAAAATTATAAGATAAAACCACAAAAATCTATTGCATTCTCACTCCAATAATAGATATCTACCGAATACAATTAGGACAAAAATCCCTTTTACTACAGCAATAACCATCAACATTTTACATTTTAATATATATTAAATACATGTCTATAAATTATTAATATGTTTTTATTATAATACATTATTTAAAATTTAATATATACATATTATATAAAATATATATTAATATACATTTTAATATTTCTTATATTTTACCTGTACACATATACATTGTGGGGATTAAGCATGGCAAAGACGACAATAGTTTAGGCCTTCCTTTCCACCTGGACACTTGCCAAATCCTGTCAATGTTACCTCTGTAATATGACAATATGACACACAAAAAGCTTGCCATCTAAATACAAAAAGTGAATGCCAGTTCCTCAGAACAAGAGGTTAGAAGCAGATGGTTTGTATAAAAGAAATAAATGAAACGAAGCACAAGTAAATGAGTATGAAGTACCATATTCACCCATTATGTTAGTAAAAAAAGATTAAACCCAATAACTGTGGGGCTACATGGATAATGAAGACACTCAAGAAACTGTTTACACTATGGTATATATCAACTGTACTGTTCTGAGCCAGTACTCCCAGTTCAGAGAACAGGTGTCCCCCAAAATAGACCTCTCATATTCCATCTAAAAGAGTGCTTTGTTCAAAAGATGTTCCTCATAGCTGTATTCATGATTTATTTTTAAAATCTCAGAGATGTGACTGAATCAACTCTGATATAGCATTTATTCCCCTCACTCACTGATCATTCATTTTAAGTGATTTGCACGTGAACAAAACATGCAGTCTCTGCACCAAATTGTAATGTTAATTACATGCAGTTTTTTGTATACCTGTTATACCACAATAAAGCTGGGGGAAAACATACAGTCTCTGATCTCAAGGAATCTATGTGATATTATTTAATTTAGCTATTAAAATATATGTAGCACATTAATACATGGAAATTAATGTACAAAATAACATTAGTTAGAAAAATCTATAACAAAAAAACTGCATACCCACTGATAAAAACGATGGGAAGAGATTTTGTCTCTACACACACACACACCCCAATAGAAACAAAGGAGAAAGACAAAAATTTGTAAGAGATAGACAATAATATAAATAGTTGTCATTTTAAATGTGTAGAACAGTTTTCAATACATGCACACAAGCTTTCACTGCATCTTTTAGAATGCTTTCAATAGCAGTGTTTGGCATTATTTAGCTGCTTCTATTCTAGAGCCGTACCTCTTAGAGGGGGCCAGCCTTTTTATGTATATGTAACTCAGTATATTCCTCTTTTTCTCTCTCCCGTGTTTCTCTTTTAAATGCCAATAACACAAAACTGAAGTACTTCTTGTAAATTACTTGCTGCATTTACTGAAAAAGGGGTTTTATGTTCTCTTTTCCTAATTTTAAAACCTGATGAATTGGACACGTTCTATTTCTTTACTTTGTTAACAGTTGCTTTTTTCCCTCTCACCACCCTTAATTGAATTCTTTCAGCGGCCCTTGATTGAATTTTAAGAAAAAAAAAGTTCTTCAATCTGGTTTTATATGATGCTGCTTGTTGGAATATAAAAAGAAATCCTGAAAACAGATGCTCCCTCCCATCAGGGGCAGGAGGCTCCTCTACATTTATGCTACCCTAGGCCCTTCAAGTCATTCAAAGACATTTTTTTATTGCATTTTAGTTTTGGGGGTACATGAGCAGAACATGCAAAGACATTTTATAATATTTATTCTCAAAAATTCCAACTGTCTTTTTTTTTTCCCTCTTAAATGCCACCTGCATTAAAAGCAATGTTTTATCTCTGTTGCTGCTTTGCAAAACATCACAAAATTAGCAGGACAAAACAGAGAAAGAAATGGCAGTAAAAGGGAAAAGACAAACTGCCACTAAAGCCAGGATAATCACCCCCAGATCCCTTCCAATATAGGCTGACTGGCTCTAGTTGGAGACATTACAAAGTTCTAAGACTCGGAGGCAAAAGTACACTGAATCCGAAGGCTTAAACTGATTTCCTTAATGATGCACTACGAGTTTGGTGAATTGAATCTTGAGAACATTTATTACATTGGTTTCAGCTTCATATTTAGCTTATACACAATTAATTGTAGTCCAAATACATTATTCTCTGAGTTCTTTTGCTTTTCTCTCTCAAAAAACGTTCAACAGCTGCTGCTGTCTGGCTGCTAGTAATAGAAAGGAATAAATTTACTAATATTTGGATTTAAACCCTGAATCTTGAAAGACTTGACTTTTGTACTTTAAAATTTCATTGAAAAAATAAGTAAATAGGAATTAAAAACCTGCTAAGACTGAGATGTAAAAGCTGAGGCATGGAAAAATGAAAGAAAATATCCATGGTATTTTCTGATGCAATTTCAACATGTAGTTTTGTTTGTTTGATTATCATTTCGTGGTTGGGTTGTAGTATAAGTTGAGTTTTCAGTTTAAAAAGTAGAGAAAGACATGCGTAAGGCTCAGAGACAGAAGAATGCATTAACCATGAAATCAGAAATTAGAATAGGATTCAAGCAACTTCAGCTGTGTGGGAGAATGGATGCTGGAAAAAGAATTCACAGAGACTTTTTGGATTATAGTGTAGAGAAATGATGGCTCACTGGGGAGAAAACTTTTAACAAATGCTATTGGGGAAACAATTAAAATTCATTCCAGATGAGTCAAGGATTCAAGCTTTTTTTAATTATGAAAAACTATAAGAAAATGCAATGGTGCATTTACACTCAACATGCAAGAGAATTTTATTAATACCAAAGCGAAAAAAAGAAATGGTCACCTATGCATGATGAATATGACTACATAAGTACATTTTGCAATTATAGAGGCAGTACAAAATAAGTTCATTTTAAAATTAAAAAGTTTAAAAGAAAAGCAATATAGATAGAAGTAGCCAAATTTTGACGGAGAAATAACTTAATATAGAAAATAATAAAGTTCTGATCCACCCTTATGGTTAATACTACTTTCCCCTAGGTAAGTGGTTAAATATATAAAAATATTACACCAACAAGAAAGTAACACTAGAAAGTGGTCAGCCTTATCAGCAATGAAAGCCCTGCATACCTATTAGCTTCCAAAAACTAAATGGTATATCATATTTTATTCTCCTGAAAAGCAATACCAGTTATTAAGGATACAGTACTCTATTAGCTCTGGGTGAATTGGTCAAAGAAATAAATACTGGAGAAAAATCCATATTTTCAGTCTTTGGTATTTTATATACTGGTCATTTCCATGCTCCACTATGACAGTTTTGTAACTTTCAATGCATATTTTCAGCAGTTCAGATTCTTTCAGATTTTTTTTTTAATTTCAGATTCATTTTTAGCAATCTATTTTTTAGGCAATCTTTCATACATTTTCTCCATTTTATTTCAGCCATTAAGTGAAACTGCTTCTGGAAATTTGGCTAACATTAATGTTTCCAATTACAAGTCCATTTATCCATAAATACTTTTTACACACTTTGTTATTTTACAGTATCTAAAACATACTTTTTAAAAAGCATTTTGGGCTCTTTTAAATTATTTTGCTTCACTAAAGCCTCTATTCTAAAGAGCAACAGCTTTCAACAGGGTTGAGGGAATGGCTGAATTTTTTGTTAGGTATTCCTAAAAGTAGCATTAGACTGTAGATACTATGTTAACACTGTAATGTAAAATTAAGGGAGACATATACAGACATATAATTAATTCAGCATTCCAATAATCATAGGAATATTTATATATTTAACCCTAAATACATTAGACAGTACTACAACTTTAATATGACTAGTTAGTATTTATAAAAGTAAAGTTGCTTCAATATAAAAGAATTATAGAAAAATAAAGTAGAGAAAGCAGAGCTAAAGAGATAAAGCCAGCAAGTCAGCAGAATTTTTTTTTTAATCATGTTGGTCAAAGGATACAAAATTTCAGTTAGATAGGGGAAATAGGTTCAAGAATCTATTGTACAATAATGGTGACTACAGTTAATAACCATATAGTCTGTATTCTTGAAAATGGCTAAGAGACTACATTTTAAATGTTCTCATCACAAAAAAGTATATGTTAATTAGCTTGATTTAGCTATTCCACAATGTACATGATGTACATGTTTCAAAGCATCATAGTACATGATAAATATATACAATTTTTATTTCTCAATTAAAATGAATCAACTGAAAGTTTACCTAATATTGGAGGAAAATTTTAAATTTTAGGAAGACACTGACAAACACATTGAGTTGGCTGTCAGAAAATAAATTATATTTTGTTAAGTAGGAAGAATGAACAGGAATGATTCAAAGCAGGTAAAAAGCTTCAGAACTACCCTGTGATACACAGAAATGAGCAAAATATGAGAATTATAGACAAGTTCATTCGTTCAAACAAATCATCTGCTTCTCAAATGTTTTCTAATTGATCAGTAATTAAATAAACTCTGGCATATTTGTGAAGGACTAAACTCTCATCATCAAAAGTGAAAAATGATCAATGTGTGGCATATGGTGGGGAGTGTGGGAGAGGTGGGCTGTATGCAAGACTTTACTAAAATAAAAGGAGAAAAGAAACATCTTTTTCAGTAAAGATGACAAGGATACAAAGAGATTATAGAGTTGTATAAGTAGTAGGTTCTTTGTAGGGAAGATATTGCCTTCTTTCTTTCAAGGTATTTCAGCGTATGTTTAAAAAATCATGGTATCTTCAAACTATTTTTGCTTGTTTCAGAGTAGAAAATTCCCCTTATCCGCTCTAAATCTGGCCCCCTGTCCTATGTTTTGATTATCTTCCTCCTCACGTTTGTGGAGGTTGTGCTTCAACTGTCCCCACCAGACCTCTACATCTCCAGTGATGAATTTAAAATAAGACAACACCCCTTTAATCATGCTTTTCCCTCCAGCAATCCCCCACCCTTCCACACAGACTTTGCTCCCTTTGTCTTCCACGTTGGTTTTTAAAAAGTCCACCCTCTTGGGAGAGTCTACCTATCCTCTCTCAACATTATACTCACTAAATAAAAGGCACACTTAAAATAGGTTAAATAGAGGTTAAAATCATTCTGTAAGGATTTTCAAAAAGAGATTTTAAGATTAGCAGGCAGCAGCTACAAGCAGAGACAATTAATGTGGACATGTTTTGTTTTTTTTTAAATCAAGACTATAAAGAAAGGAAATGAAGCCTTACATTATGTTTATATCCAAAGTGTTTTCCTATTGGTTAGGGTCAAGGAAACCTTTTAGGCACATTGTATTTGTAGAAGTAATCTTAGACATGCTCTAATATAACATTTTCATTTTATAGATGAAGACACTGATGCCCAGGGCTGTGTTAATGCTGGCTACCTTCAACTGAGCCCATGCTCTATGCCAAGCCAGTGCTTTACATGCATCCTCTCGTCTAAGTCTCAGGACAATCCCCATTCAATGGCTCAGGAAACTGACTCAGAGCAGTTATTTCTCAAAAGTAGTATGGGACAAGCTATATAATCTGTGGGGCACAGTGCAAAATGAAACTGGAAGGTCCCTTACTCAAAAACTATTAAGAATTTCAAGACGGTGATAGCAGAGGATTAAACCCTGCACATGCAGGCCCTTCCAAGTGCCTGACCCTGTAAGACTGCACAGGTGGCATGCCCATGAAGTCCACCCTGGGTATACCATTAGTAAATGTGGTAGACCTGGAGCTTAAACCTACTTCCCTCAGATCTCAGAGTCCTTACCTGTACTCACTACTTTATTCTGCCTCCTGGGGGATTTAAGGGATCGGCTTACCCAAGGTCATACCAACAGAGATAAAATCTGAACAGGTAGCTAGACTCCAGTTTGCCTGTGGCCACAAAAGACCCTTTTGCGCCCTGTCCTTCTCCCAGGTGATTGAGATCAGCTAGTTATGGGCAACTGGGGAGGAGCAGCTGTCACCATCACAGCTGAATCGGCTTGCTGCTGCTGGCTGGCCCAGTCCAGCCCTGCCCGCCACCTGCTCTACAACTCTAAAATCAGCCTGTGTACAGCCTGGGCTTCTAAGGGAAAAAGAAAAGACACTAGGAGAGGAAAGGGTGAGTGTTCTTTTATTATTTTTTCTCCCTCCAGAGGTCCTCTATGGGGGGAATCTGGACACAGATACTCTGAAAAAGTCCCCTTATGGTCCTCATATACAACCTTGGGAAATGACTACTGATTTAGTCTAATAAGAGGAGAAATGAAGGCGTCTCAGATACCTCTAAAAATGTGACAACATATGGCAACTGTGTCACTGTAGAAGTTACAATAGATTTGGAGGGAAACATACCAGGGTTTAGAATTCCCACCCTGACACTTATTTGATGTCAGAGTTTGGCCACATTGTTTCACTTCTTTGAGCCTCAATTTCCTCATTTATAAATTGCATATACAACATTTATTTCCCCGGCTTGTGAAGTGTGTACTAAATTCACTGCACTGTGCTTGACACGTATATATTCATGAAATATTTAAAAGACTGTGAAAAAGTCCTGTATGCACAATAACTTTTTTCAATTGTATATTCAATGTTAGGGAGCACTGCCCTAATATATTCATTTTACAAGGGAAACATCCCTAACCTCAGTGCCTGTTTCAATTCCCCCTCCCTCAAAATAGATATACTCTAAAATCCCTCCCTGCCCTTCAACTCCACTCAATAAACAGCTTCTTTAGGAAATAATGCAATCCAAAGGAACAATCCAAATAAAATCTAGGGAACCACAGGGTTCTGAGATACCTCTTTGGATATCTACTATTTATAATGCAAGCTTATTGTGATAAGAGACCTTTTCTTCCACAATGTCTTATATGTGTCCTTGCTTCCTTAATGAGGCTTAAGAAACATTTCTTTCCTGGAGAGATTTTTATTGTTTTCTTCTCAAGTAAGCAAAATTAGCCTACGTGCATCTGCCTTGCTTTTCCTAGAACCTCAAATTCCACCAAACAATCCTCCCCCCAAACAGAACAAACTGACAATGGGCTCAAGTTTATCTTTGCTGCCATATCAAAATGCTGTCTCCTGCTGTCGTAACCTTTGAAAACGTCTTGGTATTTACTGTGACAGCAGAACACTCCACTGTAAAAATAGTTATGTACACAGACAAAGCCTGAAAGAAAACACAAAAATAATGAGAGCTGCTGTTTTAGAAGGATGTTAGTCCTGCCATGCTATTCCCACATGCCTGACATTAAATAAAAATTTTAAAGGTAGTTCTTTTGCATAGATGACTACAAATTAAAAGTTTTCAGCACCCTCTCCTTGCACAAACCCATCACTTTGTAACATCATCCTTACCTCCTTCCATTTCAGGAGTCTTAACTATTAGTGGCCGTCTCTTCTCCCTTTGCCTGTTCTCATATCTAGCAATATTTGATACCAACGATCACTTCACCCTGGAAATCATCACCTCCTGTGGATTTTTCTGACATTATCCCTCAACCATTTCTATGCTGGCTTCTCTCAGGGTTCTGATGCTGGCCTTGTTACCAACCAGATTTTTCACTGTAGGAGTGGTTCTCAAACTTCAGCCTGGGTCATAATCCCCTGGAGGGTTTGTAAAAATAAAGTATTGGGCCCCATTCCCAGAGTTTCCCCTTCAGGGATTTTGGGGTAGGACCCTAGATTTTTCCTAACAATTCCCAGGTAATGCTGCCACGGCTGTGGGCCACACTTTGAGAATAACTGCTTTAGGTAAGAGAGAGCTGAACAAGATTAGACCAGGATTTCTCGACCTCGATACTACTAACTTTGTTGTCGGGGACTGTCCTGTGCACTGTAGGATGGTTAGTGTCATCCTTGGGCTGCACCCACCAGATGCCAGTAAATACTCCCAGCCAATTTTGAAAATAAAAAACATCTCCAGACATTATCAAATGTTCTCTGGAAAAGCAAAATCACTACTGGTTAAGAACCACCAAGTTAGAATAATGACCAAGCTCTCTTTCCACGAAGCAATGACACCTCTTCTGCTTGTTCAAAGGATGCAGGTCTTTCTCATGATTTGGTCCTTTTTGTTTAATCACTGATGCATCCATCTTACTATGTGTCAGTCACTGTGGGGATACTTGGATTAATGAACATGTCCCAACTCTTAGAATACTCACAATTAATAGATGAGACAGTGTGATCAAGTAGGCCCAAGAGACCATGGGGACATGGAACAGAGGGTCATGGTAAATTTTCTGAAAAATGATAATAAAGATAGGAAAGAGTTGGCTAGACAAAAGGGATGGGAGATGAGAACTCCAGGAAGAGGGCAGGGCTTATGCAAAGATGATGAGCAGAAGTTGAGAGTCAGAAAACTGCCAGCTGTTCCATATGGCTGCAGACAATCCTATTTTCTTCCCTTGTAGGAAGAGGGTAAGTGGAAGAAAATATTATCAACTCTTTACTTTCCTATGAATCACTTTTAAATCTTTTTATCTCCTATATCCATCTCCGGTAATTCTATGCTCTCATTTGTACTGTAAGCTATGGCTACTTTGAATTCTTTCTACTAGCCTCAGAGCCTTGAAGAATCACTTTCATCAGATGCTTGAATTAACCCGCTTATGCCTAGTGTTCCATTATTGGAACACTAAGCATGTGGGAATTATTTATATCCTACTGCTCAAGGTCATTGCCAAGATCTGATTTTTCACTTGTGCAAAATATTCAAAAAATTGCAAACTCCGGCATAATGGGTTAAATCCTCCTCCTCTCCTATCATAGCACCCATCATGCTTGATTATCATTGTTTTCGCCTCTCTGCCCTACTAAGACCACAAGTTCCATTAAGGTGGTGACCATGGCTATCTTGTTCTTCAAAGTACCTCTAGCATCTGCTACTGTGCCTCACATAGAGAAGCCAAGCTGAATTAATTATGTCCTCAAATTCCATTTGTCC
Source organism: Callithrix jacchus (assembly GCF_049354715.1). Classification (NCBI taxonomy): domain Eukaryota; kingdom Metazoa; phylum Chordata; class Mammalia; order Primates; family Cebidae; genus Callithrix; species Callithrix jacchus. Next base: position 50,356,197 of record NC_133524.1, on the reverse strand, counting down.
AAAACTGAGCACTCGCCAATCCTGTTCTTCCCCAAACCAGGTTCTACCTTTTTATTCAATATCTCAGTTATGGTAATCTACCATCCTTCCACCTCTTGCACAACTCATTCCCATAGGCTCATCAAAATCTTGGCATTATTTTTCACTGTTTTCTCACTTCACACATCCAACTTTGATGTCTCAAGCGAGAAGCAAGATATGTCCTCTGAACTTCAATAAGCAATTCATCTAGGAGACAGCCTATGGAAAGAGCTTGGAGTCAGGTAGAGATGGGCTTCTCTCACTTCTGCCTCTTAATTGCTGCGTGACTTTGAATAAGTTAGTTACACTCTCAGAGCCTTATTTTCCTCATCTTTAAAGGGTTTAATAACACCAACCTCATAAGGTTGTTACAGAGTTAAATGTGCACTTCGATATTACTCAATAAATGTTTCCTTTCTCCAGAGCATCCCTGGCAGGAGTAAGAAGTGGGCAGGAAAACAGGCAAAAAGACCAGTAAAGAGTTAAATAGGAAAGTCAATAAAATGGAACAGTGAGAGGAGTAACATGGAAGGTGGCTAACTCCATCCCCTCCAAGAGCCATGCTTACTTTTCTATTGTTTTCCTCTCAAAATTTAACACATAGCATTTATGCTAATCCAGGAACACAGTTCTACCCAAGATAAATGAAAGCATATGTCCACCAAAAGACTCATACACAAATGTTCATACAAAATAATAGCAAAAAAGTGGAAACAACACAAATGCCCATCAACTGGTGAATGGATAAACAAAATGCAGTCTATCCATACAATGGGATATTATTAGGCAATAAAAAGGAATGAAGTACTGATACATGCTATGACATAGATGAAACTTGAAGATACTACGCTCAGTGAAAGAAGTGAGACACAAAAGAACACATGGTGTATGACTGCATTTATATGAAATATCCAAAATAATGAAATCTATAGAAACAGAAAGTAAACTGATGGTTGGCAGAGCTGTGGGGGGGAGGGGAGGTGGTGACTACTGATGGGAAAGGAGTTTATTTTTGGTAAGACACAAGTGTTATGAAATTAGTGTGAATCAGTTGCTCCTCAATTTATGATGGGGTTATATCCCAATAAACCCATAGTAAGCTGACAATATTGTAAATCGAAAATGCATGGCTAACTAGGAGCTGCAGCTGGCTGCCACCATCCAGCACTGCAAGAAGAGTACTGTTTCTACTGATTGCTATTGCTTTCACACCATCATAAGGTCAAAAAACAGTAAGTTGAGCCATCATAGGTCAGGGACCATCTGTATACTTATGATCACTGAATTATACACTTTAAATGGGTGAGTTGTATAACACACGAATTATATCTCAATAAAGCGGTTAAGAAAGAAAGATATAGAGAATAAAAAACAGAGAAATGGCAAAAAAATTCTAATTATTTTCTTCCTATATTCTACTACCTTGTATATTCCACCCCAAAGACTGCTGATTTTAACCACTGAGAAATCATCTGGCTGTAGATAAAGTCTCTCTGATACTAGCCATGACAAGAATTCATGAGCATTGTCAGAGAGATGGGTGAGGGGACAATGAGAGCCAGGTTAGGTGTTCTAGAGAAGTGCTTCTCCAACTTTAGTGCATATGCATTACCTTGGGGTCTTGTTTTCACCAGGTTATTGTGGCTCTAAAATGAAAGAATGAATTACAATGCACTCTAATCAGTAAAGTGCCATATAAAGATTGTTAAGCAGAGAAGTCAAACATTTCTGAGAATGTATGGGGGGTATAATTTTAAGAGAAGGAAGAGAACTGACAGTAAAGTTTCCTTTTTCCTATTGTGCTTAAGGGAGGGTTTAAGAATGATGACCACTTAACCTCACTGAACCAGGATGTCTTCAATGCTGTATATTGGAAGCATCCAGCACAGTGTTTATTATATGATCTTAAGTCGCCTTAAAACTCATAAACTAGAAAAGTCACATATAGACAGCTGAAAGCTTACTCACCAAGGTAATTTAGTATGGGAAGAGTACAGACTCTGGGGTCAAAAGTCCTGGGGTTGAGGCCCAGATCTAACACTTGTTAATAAAAGTTTGTATCTTTAGTAAATTCCTTAGTGTTTCTTCATATGTGATACAAGTAGGTAAAATAAATCTTGCCTGTGTCACAAGGTGATAGCAGAATCAGCTGAGCTGATACAATGAAAGCATTTTGTCAACTTCTGGATTGGTTGCTTCATAATTATTTTATTGCACATGTCTGTCAGTAGAAAAACATTTCAGCATTTACTCCCATTTATGTACCATTGCACTAATATTATATACAATATAAAACTCAAACAAAAACAGAGGGAGGAAGGATGCTAAACATAATTTGAAGATTAGAATTTCTATGGTAGAGGAGATAAATAATCAATGTTAAATTTACTGAAATTGATAACTGTACTATCGTTGTATAGGAGAATGTGTCTATTCCTAATAAATACAAACTCAACTATTTGGGGTGAAAGGGCCATGAAGTATGTACCTTTATCCCCAAGTGTCTCAGAAATATGTACACACACACACACACCCCAGAGAATGCATATGATAAAGCAAATAGGGTGAAATGGTAACAATGGGTGAATCTGAAATCTGAGTACAGGGTGTAATGGTGTTCTTTGTACTTTTTTGAGCAAATTTTTTGTAAGTTTGAAATTATTTCAAAATACATTTTAAAAAATTAATCCTAATAGTTGACTGAGAGTTGCAGAATGGAAGAGTAAGGAACTTGGAAGATTCTCTCCCTGGTAAAGCAACAATTTAACTGTCAAAAAATATTTTTTAAAGCAATCCTTTAAAGTTTCTGGAAATTATCCTAAGGGCATATGGCAAACATACCTTCAAGAAACTCTACTAAATCTTAGCACGAACCATAGAGAAGGTGGTATCTGAGCATCTATCTACTTCCTTACCACTTCCCCCAGCTCTTGGTTACAGAGGCTCCTCCGTGGGTAGCCAAGAAAATGGAAGTTCCTCCCTGCAATCTCCACTGCAGACACAGCAGGCCAAGGACACTAGGTCCTGATCGCCTTCATCCCAGTTCACTCCCAGAGAAGAGGGTGCAATATCCTTTCATGATAAAATCATTAAATAAAGTAGGAATAGAAGAGAACTTCTTCAAACTGATTAAAGACCATCTCTGGAAAACCCAGATCCAGTGTAATAATTAATGATGAAAAACTGAATGCTTTCTACCTAAAATCAGGAACAAGACAAAGTATGCAATCTCACACCTTCTATTCAATATTGTTCTAGCCAGGGCAATTAGCCAGGAAAAAGAAAGAAAGGGCATCCAGATTGGAAAGTAAGTAAAACTATTTCTAAATACTTACAACATGATTCTCTCTATATATATATAATCCAAAAGAATTCACTAAAAAACTACTAGAACTAATAAATGAGTTCAGCAAGGCTGGAGGATCCAAGGTCAGTATACCAAAAAAATCCATGCATTTTTATATACTAGCAATGAATAATCTAAAATGATATTAAGAAGACAACTGCATTTATAATACCAGCAAAATAATATAATATTTAGGAATAAATTTAGCAGAATTACAAAATTTATACTCTAAAAACTCCAGAACACTGTTAAAAGAAATTAAAGACCTAAATAAATGGAAAGATATCTCATGACAGACAATAACAAGTGTTGGCAAGGATGTGGAGAAATTGGAACCCTCATGCATTGCTGGTGGAAATGTAAAATACCGCAGCTGCTTTAGAAAGCAGCTTGGCAGTTCCTCAAAATATTAAACACAGAGTTATTATATGACCCAGAAATTCCAGTCTTAGGTATACAGCCAAAAGAAATGAAAATATATATCCACCCGAAAACATATGTGTGAATGTTCATAGTAGCATTATTCATAATAGCCAAAAAGTGGAAACAAACCCAGATATCCATCAACTGATGAATGGATTTTTTAAATGTAGCATATATCCACACAATGGAATATTATTCAGTTCTAACATAGCTACATGCTACAACACAGATGAAGCTCTGAAAAAAATTATGCGGAGACCACATACTGTATGATTTCATTTATAAGAAATTTGCAGAACAGGCAAATCCACAGAGATAAGTAGATTACTGGTGGTAGAGTGCTCAGGTGTAGGTACGGGAGTAGGGATTGACTCCTACCGGGTATAGTGTTTCAAGATGATGGAAATGTTTTAAAATTAGATTGTGGGTGATGGCTGCATAACTTTATGATAAAAAACATTAAATTGTACACCTTAAATGGGTGAATTGTATGGTATGTAAATTATATCTAAATAAAGCTATTTTGAAGTATAAATGGTATAAACGTTTATACAGTTAATGGAAGAAATCTATAGAGTAGATTTAGAAAGCAAGAACATCTAACTACATGTTGCCTACAAAACACCTAATTTAAATATAATGACACAAATAGATGAAAAGCAAAAATCTAGGAAAGGATATATCACATTAACACTAATCAAAAGAAAGCTGAAATGTCTTTATAATACCGGAGAAAGAAGATTTTAGACCAAAGATTATTACAATGAATCAAAAAGGTCACTTCATGATATTAGAAGGAGCAATTCATAAAAGTACATAGTGATCCTAAACATGCATGCACCTAACAACCAAGCTTCAAATATATGAAGCAAAAACAGAACAACAAGCAAAAATAGATAAGTCTATAATCACACACAGATTTCAACACCATTCTCTCAATCATTGATGGAACGAACAAAAAGAAAATCAGGATATAGAAGACTTTTAAAAATACTAACAATTTGACCCTACTGACATTTCTAGAACACACTACCCAACAACTGCACAAGCCACATTATTTTCAAGGGCACACAGAATGATTTACTAATATAGACCATATTCTGGGCCATAAAACAAGTCTGAACGAATTTAAAAGAACCCAAAAAATACATAGTCTGTTCTCAGTTGGCAATGAAATTAAATAAACCAATAACAGAAAGATGGCTGCAAAAGCCAGTAATGTTTGGAAACCATTAACAGGCTTCTTAATGACTCATGAATCAAAGAAGCAAAAGGAAAATTATAAACTATTTTGCACTGAAAGAAAATGAAAACATACCATATCAAAAATAGGGATGCTGCCTAAGCAGTACTTGAGGGGAAATTTACACCATTATTGAAAAGAAGTAAGGTTTCAGGCTAGATACAAGGGCTCGTGCCTGTAATCCCAGCACTTTGGGAGGCTGAGGCAGCAGATCACCTGACTTCAGGAGTTCGAGACCAGGCTGGCCAACATGGCAAAACGCTGTCTCTACTAACAGTACAAAAATTAGCTAGGCGAGGTGGTGTCCTAAGTATTTGGGAGACTGAAGGACGAGAATTGCTTGAACCCGGGAGGTGGAGGTTGCAGTAAGCTAAGATCATGCCAGTGTACTATAGCCTGGGCAACAGAGCAAGACTCTGTCGAAAGAAAAGAAAAGAAGGGAAAGAGAGAGAGGAAGGAAGGAAAGAAGGAAGGAAGGAAGGAAGGGGGGGGAGGAAAGTTAGGTCTCAAATCAATGCCTCAGTTTGCACCTGAAGAAACTTAGAGATGGAAAGCAAAGGAAACCCAAAGTAAGAAAAAATAAGAAAATATTAAAGATCAAAGATATAAAAATCAATGATAGAAAACTTTTAAAAAGGAAACATAAAAATAAGAGAAAAATTAAGGAAATGCTTAGCTAGTCCTTTGAGAAGATCTGTAAAATTTATCATCCCCTAACAAGACAGAACAGACTAAAAACAGAGACTACACAAGTTACCACTATCAGGAATGAGAGGGGACATCTCTACAGACTACAAATTTTAAACATGTAAGAAAATACTGTGAAGAATTTTATCACAAATTTTAAAACATAGATGAAATGGACAAATTCTGTGAAACACACAAACTACCAAAGTAGACTGAAGTAAAGAAGTAGATATCTTGAATACACTACATCTATTAAAAAATTGAATCTGTAGTCAAAAAAACATTGCCCTAAATAAAACTCCAAGTCCAGATGGCTTCACTAGGCAATTCTACCAAACACTGAAGGAAGAAATACACTAGTTCTAGTGAGAGAGTTGTTCTCTACCCATTCTATGAGACCAATATTACTTCAATACCGAAAGCAGGCAAAGATGCCTTGAGAAAAGAAAACTGAAGACCAGTATCACTGATAAACATACATTAAACATTCTTTTTTTTTTTTTTGAGACGGAGTTTCACCCTTCTTACCCAGGCTGGAGTGCAATGGCACGATCTCGGCTCACCACAACCTCCGCCTCCTGGGTTCAGTCAATTCTTCTGCCTCAGCCTCCTGAGTAGCTGGGATTATAGGCACACGCCACCGTGCCCAGCTAATTTTTGTATTTTTAGTAGAGACAGGGTTTCACCATGTTGACCAGGATGGTCTCGATCTCTTGACCTCGTGATCCACCCACCTTGGCCTCCCAAAGTGCTGGGATTACAGGTGTGAGCCACCGCGCCCAGCCCACATTAAACATTCTTAACAGAATTTTAGCAAATCCAACAATATATAAAGCTTATAATCAAGACCCAGTGGGGTTCATCTCAGGAAAGCAAGGTTAACATTTGAAAATCAATGTAATTCACCGTATTAGAAGACTATTAACAAACCATATGATCACCACAATAGATACAGAAAAACCATTTGAGAAAATTTAACATTTGTTTCTAATTAAAAAAAAAACTCTCAGTAAACTAGGAATTGAAGGGAACTTCCTCCAGTGGAGAAAGGGCAACTAAAAAAAAAAAAAACCTTCAGCAAATATCATTCTTGAAGATGAAAGACTGGATGCTCTACCTCTAAGATCAGGAACACTGCAAGGTTCTCACCACTTCTTTTCAACATTGTATCAAAGATTCTAGCCAGTGTAATTAGGCAAGACAAAAAAATAAAAGCATCCAGATTGGAAAGGAGCACCTAAAACTCATATTAACAGGAGACATAATCATCTATATATCGAACCTACAAAAACCATAGTTACTAAAATTGATAAGTGAGTTTAGCACGTTGCAAAATATAAGGTTATAATGTAAAAAATTCTATTTCTATATACTAGCAACAATCAAAAATTGAAATTAAAAATACCATTTTAAATAGCATCAAAACCATGAAATACTTAAGGATAAGTCTCACAGAAGATACTCAAGACCTATATGTACACTGGAAACTATAAAATATCACTGAGATAAATGAAATACAACCTACATAAAGATATCTGGGTATACTATATATCATTATAGCTCAATAAAGCTGATAAAAATTGATAAAAGTCACATATTCTCAAGGTGGAACAGAATCTCACAAATCATCAGACTCACCTTCAGCCCCTTTGTTTCTTTGATGCTCCTGATTTTAAGCTGAGAAGGAGTAAGCTGAAGTGACCCCATCTGTTCACCTTCCAAATGGAATGAGTTATACAAAACTGTTGACTGACCTATTTCAATCCTGCTGGGTACCCTAGGAGCACATATATTTTGTTGTACATGACACAGTTTTCAGTCAGTGTACATATTGATATAGTTAAAGAAAGGTTTTCCCCTGAACTCAGGAGACTTGGTCACTAACAAATTGAGGCAGAATCAAGGTGTCCCATGTGCAGTCTGTAGGAGTCTGCTGTTGAAGGGACAATGGAAAAGAGAGGACTTGTAGAACTGAGAAGTGTGATGGCAGAAAAGAATGAGCATCAGAGAGAAGTAACTGGTACATAGTAAGTGCTCTGAAAAATTAGCTTAAATAATATTAAAAAATAAAGATAAATTAAAAATAAATATAATTCAGAATTTGCCATAATCTTGATTAGAACTAGGTAGAAAAAGATCTTTATACAGGGATAAAGGAGTTTGATAAACACATTAATAGCATAAGCAAGACTTCAGGGGGCATGATAAATCCACTTAATTAACCTTATGGACCACTTGGAAAGAACCTATTTGCAGCTCAGTATAGGTTGTACAGACCGTGGAAATAGACTGTCTGCATTCAAATCCTAACATGACAACTTAATAACCATATAAACCTGGGCAAGATATTAAATCTCTGTGTGACTCAGTTTCTTCATCTATACAATGGGGGTGAAAATAGTATCTGCCTCATAAGGGGATTATGAGGGTTTATGAGTTAATATTTGTTTGCTTTGTTTTTGTTTTAGAGATAGAGTCTTGCTCTGTCACCCAGGCTGGAGTGCAGTGGTGTGATCTAGGCTCACTGCAACCTCCACTTCCCTGATTCAATCAATTCCCCTGCCTCAGCCTCTGGAGTAGCTGCAATTACAGGTGCATGCTACCACGCCTGGCTAATTTGTTTGTATTTTTAGTAGAGATGGGGTTTCACCATGTTAGCCAGACTGGTCTCGAACTCCTGACCTCAAGCAATCCACCCGCCTCAGCCTCCCACAGTGCTGGGATTATAGGCATGAACTACATGAGTTAATATTTGTAAAGTGCTTAGAATAAAGCCTGGTACACAGGTCATCCTGTTTAAGTAAAATATAAATAATTAAATTGCTACTTGTTCATTACAGCTGTAACTGACAAAAATCTATTTCAAGCTACACTTTTCACTAACATGCAGTGACTTTACTTACAATTGAAGTTTTTTTTAACCGAAAGTAATCTCTTACTACACCTCCTGTGACGACTATTTCTGAAGAACATATCTTGGAAGTAGTTTACTGCTCCTATTTGAACAAAAGTTCAATTTTTCTCAACATCATTTGATATTTTCTGGCACATGGCTGGTGCTCAGTAAATGGTTGCTGGACAAATATCCTTCCAGGCCAAAGCAAATGTACCATACTTAATATTGTTATTTATATAGTCAGAGTTTAAAAATGCAACATGCATTACATCCAAATCGGAAATAAAGAGGCAGAGTTACCACCTAACTGGTTAACCACCTTCAATGAATTTGCCCAAGAAAAGAAAGGTGCTAATGTACTTCAAAGGCAGCAGAATTAAAGTTTTAGTTTCTGTCAAAATGATGACGCAATGCAGGCATTCCTTAGCACTCCTTAGTGATAACAAGAAAAAAAGACAGACTTAAACCTGGTCCACAAACAGGAAGAACATATACTTACTATATCCTGAATGGCCTCATTAGAAAACAGCACAGGTCTTCAGAATAATTCTGACATGGAATTCACTGGTCGTCCTTCTTTTGCAGGGAATTCTGATTCGTAATATTTATCCTGAGATGGCCTTATAAGGAGGAAAATCAAATTCCTTTTTCCAAATGTAAAGCCAGAATTAAGAAGGAGAAAATATCTTCTCGCTCTGAGTAATCAAGATGAGCAGAAGTTAAAGACATCTTCTCTCCAGATAACAAGTAAAGTACCTTCAAAAGAAGCTGCCTGGTTTATATACACATATGTACTTATATATCGATTGGGGCTGTTCAGCACAGAGCATGCTATAAGTTATAAATGGTTACCACTCTGTCCCAGACACTGCTAGATATGTCTGTTCCTTCTCTTTTCTAGACTAGTTTTCTATAACTATGATGCCCACCTGTTTTAATAGTCCCTCCTGAAATCCTAATCAGCTTCTTCCTGGCCCTCAAACCATACACTTCCCAGAAAAGAGGGATGAACAAATGTAAAATTTCTTGCTCTTCGCCTCTCCAGTCTCAAAGGAAGGGGTATTGTTCCAACATGACTTGCTCGTTCTCACACCCATCCTTTTACACAAGTCATCATAATCTGCCCAGTCACTTGTTCTTACCTCTCTACCCTACTTCAACTCAAACACTTCCTTCAAAATATGTTTCAAGCCAATTTATGTCTCTCACTTCCTTCACATCTCAGCTCCTTCTAGAGTCACTGGCTGCTCATTAAGTCTGTACCCCTTTTACCACCATGTATAGGACTGACCCAGGTATGTCAATTCCCTATTATCATTCTAATACTGGATTGTTAGCTCATGCTACAGCCCCTAGGCTAAGATGGCACCAGATTAGTCTGTTATTAGCACCATATCTGGACTGAGGCAAGAAGAGGGTAGGGGCTTTCATTTTCATGACAGAAAATACGGGACTGGGCCAGGCTTGTAATTAAATAGGTCAAATTTTCATTTGAGGGAAGCTCAAGGTGAGAATGACATTTAAAGCCTATCAACTAAAGACCACCAAGGGAAAGCCTGTAGTCTGACAGAGTCTGATCTGTTCACTCTTACATAAGGACAATGCTCCAGAGGAATCACGGAATGTATTCAACAAGAGGGAGGAAAAAGCTTCTTGTGGGTTCCTGGTGAAGGATTCTGAGGAAGGCCTAAGAAAAGCAGCGATTAGTTCTGGACTGGTTATGATTTCTGAGGCAGGAACAGTAGAAGCAGGAATAAACTAGGGGTTCCCTGCTGTTAGGGGCAAGGGCAGCTCAGCAAATGGGAATCCCCAGTAATGCATGGGAAGAGCAAAGTGGGTTGGAGGTATCATTGATAAGAAAGCAGTAGTCACTGAAAAAGGGTGTCTTCATGGCATTTTCCAGTTGCTGCATGATGTTAGGAGAAATGGTGTTTTCTGTTAACCTTGCAATTTTTTCAGCCCCATTAAAACCGTTTCTCCCAACATCATGCAGCAACTGGAAAATGCCATGAAGACACCCTCTTTCAGTGACTACTGCTTTCTTATCTTGCTACTTAGATGATGTCAAAGAATAGGATGGAGTTTTCTGGAGAACCACTTAAGATCTCAGAACGATGGGCTTCTGGCCAGGAATGGAGGAAATTACAGAAAAAGCAGGAAGAAATGATTTTGCTGTAGATTCACTAACATGATAAATATGGACTGAAAGGGAAATATTAAGAGAAGGAAAAAATACCGCCAACTGTGACAAAGAAAAACCATAGTGAAAGGGATATTCACTGCTCCTCAAGAGAAAACAGGGCAAAAAATCTAGAAATCATACCTAGGACTAGAGGAGTCTATATACTGATTTAAGAGTACTGGTAACAAAGTTATTAGGGTGCTTGAAACAGTGAAAAGCAAAACTAATCTCACAGTTATGATCATCAAGGGCTGGTGAGATGGCATCTGGCACTCGATCATAGAAGGCAATAGTGTAATGGTTAAGGAAGGTGTTTTCAAGCCAGGCTGACCAAGGTTCAACTCTCTTTGTTGCCTCTTACTTGTCATGTGATCTTGGTCAAGGCATTTGCCCTCTCTAAACCTTAAGTGGCCCATGGGTCAATTAGGTATTGGAATACTTACTTCACTGAGCTATTAATGAAGATTAAAGTTTAGAATGTATTAAAATATCTATCAGAGTGTATGTCACACAGTAGGTGACCACTATCATCATCATCATCTACAGTGAAAAGGTAGCACTTGCTTGCAGAAGTTAGCAAACCAGAAGGTAAAAATATTTGTCAATAACAAAAGCAAAGAGAAAGAAGTAATGTGTTACTGGAACACACTATGAACTACCCTGGAATAGAAAAAAGATGTAGTATCGAATTATGTTCCACCTGCTTCATACTTCTTTTCCCATCTAAACAGGCCTGGGCAACCTGGTGTGCGTGCACACATACATCTTCACTCCTCTGTTTTTTGTGTCTTGGGACACATAATCCACCTAATCTGAATTTGGAAATCATGCTGACCTGTGAGAGGTCAGTTATTAGTAACGGAAAGGGTCTAGAATCCAGATTTCATGAGCTGAAGACTGAAAGATAAGGAAGTATACATGGCTCTTTTAACATACTTTGAAATAAAGGGAAAGAAAAAGATATCCCACTAGCCTGTGGGGGTTATAGGATTAAAAAGAGGATTTTGGGGAGGAAATGAAATGGGGATTCTTGGCTATGTCTGCAGGTAAAAGAAAAAGCTCTTTGAGAAAAACCCTAAAGATACGAGAGAGAGAGAGAGAGAGAGAGAGAGAGAGAGAGAGAGAGAGAGAGAGAGAGAGAGAACGAACATACATGATTAATGTAACAGAATATCTTAAAGGATGCATCAAGGGATAGGTAAAAAGGAAAATGAGGTTAGCTTTGAAAAAGATGATATTAAAAGAATGAAGATAAAAGTAGCCATGGAAATAAATGTTTTGGGGAAAGAGACAGTTTGTGACCAATGGACTCTCTCTTTTCTCCAGCTCCCCTAAGCAGGTAATCTGTATAACTAGATTACCTGCTGAGGGGAAGCTGGGGATAGACAGGACTAAGTAAGGAGGCCTGAGGGATGTGGTAAGAAAATGGAACAGTTGCTGTGGGAAATTGGAAAAGAAACCAACTAGGAATGTGTAAAAAAGGATTAGTGAACAGCCGTTGAGGATCCAGCTGTGGTTAGAAATCACAGTTTGGCCATGGTTATAATCAGCATGGTGAGGCAATTTTCCCTACTACTTACTCAGCAGCCTGGGAACAGGTCAGAAAAAATCAGATGCTGAAGTCCATCTAGGTTTGGAGATTGGCAGGGCAGGTGCAGCGGAACAAGAGGGACACGAGGGAATTGAGGATACTGTGGGAAATAATATCAAATGGCTGGCAGGGTCAAGTGGGGGTGGGAAATAGTTGCTGAATGGGAAAGAACACAGAAGCAGAAGAAGGCTGGAAGTCTTCCTGGGAGAAAGGGGAAGGAACTAGATGCGCTGATAACGTCAAAGACGTTCTGTGACAGTCAGGGAATAGGAGATGTGAAAACCTGAAGGTTTTAGTCAAAAAACAATTTCAGAGTTTGAAGTATCAGAAGTAGAACAGTTCCAGATGGTGACATGATTAATAAGTATCCCCATATAAAGAGGTTGCTGAAGCAGAGTGAAAATGGAGGTCATATTATCATAGGTCAAGGAAGTATCATGCCGGGACATCTGATGATGTATCAGGGAGGCCACTGGCATGGTCTGAGATGGTGCAACGAGTCAGAGGAGCATAGAAGACTAAGCTAGGTTCCAGAAGCCTCATAGAATGAGAGCAAGTAACCTAGAGATTGGTCTGTGCCAATAAAAAGAATAGGCATAATAACTGACAGCATGCACCTCAAAGAATAAGGGAAAAGGAAAGTTGTTGAGCAACATTCTGGCACCAGAAGCTAGCTTGACATTGAGGAATGATCAGCAAAAGAGTAGGCTCCATTTAAGATGGTTGTGGAGAAAAGTGTCATTAAGGGAAAGAGTTCCAGAAAAAAAATGGCTGTGAATATACAGACATGCTTGACCAAGGAACAAGAGTTCTGTGGGGCACAGGAGATCTGAGAAGGGAATGTCAGCCAGGAGATAATATGCTTATGAAAGGGAAAGGTCTGTATTAAATTTATAAAAGGAAAATTCCATCCTTTAGGATCCTAAAGAAGCAATGAAAGGAACTACAAACTTTGTAACTAAGTTTGACCAAGAAAGAAGAACTGATTGGTAAAAGTAGAAGTGAAAGAAACTTTAGGAAATATAGCCATGTCATTTTAAGTATTGTTGGCTAATGACCACAAACAAACAAATAAAAACAACAGGGAATGAAGGTATTCCCCAGATACTGAGAACAAGAATTTCTACAAGAGACCACAGTGACCCTTAAGTGGACTAATGTGTAAAAGGAATAAAATATTTGGGAGAATAGGTCTCATAATATTATCAATCTTCCATGATCTTGAAGAAGGAAAAAAAAGGAGAAGTGACTAAAGAACACAACATAAGCTACACAGAAAACGTGCTTTTAGGCTACAGGAACTAATGTAGCTATAGCAGGTGCAGATTTTTCAAAGTAAGATCACGTACCATAAGTAGATGATATATGTGAACAGATGACATAGCAAGTGAGCAAGCAAGTAGAATGACTCAGTTCCTATTTCTATTTCATCTTAAATGATAAGAATAATTTTTCAAACTGGAAACAGTAACGCAAATGTGAATAAGAGTTCATCACAGTCCAACTGATGCAGAGATAGTGAGAGTAGCAAGCAGTTTCAAATGAACTTGGACCTGTGGGCCCAGATAAAGTATATCCTGTGGTATTGAGATAACCTACATTCCTGATTGAGAAGCCACTGCTGGTAATCTCTGAAAAAAAAATCATAGCAGACTAGAAAAATTGGGCTGTTACTTGTAAAACTAAAAAGCTAGGACATTTCTGAAACAGCTCAGAAAACAAAGACTACTAATCTTAATGTGGAAAAAATCAGTTTATAATGAAGTAGTAAAGAGATGGCTATGAATAATGATCAGGTGATGAGAAACATAGATTGAGGTAATGGTATGAAGTGTTTTTGAGTTTCAGTAAGTCACTGAAGACATTTTTTTCTCTATAGAATACGTTCATATGAGACAGGTATGTCTTGAACAAGTAGGTTGATTTATTATTAATCAAATAACCTTACTCAACAAGAACGCTACTGGAACAAACTACTGCTAAATGCAACAACTGGGATGAATCTCAAATAAATTATGCTGAGTGAAAAAAACTAATCTCAAAAGCATATATACTGCACAATTCCATTTATGTGACATTTGTGAAATAATAGAATTATAGCAATAGAGAACAGATTAGTGGTTGCCAGGGAGTAGGGATGAGGAAGAAAAACCGATGTGGCTATATAAAGGGAGAGCACAAGGAAGTCTTATAGTGATAGTAAAGTTAAGTCTCTTGATCATAGTGGGGGTGATTACACAAAGGTACATGTGATAAAACTGCATGGAGTCTCTCTTGTTTCTCTCTCTCCCTCCATTCCCTTTCTCTCTCTCTCCCTCTCCACCTCTCTATCAATAAGCCCTGTGGATTTCATCAATGTCAATTTCTTAGTTTCAATATTGTACTATAGTCAGGTAGCATGCTATCACTGGAGGAATCTGGAGGAAGGGTACGTAGGACTTCCATGTACATTTGTTTGCAGTAACCATAATTATCTGAATCAATAATTGTTTTTAAGTAAAAAGAGTTTTTAAAGAATACCAATTAATGGATCAATGTCAACCTCACAAAAGATTTTTTAAGTAAAAAGAGTTTTTAAAGAATACCAATTAATGGATCAATGTCAACCTCACAAAAGATCAAGTTGCATGCTTCAGGGCTCCGTACTTGGCAATACTGAAATACTACTTTTAATCCAAGGTTAGAAAAGACAGTGGAAGCATAATCATAAAACTCATGAATGATATAAAACATGGAGACACAGCTAATCTGTTTCAAACAGAACTAAAATCCAAAAATATCAATAGGTAAGGCTAGGAACTGAAAGGTAATGGAGATAAAGGTAGAACTCACCATTGTATCCCCAGCATGCAACACAGTGCCTGGCACAAAGAAGACTCAAAAATTATCCAGTGAAAAAATAAGTGGATGCAAATTTTAAAATGGTTAAAAAGGTTTAATGGGAGTTCATCTAGAAAAGCTTTTCAGTCAACAGAATGATAATATTCCCTCAAACTGACAGAACATTCCACTTCATTAACAAGGTATGTATTTTTTTAAATTTTTTTATTTTATAGAGACAGGGTCTCACCCTGTTGCCCAGGCTGGAGTGCAGTGGCACGATCTTGGCTCACTGCAGCCTCTGCCTCCAAGGTTGAACCAATTCTCATGCCTTAGCCTTTTGAGTAGCTGAGATTACAGGCACACACCACTACACCCAGCTAATTTTTTGCATTTTTAGTAGAGACGGGGTTTCACCATGTTACCCAGACTAGTTTCAAACTCCATACCTCAAGTGATCCACTTGCCTTGGCCTCCCAAAGTGCTGGATTACTGGCATGAGCCACCATGTCCAGCCATAAGGTATGTATTTTTTAAGAGAGGGAAAAAGTAAACGTTATATTATTGTTGTACTCTGCACTAGTTCAATTTCCTATAAAGGACCAAGTCAATTCCTGAGTGCCACATTTTAATGGAGACATAAATGAACTTGAGTGTATCCCATATAAGGCAACTAAGATGGTTAAATATCTGGAAATAGTGTTATATAAAGAACACTAGAAGAAATGTAAGGTATGTAACCTGAAAAAGATAAGATGTGGCAGATAGAAAGGACAAGCTAGATAATAATTATAACGTAGGCTATAACCTAATGATAATATTAAATACCTCGTTGCAGATAAGATATCACTTTACAGCTTACAATGTGCTTTCATACTTGTGTCGTAAACTGTCCCATATCTGACAGGCTAGCAAGTGAGGAAAGGGTTATACTTTTTTCTGTGCAACCACAGTGATTAGAGATAACAGAGACAGGTTTCAGCTCAATATAAAGAAGGATTTTCAACCATTCCAATCTCCACGACAACAGAATCACAACTGCAGAAGCAACAACGATAATCTAGTAGACATTAGTACTATACATTGATTAGCTGATTTAATCATCCCCACAGTCCTGTGAGGCAGATACTATTATCCCCATTTTACAGATGAGAAAACTAAAGCACAGAGGGGTAAAATGTGGCTATAACCACAGCTAGTCAAGTGTCAGAGCTAGAATTCAAATTCAAGCAGACCCACTCCAGAATCACTGCTTGTGGGACAGCTGGAACAATTACCCGCTAAGGCCACTGCAGGGTGAGTGGCATGCCAGCCTTAGTCAGAGGCTGCACTAGATCAAAGGTAAGACAATAGGATTTTAGGAATCTTGGAAGATTCGGTCTGTTTGGATTCAAAACCCAGTGTGGAACCCTTCTGGAAGCGGCATGGCTCCAGTCTAAGGCTAATACTAGCTCTAAGGTCCTAAAGCAGATTGTTTAGAGTGAAGGCAAGAGCATCAGGCTCAAAGAATTAAGACGGGCCTTTGGAATAGTGGTATAGTTCTATACACATTGGGATTGGTTTTTGACTTTCCCAGAATTTGCCAGTTTGAAGATCCATTAGAAGATCAGTCTCATCATAACCAAATCACAAAAATATTTGTATACTATTTACTATTCCACCCCTGCCCCTTTAATTGATGCAACATATATTAAAATGGCAAAATTCACAACAGTTTGACAGTTGTAATTAACAAGTTCTCCCAGCTCAAACAACATAAATTGAGCTTTCCACCTCTGGGGAAATAGAGCAGTAGGGTTTTCCTTCATTAAAGATTAAAAAAAGAAAGGAAACTGCCATGTTGAAAGTCAATTTAATAGTTGCTAGGTTAAACTGTCTTTGCAGTACACAGTAAGTTCATCATTAAAAGTAAAGACAATATAAAATACTGAGTCAAATCTAGATGAATGTCAGAAAAATAAATTGAACAGTGGAAAACACACTAAGGTCACTGTAATAAACAATGAGTATTTAAAAGCAATCAAATTAACTCAGACTTTTAACAGTGGCCATGCTTATGGTACCTCATGGGAGAGTCATGGGCTCAGGGGTAACTAAACAGCTAACCAGAAGCTGCAAAAAAAAAAAAATACCAACTCTGTAAAACACAAATACTTTGTTGGATGTCTACAGACATGTATATTCCCATACTTGGGGTTCTAGTTGGAACTTAAGGGGTAGAGGTTACAACTACGGGCCATAGAATTTTGACTGTTTTAGAAACAGAGGCAACAGTCAGTCCACAAGACGAGGCAGGGGGCTGAGGTTGACACTGCCTACAATGGGTGTAACCTGGAAAATGCAGCTAGTTGGGTGGAATGGTGGTAGCACAGGGATGGGTAGTGGGTAGGATTCTCTTATTTACTTAATTAGAGACTCTGAAAGGTTAAGTGTCCTGTCCTGTATAACACATGAAAGGCAAGTTAGTAGCTGCCTCAAAAAAAAGAGCACTAGTCTATCAGTCATAAGAAACAGCTCTGCCACTAACCAGTCCAGTGGCTCAGGATCAATTATAGCCTAAGGCTCAGTTTCCCCATCTACAAAAGAAGGGTGGCATTAGGGGGAAAAGTTCATTTTTTGATCTCATCTTATCCCAAAGGAAATGCCACAAAGATTCAATCTTTAACTGTAACTAAAATTATAACTATGACTATGAGAAATAGGTCCATCCCTAATATTTATAAGGCCAGGGGCAAGAATATAAATATAGGCTCTTAATTCTCCTTCCTTCTATCCACGATTCCACTCCTTTTTAAACAGCTAGGAGCCTTGGCCACAGTAGACCACTCAGTCCACACAGCCAAGCTCCATCCATACATTTCTACCACCAAACAAGCACCCCTTGGACCTAGAAGAACTCACACATGTGGCACAGTCTCTTCTTGAGAGGACAGACCCAGAGCAGAGGCCCTCACAAGCCCTGGAAGCAGAGTGAATAAAGATTCCTCAGCTTCCAAATACCTAGTATGGTCTATAACAGGGGTGTCCAATCTTTGTTTCCATGGGCCACATTGGAAGAAGAATTGTCTTGGGCCAGACATAAAATACACTAGCCATAGCAATGAGAAAAAAAAATTAAAGTCTCATAATGTTTTAAGAAAGTTTATGAATTTGTGTTGGGCCACATTCAAAGCTGTACTGGGCTGCATGTGACCCTAGGACCGTGGGTTGCACAAGCTTGTTCTAGAAGAAACAAGCATGAGTTATGAGTGAGCACATCTCCTTGGCCCTTAGAATTCCTTGCTCTATGGTGCGATATATGTAAAGTACAAACCATAGAGGAAAAGGCTGATACATTTGACTATATAAAAGTGGAAAAGTCATAGACATTAAAAATAAGTCAATTACAAAGCAAATATCAAAAGCGAGAGGAAACCTGTGCAAATTATGAGAATTATGATCCTTAAAAATAACTTATAAATTAAAAAGTGACTACCCAATAAAGAACTGTCAATAATATAAGCATATGAAGAAAGTCCAACATTGTCATACTTAAAGGAATACACTACAACAAAAAGCCCTTTTTGACTTACCAAATTGACAAGCATTTTCCAAATGAGAACACACAGAATTGGCAAGAGTTCAGTTAATGACTGCTATACATTGATCAATCTTTACCTTCCTATCTATCCAATTCTTCCTTTTAGAATTTATACTAAAGAAGCATTAACCATATACAGAAAGACTTAAGTATGAGGACGTTCACTGTAGCACAGGCAATGATAGGGAACACTGTAAACAACTTAAATATCCAATAACAGTGGATTAATTAAATAACTTGTGGTACATCGATAAAATGGAGTAGTCAAGTGTTATTGTAGGCTGGGCGCAGTGGCTCACACCTATAACCCCAATGCTTTGGGAGGCCAAGGAGGGAAGGTGGCTTAAGTTCAGGAGTTCAAGACCAGCCTGGGCAACACACTGAGAAATCATATCTACAAATAATTAAAACATTAGCTGGCCATGGTGTCCTGTACCTATGGTCCCAGCTACTTGGAAGTCTGAGGTAGGAGGATGGCCTGAGCCCAGCTGGTCAAAGCTGCAATGAGCTATGATCACACTCTAGCCTGGACGAAAGAGTGAGACCTTGTCTCAAACAAAACAAAACAAAATCACAAACATGTTACTGTAGACGAAGAGGTGACAATATAGAAACATATCCACAATGTAAAGATGAAAAAGATACTTTACAAAATGATGTAATCCATCTTTTATTAAAGTTACACATACACATGGTCGGGCACAGCGGTTCACACCTGTAATCCCAACACTTTGTGGGGCTGAGGCAGGCAGATCACCTGAGGTCAGAAGTTCGGGACCAGCCTGTTGGTACATGGAGAAACCCCATCTCTACTAAAAATACAAAATTTATACTAAAGAAGCATTAACCATATACAGAAAGACTTAAGTATGAGGACGTTCACTGTAACACAGGCAATGATAGGGAACACTGTAAACAACTTAAATATCCAATAACAGTGGATTAATTAAATAACTTGTGGTACATCGATAAAATGGAGTAGTCAATACAAATTTAGCCAGGCATGGTGGCGCACGCCTGTAATCCCAGCTACTTGGGAGGCTGAGGCAGGAGAATTGCTTGAACCTGGGAGGTGGAGGTTGTGGTGAGCCGAGATTGTACCATTGCACTCCAGCCTGGGCAATAAGAGTGAAATTCCATCTCAAAAAAAATAAAAAACAGTTACACATACACGATCTAGAAGTCTATATGCATGGGTGCTAATGGTTCTTCCTCTTTTTAAATCTGGGATGTTGAAATTTTTTGTTTCTTATTTATATTTTCTAATTTATAAAATTGATTACAACAATACATATTACACTTATTATTTTTTTTAAAAGAGAAGAGATACATTACCATTTTTGACTAAGGGACTCAGCTACTGTAACATTCTACAAGCGTATTCATTGGTAGCTTTAACATTTTAGAATTCTATAAAAGGAAAAGCCAATTAACTATACAAGTGTCCTCTGGAGAGCAAGGAGTTATTAAAGCATATTCTATGTTAACCGGACAAAACTCTATTAGCATAAAACAAACAACTGGAAAAAAAAAGAAAGAAAACCCCACCTGGAAGACAAAGTCAGCCCATCTGCAAATATAGACAGAAGAGTCCCTCCTACTTAAGAGCATAGGTTCTTTTCTTTCCAGGTTTTATCTTGAAAATGGTATTCTTTTATTTCCCAATTTTTTTGGTAATGCCAAATGACCTCCATACACAACCAAACCAGTCCATTTGATACCCAATTGGTAGCTGGAAGGAAAGGCCGACTTGAACATAGTGGTATTGGTGGAGTGAAAAGAGTAGTATTTTTTTCCCCACTTTTCCCACTTCAAGGTAGAGAAACTTCTGTTACAGCAACATTCCCAGACTCTTTCTGTCCCTTTCTTTATTCTTCCCCATGGTACGAGCTACAATTATTTGCCCAAGAGATTCGACAAGAGAAATTCTAGTTAAATCTAACTTTCAAGGTGGGGCCATTTTAACTACAGTTTAAAAACGATTTATCTGCCTGCCCATTAATCTATGCATAACTAGAAACATATGCACAGGCATGAGCTATATGTTTCATCACTTGCTGCCTGGCTGATCCAGGATGTCAGAAACCAAAACTTAGATAAGCAGTGTATTCTATGATTGGAAGTTTCTATGTATATGCAAGACAGGGGTCTGATGAGGAAGGCATATCAACACAAACTGGCCCTTAAAAGACCCACATGTCAAAGTATCTGACCTCTCTCCATTTTATACTGCATAGAGTTTCCACTTGGTGAAGAGAAAAGCATGTCAGCTCACCTAGTTCTGCATGTTCCTCTGAGTATAGAGGAACCTCTACTAAAATCCTACCCATCTTTCTCCAACCATCTCAAATGTCACCTCCTTCCTAAACCTTCCCTCCTCATCCTAGCTGCAAATAACCTCTTGTTCTCTTAAGATTCTAAGCCCTTTGTTTCTACCACTCCACTATATACGATATTATGTATAGTTGTGTGTGTAAATGTTCTTTTATTAGATTAAAAGTTCCTTGATGGCAAGCTCTAAGTCATTGATTTTTATATGAACCACAGTATTGACACAGTACCTTACACAGTTATTCAATAGGTGTGTATGGACTAAAACTCTAGAACATACCTAAGTTTAAAAGCTTCCTTGTTCCTTATCCCTTAATAATGCAAACATTAGAGAACAGGCCTAATGTCACCTCAGAAACTTAACGGCTACAGCAGCAAACTTTAGTCCAATGTATTTAATTTTTTGGCTTCTTCAGCTTTTAATCTCATATGCATGATATAAGGATGAGCTATCACCCTCCTCCAGGAGCTAGATGAAACTCTGCAGAACAGTGCTGTCTAACAGAAATATCAAAATGTGGGCCACATACGTAATTTAAAATTTTCTGGATGCCATCTTAAGAAAAGCACAAAAAAATGGGTAAAATTAACTTTAGTACTCTATTTTATTTGATGCAATATATCCAAAATATTGGTTCAATGAACATGGAGAGTAGAAGGATGGTTACCAGAGGCTGGGAAGAGTATTTGAGACTACGGGGGAGGTAGGGTTGATTAATGGGTATGGGTACCAAAAATAGAATAAGACCTAATATTTGATAGCACAATAGGGTAACAATAATTTAACTGTACATTTTTAAATAACTAAAAGTATAGTTGGATTTTTTGTAACACAAAGGATAAATACTTGAAGGGATAGATACCCCATTCTGCATGATGTGATTATTATAAATTACATGCCTGTATCAAAACATTTCATGTACCCCATAAATATATATACCTACTATGTACCCACAAAAATTAAAAATAAATTTAAAAAAAACTAAAGCAAAGTATTATCATTATAACATGTAATTGATACAGAACATTGTGGAGATATTTTACATTTTTTATCACACTGTCTTTGAAATCTGGTGTGCATTTTACACTTACAGTATATCTCAATTCATACCAGGAACTACTTATTAGCTGTGAAAGCTAGTTACTTAATTTCTCTTTGCCTCAGTTCCTCAATTTTGAAAGGGTGGTAATAATGGTAATTACCTTATAGAACTATATTGAGGTTTAATAATAGAATATGTGGAAAGGGCTTAGCACCCGGTAAATTGTAAGGATTCAATAAATATTAACTACCATAATCCTCTACCATAATATCCACTTATGAAAAACCTTGAGCTAAAAAACCAAGTGTATTTCCCAATTTTATAAAGCAAATCAAATGCTGGTTCTATTCCCTGTCTTTTACATAGTTGTCTATTAAACCATGCAGGGCAGCTGGGAGCAATGGAAAATCATATTTTTTACCCATTTAAAATTCCCAAGTGCTAACCAGATGGAGTTTGGGAGTCAGACCAAACAGTAACATTCTTCAAAATGGAAGCTTAGAGAAAAGCCATCCAGCTGTGTTATACTAATGGTCCTTTCACCCTACCACTTCCTTTAAGCTCTGTCCCCATTTGCTGTAATATTTCATCCATGTTACTAAGTGTAAAAGTAATATAACTTCTTGTGTTTTACTCAGCATTATTTTGGGTTATTTTGTTGCTTTTTAAAGATAACTGGTAATATTGAATATTCTTTCATAAATGTGCAAAATGTCCAGCACCTAAGATCATCCAATCTTCAACATACTTGATTATGAACATCAGGAGATTCAAAGCAGAAAAGATGTTGTACAGATGCAATAGCCAAATAGAAGGAATAATGGCCTGGGAATCAAGGAATCTGCTTTCTGGCCTTGGGTCTATGAATAAATCACTACATCACCTTAGGCAACCCATTTATACTTCTGAGCTATATCTCAGTTTAAGATACATTCACATACAGTATTTAGAACTAAGTATTAACATGAAATAACTCAACATAAAATCTTATCAAGTCTCAGCATTCTTGTTTGTCGCTCTTTAAATGTTCTGTCGGTAAGTTCCCCTTGCAAAAATCAGCATTAACAAAATCTGGGGATAATTTACTTTAATATTCAAATAACTAGAAAACCTAGAAAAGCAAATAAATGGTCCATCTATCTGATATGTATGCTGTTACTAAAAGCCAAAAAACTGTCATATCCTCTAGCTTTCAACTAGGTAGCAAGGTTAAGAATTATAGGACATCAGCATTAATACAAAGAGGCATCAATGGTCACCTCCATGGATCTCCTGCCCTACCCCAAATTCCCTGCATCAAGATTTCTCAACTTCAGCATTACTGACATCTTGAGTCAGATAATTCTTTGTGGTAGGGGATCGGCCTGTGCATTGTACGATGTTTATCAGTTTCCCTGGCCTGTTACCACTAGAAGCCAGTAATACCTCCCCACAATTGTGCCAAACAAAAATGTCTCCAGACGTTGCTAAATGTCCCTAGGGAGTAAAATTGCCCACAGTTGAGAACCACTACTATGGATCCTCTCCATGATTACCCTAAATTTCTTTGGAATTAAGCTTTTACAGAGACTGGCAATTTTCAGTGTGTAACTGCTTATGTGACACAGCCTCATTAATACAACATGCAATGATATACTCTCATTGGCAATCTTTCCAATTAATTTGCATTTAATACACATATAGTAGAATATACTTTTGCAAAATGACCCATTACACTACAGAGATTATCCATGTATCTTTTTCAGAGCCAAAACAATGTTTTTATATAATGGTGATTTTGGTAGCTAATTTTAGATTAATATATTCATATTTTAGAACCCATTAATATTTATTTAATGTTAGTACCCCGGCTTTAATTTACTGACCAAAGTTTTCAATATACTACCCATCTACCATCCCATTTTCCTCTATCAAGTCCCCATACTTCCTGTTACCCATTGAACTGCTCATGTGTTCTGGTTCCCAATGATTAGTCCCTATGCTCAGCCACCCACTTTTTCATCTAAAGTACTGACAGAGGGTTATTCTATTTCCTTGGGTCTATGCATATAAGCAAATTGGGAAGGAGTACTAATGAGAGCTTATCAGCTGCAAAATAACAGAATCAACCAAACATGTAAGGAATGTCTACTGTCTAATGTTACGGAGACACAAAAATATATAAATATAAGACATGAAAAAAACACAAAATAAAAACAAAAAATAAAAAAACAAAAAAAGAACCACACCAACCACATGCCCAAAGTCATTCAGCTAGCCGATTTTATGTGCTGATAGTGGAACATTCAAGTAAGGGTATCCTGATTGCAGCTATAGATGAAAACTAGAGTTTAGAGCTACTTTTATAGACTTGAGACTCAGTACCTGAAGAAAGAACACCAACCCGATAATGGTGGTTACCTCTCAGGAGAAGGTTGAAGGGGCATTTTCCCTTTTTACTCTAGATGCTTCTATATTATTTAATAGGAACATGTAATTGTGTGTTACTTCTATGATTAAAAAAAAAGGTAAAGTTAGGAGTGTAGATGAAATATCTGAGGCAGTGAATATAAAGAGAGAATAGGCAAAGAACTTAACACCCCTGAATATGGACATAATTAGAAGGCAGAAAGAAACAAAAGCAATGGAGAAGCAGTGGCAGAGGCTGGCAGAAAAGGAACTAGAGGAGTATAACTCTGGCCAAGGGAGGGAAGTTTCAAAAAGGAACTGAACAGTCAACACAACCCAAAACGGGAAAAGGTAGAGAAATAAGATGGCAGAAAAGAACTTAGATCTAAAAGACCCTTCTTAAAAATCATAACCTCCTCCCTACATCATGTCCCTCAATATTTGAGGAAATTGAGGCCCAGAAAGATTAAGTGGCTAACTAGATAGTTATCGGTAGCTAGAAGACACAGCAAAGAAAGACCAGAACATATTTGTGGATGATACCAAATGGGTCCAGTGGAAAGGAAGAGAAGAAGAAACCAACCAGAAGAAAGGATGTATAATTGAATAAGTAGTATCTATAATAAACAGACAGAGATGGAACTAAAGCAGAAGTAGGCAAAATAATACAACTTGTCCTCTGAGGCTGGATAACTTGTTTCCATTTGGTTTGGGTTGTTATATAAGAAGGTAAGGGAAATCCCTCAGAGTACCTGGATTCCCCCCAGAATTCTACCCTTGGCGCCTTTCCCCTCTCAAAGTATACTCATATCCTAGGCTTCATATACCATCTGTACACGAAGGACCCCAAATCTCTACTCAAGCCCAGACCCTCTCTATACCCCAGACCCAGGGGAAGTGAACATCTCTATGTGGATATCTGATAGGCACCAAACTTCAAATCATCTCAACTTCGCTCCCACTCCAGCACTCTGTCTCAGTGGAAGACCCCACACAATGAATGACTTCAGGCAAATTACTGAACATCATCTCTCATTATATCTTGGTAAGCAGATGAAAAAGAAAAAACATTTGCTGGATGACAGCAAAGTTAGAGTCACAGCTGTTAGAGCAGCCTTACCCAGTGAGTGTTCATTGATGGATAACAGTAAGTTAGAAAGTCTTCAATTAGCCTGATTCAGAGCTAAGCCAAAAATAGCAGACAGACCATAAGCTGACCCTCAATGATGCCCACCTCCTGGTGTTCATGTCCTTGTTTAATTTCCTTGAGTATGGTTAGGACCTGTGACTAGATTCTAACCAACAGAATATGGTAAGGGTAATGGGAAGCCACTCCCATGGCTAGGTATGTATGTGTACATTACTGATTCCTTCTTGGCATGGTGAGCAACAAACTGAGACTTTATCCCTCACTGGCCTTGAAAAAACAAGGTGCTGTTATATGAACTGCCTATGGAAAAACAACGTGGCAGGGAATTGCAGGCAGCCCCTAGTATCTGAGGGCCTCAATCCCACAACCACAAAAAACTAAATTCTGCCAACAATCACATGAGCTTGGAAGAGAACCCTGAGCTGAGATGAGACCACAGGCCCTGCCAGCACCTTGATTGCAGCCTGTGAGACCCTGAGCAGAGGATCAAGTTGAGCCATGACAGACTCCTGACCCACGGAAACTACAAAATAATAAATGTTTGTTGTTCTGACCAACTAAGTTTGTGGTAACTCATTATGCAGCAACGGAAAAGGAATATAGCAAACAATGTTTTATTAATTACTTAAAGATATTTATGAAATATATGTAATAATAAAGCTAAAACTAACAAAAGGAACAATAAATAAAAAATTCAATTACATTAATATTTAACTTCGTCATTTCTTCCTTTGTACTTTGTGATATCTCTTACATTTATCACTTCCTTTAAATTACAAAAGTCACTATCTTATATACATGTCCTTAGAATTTCTACATGGATCTTATTCAGCAATCTTTTAACTCATCACCCTAATTCCAGTCTCTCCTTACCATCTGTCCTGAATAGTTCTGACCATGACAGTTCTCTGTTCAAAGCCCTTCGATTGCACCCCACTGTATATGGAATGAAGTATGAATCTTTTAGTTTTGAAGCCAGAATTGGATTCAAATCCTCACTCCACTAATTCCTAGCTGTGTGATGTGTGGCCTCATTTTCTAACATGTTAAATGGGAATAATAATAACCGCCTCATAGGTCCTGGTTTTCCTAGGCCCATTTATTCCTATTCCATCTGACTAGTACTCCACTCTCAAAAATGTCCTGGTTTTGACAATTAAATCATTTGGTCAATAAAGGGTTGTTACGAAGAGTTAATAAGAGAATGCATATAAATGTAACAGGCCTGGCAGGACACTTTCTTTTTAAGTTCCCTCAAATGTACCTGGTACTTTGCTGGCTAAAATCATATCTCTGACACCTCCAACTATAGAAGAACCTACCCATACTGCATGGTCTTCCTCAGATGCCACCTCCCACCTTTGTCAAACTTCTGTGGTAGTCCACAACTCTCTTACCAGGTCTCTAACATGAGCTTGGGTTATGGTTATTAGTGCACATGTTTTAATTTCCTCAGAGACTAGCTTTTGGAAGGACAGTGTCTGCTTCTGAATCTTCTCAGTCCCACACATAATACCTAATAGTGTCTTCCACATAGAAAACACCAAATCACTTATTTAAATTTAGAAAGAATACAGAATTTTGGCTACAGAATTGTATTTCACTTACCCACAGGCTTTATTCAAGCCTCTACTTTCTTACTCCCTTGAAAACATCTCACTTGGTCATTAGGGCCACAGCAAGAGTACTCTAATAGGAAATTTCCTTCTTTCACAACTGGCCACCACCTTGATTGTTTGGGGGTGGCAGTGAAGAAGGGATCCTGAGAGCTATGGTCCTAGAAATAGAGAATAACTAAAAGCACAGGTTCCAGAGCCAGACTACCTCAGACTCAGGCTCTACCAGTTACAATTTCAGAATACTACCCAACCACTTCATACCTCAGTTCCTACCCCTACCTCCTATATGGTTACTGGAAAGATTAAATGAGATAATCCATGTAAATCATTTTAAAAGCACATGGTATGCTTGGGCTGGTGGCTCACGCCTATAATCCCAGCACTTTAGGGGGACAAGGCGGGCGATTACTTGAGGCCAGTTTGAGACCAGCCTGGCCAACATGATGAAACCTTGTCTCTACTAAAAATACAAAAATTAGCCAGGCATGGTGATGCATGCCTGTAGTCCCAGCTACTCAGGAAGCTGAGGCACAAAAATTGCTTGAACCCAGGAGGCAGAGGTTACAGTGAGCCCAGATCATGCTACTGCACTCCAGCCTAGGTGACAGAGTAAGACTGTCTCAAAAAAAGAGCACATTATAAGTACTTATAAATAAATGATAGCTATTATCATTGGTTCTTTTCTCTTTCTTGACCTCAGTAAACTCAAAATACTTTATTGTGGAGTGAGAAATGTAAGCAACATCCTCCATGCAGGGCAGTCAAGTACAGGCTTTGAACACAAAGTCCAGCCCACTCAGAGCTGTCTCTCTGTCAGCCCATTGTCTCTGTCTTTCTAGGATGTCTGGTTTCTTCTTCCAATTCCTTCCTCCTTTATGCCTGGTCCAAGCTGGGCCCAGTTGTAACCACTTCTGTGATCACAAGCAAAGATAAGAATCTTTCTGCCTCATTCTCTCTTTCTTTTTTTTTTTTTTTTTTGAGATGGAGTCTCGCTCTGTTGCCCAGGCTAGAGTGCAATGGTGTGATCTCGGATCACTGCAACCTCCGCCTCCCAGGTTCAAGTGTTTCTCCTGCCTCAGACTCCCAAGTAGCTGGGATTATAGGTGCCTACCACCACACCCAGCAAATTTTTGTATTTTTAGTAGAGACATTTCACCATGTTGTCCAGGCTGGTCTCAAACTCCTGACCTCAAGTGATCCACCGGCCTAGGCTTCCCAAAGTGCTGGGATTACAGACATGAGCCACAGTGCCCAGCCCTTTCTGCCTCATTCTCTAGGCATAACCTCCAGGTCCAGGTTCAATTGCAAACTCCAGGTAGCTCCTCATATTCTGGTTCCCACAACTTTTAAGATTAAAAGTTGCATTCTTTATGATTCCAGTCTTTCTACCCCTATCAACAGTCTGAAATTACATAGCTTTCTCCTTTCTCACAGTCGTTCCCATTACTCCAGTCTCTACCACCCTTTCTCCATCAACATCCTAGAGTAAAACCTGTCTTGTGTTCTACCACCTATCTCCTGGCTAAAACCCCAAATGTTAGAGAACCAAGGTCACTTAATGCAGGATAGTGACTCTTGTCTCTGAACATCCACAAATGGGTGAAGGAACTCTTCATTATGCCAAACCAAGAGGACATTCTGACAGAGAACCATTTGACTTCTTGTATCTCAGATAAAAGCCCTCTTTTTAGGGGGAGAGTAAGCTAAAAGGAGCCTGAAGAATTTGAAGATTTAACTTAATCCAAACTTTATAATGTAAATGTTAGGCAATTTATATCTTCTCTACTTCAAGAATAAGATTATACTTGCATTTTTCCTCAGGTCCTTAAGTAAAAAGCTCAAGAAATTGTAGCTTAGTATTCACTTACAACATTTAAACAAATTAAACAAGAATAACAGCTATTATTCTAGACATTGAAACATTTAATTTTTAAATTGTAGGCTGGAATACAATTATTATGCTATTTAGGTATTAAAATACCCAAAGAGCAAAACTAATGACATGATTACAACTGTTTCATCAAAAAAACTAATTTTTACCCAATTTAATCTTACTTATTTTCTTAGCATTATGCTTTAACAAAACAACATCTCTCCTAAGTCCTCTGGCCACAATGATTCCTTGGTAGCTTTTAAAGACCCTTGATTTTATCAGACTCAGCCTCCTGTGCTTCAGACCTGATCTCTCACCTCAACCACAAATGTTCCTTTTATTTCTTAGTATAAATTGTCAAGGAAAGAATCTAGTGAGGTACAGCTTTTATTTAAATTTTTGTATTTGAAGGTTTTACAAGTTATCATAAACAAGTCAAGCAGTACAGAAAGGTGTCCAGTGAAAACTAAAACCCCTAGCCCTGCCACCTCTAATCTCCAACATAACTGACAACTATTTCTTGTGCATGCGTCATCCTAGAAATTTTCTAAGCATATGCAAGAACACATATATATGAACTCTTATATCTATTCTATAATACCTCTCTTCTTTATGTTGTACAAGTGGGATCCTACCATATATACCATTCTGCACCCCTGTCTTCACTTAAAAATTTACCTTGAACATCATTCCCTGTCACTATATGTAGATCTACTTTACTGTTTTCTTTTTTTTGTTGTTTTTTTGTTTTGTTTTGTTTTGTTTTCATTGTGGGATATTTGATTTTTAACCATAGGACTCAATGGGCTCTGAAATGTTCCTTCCTGAATTTTACAAAGAGAGTGCTTCCAACCTTGTGAATCAAAATAAATGTTCCACTTTGTGAGCTGAATCCACACACCCAAAACCTTTTAACAGATACATTTTCTCTAGTTTTTAATCATACTGTTTTCTTATTTGGGACAGGGTCTCACTCTATCACCCAGGCTGGAGTGGAGTGGCACGATCATAACTCACTACAGCCTCAAACTCCTGACCTCAAGCTATCTTCCCACCTCAGCTTCCTAAAGTGCTAGGATTACAGGTGTGAACCACCACATCCAGGCTACTTTACTGTTGTCAATGAAATGAAGAGCATTCCATAGTATGTAAATACCATAATTAACATGACTGCTCTCTCATGCTGGACATTAATAAGACTGTTGATAGTAAAAAGATGGCAAGGAGAAGGCAACAAACATCCTTGGAACAAGTGACCTTTGTGCAGTTCCTTCTGAGAACAGATTCATTGGGACAAAAGGTGTACAAATGTAACATTTTGAAAAGGTCTTTCAAACTGCCCTCTAATGGATTCTACCAACCTATATGCCTACCAACAGAACACAGATCTGGGTTTTTAAGTCAATCATCTAAAGTTACTGCCGCTTAAATAGGGAAAAAATATTTAACATAAAAATAGCAAGACACTGGTCATTTTGTTACGTCTTTTATTTAACAGTCTAGAAAACCAAGTGCCGTAATTGGTAGCAACCACATCCTGATATGATTAGCCTTGCCACCACCCAAATGCAAATTCAGAGGGTGCTATTCTTCAGTATTAATCCAGCTCCTAAATGATGAATTATATAGGTTGAGAGATTTTTAAAAAATTATTACACTTTAAGTTCTGGGATACATGTGCAGAATGTGCAGGTGTGTTACATAGGTACGCACGTGCCATGGTAGTTTGCTGCACACATCAACCCATCATCTACATTAAGTATTTCTCCTAATGCAATCCCTCCCCTACTCCCCAACCCACTGACAGGCCCCCGTGTGTGATGTTCCCCTTCCTGTGTCCATGTGTTCTTATTGTCCAACACCCACGTATGAGTGAGAACATGCAGTATTTGGTTTTCTGTTCCTGTATTACTCTGTTGAAAACAATGGCTTCCAGCTTCATCCATGTCCCTGCAAAGGACATGAATTCATCCTTTTTCATGGCTGCAAAGAATTCCATGGCATATATGTGCCACATTTTCTTTATCCAGTCTATTATTGATGGGCATTTGGGTTGGTTCCAACATATGTGTGCATGTGTCTTTATAGTAGAATGATTTATAATCTCTTGGGTATATACACAGTAATGGGATTGTTGGGATATATGGTATTTCTGGTTCTAGATCCTTGAGGAATCGCCACACTGTCTTCCACAATGATTGAACTAATTTACACTCCTACCAACAGTGTAAAAGCATTCCTATTTCTCCACATCCTCTCTAGAGCATCTGTTGTTTCCTGACTTTTTGATGATCACCATTCTAACTGGCATAAAATGGTGTCTCATAGTGGTTTTGATTTGCATTTTTTTTCCTAAAGATGGGGTTTCACCATGTTGGTCAGGCTGGTCTTGAACTCCCGACCTCAGGTGATCTGCCCACCTCGGCCTCCCAGAGTGCTGGGATTACAGGTGTGAGCCACCATGCCTGGCCTGATTTGCACTTCTCTACTGACCAGTGACAAAGTTTTTTTCATGTTTGTTGACCACATAAATGTCTTCTTTTGAGAAGTGACTGTTCATATCCTTAGCCCACTTTTTGATGGGGTTGTTTTTTCCTCATAAATTTGTTTAAGTTCCTTGTAGTTTAATTAGATCCCATTTGTCAATTTTAGCTTTTGTTGTCATTGCTTTTGGTATTTTAGTCATGAAGTCTTTGCCCATGCCTATGTCCTGAATGGTATTGCCTAGATTTCCTTCTAGGGTTTTTATGATTTTAGGTCTAACATTTAAGTCCTGACTCCATCTTAGGTTAATTTTTGTATGAGGTGTAAAGAAAGGGTTCAGTTTCAGTTTTTTGCATATGGCTAGCCAGTTTTCCCAACACCATTTATTAAATAGGGAATCCTTTCCCCATGGCTTGTTTTTGTCAGGTTTCTCAAAGATTAGATGGTTGTAGATGTGTGGCATTTTTTCTGAGGCCTCTATTCTGTTCCATTGGTCAATATATCTGTTTTGGTAACAGTACCATGCTGTTTTGGTTACTGTAACCTTATAGTATAGTTTAGGGGAAAATTTATAGCACTAAATGCCCACAAGAGAAAGCAAGAAGGATATAAAATCAATACCCTAACACCACAATTAAAAGAACTAAAGGAGCAAGAGCAAAAAAATTCAAAAGCTATCAGAAGACAAGAAATAACTAACATCAGAGTAAAACTGAAGGAGATAGAGACATGAAAAATCCTTTTAAAAAAAAATCAGTGAATCCAGGAGCTGGATTTTTTTGAAAAGATTAACAAAATAGACCACTAGCCAGACTAATAAAGAAGAAAAGAGAGAAGAATCAAATAGACACAATAAAAAATGGTAAAGGGGATATCACCACTGATCCCACAGAAATACAAATTACCATCAGAGAATACTATACACACCTCAATGCAAATAAACTAAAAAATCTAGGAGAAATGGACAAATTCTTGGCACATACACCCTTGCAAGACTAAACCAGGAAGAAGTCAAATCCCTGAATAGACTAATAACAAATTCTGAAATTGAGGCAATAATTAACAGCCTAGCAAACAAAAAAAAAGCCCAGGACCAGATAGATTCACAGCCGAATTCTACCAGAGGTACAAAGAAGAGCTGCTACCATTCCTTCTGAAACTATTCCAAACAAAAGCAAAAAAAAAGGGGGGACTCCTCCTTGCCTCATTTTATGAGGCCAGCATCATCCTGATACCAAAACCTGGCAGAGAAACAACAAAAAAAGAAAATTTCAGGCCGATATCCCTGATGAACATCGATGCAAAAATCCTCAATAAAAATATTGGCAAACCTAATCCAGCAGCACATTAAAAAGCTTATCCACCATGATCAAGTCAGCTTCATCCCTGGGATACAAGGCTGGTTCAACACACACAAATCAATAAATATAATCCATCACATAAATAGAACCAATGACAAAAACCACATGATTATCTCAATAGATACAGAAAGGCCTTCAATAAAATTCAACACCCCTGCATACTAAAAACTCTTAATAAACTAGGTACTGATGGAACGTATCTCAAAATTATAGGAGCTATTTATGACAAACCCACAGCCAGTATCATACTGAATGGGCAAAAGCTGGAAGCATTTTCTTTGAAAACTGGCACAAGACAAGGATGCCCTCTCTCACCACTCCTATTCAACATAGCATTGGAAGTTCTGGCCAGGACAATCAGGCAAGAGAAAGAAATAAAGGGTATTGAAATAAGAAGAGAGGAAGTCAAATTGTCTCTTTGCAGATGACATGACTGTCTATTTAGAAAACCCCATTGTCTCAGCCCAAAATCTTCTTAAGCTGATAAACAACTTCAGCAAAGTCTCAGGATACAAAATCAATGTGCAAAAATCACAAGCATTCCTAACACCAATAATAGACAAATCATGAGGGAACTCCCATTCACAATTGCTGCAAAAATAATAAAACACCTAGGAATATAACTTACAAGGGATGTGAAGGACCTCTTCAAGGAGAACTGCAAACCACTGCTCAAGGAAATAAGAGAGGATACAAACAAATGGAAAAACATTCCATGGTCATGGGGAAGAATAAATATCATAAAAATGGCCATACGTCCCAAAGTAATTTATAGATTCAATGCTATCTCCCTCAAGCTACCACTGACTTTCTTCTCAGAATTAGGGGAAAAAAACTACTTTAAATTTCATATGGAACCAAAAAAGAGCCGGTATAGCCAAGACAATTGTAAGCAAAAAGAACAAAGCTGGAGGCATCACGCTACCTGACTTCAAACTATACTACAAGGTTGAGAGATTTAGAAGCGAATTTACCATAGGAGAGAAAGCTACACTGCTCCTGTCACCACTACCCATAATTATTTCTGACACCAGGAGTGCCACATAATGGTGTGATATAAGGTAGTTTCTGCTCACCCATAATTAGCTAAAGGCATTGATAAAAGAGACACACTGAATACGTAAGAACATAGTACATAAGCATATTCATGGCATGGAATGACCTAATTGAAAGATTTTGCTAGTCTAACAGAGAATGGGGTTGGGGGGATATGGTTCCTAGTGACCATGATGACCTGTGAGCATCATTGCATATAATCTAGTGAATTATTCTGCAAAGCACCTTAGCATACCTTATCTCACGATTCATCTCCATGGCAATCCTGGTAGGAAGGCAGGGCAGTTTTTACTCATTAAACAAAGATTCAGTGAGCACATACTATGTGTTGGGTACTCTCTGCCAGGTATTTGGTATGAGAAGATGAATGACACACTCCCCACTCATTCACTTGTCACTCTGCTCTGCCACATCCAATCTATCTCCAAGGCCTTCATGTTACCAAGTTAGGTTACTTGGTAACATGGCCTACAAAACGTGTGTGATCTGTCTGTCCCCTGCCCACCTTTCCAATTTTATCATGTGCCTCTTTATGCCTCATTCACTATGGTCCAGCTGCAGTGGACATGCTGGGAAAGGACCCATGGATTCTTCCCACCTCAGAGATTTCCAGTTTGTCTCCTCTGCCTGGGATGCTGTTCTCCCAACTCTTTGCCTGGATAATTCCTCCTCACCTTTCAAGTCTCAGATGAACTTGTCACTTCCATTTCCTTCTTCTCTCTATAAATTCAGTCTTTACTATTCTTTTTTCATAGGACTTGACTTTCCTAGCACTCACAACACTTTATAAGGAAATATTTCTGTATCTGTTTGTACTCCAACTCCCCCATGAGACTGCAAAGCTTCAAAGGGCAGGGGTCATGACTTTTGTGTTCACTGCTATAACCCCAGCATCCACTCAACGCAGTGCCTGCCTGGCACACAGCAGACATGAGAACAAAAATATTGAACAAGTGTAATCAATGCCCTCATGGTCCATACAATAGATCCAGAGCCTAGTTTTACCAGAGGATGGGAGAGGCTTCAGGAAAAGCTCATGGCTGAAAGGTAAGCAGGTGCTTGCTAGGAAAGCTACCTACTAAAATGATCTAGGCCACCAGGGGTGGACTGCAGGTAAAGGGGAGGAAGGAATGTATGGTGCCTCTTGGAATATGGGCTTTGACATCTGGGTCCATGGTGGTACAATTATTCAATACAGAGAAATGTATCGTATATGGAGAAATGTAAGGTAAGGAAAGTCTGTTATTATGATGTATTACTGGGGTACAAGACCCAAGGAAAAGAACAGCTTGACAGTGTTGAGAATTTGGATGGCAGGAACTCCCTTGCCTACCTGTCTCTCACCATTCTCAAAGCTACATAGGAAAGATCATGATTTCAACCCGGGAATATTCAGTGCTGAGTCACAGGTGGCCACAGGTAAGGCCAGACCAAAGGGAGGGCAGTGGAAGTACCAGAAGATTTAGCACAGGGTTTATTTCTGACATCTGAAAAGATGTCAATGATGTAACTTAGTGCGCTTATCTTTGGGAGGGGAGGACACAGAAGAAAAGAAAGAGAAAACTTCAGTGTCTAGTATCTCACATGTCTAGCAGTATCTATTTCATTTCCACTGGGTGGTCCCTGTCCTGAATTTATTTCTAATCACTCTATGTTTTTTCTTCTTTCTTTTTTTCCCTATTAACCTCAATAGGAATAACTGCTCTACGTTTTAATTTCTGTGCTGTTCTATATTCCTCCCGGATGCAGTCAGGGCAGAAATCCTAAATAAATACATTAAAATGCCACCTAATGCCAAAATGGTATTGGGTTGAAAATCATCAAAGTATGACATTACTAAGGGAGATACTTCATACTGTTAACTCAACAGCTTCTTTGGCCTGACCAGAGGTCTATAAATACTGGGTAGTTAACAGAGGCAGGAAAGAGAAGAAGAATCTGGCATTCATTGCCACCAATAGTGAAACTTTCTAGTCCCACCTCCCCCAACCCTTGACACACAGAACAGCATTACATGAAACAGGAAGCTATGAATCATAATTCTGGTTAAATAATAAGAACATATAGTTTATTTCATAAACTAACATAGTGAGAAGGGGGGAAAAAAACATCCTGGAAGCCTCAATGAAAAAACTATTTTTGAGAGGAGGGAAAAGAAGCTAAACTTTTCATGGTAGCAGTAAAGCATAGTAGGAAGACTAAGATTCAACGGAAAACTGTAAGATATCCAAGCCTGTGGAAGGCAGTGCAATGCAATAGGACTAAATAGGTAGACAGACTGACAGAAAGAGTGAGCCGGGCAGCACTGACTATCAGGAGCTCCAGGGTCTAGTCCTGGGTCTGGGTACCATGTGACAGCTATATAGCCTAACATAAGTCTCACTGGGCCTCAGTTTCATCCTTTGCAAGATTATACAACTGAAACAGATCACCTCTGAAGACCCCTTCCAGTTTAAAAACTTCTCTTTAATAATATACCTAATTTTATTTTTCATGCCAGTATTTATAATTCAATCAGAATGGCTACAATGGGCAAGGCATTTTGATGACTATCTGACTCTCACCTAGAAGCATGTGCAGTAAATATTATCATAACCGTTCACATATTATAATAGTAAAGGCCAGCATTTGCAAGTGCTTTACTGCATTTGTATTCACTTGCTACATCCTCCCAATAATCCTGAGTAGGTATTAGTATTAACCCCATTCTACAGATGAAGAAGGTAAGGCACAAAGAGATTAAATAACCTGCCTGAAGTCACATGGCTAGCAGTGACAAAGTCAGGATATAAATCCAGGGAGTTTGTCTCCAGACATGACACTTGACCTGGATATGATAATTGAGGCTTTTGGAGTTTAGATAACTTTGGCTACCAAATGGCAGACCTGGGTTCAGATCCAGGTGTATCACACTCCAAGACCTATGCTCCCTCCACAACTGTGTGCTTGGGAAAGAATAACTGACTCTTAGAGAATAATTTTTTTGAAAGGTTTTCGTTTACACTCTATGCAATGCCTTCCAACAGAATACATCCCCCACCAATTTCTCCCCCTGAAGAGTTACGGAAAGGCAGAAGGCTTACAGAGACAAAGAACTCATTTCTTTTTTTAAAAAATTTTTATTTATTTCTTTATTTTTTCAATTGACAAAGAACTCATTTCTTGAGTATCTGCTGTAGGTGAGGCACTGGGCCAGATAGAGGAAAAGGGGTGGGGTGGGAGGGGCTGCCTGCTTCTTTATTCCTGCTCTAACAACCTGACTTCCTTTCAAGAGTTACCTACTTTTGTCTCAGTCAACAGGCAGGACCAGATGGCTTCTCTTAGGTGATAGTGGTCCAATTAGCAAGCCACATGGCTACCCAGATTTCAAACTGAAGCTTTCGTCAATTCACTGACTGCTTTGTGAGGCTCCCTCTTGCTCCCCGCCCCCTATGTGTTGGCTAAATCAGCAGAGTGTTTACAAATACACTGCGATGTGCCAAGAAAAATCTGCACAGTCAAAACATACACTTCCTTCCAATTTGAAGCAGAACTGTTTCTCATTGCAACTATTTTATTTTGATTTTCCTCCGCCTTATTTTCGCACTTAGCCTGATGTATATTTTCCCACCTCACCTTATTCTGTAACCTGTACATTAGATGCAGTGTCATTTCTCATCTTTTGCACAATCTTCCAAAAGAGTTTTTTGTAGTCAAAGGGAGAGACAGCCAAAAAGTACAAGAGTACTTGAGGTACTTGAGCAAGTATTAATAGCAAAAAACCTGCTCTCACCAAACCCTCAGGGGCCTGGTTTCTTCTCTTTCGCACTTTTGTTGGAAGGTAGAGTCGGGACACAGAGCAGCTGAAGTAGTTGTCCAGGTGACCATACATGCTGTGCTCCTTGCTGCCAGGTACTTGTTGAGAGTCTACTGATTTTTTTTGGCAATAAAAAAATTCTAAATTTATCTAGATTTTTTCACACTTTAAATTACAGGCATATCTTGGAAATATTGCAGGCTTTGTTCCAGACCACCACAATAGAGCGAATATTACAATAAAGTGAGTCAAACAAATATTTTGGTTTCCAAGTACACATAAAAGTTATGTTTACCCTTTACTGTAGTCTATTAAGTGTACAATAGCATTATGTTTAAAAGAGCAATGTACGTTCCCTTAACTTTTTTTTTTTTGAGGCAGAGTTTTGCTCTTGTTGCCCAGGCTGCATGATCTCAGCTCACTGCAACCTCCACCTCCCGGGTTCAAGCAATTCTCCTGAAGCAATTCTCCTGCCTCAGCCTCCTGAGTAGCTGAGATTACAGGCGCGCACCACCACACCTGGCTACTTTTGTATTTTTAGTAGAGACAGGGTTTCACCATGTTTGTTAGGCTGGTCTCGAACTTCTGACCTCAGGTGATCCAACTGCTGTGGCCTCCCAAAGTGCTGGGATTACAGGTGTGAGACACCGTGCCCAGCCCATACCTTAATTTTCAAATACTTTATTGCTAAAAAATGTTAACAATCACCTGAGCCTTTAGCAATTCATAATCTTTTTGCTGGTGGAGGACCTTGCCTCAATGTTGATGGCTGGGGACTAACCAGGGTTGTAGTTGGTGAAAGATGAGATGGCTGTAGCAATTTATTAAACAAACTAAGGAAGCTTACCACATCGATTGACCCTTCCTTTCACCAAAGATTTGTCTGTAGTACATGATGCTACTTGACAGCATTTTACCCACAGAACGTCTTTCAAAACTGGATTCACTCTTATATCTCATTTTCAAATAACTTGTTTTCTGGTTATAAAAGTTATATATATTCATTGTATAAAATTGAAAATAAAGTATATTTTTTCAAAAAGAGGGTAAAAGTAACTGTATCCTATCACCTAGAGACAGCCAGTGTAACAACTTTGGATCACTTCCTTTATTTCTGTATCTATCTTCATTTCATAAGTGTATATGTAACATGCAAACACAGATACATGAACCCACACTTGAGTTAAAAAGAGAGAGATGGGTCCAGGCATGATGGCTCACAACTGTAATCCGTGCACTTTGGGAGGCCAAGACAAGTGGATTGCTTGAGCTCGGGAGTTTGAGACCAGCCTGGGCAACAAGGCAAAATCCTGTCTCTACGAGCACTATAAAAATTAGCCAAGTGTAATGGTACATGCCTGTAGTTCCTTCTACTCAGGAGGCTGAGATGGGAGGATCACTTGAGCCAGGGAGTTTGAGGTTGCAGTGAGCCAAGATCCTACTACTGTACTCCAGGCTGGGTGACAGAGGGAATCCCTGTCTCAAAAGAAAAAAAAAAAAAAAAACAAAGGCAAAAAGAGAGAAAGAGAGAGAGAGAGAAAGAGGATAATCCCATACTTTCCCATTATATCTGGGACTACAGGCATGCACCACCATGCCTGGCTAATTTTCTTTATTTTTAGTAGAGATGGAGTCTATGTTGCGAAAACTGCTCTTGAACTTCTGAACTCAAGCAATCCTCCTGCCCTGGCCTCTGAAAGTCCTGGGATTACATGTGTAAGCTACCACACCCAGCTGGTCTTGACTTTTAATGGCCAGATATACTGTTCCGAACTACTAAAATTTACTTACATTCCCCTAGTATGAAAACTATGTCTTCAGTTTTTCACTATAAATATCTTAGTATATAAAGCTGGGTACATATATCTGATGTTTCCTTCAGAAATGATACTTTTTAAAGTTAACAATCCATGTTATTTACAGAAAAATGTAAAGATATAAGTAAGTAAAAATAAAGTCAACTATAATCTCCTTTTAAAAATACTTTTGTATATATCCTCTTGGACTTTGCTTCATACTATCCATACATGGACACAAACACATATATTACAATGGGATCATACTATTAATAATTTTAAAATGGAAACAACAATAATAATAATAATCATGTATTGAGTACTTACCACATAACAGGCACTGTGATTTTCTCATTTAATCCCTTCAACAATCACCTCAACAAAAGCTTTCCCAAACTTGATTGCACATTGGAATCATCTGGGGAACATCAACAATACTGTTCTCTGTCCCAGCCCCAGAGATTCAGATTTAACTAGGTTCAGCGAGGCCTGGGCTTGGGAAGTTTGAAAAGATCCCCAGGTGATCTTTGGGCACACTAGATAGGAACTATTAGGTTAACTACTATTTTATCCCTACTTTACAGATGTGGAAATCGAGGAACACTAAGACAAGTAACATATCCAACAGCATACAGCTGATAAAGGTGTAGCTGGGATTTGAATTTGGGTGAAAGCCCAGAGTCCATACTTCCAGCAACAGCTGACCCTTGAACAATACGATTTTGAACTGTTCACTTACATGCAGATGTTTTTCAACCAAATGCCCAGATGGAAAATACAGTAATCCCAGAATATGAAACCCATGAATATGGAAGGCCAAGTTTTCCTATATGCAGGTTCTGCAGGGCTGACTTCAGGACTTGAGTATACTAGGATTTTTGTATATTTGGGATCTTCAAATCCCCCGATGAACCTATTTCTATGTTAATAAATAGAACTCTACATTATTATTTTTGATAATTATTCCATTGTATAGATGCATCAAAATGCAAGTGTTTTCAATTTTTCCCATTATAGAAAATGCTGCAATTAATATCCTTATTGATACATCTTTGTGCACACTCTTAATTACTTCCTTAGGATAAATTCCAAGAAAATAAAATGCTGGGTCAAAAGGTAAACATTTTTTTAAAGCTTTTAATAAATATTGCCAAATTGACATTCCCACCACAAGTGTATGAGAACATCTGCTTCCTTGTGTCTTTGCCAACAGTGAGTTCTGTCATTCCTTTTTAATCTTTGCAAATTATAATGGAAAAAACGGTATGCTATTCTAATTCCTCTTTATTTGACTACTGCTGAGATACATGTTT
Source organism: Callithrix jacchus (assembly GCF_049354715.1). Lineage (NCBI taxonomy): Eukaryota > Metazoa > Chordata > Mammalia > Primates > Cebidae > Callithrix > Callithrix jacchus. The sequence goes on along the minus strand of NC_133524.1, from coordinate 50,315,198 downwards.
ACTGGTCATTTGCATTTCTTCTTTGATGTATTTTCCTTTGCACATTTTCCCTTGTCCTTTGTACATTTTTCTAGCAAAATTGTTTTTTTCTTATCACCCTGTTAAGTCTTTGTGTTTCAGATAATGAATCTTGCTGCAATTGTTTCTAGTTTTCTCATTAACTTTATTTATGGTTTGTGCAGAAATTTTAAATTTTCATATAATTGATATTAATTTTTCCTTATTATTCTACCTTTGATAATATGCATACAAATATCTTCCCTATACATAGTCTTCCATATTTTTGAGTTCCTTTACCATTGCCCTCTCTTAAAAAAAAACAACTACCTTTATTTATTGCAGCAGCTCTACAACAGGATTGCACAACAGAATTGCTCATAGAGCTTCTTTAAATGCTCAAGTCTTATGACTAAATCACAATCTAGGGGAATGGGAACCTGAGTAGGAATATTTTTTTAAAGCACCACAGGTAATTCTGATGCCCCCTCCCTTAATAAGAAAGATTTATGACCCCCTTTTGCAAACTTTATTGTCCCTTTGCTGTACACCCTATGATTAAGAGTCATACTTTCTGTACCCCTTTTCTTGTGATTTATGTTCTTGATTTTATTTCAACATACAATGGAATGTACGTCACTCCTTAAACACTGAAAGGTATATAACCTGTAGTTTGCACAAATAAACTTGCTGTCTTGGCACTTCTTGCTCCGGCATTGCCTGGCAGTCCTCCAGACCCCACTCTCTATGTATCTTTTCTTCCGCACACTCCCTCTTCCAGGTTAAGAACACTTGAGTGGGGTTGAGGCTCCCCGCTGGTTGGAAGCCCCCCGGCAGACGTGCCAGACCCCCACACATTTTAATCCTTCTAAATTTATGCTGTCATTTTTTCCAAATTACTTCAGCACATTTGTTAAATACATCAGTTCATTAATTTGAAGAGCTACTTTTATCCTAGTTGATAAGCTCCATGATAGCAGAGACCATACCTGTTTCCACTGACCATTGCATCTCTAGGCCCCAGCAGAGTGCCTGCTGCACAACCAGGGTTCAATAAATGTTAATGGAATAAATAAATAACACCTGACAACACAAGTCTCCAACCTCAAACTGGCTGGAGGTTATTAATGATAACCCTGAGTTATCAAAAATACTAAATTATGCTCAGTACACTCTGTTTAAAGTCACCAGAAAATAAATTAGAGGACTCCATTAATTGAAGTCAAAATAATAATGCTAGCCCCATTTAAGAGGTACGGGAATTCAGATCAAATTCCCCATGGAGGAACCAGACAGCAATGACCCAAGAAACTAAGGAGATTTGGGTTCCTCTAGTTCTTAGGGTTCCTCCACAAGCTCTAGAGACTGACTCAGAAGCTTCCTTGAGCTGAAGACAGACTCATGCATTCCCTCTTCCATGAGCCCATGGAAAAAATACTGGAATAGGGAATTAGGTGACCTAGATCTAAATACTAGCTCTAGGATCAACTGCTACCTATTGAACATTGGGCTTATCACTTAAACTCTAGGGATTGAGCTAGATGTTTTCTAAGGATCTTTTCAAGTGTAAACATCTACTTAAAGACCCAAATGGACAATCACAGGGCAGGGCTTCCAAGGACAACCTAAAATTACCTCCACAGAACAAGGTCCCAGTCCCACCCCAGTTTACAGAAAAATAATAGTGACAGTAGTAGTAATAACAGCTATTGCTAAATTTTACTGAGCACTTATCATATGCTAAACAATATTCTAAATGCCTTATTTTTATAATAAAGGCACATACTTATATGGCATTCACTATGTTCCAAGTGCTCTGCATATATTAGTTTAACTTGTCTTTACAGCAAGTTTAGCAGGTGTTCTACTTCTCCCCCTTTTCAAAATTTGATATATAATAGCTGTACATATTTTGGGGGCATATGTGATATTTTGATACACATATATGATGTGTAATGATCAAATCGGGGTAACTGGGATACACATATACGATGTGTAATGATCAAATCGGGGTAACTGGGATATCCAACACCTCTAACATTTATCTTTGTGTTAAAAACATTCCGATTTTTTTCAAGCCATTTTGAAATATACAATAAATTACTGTTAGCTGTAGTCTCCCTGCTGTACTATTGAATACTAGAACTTTTTCCTTTTCTCTAATTATATGCCTATACCCATTAACCCACTTCTCTTCATTCCCCAACCTCCTTCCCTTCCCAGACTCTGGAAACCAGCATTCGACTTTCTACCCTCATGAGATCCACATTGTTTTAGTTCCCATATGAGTGAGAATATACGGTATTTATCTTTCTGTGCCTGGTTTATTTCACTTACATAATGACTTCCAGTTCCATCTATGTTGCTGCAAATGACAGGATTTCATTCTTTTTATGGCTGACTAATATTTCATTGAGTATCTGTAACACATGTTCTTTATCCATTCATCCAGTGATGAACACTTAGGTTGACTTCCTCTCTTGGCTACTGTGAATAGTGCTGCAATCAACATGGGAGTGCAGCTCTCTTTTCAATACTGATTTCCTTTCTTTCGGCTATATACCTAGCAGTGGGATGAGTTACATTACTATCTCCATTTGCAGGAGAAAACTTGCACACAGAGGGATTAAGTGACTTGCCCAAGGCGTCGTATCTACCAAGAGACAGAAGCAATGGAATGAAACTCAGATCCACACATTTAACTATCATACCACACTGCTTCCAAACTATCATTGTACTTTGCTTGTTACTTCAGAGGTTGCCCAAAACAAGGGATAAGCTACAGTTATCCGAAGAGCTTACTTATATGGAACACACCCCTCTTTACTAATGCTAGAGAAATGAAGTTTCACTTCAATGCAATTTTAAGCACATCAGATTTCAGGACCTGGGCTTGCAAAATACATTATTTACTAAGAAAATACGATATTTTGATTAAGAGTTGTTAAACATTAAGATGTTTTTATTATAAAATAAATCATTAACTGGTAATGACATTTCCATTAACTACAGAGAAAAAAATACAGGCTCTTTATGCACCATTAGGAACAAAACTTTAGATCCCCATCTGTGTCAACCTCAGTTATGTAGTTTCAAAACTGTCTTTGAAACATTGACCAGACAGCCCACAGGTGTCTCAACCCCAGCAGGTCATCCAAATCCCGTGCACCATCTCCTTCAGCTACCTCTCATGCTCCCCATCCCAGAGAATGGCACCACTGGCCCTCAGGCACTCAAGCTGGTAGTTAATCCAGGCCCACTTCTTGCCACATCCAACCACAGAACATTCTAGAATCTCATTCTCTCTAATCTTTCTGCCCTTGCTTCTGCTCAGACCCTTACCATCTCTCCCCTCAAGTATTCCAGAAACCTCCTGACTGACTCCCAGTTTTCATCGTCTCCAGCTCAGCACTGCTGCCAAAGTAATCTTTCTAAAACAAAATCTGATTATGTTACTTCCCTGTTTAGAATCTTTGTCTTCAGGATAAAGTGTAAAATCCTTCCTAGAACATACAAGGCTCTTTATTATCTGGCCTCCAACTACCTTCCCTGCTTCATATGAGGTCGTGCCCCTACACATCTCACATGAGGCAAACAGAGCAACTTGGAACTTCCCAAACAGTGCTGCTCTGTCTGCCCAGAATGCAATTCTCTCATTTGCCCATCTGGCAAACTCCTACTCATTTTTTTAGACCAGCTCAAAACTCAGACTTCAGCAAGCTTTTCACTGGGCTTCCGTTGCTTTTTGTACCTCTGAATTCTAACACTTATTCAACATGGCAAAATTATTTGTTTATATGTCTGTCTTTAGATGACAAGGAATCTTCCAGCATCCTGCAACTTACTGTATCAGGATTGTTTGTTGAATGAATGTCTCAGGATTTAAGCAAGAATATCCAAACTGCTTTTGATAAATGCCCATTGTGTGAGTTAAAGCAAGCATACAGGCCAAATCTCATTTCCATAAATGGCTTCAAATTGATAATCTCTATACATGGAAGCTACTTGTTACATTTGTGTGCCTAAGTAAAGTCATAACCAACACAATGAAACATTTTTAAAAGATACATTAGACAAACAGCTAACCAACCTGCTGAATATTTCTAGATATTCAAGCTATTTCATTCTACTCCATTTAAGTGGTCTTTAACTTTTTCTGGGTCACAGGCCAATTTTGGCAATGTTTGTCTACCATTTCTTAAACCCACACTCACTTTTCATAACCATAAAAATCCCACATACCCCTGGAGATTCTGAAACCCTCCAAAGGGCACAAGCCTCAACCCCACTATAAATAAAACAATTTTGTATGTGATAGGAATTCACAAGTTCATGAGAGATGTAACCCATCAGCTAAGATACTCCTGAGCTTTGCTCTCAGGTAGTTCATATATTAAAATAGGCATTTTCCTTCTCAATGTTTATATTCTATCAAATATAAACACTGTAACATTAAATATGCTCTTTCAAACTGCATAAGTCACAAGAAAGTTTTTGTTGGGAAAATGAAGCTGGAGAGGCACCTACATCTGTCTCCCCCACCTTACGGTGGGGAATCTTATGATAGAAATGTGCCAGAAACAAATGAAAAACACAAATGAGAAAAAAAAATCCTATCTCCTGGCTTATAACCCAACAGGAGCACTCGTTTAAATGAAGGGAGTTCTTTTCAATGCTGCTGGCATGCCATTTTCCTACTTCTCCTCCAACCCCACTTTTAAATAATTTGAACTTATAGCTAGCAGCAGCTTCTTTTAAACTAATGTTTTGTCCTTGCAAAGACCAAGGGTTAAATTAAAGAACAGCTGGCTGCCTGCCATTGGCTGGGTGGGAAACTGTTGGGTGAGAGGGTAGAGAACAGAGTAGGAGGAAAAACCAGTTAGAAGAATAAGTACTAATTTCTTACCCTGCCACATGGCCATCTTGATTCTATCTTCACCCAAGCTGGGGTCACAGGCTGAGTTTCCCAGAGCCTCTCAGTTTTGTAGGGAGATTTGATGGAAAGGGAGCTATGTGGCTCTGTTTTCTGCAAGGTGCTAAAGCCCCAAACCTGAAAATGTAAACAGAAAAATAAATACCTAAAAGAAACTACACATTTCAAATGATTGAAAAGTATCTCCTGCCCCTCTCTGAACTTCTCTTTCAAAAATATGCAGGCATGGGTAGTGTCAAGTTTCCCTCTAAGCAGCAAGGTATCTCTGAAGAGAGAGAAAATCGAGAGATCTGGAGTGAGTTAATGTTGCCACTCAGTGCTGTACAATTCTGCATGAATCACTGGAGCTTCAGTAAATGAGTTTTGAGTCTCAACTGATGAGTTGCTGGATGAAATCACCATTAAGCCTTTCCTACCTTGAAGTTTCATGCTTTGGAGACTGAAGAGCAACATTAACAGCCAGTGCCCTAATCAACCCCTAAATACCCAACTTCACATTTAAAAATCAGTAGGAGAGAAAGTTTATGAATAAAGTTTGGAAACAGAGCTTGTATAGGGGAAAAAAGGAAGCAGAATAAAAAGTGAAGAGTGATACCCTTTGAGTGGTAGCTCTTTCTCCTGGCGTCATTATACTTTCCTACCGTGTGCAAATTTCATATAGTGAGCATACATTGCTTTTATAATGGGGGTAAATGAACCAAAGAAGAAAAATCTAAAAATGGAATATCAATTTAAAGAAAATCAAATTAATTCAGCTAATTCCTATTGTTAAAACTTCAAATCCAGTCTTAGGACAATACTATTTGTAAAGACATTAAAGGAGTTAGGGACCAGGCTCAGTGACTCACGTGTGTAATCCCAGCACTTTGGGAGGCTGAAGAGGGCGCATCACCTGAGGTCAGGAGTTCGAGACCAGCCTGGCCAACGTGATGAAACCCCATCTCTACTAAAAATACAAAAATTAGCCGAGCCTGACGGTACACTGTAATTACAGGTGATGCCTATAATCCCAACTACTCGAGTGGTCAAGGCAGGAAAATCGCTTGAACCTGGGAGGTGGAGGTTGTACTGAGCCGAGACTGTGCCCAGCCTGGGTGACAGAACAAGATCTGCCTCTAGAAAAAACAAAAACAAATGAGCTAGGAATTAGACAAAATGAGGGGTCTGACGAATTAGTTTGATTTAGAGGTTTAATACTCTGCTTGTCCATTTAAACAAGATCTCAGGTCTTCCCTATTCGGCACACAAGCCAATCTGTTGGGTTTTGTTTTATATAATAGTCTTCATCTTTTTGACCTGGTCAACATCAAAGTAGATTGCTATTTCTATATATTTTATACAACCAACACCTCCACCCACTAAGTGCGCTAAAGCACAAACACTGAAGGCTAATGCCAACGTGAGAATCACGTTGGCCTTCTTTAATGACAAAAGGGTTAACGTGTACACAAGTCCCAAAACATCAACAGAGAAAAGACAGTGCTCTGGACAAGGAAAAGTTGGTGAAGTCCAAGAAAAGTAGGAACTCACAAACTCCCAGGGTGAATTCACCAGGAAAAAGCACTCCGATGACTTATATGAGCCCTGGGACAGTCTGTTTTGGCTTGCGTTTCTTTTCTTCCTATTTCGCATGCAGTTAAGAAGTAATGATCGGCGCCCCGTAAAACTAGGCGAAATTGAACAGCTCTTAAGTTAAATCCGAGCAGTTGCTAATAAATGTACGAAGTTTATGTAAAGCAGCTTCGTACAGATTTTTTATGCTCCAAACTTCTAGATTTCCCTCACTTACCCGAGGCAGCTTCCACTGACGTTATTATCGCACGGGCACAGGTACAACTTCGCTTGGAACTCCCGGCAACTGATTTGCTCTGAAATGTTAATCAAAGGAAACGTGCATCAATGTAAAGGTAAAGTTTTTCCGTATGGGTCAAGGCGCTCAAGAGCAAGCCTCGAAATTCTGGAGAGAACCAGCTACGCGCGTTAAGTGGCAAAAGGAAAACAGCGCAGCAACTACTTTTCTCCAGCTCGCTAAGTTTCTCCACTTCGCTATACAAAACCAGCGGCAAGTCCAGAGCTGGAGGGAGAAGAGCCGGGCCTCGGCTGATTTTTGCCAGCCTAAGTCACCCTACCCCAGTCCGGGAAAGGGAACGCAGGCTGCTAACCACTCCGATTCAAAAGCGGGGCGGGCTTGGCGCCTCTCCGCAAGTTAACTTCGCTCGAGCAGCCCAGGGACCCTTCTCCGAGAACAGGGTTGGGCTCCCGAGAAGACGCCGCTCCGCACTGGCTGGAACTAGCCTGTCTACCTCCTCCGAGTGCCGGGCTGCCGCCGGGAGCGGGGAAGCCCCATCTCCTGGGGGCCAAGCCAGCAGGGTTGCGCTTCCCCTGTGTCGCTGAGCTTAGTGGGTGCTCCGGGGGTGGGCCGGGGGCCAGCGGCCCGCTAAGGACCTGCTGGGGAAGGGACAGCCCGTTTGCCTTTACCTGTCGCCGAGATCCGGAGCGACGGAGCCAGTGTCCGCCGCCGGTGGGCAGCGCGCTCGGTCGGCTCTGGCGTCCAGGACACCAAGTTGAGCGAGCGCCCCACGTAGCCGGCAGAGCTTCATTCACACAGCCCAGCCTGGGAGGATGGGGAGAGAAGGGGGAGCGAAGCGGGCGCGCGGCTCATGTGACAGGGCGCCTCGTAAGTATAGTCTCAGCCCAACTGGCGTCTGCGCGTGCGCGCCACGGCGGGCTCACACCCGGCACCTCGGCCCACCGAAGGTAAGGGGACGCCCGCCGGGGAGGAGCTGCGGGAGGAGCTGCGGGAGGAGTTTCAATTTGCGCAGCCGCAGTAAGTCAGCCCCGCTCGCTGCCATATTTAATGAGGACTGGGCGGGCTGGTCCTACCTAATCCAGTGCTGGGCGTGTCAGTTGCTTTTGAAAATGCAATGACCATTGTGTTTCACTATTTCCAGCCTGCAGTGCCTTTTTGCAGAGGGACATGGGTTGTCCTTAGAATAAAATTGTGTATCGTGAGCTTGTGGCCCACAGAGTAGTAGTAGTAGAAATCTAATACTAATAACATTAGATGACATAATTTGAGCTTCTTCTTAATATGCAGGCACTCTTCTAAACCCTTTACTTTTTTCATCTCATTTGGTGTTCACAATAACCGCAAGGGTATTTCTCCATTTTTACTCATAAGTATACACAGGCACAGAAAGCCTAAGTAACTTGTCCAAGCTCCTATAATAGTAGCAATAAGAATAGTGATCAAACGTAGTGATGCTTTTAACAGCCAACTTGATGCTCCCAACAACGCTGCGAAAACTACTGCATTTATCCGTACTGTATTATCTCCATGTTAATCATTACAAAACAGGCTCAGAAAAGCAAAAAGCACAGAACCAGTAAGTGGTAGAACTGGGAATCCAACCTAGGTCTGACTCTAAAGCCCTTACCCTAGCTTTGGAAGAAATAGCCCCCTGTTTTGCAGAAGAGAAAACTTGGGCCAAATGGGGTGCATTGACTCACTTAAGATGATCCAGCTAATTAGTTTTTGGCAGACTTGAGACTGGAATCCATATGATTAATCCAAGTAATCTAGCACCCAGATACTCTACTGCAGCAAACAATGTGGAATGGCTACTTTGGACAAGCTAAGTGGTCAGGGATTTAAAAACCCCTATCCTAGCCCAATCAGCATAAGGCTACCAGGGAAAAATCTGTAATCCAACATAGTCAGGCTTTGACCCACTGCAATATGAGAGACTGTACACCAGAGAAACCGTGGACATCTCATCAAACGGAAAAATATAGAGTATTATAGGATTGGGGAGAAGAGTGGAGCTTAGGTGAATTTTAAACAAAGCAGTGTTTTGGTAAGCTCAAAGCAAAGCAGTACTGTCATTTGGGGTCACCATCAGGTCTGGACTGCAAAGTGAACCCAGAGTTTTGTTTCCTTGGGAACCACAAAATAAAGATAGATGTGGAATGTTCTGTCCAGATACCCCTTATCTGAAGCTCTGCACCTGGGTTGGAAATTGAGGCTGCTTCTCTGTGTCAAAAAACTTATGTCCTCCAGATGCATGTGGTATGTTTTGTTCTTACTGATATGATTTCAAGCAGAAAAGTTTCTGATAATCTATGATTTTGGAGAACAAAGTCTCTCAGCGAATAAAAAAGTGGTGGTCACTGAAATAAAAACATTGTTAGTAATTCACAGCTGCAATATGTCCTCCAGAGAAATACTGTTCTCTGTTAAATTTGCATCTGGCTTTATCTGTGTGTTATTCCAGCCTGAGAATGGCCGGAGTTTTGTTTTCTCAGTCCAAAATAATTTTTGCTTTCTGAGCTGGTAAAAATCTCTTCCTTCAGGCACTCATAGTGTGTGGGATAGCCACAAATGACTAGAAAGAATCAGTACAGGCCTTTAATAAAAGTAAATCCAAGTGGAGGTAACACCATTGGCAAAGGTGAGCAGACAAGAAGTTTTATGCAAGGATCCGTGAATAGCCCTAAGTGGTTGAAATTTAGGGTAGGGAAGTGCAGGGGAATTGTGGAAGATAATACCCAGAAGGTAATTTGGGCCCCAATTTTGGAGGATCCTGAATATTGGACTAAGACTTGTACTTAATTCAGAAAGTGACTGAGGAAGAATTGTGGTTTCTGAGCAAGGCAATCCCCTTTTTGGAATTCGTATTTTAAAAAGTGAATCTAGAGTAATTGTTCAAAGAGAGGTTTGTTTGCTTGATTTTTTTTTCTGTCATTGAAGTAGAAGAAACTGGAGTTCATATGTAGGTCAAGCAGAAAAACTACTGGTGAAATCAACAATAAAGAGGCAAGAGGCCGGGCACGGTGGCTCACACCTGTAATCCCAGCACTTTGGGAGGCCAAGGAGGGTGGATATTCTGAGGTCAGGAGTTCGACACCAGCCTCGGCAACATGATAAACTCCATCTCTACTAAAAATACAAAAATTAGCCAGGCGTGGTGGGAGGCACCTTTAATCCCAGCTACTCGGGAGGCTGAGGCAGGAGAATTGCTTGAACCCAGGAGGCGGAGGTTGCAGTGAGCGGAGACCACGCCATTGCACTCCAGACTGGGCCACAAGAGCGAAACTCTATCTGACATACACACAAAAAAGAGGCAAGAAAAGGAGGGGTAACTAATGGAGTGAAATAATTGAGAGGAGAGAAATGAGATTCAAAACACAAGCTAACCTCAGACACCTCTTCCTCTGATACAAGAAAAAACGGGTTGAAGGATGGCAGTCTGGTTCGAAGGAGACATGTCACGAAGCTGCCTCTGCAGAGCAAACATATTGGCTTTACTTGGAGTACACAGGGGTTTATTTGGGAGAGCTGAGGAGGGAGTGGGAGCGGGTGGGAGGGGAGCAGGGAGTTGCGGGGGATTGGAAGTTATGAGATGGCTGCAGTACACGCAGATTACCACTTGGTGTCGCCACTGACCGATGACAGCCTGGAGGGCTCCCGTTGGGAACCAAATTTCCCCTTCCCCCCAAAAAAGTGTGCATTCCAAAAAAAGAACATTTTATTATTTTTTTTTTTCGAACTGCAAAATACAACAGGGAGTGAACACTGGAACCAGGCTGCCTAGGCTGGCCAACCATAATTACAAGCTGTGTCACCTTGCTCAACTCACCTAACCTCACTGTTTTGGGTTTCTTACCTATAAAATGGGATAATAGGATTAAATGTATTAATAGATGCAGAACAGTTAGAACAGATTAAGCACTTAATAAATGTTAGCTTGTATTACTATTGATGATGATGATGATGAACAAGGCTCCTTCAGCCTTTGGATCCCCAAGTTTTTCAGAAGCTACTTGTGTGGTGAGTATAAATGCGTATACAACAATACCTTCCCAAGTGAAGTGGTCAGAGTGTGGTGCTAATGAGGCAGAGTTTACAGTTCAATCAAGAGGTACAGCTTCTGTTAACTTGTTTTCTTTTCCGTGGCTCAGACCACTCTCTAGAGAAATCCAGCCAGGTGTCTCATGTGTCTGTGCCCATGGTCATGAGTGGGTTTGGCCAAGAAAGTGAAGGTAGATCAACATAATGAGTCCGTTGCTGTCCTCCTCCTAGCCTGGAAAAAATTGAAAAGATGCTACCACCCCACCTCCCATGATGGTCAACAAACTGTTAACAGGTCAAGAGCCATTTCAGTTCTTATAAAGCAAAGAGTAAATTGTGATCTCAAAACTTATTTTTAAAAAAGCAGGGAATTTCTCTGTATAATAAAAGATAGCATTTTAGACTTAATATTGCATAAGAAAAGGCTTTAGAACAATAGATCACAGTGACACCTAAAGTATCATGTCTAAATGCAGCTTTAACTTTCATTTTAAAATTGGCATTGCAAATAGAGACAAATAGTTAGATGAGTACATAGCCAGGTAGAGTAGTAACTCAATGTTTCTGGTATGGTTCTAATGTATTTGTTTCACATTTTTTGAGCCCTTACTATTATGCTAGCCATTGTGCTAGCACTAGAGATGCTGATTTTAAAGTAAAATTTCCCGAGTGCCTAAGAAATGCATGGGGAAAAAATGAGGCACAATAAAATAAAATGAACAAAGTTCTCTAGCTCGAGGGAATCTATCAAAACCACAGGTTAGGAAATCCTGATAATAAAGTGATCTGAAGTCATTTGTAATTTCCCTGTGCCTAGAGAGCAGGGTATCAAAATTAACAAATGGCTTCTATACCAAAAACGGATAGCTAACCTCATAATTGGAGAAATACTAATAAAAGCTACCATGAGATACCATTGACAAAGTTTTAAATATTTATAATACATTGTGTTGGCTGGGCACAGTGGCTCACACCTGTAATCCCAGCACTTTGGGAGGCCAAGATGGGCAGATCGCTTGAGCCCAAGAATTCCAGACCAGCCTGGCCAGTGTGACAAAATCCCATCTCTACTGAAGATACAAAAATTAGGCAGGTGTGGTGGTGCACGTCTGTAATCCTAGCTACTCGGGTGGCTGAGGCAGGAGAATTGTCTGAACCTGAGAGGCAGAGGTTGCAGTGAGCTGAGACTGCACCACTACACTCCAGCCTGGGCAACAGAAAAAGACCGCCTGAAAAATAATAATAATCATAATACACTGTATTGACAAAGCAGGGGTGGGAGGGTAAGTCCTTTCATAAATTGTTGGTGGGAGTGCAATTAGTCCATTGAAGGCAATTTTGCAATAGCTATGAAAATTACAAATATATGAGACTTTGATCCCAAAATTCCATTTCCAGAAATTTCTCCTTCAGTTATGTTTGCATGGGTATAAAATGTTATATGAACAAGGTTATTCACTGTAGCATTGTTAGTAATAATAAAAACTAGGAAGCAACCAGATGTACCTCAATAGGGGGCTGATCAAATAAATAATGTGCATCTCTCCGATGGGAAAAAAAAAGAATGGGAGGCCAAGTGCGGTGGCTCACACCAATAGTCACAGCACTTTGGGAGGCCAAAGTGGGAGGATCGTTTGAGCCCAGGGATTCAAGACCAGCCTGGGCAATATGAGAACCTGTTGATAGAAATAATACAAAAATTAGCCAGGTGTGGTAGTGCACCTGTGATCCCAGTTCCTCAGGAGGTTGAGATGGGAGGATCACTTGAGTCTGGGAGTTCAAAGCTACAGTGAGCCTCAATTGCACCACTGCACTCTGGCCTAGACAACAAAATGAGACCCCATCTCAAAAAAAAAAAAAAAAAAAAGAATGAGAAAGGTTTTCATGTATTTTACTCAAAATTCTCTACAATACAATATGTGGTTGTAGAGCTATGTACCATCTCAATTTTGTGCCATGGACATGTATTACCCATTCAATTATATATCTTTAAAAGTAATATAGGAAGACAAGAATAGTGGTTGATTGAAGGAGAATTTTTGACAACTGGCTTTCATGAGAAATTTTAATTTTTAAAAATTCCATCTCAGGCAAAGTATGACAGCTCATGCCTATCATCTCAGCATTTTGGGAGGCCAAGGCAGATAGATCATTTGAAGTCAGGAGTTCGAGACCAGCCAGGCCCACATGGTAAAACCCCCATCTCTACTAAAAATACAAAAAATTAGCCAGGCATGGTGGTGCACACCTGCAGTCCTAGCTACTCGGGAGGCTGAGGCAGAAGAATTGCTTGCATCCAGGAGGTGGAGATGGCAGTGAGCTGAGATCACACCCTGCACTCCAGTCTCGATGATAAAGCAAGACTCCATCTCAAAAAAAAAAAAAAAAAAAAAAAAAAATCCCACGTCAGGCTGCTGCCCTCTATGTGAGAGAAGTCCAAGTCTAGCTAGAGTTCCTACTAGTCTAAGGCAGCAGATATGAGGGTTTGTTTAGGGAATGTTTTTGAGGATTTGAAGATCTCTCGCTTGTAAGTTCATCGGCTCTGTATAGACTTCTGTTCCATAGAGGAGTTAAAGCGCAGTAGAATAGTGGTAGTGGTTTCTCTGAACCACTCTGCTCCCTGTTCGCCAGCTAGCCTGCAAGCTCCTTGACGGCAGGCCCATGTCCTATATTTTTCTTTATATTCCTTATAGCAATGCTTTTCAAACTATTTGCAGGAAAAACCCATTTTCCCCAAAATCCATCGTGTATCAATACTTTTATAAAATACAATTCTAATAAATTACTAGAAAAATGATATAACAAAAACTCAAAATACAAGTGCAACTCTTTCATGATTATATTCAACAGATATAAAATTACTCTGTTAAATTCTTAAGGTTTTGAAACATTTACTCTCAACTTTATCCTATTCGATTCAACCCAACAATAAGCAGTTTGTGGACCAGCAGTGGGCCGAGGACCACACTTTGAATAATATTACCTGACAGGACTACTGCAGCACCCAGCTCATTGTAGGAATTCAATAAATCTTGGGTTTAATTCTGCATTTCTATAGAATGTTTTCTACTTTGTGTTTTCAAATCTATTTCCCTCTGCTATCCTCACACCACTTTCCGAGTTAAGTGGAGCAGATTTTGTCATTCCCATTTGACAGAAGAGGAAGTTGAGGCATGCAGATTAAGCGATTTCCCTGATCTGAAACAGCTACTTTGTGTCAGAACCCCAAATTCGTCTCTGACTCCTACTGCATCTTGTGGCAGTGGCATTAAGAAAGGCTTCCAGTCAAAGAGTCCCACCAATTAGAGTAAAACCTGCCTTAGGTTTTCCAAATAATAGCAAGTTGCCTACCTGGTACAATAGAAAAGGCAGAGACTCAAATCCGGGCTTGAATCAGTTTTACCTGTGATTCTGTCTCCTTATCTCTAAAGGGGATAATAGCAACTTCTCCCAAAGCTGCACTAAGAACTGTATGGTGGTCGGGTGCAGTGGCTCACGCCTGTAATCCCAGCATTTTGGGAGGCCAAGGCAGGTGTATAACGAGGTCAGGAGTTCAAGACCAGCCTGGGCACATATACACCATGGAATATTATGCAGCCATCAAAAACGATGAGTTCGTGTCCTTTGTAGGGACATGTATGAACCTGGAAACTATCATTCTCAGCAAACTGACACAAGAACAGAAAATCAAACACCGCATGTTCTCACCAATAGGTGGGTGTTGAACAATGAGAACACATGGACACAGGGAGGGGAGCATCACACACTGGGATCTGTTGGGGGGAAATAGGGGAGGGACAGCGGGGGGTAGGGAGTTGGGGAGAGAGAGCAAGGGGAGAAATGCCAGATATAGGTGAAGGGGAAGAAGGCAGCAAATCACACTGCCACGTGTGTAACTATGCAACAATTTTGCATGTTCTTCACATGTACCCCAAAACCTAAAATGCAATTTAAAAAAAGACAAACTTCAAACAACAACAACAAAAGACCAGCCTGGCCAAGATGGTGAAACTCTGTCTCTACTAAAAATAGCCGGGCGTGGCGGCACGTGCCTGTAATCCCAGCTACTTAGGAGGCTGAGACGGAGAATTGCCTAAACCTGGTAGGCGGAGGTTTCAGTGAGCCAAGATCATGCCACTGCACTCCAGCCTGGGCGACAGAGCGAGACTCAGTCTCAAAAAAAAAAAAACTATATGGTGAATTAAATAGCCAGGCTCGTAGTTCAGAAAGAATGGTTGTTATTAATATTAGGCTCAGTTTAGAAGCCCTGCCTTGAAGAGTTTGCTCCTTAATCCTCATCACATGGAATGCGCGCCATCTACTGGTAGAGCAGGGAACACATCTCTAGGAAGAGGCTTTGCTCTCCATAGGAATGGATGTGAATCATGACCTTTATTTCTCTTTTTGCACTGACTGCTAGAAAGTTTGGAACCAAATATTTGGTATCCCCCACCCCCGGCAAGTGAGCAGGATTTTACAAATTGCATTTTACAATTGCATTTTATGTTAACTTTACCTCTGGTTCCATTTTATTTTACCTATCCAAAACCCTCCCATGGCTCCCAAACCATGGCTCAAGTAGAGCAAAAGTCAAAGTCCTTACACAGGACTTACATGTACATAGCTGTGCATGGTCGGGCCCCCTGTTGGCCCTCTGACTTGCCACCAGATACTCTCTTCCTTATTCATACTGTTTCATTTTATTTTTCCATTTTATATGTTTCTTGGCTGGATTATCTCATTTTTTAATCAAATTTTGTAGTCACTTTGAATACCCTTTAGAATATGTAGAATAGTGATTTACTAAACTAGATAGAATTTGACAAGCATATATTCTAGTTTTTGTTGTTGTTAGTCTGGAAGGAATGCACTCATCCCTATTCCTCCTGCTAAGAAAAACACTGGACATTATATGTAAAACAAACAAGAAAATTCTGAATGATGAAGAGAAGGCAGACCAACCAGGGACCTTTGGAACCTGAGGAATGACACATTGTTTGAGTGCTGTCAGTGGAGGCCTAATGGACAGTTTGGATTTTCACCCTTTCCCAATAGGAATGAGGTGCCTTTCCTGCCCCATGGCGAATACATGGTCTTCCATCTCCGACTGGAAATAATATGGTGGTCCCCTTCCTGGCAGGGTGTCTGAGAAATCCAGTTAAAACAGAAGATTTGAATAAGATCCAGAGTCATTGCTTAACATCTAATATGTCCAGGATACAAACAAAAATCACTTGTCATAGCAAGAACCAGAGGAATCTCAAATTAAAAAAAAAAACCTATGTGACACAGATGTTGGGATTGAGTTACAAGGGTTTTAAAGCAGCTAACGTAAAAACACTTCAAAGAGCAATTATGACCAGACTTGAAATAAATTAAAAATTAGAAAATTTCAGCAAAAAATGATATAAAGGAGAATCAAATGAAAAATTTATAACCAAAAAAAATACAATAACTAAAATTTGAAAACTCATTGGATGGACTCAACAGCAGAATGGAGAATATAGAGGAAACAATGGTAGAACTAGATGACAAGACAATAGAAATAACATAGTTTGAGCAGCAGACAGAAGTACACTGGGAAAAAAAAGCATGAGCAGAGCCTGTAGAACTTTAACAACAGATATAACATTCATATTACAACATATCCAGAAGGAGAGAAGAAAAAAAATGTGGTGCTGAAACTCTATTTGAATAAATAATGACAGAAATTTTGCAAAATTTGAGAAAAGACTACTTACAGATCCAATAGCTGAGCAAACTCCCAAGCAGAATAAACCCCAAGAAACCCAGGCCAAGATACAGCAAACTTTTGTAAACTAAAGATAAAGGAAAAAATCTTGAAAGCAGCAATGAGAAATGACACCTTACCTAGATGGTAAAAGCTATTTGAATGAAGGTGTATTTCTCAGAGGAAATCATGGAGGCCAGAAGGAAAAGGCACAATGTTTTTCAAGCGCTGAAAGAATAGAGTGTATGAAGAATACTCAAAATTGAACAGTAAAAGAAAACAAAAATCCAATTGGAACATAAGCAAAAGAAACAAAGAGGCACTCCACTGAAGAGGATATATGGTTGACAGATAAACACATAAAAAGATGTTTAACATCACTAGCTATTAGAGAAATGCCAGTGAAAACTATGAGATATCACTACACACCTGCTAAAACAGCAAAACTAAAACACCATGATAATATTAAGTGCTGACAAGAATGCAGAGAAACTGGATTTTTTCATACGTTTCTGGTGAGAATCGTAAAACGATATAACTATTCTGGAAAGTAGTTTGGCAGTTTCTTAATGAATACACATACACTTACTTTATGATCAGGAACAAGTTCCACATCCTGTATGGAAAGAAATGGAAGGGGTCCATGTGTGTCCCGCAATGGCTACCTGGTGTCAGTCATGAGCCAGAAGAGTTTCCTGTGGATCCTAAGGGCCAGTGAGCTGACAGGCATGGCCTTGGTGGACACCAGCTATACATCCACCAGATGAGTGGTGTAAAGAACTTCATCTCACTGCAGATGTCACTACCAGGAGGAGAGCAAGACACTGAGCTACCTGTCCCAGGACACCAAGTTCCTCAAGGTGCACAGCATGGACTTCATGGCAGCCGGTGTCCTGGTGTCTGGCCAAGACCACAACCTTATGGTATACATGTATCCATCAGAAGCTAAGGAGATTTTTGGGGATATCAAAACTCCTAAGCTGGGCAGACTTCCATGTAGCCACCCGCATGTATACATTCTGAAGGACCCTGTGCCAGGTAGTCCCCCGGGGCCCATCAAACAGTCAGTGCAGGGGTGGGGAGAACACACTGGACGCCACATGGTATTTGGAGTCTGCTGCTGGTGAAGAAAACCTCCCAGAGGCTGCTGATGCTACAGAACGCTCTGACCACCATGCTGCCCCACCTCGCCAGCCTCAACCTCCTATACCTTCCAGGTGCTGCACATGGACCACTGCATCCTAGAGAACACCAATTAGAGTGTCCTCAACCAAGAACTGCTTAACCTCTACCTTTGCCTCAGCACCATGGGTTGTGTGTGATGAGCTGACCAAAAAAATCCACGCCATGCCTGACATTGTCCTGAATGACTTGTAGGAGGCATACAGTGTCACTGCCACTTCTAGCCCATGGATGCCGCTGCTGCCCCTGTACACTGCTTCCCAACCCCATTTTGTACAAAACACAAGGAAACGGATAGAAAGGAAACATGATAGACACGTACATTAACAAATGGATCTCAAGGACATTACAGTGCGTGCAAAAAGGCAATCTCGAAAGGTCGCATATTTAGGATTCCATTTATATCACGTTTTCTATTTGAGAAAATTACAGAGATGGAGAACAGATTAGTGGTTGCCAGGGAATAGGGATGGTGGGTGGGAGGGGAGTAGGTATTGCTATAAAGGGGTAGCAAGGAGTTCTTTGTGGTAATGGAACAGTTCTGTATCTTGATTGCTATGGTGGTTACACAAATGTACGTATATGATAAAATGGCATAGAATTATTCACACACATTGTACCAATGCCAATTTCCTGGATTCGATATACTGTAGTTTTTAGAATGTGACTATTGGGGAAATCTGGGTAAAGTTTACAAAGGGCCTCTCTGTATTATTTTTGTGACTTCTTGTGTATCTATAATTATTTCAAAATAAAACGTTCAAAAAATGAGCAAAGAGAAATGGCAGAGATTGAATACAGAAAATTCTAGCAAGTAATTTTGCTATAAAGGGGAGCAGAGATATGGGGTAAATAATGAGCAAGGGATGAGCTAAAAATATTTTTTAAATTTTTGAATGAGAGCAATAATAGCATGGTTAAAGTTGATGAGAAATAACCTGTTGGTGGCGGGGGTGGGGGTGGGATTTATGCTACAAGGGCAAGAGAGGAGAGGACTGCCAGAAGGGGACAGGATCTAGTGAACAATTAGTGGGGTTGACCTAGCTAGGAGCAGAGACGGTTCATCCATCGTAACGGGAGAAAGGGTAGAGTATACACAAAGATTTACGTAGGTAAAAAGATATGGTGGTAGAAATTTGTAGGCTTTGTTTTCTGATTGCCTCTGTTTTCTCAGTGAAACCGGAAGCAAGGTCATAAGCTGAGAATGAGGATGTGTGCTGAGGTATTAGAGGTTTGAAGGGAGAGGAGAAGGTATAAAATAGTTGTCTAGGAAACCAGCAGAGTAAATGGACTAGGATAATAATATGTGATTTCCTGGCAACATTAAGTGCCCACTTGATGGTTGTGGGCTTGAATTTAAAGTGATAGCGTCATTTTGTGTTTTTCCCCAGCCACATTCAGCTCTGGGGATGGAGGAGAGGAAAAGGAGTTACTGATAAGGACAAGAGAGAGGCAAAAAGCTGCAATTAGGTGGAGGACAAAACTGGAAGGGGGGAGTTTCAAGGAATTGAGAAGTTGGGATGTTGGAAGGATCAGGTATTGAGATATAGGGGATCATAAAGAATTAACACAAGATTGACTAGAGAGAGTAACAGTGAAACAGGAGCCAAAATTTTTGAGAAACTGGAGGGACACTGATGGTCTATAAATAACAGCAAGGTAGGATGGTAGGTAATATAATCTGTGACAAGGAATTCAAAGATTGGGAATTTTGGGAGGAGAAAAGGAGAATGATCTGGAAGTGGCAACAAGGGACCTCAGGATATGGGATAAAAAAAAAAACACTGCTTGAAAGGGCTGTAAAGTCCTTGGATGAATCCAGATTTCAGTTAACTCAAGAAGGTGAGGGGAGCATTCAGCAAACAGGGAATTGTTATAGGGGATTTTGCTGATGACTTTGAGTTCTAGATGAGGTAACTGTATAGTTAATCATACAATCTGGGACAATTTAGAGAATGACAGATGCCAGAGAGTGGCACACCATACACTGAAATTGTCCTGGGCAAACAAGGATGATGGTTTTAGAGGACATGGTAGAATGATTTCAGAATCTGGAGAGGGCTAAGAGGTTAGAATAGGGAAATATACAAAGTTGTATGAGGATTAGAACATGAGACACACAGGTAGAAGCCAAGGAGTTCCAGGGTTCTTGTCATGACTGACATAAAAGAAGTTGAAAGGTATAAAGGGCTTATTTCAGTGATCTTAAGGCAAATAGTCATAGCATGTCTGTGATTGTTGATGGGGAAGAGGTGGATGGGTGATTGGGGCTTGCTCTTTAATTCTGTTCATGGAAATGCAGAGTCCTGGAGAGGGGAGTTCTATTCCTAGCCAATAAGGACAACAATTCGATCCTAAGCCCCACTGAAGAAGATCTAGATATTTCTGAAATCCTTTATGCTTCCAGTATGAATTGTTTTAAAAACTGGGACTGGACTGACTATAGATGAGGAAATTAACTGACCTAATGAGAAGCGAAGGATGGCAGAAACAAGAGACTTAGTGATGCTTTTCACAGAAATTATAGGAAAACACACTGACACTGACAAATGCAGAAAATATCAAGCTGAAGAGGAGAAAGAACAGGGTGCATTACTTAGATCTAAAAACCTGACAGATTAAGAACAAAATGGTTGACATGCTGTTTGAATACTTAGGGTGCTCAGTCCTTATTTGTCTTTGTCTTTTCTTTCCTGTTTATGTTCATTCCTCAGATTACTTTATCCAGTCTCCTGATTTTAATTACCATCAAGAAGCTGATGACTTCCAAACTTACCTCTT
Organism: Callithrix jacchus; assembly: GCF_049354715.1. Lineage (NCBI taxonomy): Eukaryota > Metazoa > Chordata > Mammalia > Primates > Cebidae > Callithrix > Callithrix jacchus. The sequence continues at coordinate 50,294,723 of NC_133524.1, read as the reverse complement.
TAGACCTAATTTCTCTCCTAAATTCTAGATCGTATATCTAACTGCTTTCTTGACATCTCAACTTGGATGTCTAACAGATGTCTCAAACTTAACACTTTGAACACTGAACCCCTAAGTTTTCCTTAAATAATTGTTCCATCCCCAGCATGCTTCATTTCAGTCTATGGAAAACTATACTTGCAATTACTCAAGCCAAAAACCTTGAAACTACAGTCGACCCTTATCCATTAAATAACCAACCTCAGATTGAAAATATTCAGGGGAAAAAACAATTAAAATGTTAATAAAATAAAATTTAAAATAAGTACAATAAATATTACATGGCATTTACATAGTATTGGATATTATAAATAGTCTACAGATGATTTAAAGTATACGGAAGAATGTGTGTAGGTTACATACAAATGCTACACCATTTTATATAAAGACTGCAGCATCCACGGATTTTGGTAGGGGGAGAGCTGGAACCAATTCCCCATGGCAGATATAGAGGGATGACTGTATTAGCAAATCCCTTTGCTTTCTCCTCAGAACACATTCAGAACTGAACCATTTCTCACCTTCTCTACCACTGCCATACTGTTCCCAGACACCATGATCCCTCACTTGGTTACTGAAATACTGTTCTAACTAACCTCCCTGAGTCTATATAGCTTACCACCCTATATTCTATTCACAACACAAAAGTCAAAATGATCCTTTTATAACACAAATCAAATTATGTTACTCCTCCGTTCAAAACCCTCCAGTGGCATTACCATCTTACTCAAATGAAAATGTATACTCCTTATGTTCTTATTATAGCTTACAAAGAAGGCCCTACGATCTGTTCCATGCATAAATCTATAACCTCATCTTCCATCATTCTCCACCCCTCCTCTAGCCACAGTGACTTCGTGTTGCTGTTTTTAGACCTGCCATGCTCTCTCCACCTCAGGGCCTTTGCCCTTGCTGCTTACTCTGCCTAAAAAGCTATCCCTCCCCTTTAGCCCCACCTTTGCAAGCTCTCCCACTTGACTTGGGTCTCTGTTATATGTCTTCTCCTTTTCCTTCTACCACTTATTCTAAAATACTAGCCCTTTTGTCTTCTAATCTTTTATTTATTTTTCTACAATGCTGTATATTTCACTCATTTTATTTCTTATTTCCTTCTCTCACTAGAATATAAGTTTCACGAGGGCGGGAACTTTGTCTCATTCATCACTGCATTTCCTAACAACGGTACTTGGCACATGGGTGAGTACTCAAAATTTTGATTGAATGAAGATTAAAGTATAAATGATTAAATAGATCAAATAAATTTTAGATGAGATCATTTTAATATGTTAAGTAAAATACTAGTTTTAGACTTGTTCCCAGATACCTTATAGAGTTTTATTCTCCTGCAAATGAGATCCTTCTTTAACAATTACATTTTAACTGCTAATTGCTACTATATAGGAATTCTAATGATACTATATGAAATTCTGTATCTAGCAACCTTGTTGAATTCTCTCATTCTAAGTTTGTTTATAGATTCTCATAGATTTTATATATAACCATATCATCTGCGAATTATATTTTTACCTTCTTTCTCTTTTTTCTTTTTTTCCTTTTTGTCATTTTAGTGCATTCATTAGAACTTTCAGTATCATGTTGGAAAAGAATGGTACTGTTTGCTGTGAGTTTGGAGTAGCTATCCTTTTTCACTTCTGTGTCTGTTATGTTTTGTTGTTTGTTTTTAAATTATGAATGTTGAATTTTAGTTGCTTTTCTACTAACATAATCATATGGTTTCTCTCCTTTTTATCTATTAATGTGGTGAATTACATTAGCAGATTGTCTAATTAAGCCACTCTTGAAAAAAAACCCTACTTGTTTATATGTTTTAAAAAAACATTCATTAGGGAATAAATCTGCTTGTATTTTAGCTAGCATTTTTTACTTATGCTTACAATCAACATTGGCCATAAATTTTTCATGTACTGTCTCAGTCAGGTTGGGACATCAAGATAATCGTAGCCTCAAAAATATGTAACATTTTCCTATTCGCCAAGAAAGTTGAGGTTAGATATTTTTTGAAGAGTCACTTTTAAAAAAACGCTATGGTGAAGTTGTTTTGGCCTTCTTTGGGTGGATTTTTTTTTCTAACAATCTGACTTATTGAATGGTTACTAGTCTATTCAGTTTTTGAAAATTCTTTATATATTTTGGATACAAATTCTTTATATTGAGTATAGATTTTTAAATATTTTATACTAGCCAGCAGCTTGTATTTTCATTCTCTTAACTATGTCTTTCTAAAAACAGAAAGTTTAATCCAATTTACTATTTTATTTTATTTTATTTTATTTTTGAGAGGGAGTTTCGCTCTTGTCCAGGCTGGAGCAATGGCGGCATCTCGGCCTACCCACAACCTCCGCCTCCTGGGTTCAAGCGATTCTCCTGCCTCAGCCTCCCGAGTAGCTGGGATTACAGGCATGCACCACCACACCTAGCTAATTTTGTTTTTTTTAGTAGAGACGGGGTTTCTCCTTGTTAGTCAGGCTGGTCTTGAACTCCCGATCTCAGGTGATCTGCCCACCTTGGCCTCCCAAAGTGCTGGGACTACAGACGTGTGCCACTGCACCAACCAACGAGTTTATTCTTTTATGGACTCTGCTTTTGGTGTTATATATAGGAAATATGTACCTAAACCAAAGTGAAAAAAAAAATTCTACTATGTTTTCTTCCAGCAGTTTTATAGCTTTTATTTTATTTATTTAGACATATGACCATTTTGAGTTAATTTTTTAGTATGGAATAAGACATGCATCAAAGTTTATTTTTTCCATATGGATGTTTAATCATTTGAGCACCATTTGTTGAAAACACTATCATTTATCTAATAAATTGCCTCTGCGTCCTTGTAAAAAATCAGTTCTGTGGGCCTCTATTCGGACTGTCTATTCTAGTCCATTGATCTATATACCTATATTAATGCCAGTACTACACTGTCTTGATCACTGTAGCTTTATAATAAGTGTTGAAGTCAGTTGTAAGTATTACAATATTATTCCCCTTTTTCAAAATTGTATTTGACTATTCTAGTTTCCTGGAATTGGTATATGGATTCTAAAATCAGGTGGCCAATTTCTACAAACAAATCTGATGAGATTTTGGTTAGAATTGCATTGAATCTGTAGATTAATCTGAGGACAATTGACAAGCTAAAAATATTGAGCCTTCAGCTCCATGATCATGATACACCTCTCAATTTATTTAGGTCTTCTGTAATTTCTTTCAGCAATGTTTTGTAGTTTTCAGTGTATAGAACGTACACACATTTTGTTATATTTTTATCTCTTAAGATATATATATATATATATATATATATATAGTTATATAGTTATTTTTTTCTCAAGACGGAGTCTCGCATGTCACCCAGGCTGTAGTGCGGTGGCACATTCTCAGCTCCCTGCAATCTCTGCTTCCTGGGTTCAAGCAGTTCTCCTGCCTCAGCCTCCTGAGTAGCTGGGACTGCAGGCATGTGTTACCACTCCCAGCTAATTTTTTTTGTGTGTGTGTTTTTAGTAGACACAGGGCTTCACCATGTTAGCCAGGATGGTCTCGATCTCCTGACCTCGTGATTCACCCACCTTGGCCTCCCAAAGTGCTGGGATTACAGGTGTGAGCCACCGTGCTCAGCCTATGTTTTAAGCTATAGTAAATAGCATAGACTTTTTTAATGGGATCTGAAAATTCGCAACTAGTATATATAGAAATGTAATTGATCTTTGTGTATTGATCTTGTATACTGCAACATTGCTAAACTCCTTTATTAGCCCTAGCAGCTTCTTTTGTGAATTCCTTAGGATTCTCTAATGACTGTCATGTCATGTGAGTATAAAGTGAATTCCTTAGGATTCTCTAAATGACTGTCATGTCATGTGAGTATAAAGAGAGTTTTACTTCTTCCTTTCCACTTTGTGTACCTTTTATTCCTTTGACTTGCTTTATTGCAGTGGCTAGAGCCTCTAGTAGAATAATGAATATAAGTGGAGAGCAGATATTCTTCTTTTGTTCCTGATCTTGGGGGCAAAGCACAAATATGCTTTCACCACAAATATGATACTACATGTAGATTTTTTGTGGATGTTCTATAAGTTTCCATGTTTGTTTCCTAGTGTGCTGAGATTTTTTTTATCATGAAGGATATTGGATATTGTGAAATGCTTTTCCTGAATCCACTGAAATGACCATATGGTTTTTTAAATGTCTTTTAATATGGTGAATTATACTGATTGGTTTCTTAAATGTTAACCCTTCCTGGTATTCTTGGATTAAATCTCTTGTTCATAATGTATTTGATGATTTGCTCAAGTTTTGTTAAGAATTTTTGCATCTATGTTCATGAAAGATAGTGATCCATAGTTTTTTATTTTTAAATTTTTTTGTCTCATTTGGGTATTAGAGTAATGCTGACCACATATCATTAGTTTGGAAGTGTTCGCTTCATTCCATCCTCTTTTATAATCTGGAAGCATTTATGTAAAATTTGGGTTTTTTCATAAGTTTTTTGGTAGAATTTATCGGTGAAGCCATCTGTGCCATGAGTTTGAGAAGGTTTGTAAATAAAAACTTAATTTCTTTTTTAGTAATGGGGTTGTTCAGATTATCTGTTTCCTCAGAGTGAGCTTTGGTAGTTTAGGTCCTTCAGATTATTTGTCCATTTTATCCATGTGGCTGGATTTATTGACATCACATTGTTCATAATATGCCCTCATTATCCTTTTAGCGTCTCTAGGAACATAGTGATATTCCCCTTTCATTACTGAATACCAGTAAATTGCATTTTACTCTTTTTATCCAATTAGTCTGAATAGATATTTATGAATTGTATTGAATTTTTTGAAGAACCTACTTTTGGTTTCGTTGATTTTTTTTCTGTTGTTTTTCTATTTCATATTATAATGATCTCTGCCCCACTGTTTATTTCCATCCTTCTGTTTAATGTATGTTTGACTTGGTTCTTTTTTTTCTGGTTTCCCAAGATGGAAGTTTAGGTCATTTATTTGAGACCTTTCTTCTTTTCTGATGTAAGTATTTAATGCTATAAGATTTCCTCTAAGCACTGCCTTAGTTGTCACCCTCAAATTTTGATATGTCATAGTTTCATTTTTATTCAGCTCAAGATGCTTTCTAATCTCCTTTATGACTTCATTTTAAAATCAAGAGGATTTTTTAACATTAAGATACAACAGAAAATATAAAGAAAAAATATGAAATAATTTTATTTTCACTGAAGATAAGTAGTATCTCTAATATAAGCTCATAGATATCAGGATTCATATATTTTCATATTTGTATTCTCAGTATCTAGCATGTGGCAAATATTTATGTTTAATCAATTAAAACTTTAGAACAGAAATGAGTTTATGCTTTACATATTCAACTCTACTCCCAAATTTTGCGTGAGTTTAAACAACTAACAACTTTCCTCCTCATTTTTATTATCAAAAATATGCTAAATAATGTAGCTTGAGTTCCAAAAAATCAAGATATTTTTTAAAAAAGAAAAAATATGTTTATCTGAATAGTTACCTTTTCAGTCCCTTTATGTAGATTCATTTCTTTAAGTAGATATTTATCTATATTTTGTGTAGACCTAATATTTTCTTTCTACTTGAAGGACTTCCTTTAACATTTCTTGTGCTGGTCCACTAGTGATGACTGTTTCAGCCTCTGTGTGTCTGCAAAGGTCTCCATTTTTCTTCTTTTTGAAAGTATTTTGGCTAGGTAGGGAATTCTAGGCTGACAATACTTCTTTTCATTCTTTTAAATATGCCACTTCATTGTTTTCTGGCTTACATGGTTTCTGATGAAAAATATACTATCATTTTTATCTTTGTTCCTCTGTACATAATGCGTATTTTTTTCTGGTGCCTTTTATGATTTTTTTCATTATTACTATTTTCTGAGCGACTTGATTTTGACATCTTTTTTGTTTGTTTGTTTGTTTTTTGTTTTTTGAGACGGAGTTTCGCTCTTGTTACCCAGGCTGGAGTGCAATGGCGCGATCTTGGCTCACCGCGACCTCCGCCTCCTGGATTCAGGCAATTCTCCTGCCTCAGCCTCCTGAGTAGCTGGGATTACAGGCATGCACCACCATGCTCAGCTAATTTTTTGTATTTTTAGTAGAGACGGGGTTTCACCATGCTGACCAGGATGGTCTCCATCTCTTGACCTAGTGATCCACCCGCCTCGGCCTCCCAAAGTGCTGGGATTACAGGCGTGAGCCACCGCGCCCGGCCTGACTTTGACATCTTTATATTTCTTCTGCTTGGAGACTGTTGAGTTTCTTATATTTGTGGGTATATATATTAATCAAAAATTTTGGCCATTACTTATCCTAGTAATTTTTCTTTGCCCTCCTTTCTCTCCTCTCCTGGAAAGTATACATATAAGGCTGCTTGCAGTCATCTTACAGCTCACTAATGTCCTGTTCATTTATTTTCAGACTTTTCCCTGTTAATGTTCCTTTTTGGATTATTTTTATTACCATGTCCTCAAGCTCACTAATCTTTTTTTATTGCAATGTCTAATCTGCTGTTAATCCCATCCAGTTTATTTCATATCGTAGACATTATATTTCCATCTTTACAAGTTCAATGTGGATCTTTTTATGTCTTCCATTTTTCTTCTTAACATGCTTATGCTTTCCTCTACATATCTGGAATATATTTATAAGTTGTTTTAATGTCCTTGTCTATGAATTATATCATCTGTGCAAATTTGGGGTCTGTTGCTATTGATTTCTTTTTCCTTATTATGGCTCATTTTCCTGTGTCTTTGTATACCTGATCATTTTTTTGTTAGATGGGAGACATTGTGAATTTTATATTGTTTGGTAGTAATTTTTTTTCTTTTAATAATTATTAGCTTTTTCCAAGAAGCATTTAAGTTACTTGGAAAGAATTTGATCCTTTTCAAGCTTGCTTTTGATCTTTGTAAGATGAAATCTGGAAGAGTAAATAAGAATAAAATTGAACTTTTCTTGTTGTCAAAAGGGAGAGGACCTTTTTTCTCTCCCCTTTTGGTAATGTTTCCTTGAGAAGCTTCACATTGGTGAATCCTTCCTCTGTCCCTTTGATATGTATGTAAATCTCTTTAAAGACTAAATAAACCTCTTGCCAGCCTTATAACTCAGGAATGTTTTTCTTAAAGAACTGGGAGCCATCTCTTTGAAATGTAAACATCAAGGAAGATAGAACCCTATATCTCCCTGTCATCCTGGGAGTTTAGCCTAGGTGCTTAGCTCTGAACTGTAAGCACCTGCTTGTCATAGAGATGTGAGAAGTTTCATATTTCCTTCAGATAAAGGCAATTAACCAGCACAGATGGCTACTCCAATTACCAGGTGAACTTAGGATGAACTATAAAAGAATGTATAGCCCACAGTGCTGTCAAGTCCTCTTATATAAGAACAATTTATCATTTACCTTAAGAACATGTTTATAATGGATACATTACATTCATAAGAACGGGGTTATTTCTGTTTTTGCAATCTCATTAGCAGATTGCCTGTGATGCAAAAGAATCTAGTTTAATGCTTATTCAATTTAAAAAATGGTTTTTTCTTTTCTACCATTCACAGAGAGTATTTCATGGGTTGGCAGCAAATGTTACTTTTAATTTTTCCCTAACAGATTAGAGCAGCAGTTTAAGGCTAATATTGCCCTCCGCTGAAGCAGTACTTCTCTGAGTACTCAACCCAAAGCCCAGGCCCTATTTGAGCTCCAAAACATGTTCTCCATGCTCATTTTTTGTGATTCATTCTCTGGCCTTGGGTAATTTTCCCACATGCATGTGCCAACTGGTATTCAGATAGAGACTCAAGGGGACCCTGTATTTCCAGACTGCTCTCCTTTACCCGCTTTCTTTCTCTTCACCACCCACACCCTAACCTGTGAGTCTCCTCACTTTGTCCTCCTTCTTGAATTTGCTTTTTTTCTTGCTTTTCCCCCAGCTTTATTGAAATATGGCTGACAAATAAAAATTGTATATATTTAGCATGTACAACGTGATGTTTTGGTTTTTGTTGTTGTTCTTCTTCTTCTTTTTTGTAATTTGTTTTTTCCTTTTCCCCACCCCCTCCCATGTACCTCTTTATTGCGAGCAGGGAGGGAGTGGAAGAATGGTCACACCACGAGAACAACATGATGTTTTGATGTTTATAAAATGACTACCCTAATAAAGCTAGTTAACATACATTACCTTACCGTGTGTGTGTGTGTGTGTTTTAGAACTTTTGAGATCCACTCTTTTAGTAAATTTCAAGTATACACTATTAACTATTGTCACTATGCTGCATGTGAGGTCTCCAGAACTTGGCCAGTTTTGTCTCCTTGACTCAGGGAGTCTGCCAGATTCTAGTTAGATTCCCCCTGCCTGTGCTGTGACCTGAAAGTGAGCTGAGATGATCATAGGGCTCACTTTGTTTCCATCCTTTCAAGGATCAGTGTCCTTTGCTGCCTGATGTCCAATGCCTGATAACCATTGTTTTATGTAATTTGTCCATTTTTAGTTGTTTAAGACAAGAAGATAAACTCAGTTTCTTTTGCTTCATCATGAGCAGAAGAGAATGTTCTTGTGTTTTATTTTAACCATATTTTATTCTCCCATCACCCTTTCTTGACTCTCTTAGTTTAATCACATTTAGAAAAGTCCCTGCCTATTGCCCTAATGATTTTGAAAGTATTAATTATATGCCCTTTCTTTTAGACATGACAACTTTTCCATTCATCATCCTGAACAAATGGTGAGCTTTCTTCCCATATTTCTGGCCCTGGAGGTGAAACATTACCAGTTTTCTTTGTATAAAAGGGTGGCTCATGGCATAATGGATGGAACTCAGTTCCTGCTTTATGGCCTCATCATTTGTCTCTGTGAGCATATTAAAACTTCATCCCCTAAAATGTAATGATTCTCAACCTTAAAAATTATTGACTTTTGTTCTGGGTAAAATGAAGTGAGCAAACTGCAAAATGTCTCCTTCACTAAATACAGTTATAAAACATGGACAGAACACATAGAGCAGCTATTTCAGTACTTTTAAAGTAAATAGTAGTGCATTGGAGAAGACTAGATTTCATAATACCCTAAATTATCAGTGAGTTTACCACTTTATTTTTTCATGAGTTCTTTTGAACTCATGGAAGTCCAAAATCCAAAAGTGTATAACAAAAACTACAAAATGCTGATGGAAGAAATCAGTGAATGCCTAAATAAGTGGAAGGATATATCAGGTTTGTGGGTTGAAAAATTCAACCTAGTAAAGGTGTCAGTTCTCCCCAGGTTAATCTATATATTTAATGCATTTCCTGTCAAAATCCAAGCAATATTTTTGTCAATATTTACAAGGTATATTAGTCTGTTTTCACATTGCTATAAAGAACTTCCCTGAGACCGGGTAATTTATAAAAGAAAGAGATTTAAATGACATACAGATCTGCATGGCTGGGGAGGCCTCAGGAAACTTACAATCATGGCAGAAGGGGAGGTAGGCACTTTCTTCAAAGGCAGCAGGAGACAGTGTGAACATCTGAAGCAGTAACTGTCAAACACTTTTAAAACCATCAGATCTTGTGAGAACTCACTCACTATCATGAGAACAACAGGGGGAAACCACCCTCATGATCCAATCGCTTCCTTTCCTCAATACATGGGAATTACAGGTCCCTCCCTTCATACATGGGGATTACAATTTGAGATGAGATTTTGGTAGGAACACAGAGCCAAATCACATAATTTCAGCCTTGCCCCCTCATCACATGTCCTCACATTTCAAAACCAATCATGCCTTCCCAACAGTCCCCAAAGTCTTAACTCATTCCAGCACTAACCCAAAAGTCCAAGTTCAAAGTCTTGTCTGAGACAAGTCTCTTCCACCTAGGATCCTATAAAATCAAAAGCAAAATAGTTACTTCCAGGATACAGTGGGAGTACAAGCATTGGATAAATGCTTCCATTCTAAATGGAAGAAATTGGCCAAAACAAAGGGGTCCCATGCAAGTCTGAAATCCAACTGGGCAGTCATTAAATCTTAAAGCTCCAGAATCATCTCCTTTGACTCCATGTCTGACATCCAGGGCATGCTGATGCAAGGGGTGGGCTCCCATGGCCTTGGGCAGCAGCTTCACCAGCTGGTGTTGAGTGCCTGTGGCTTTTTCAGGCACACATTGCAAGCTGTTGATGGAGCTACCATTCTGGGGTCAGGAAGATGGTGGCCCTCTTCTCACAGCTCCACTAGGCAGTCCCCCAGTGGGGACTCTGTGTGTGGGTTGAACCCCATATTTCCCTTCCACACTGCCCTAGTAGAGGTTCTTCATGAGTGCTCCACCCCTGCAGCAGACTTCTGCCTTGACATCCAGGTATTTCCATACATCCTCTGTAATGTAGGCAGAGGTTCTCAAACCTCAGTTCTTGACTTCTGTGTACCCACAGGCCCAACACCACATAGAAGCTGCCAAGTCTTGGGTCTTGCAACCTCTGAAGCAATAGCTCAAGCTGCACTTTGGACCCTTTTAGCCATAGGTGGAGCTGGAGGAGCTGGGACACAGGGCACCAGATCCCAAGACTGCACAGAGCAGCAGGAGTCCTGGGCCTGGCCCAGGAAACCATTTTTCCCTCCTAGGCCTCTGGGTCTATGATGAGAGGAGCTACCACAAAGTTCTTTGACATGCTCTGGAAATATTTTCCTTATTGCCTTGGTAATTAACATTCAACTCCTCATTACTTATGCAAATTTCTGCAGCTGGCTTGAATTTCTCCCCAGAAAATGGGTTTTACTTTTCTACTGCATCATAAGGTTGCAAATTTTCCAAACTTTTATACTCTGCTTCCCTCTTAAATGTAAATTCTTATTTCAAACTATCTCTTTGTAAACACATAAGACTGGATGCTTTCAGAATAGTCCAGGTCACATGCTTTGCTGCTTAGAAGTTTATTCTGCCAGATACCCTAATCATGTCTCTTAAATTCAAAGTTCCACAGATCTCTAGGGCAGGGGCAAAATGCCACCAGTCTCTTTGCTAAAACAGCATGAGTGACCTTTACTCCAATTCCAATAAGTTCCTCATTTCCATCTGAGACAACCCCAGCCTGCACTTTGTTGTCTCCATCGCTATTAGCATGTTGGTCAAAACGATTCAACAAGTCTCCAGGAAGCTCCAAATCTTCCCACATCTTCCTGTCCTCTTCTGAGCCCTTCAAACAACCTCTGCCCATTACCCAGTTCCAAAGTTGCTTCCACATTTTCAAGTATCTTTATAGCAGTACCCCACTCTCTGTGGTTCCAATTTACTGTATTAATCTGTTTTCACACTGCTATAAAGAACTTCCCTTAGACTGGGCAATTTATAAAGTAAGGAGGTGTAGTAATACCAAAAGATAGTTGCAGGTGAGCCAAAAACAAAAGAGGTGTAATGGGCTCACAGTTCCACATAACTGGGGAAGCCTCAGGAAGCTTACAATCATGGCAGAAGGGGAAGCAGGCACCTTATTCACAAGGCAGTAGGATAGAGTGTGAACGTCTGAAGGAGGAGCTGTTAAACACATAAAACCATCAGATCTTGTGAGAACTCACTATCATGAGAACAGCATGGGGGAAACTGCCCTAATGTTCCAATCAGCTCCCTCCCTCGACACATGAGTATTACAGGTCTGTCTCTCGACATGTGGGGATTATAATTTGAGATGAGATTTGGGTGGAGACACAGAGCCAAACCACATCACAAGGTGATACCAAAATTTATACGAAAAGACAAAATAATGAGAATAGCTAAAATAATTTCTAAAAGAATAAAGCTGAAGTAATCATACTACCTGACTGCAAGACTTACTATGCAGTTACAGAATCCAGACAGAGTGGTGTTAGTGAAGGGACACACGTGTAGATCAATGCAGAACAGAGTGTTCAGAAATAGGCCCACACCAATATGGCCATTTGATTTTTGATAAAGGTGCAAAGGCAATTCAATGAAGAGAGGATTATATTTTCAACAAATGAACAAATGGTATTGGAACAACTTCACTCTCGTATACAAAGAAGAACCTCAACCTTAACTTCACACCTTATGCAAACATTAATTCAAAATCAACAACATATCTAAATGTAAAATATAGAAGTGTGAAACTTTTAGCCAAAAAAAATAGGAGAAATATCTCTGTAATCTGGGATCAAGTAAAATTTTTTGGCATGACACCAAAAGCATGATCTATAAAAGAAAAAAGATTATAAGTTAGACTTCATCAAAACCAAAACCTTTTGTTACATGAAAGACACTGTTCAGAGAATTATATGAGAAGTTACAGATCAGGAGAAAATATTTTCAAATTACGTATCTGACAGAGGACTTGTATCCAGCATGAATAAAGAACTCTCACAACTCAGCAGTAAGAAAATTTAAGCTCCATTTAAAAATGGCCAAAAGACTTCAAGAATTGCATCAACAAAGAGTGTATAAAATAAGCACATGAGGCTGGACACAATGGCTCACGTCTTTAATTCCAGCTTTTGGAGGCTGAGGCTGGAGGATCACTTGAGCTCAGGAGTTCGAGACCAGCCTGGGTAACATAGAGAAAACCCATCCCTACAGTAAAAAAATACAAACATTAGCCAGACGTCGTGGTGCACGCCTGTAGTCCCAGTTACTCAGGAGGCTAAGGCAAGAGAATCACTTAAGCCCAGGAAGCAGAGATTTCAGTGAGCCAAGATGGCAACATTACACTCCAGCCTGGATGACAAACTGATGGCCCTGTCTCGAAAAAAAAAAGAAAAAAGAAAAACACACAAAATGACTATCAATATCAATAGCCATTAAGAAAATACATTTTAAAACCATGATGAGATACTACTGCACACCTATTTATATGCCTAAAATAGAAATATTGACAAAACCAGGCTGGGCATGGTGGCTCATGCCTGTAATCCCAGCACTTTGGGAGGCTGAGGTGGGTGGATCACTTGAAGCCAGGTATTTGAGGAATTTGAGACTAGCCTGGCCAACATGGTGAAAAATGGCGAAAAAAAAGATACAAAAATTAGCCGGTAGTAGTGGCAGATGCCTGTAGTCCCAGCAAGCTACTCGGGATGCTGAGGCAGGAGGATCACTTGAACCTGGGAGGCAAGGGTTGCAGTGAGCCAAGATCGTGCCACTACACTCCAGCCTGGGTGACAGAGTGAGACTCTGTCTTAAAAAAAAGAAAAAAGAAATACATACAAAACCATTGTTAGCAGGTACACAGAGCAGCTGAACTCTTACATTTGCCCTTCAGAATGCAAAATGGCACAGCCACTTTGGAAAGAAATTTGGAGTTTCTTATGAAATTAAACATACACTTACCATGTGATTTGGCAATCCCACTCTTGCGTATTCACCTTGGGAAAATGTTCAAATGAAACCTGTACATGAGTGTTCACAGTAGCTTTATTTGTAATAGCTCCGAAGTGGAGATAACCCAAATATTCTTTAGTGGGTGAATGAATAAATAAACTGTAGTAACACTTGGCAATGAAAAAAGAACTATTGATTCACCTACAACTTTATTGGATCTCAAAGGCATTATGCTAAGGGAAAGAAGCAAGTCTCAAAAGCTTACATATTATAAATTCCATTCATACGACATTCTCCAAAAGTTGTAATTATAGTGATGGAGAGCAAATCAGTGGTTGTCAGGGATTGGGGTGGAGGTAAGTTGTGACAAAGAAACAGCACAAAGGATTTTGAGGGTAATAGAACTGTTCTTTATTCCGTTTGTAGTGATGGTTACATGAACCTATGCAAGTGCTAATATTCATTAAACTGCGTGCCAAATAACTCAATTTTACTATATGTTAATTTTAACATAAAAATAAATTATTTTGAACATCTTAAAGAGCGTTTGTTTATGTGGGTTGTATCTATCAATATTTGCCATAATAGAACTTAAAAGTGATACAATTTTTAAATATTAATTTGTTAATTCATTTAAAATAATACTGAAAACACATTGCAAGTTACATAAATAACATACTTTTATAAAAAATAAGTATATATTCAAATATATAAAACATTTAATTCAATGGTTTTACATTTTTACAAATCTGGCTGGATTCTCATATCTCCTTCTATACTCAATCTATTGTAATATCATAGCCCCAGGAAAACTGCACTATGTACTTGATAAAGAAAGAGATAAATTCAAATAAAATATCAGTATTATTGTGAAAATAGTTTTGACTTTGAGAACCCCCAAAAGGATCTTGGGGTCTCCAAGGGTCCCCAGACCCCCTTATCATTATCACTGCTAGTATATGCCAAAGTACCATACCCTCCTTAGGCAGTTCAGCTTCAGCTCAGGGTCATTGAACTAAATTTGTCTTCCTTCTTTGTCTCTGGTACTCATGATCTCCTTTTTTGACTGTGTGTGCCTATACCTATCTTATTTCCATTACATTTTATACAGCATTTATTTATTTGGGCTGAGATGAAATATTTCTTTATTTGGGATGAGATGAAGCACCATAGTGCTATTTGTTCTCTTCCATTTTGTTTGGTGTTATTTCCTTGAGCTTTTTTTTTACAGTGTTTCCATTTTTTTTTTTTTTTTTAGCTGTGAGATTTGTTTGCTTGTTTGCTTCTCATGTGGCTTTGGAATTTATTTTTCTTTTCTATTTTGTTCTGAGATTTACAAACTTGGTTAAAACATTATCTTAATTATCTTTTTTGAGCTCTTATATTTCTTCATTATGCCTTCTGAGCCATTATGATACTATGATATCTATAAACATCATGATATCTAGAATACTTCCAATGTTTCTTTGGGTAAACGTTCTCATTTGCTCTTTGTTTATGTTCCTTTTTCTTTTCCTCATTTTCTCCCACTTTCTACGCATAGGTCCTGAACCGGTTCCTTTCCAACTACCACTCATATTTTCATGGGCTGGCTACCTGTTGAAAAATACTGTAAAGCAGTCCACATCCTCAATGAAAGTTTCTTATATCAAGGCTGGGCACTGTGGCTCGTGCCCATAATGCCAGCAATTTGGGAGGCTGAGGTGGGCAGATCACTTGAGCCCAGGAATTTGAGACTAGCCTGAACAAAATGGCTAAACCCCATCTCTACAAAAAGTACAAAAATCAGCCGGGCATGGTGGTGCACACCTGTAGCCCTAGCTACTTGGGAGGCTGAGGCAGGAGGAGTGCTTAAGCCTGGGCGTTTGAAGCTGCAGTGAGCCATGATGGTACCACTGCATTCCAGCCTGGGTAACAAAATGAGACCTTGATTAAAAAAAATTTTTTTTCGTGTATCAAATACTCTGTCTCTAATTTATATCAATTTATTTATTCTGAGAGAACATCTTTCCTTTATTTTTGTCATTCCCTACCAAGAGCAAGGGTGGTAGGAACAGCCTTCTGTGCTGGGTGGCAAGGCTATAAAGGGGCATATTGTTCTTAAATACTTTTAACAAATAATAAAAACAACTAAAATGTGGTCTGCTTTTTATTTTCACCAAGCACCAGCAAATCTAAATAATATCAGTGATACATAAAGATGGAAATAATTAACAAACACTAAAGACTATGCAAACACTGGGGACTCCAAGTGGGGAGAGGGTGAAATGGGGGTGAGGATTGAAAAATTACCTGTTGGGTACAATGTTCACTATTTGGGTGATGGATACACTAGAAGCCCAAACCTCAACATTAAGCACTACATCCATATAACAAACCTGCATATGTAATGCCTGCATCTAAATTTTTTTAAACATTATATCAGTGATAGAATGCTCTTCTCCCCAAGGAAATTGCCTCCCTTTCACCACCCTCCATGCTGTTGATTCATCAGATCCATGTGATTTAAGCCCTTTATGACATAATATCTTTATAAAAGAGACCTCCAGTTTTTGCTGCGCTACTTGTGTGTATTTGGGGTGGCAGGGGGGGCAACAGACTCAGTTGTTCCATAGACAGATCTCTAATCCGTTTCCCCATTTTCAGTACCACTTTTCACTCCTACCAACTGCCAAGTCCTATCTAGAATCCCACTGCCAAGAGGGCTTCAACCTCCATTTCACTTTTTTGTAAAACTATTCTGGACTTGAGCATCTCCTCTTCCTTTGGACTGCCTCCATGAAGGCAGGATTTTCATCTGTTTTGTTCACTGCTATATCCCCAGTGTCTGGTACATAGTAGGTGATTATCAATCTATCTGCCATGATCAAAGTTTTATCTGTATTGCTGTGTGGTGCATCTCAACAGATGGTACCATAGGCAGCATTATGAAAGAATATTATAAATCCCAAACATGGTATGGATTCGCCAGAGAGCCACCAGACTCCATGGGGCCTTTATGACCCAAGATTTACTCAGTGGCAAACTATGTGGACCAATAATTGAGGACTAGCTGTCAATCTGTCATATCCTGGCACTAAGATATAAGGATTGTGGCACCATCTTGGTGGAAGACTGGGATAAGTTTGAAATACTGGTGAAATGAATTATTGAAAGTGAAGTTATATTTATTTTCACATAGTCTTTTGGACAGAAATTAATACCAAGTACACATATAGAGCATACATAATTGAAACCATATCTTTGGGATAGATAATATATTCACATGCAATGGTAGTATTTTATGCTTACTGTTCAGCCTTTTACTTTTTGTCACTTAATGTATCTTGCCAATTATTCCATATCAGTACATTAAGTTTACTTAATTTTTTAACAGCTGTATTTTAGTCCATTGTGTAGATGTACAATAATTTATTTAACTAGTCCTCTATTGATAGACATTTGGGTTGTTTCCAGTGTTGCAATACAATGACCTTTCACGTACATCATTTTGCATGTGTGCAAGTATATCTGTAGGATAAATTTTTAGAAGTGGAATTCCCTAGTATAAATATGTGCATTTATAATTTTGATTCATCCTCCTACTCCTCCCACTCTTTCCCCCTCCTCCTCCCTCTTCTTCCTCAAGAGAGAATTGTACCTTTAATTTATCGAGCACTTAGGATGGTGCCTCAAATTGTGCTAAAGACTATGCATGCATTATCTCTTTGAATGTTCACAACCATTTGAAAAAATTCTATTATTATAATCTACATTTTAAATTGAGATATAACTCACCTACTGTAAAATTCACCCTTTAAAAGTGTACAGTTCAGTGAGTTTTCGTATATTTGCAACAATCACCACTAATTCCAGATTATTTTGATCGCCCCCAAAAGAAACCCTGTATCCATTAGCAGTCACTCCCATTTTCCCCTTCTCTAACCCTCAGCAACCACTAATCTAGTTTCTGTCTTTATGAATCTGCCTATTCTAGACATTTCATATCAATGGAAGCATTGAATATGAGGCCTTTTGTATCTGGCTTCTTTAACTTAGCATGACACTTAAGATTCATCCATGCTGTATCATATATCAGTACTTCATTATTTTTATAGCAGAATAATATCCCAGTATATAGATACACCAAAATTTTTAATCCATTCATCAGTTGAAGGTCATTTGAGTGGTCTCTACATTTTGACTATTATGAATATTGCTGCTATAAACATTCATGTACATGTTTTGTGTGAACATATGTTTTCATTTCTCATTAGTAATGAGAAGGTATATATCTAGAAGTAGAATTTCTGGGTCATAAGGTACCTATGTTTAACCAACCTTACACCATGGGATAAGTACCATTTTGTCATGGTGTATAATTCTTTTAATATACTGCTGAACTAGTTTACTAATATTTTGTTGAGGATTTTTGCATCTATTTTCATAAAGTATATTGGTCTATTGTTTTCTTGTCATATCTTTGTCTGATATTGGTATGAAGCTGTACCAGAGGCTGTACCTCTGGTATTGGCACAGACTTCAAAGAATAAGTTGGAAAGTGTTCCATCCTCTTCTATTTTTCGCGCTTGTGAAGGATTGCTGTCAGTTTTGTAAACATTTGGTAAAATTCGCCATTGA
Organism: Callithrix jacchus; assembly: GCF_049354715.1. NCBI lineage: Eukaryota > Metazoa > Chordata > Mammalia > Primates > Cebidae > Callithrix > Callithrix jacchus. The sequence continues at coordinate 50,276,748 of NC_133524.1, read as the reverse complement.
AACCATTTTATAGTGGGTTTTCTTTGTATGCTAACTTCTTCATGAACAAATTTTCAATGAAGCCTCCTATTTTAGTCCTGCCATCACTCCTACTTTCAGAGGTTCTTAGTGCCATTAATTCCTGAGGTTTTTTGAGAATCCTACTGTATAAATCATGTTGTTTCTCTACTTGTTACATTGCCATTTTAGGAATCAACTTTCTTGGGATTGCTAGGTAAATTATACATTCATCTGCTTTCTCTGGCTTCCTTCAAGACGTTGTCTGGTTCTCAGAGGTTTGTATATATCTAGGTGTGGGCTTTTTGAGTTTTCTTTGGTTCCGTATTTATCTAGCTTTGTGTTCTCTGAGCTTTCTGAATCTGTGGTTTGCTGTCTGTCATTAATTTTTGGAATGGTTTTGGCCATAATTGCTTCAAATATTTCTACTGCCTTTGTATTGGTCAGAGTTTTCCAAAGAAACAGAACCAACAGAAGATGACTGATAGATGATAGATACATATGTACATACACACATACATGCATACATATATACATACATACAGAGGCTGGGTTTAATGTTTGCTGAGGCTATAGATACTAGAGGATTCAAGTTTCTCCAATGTCCTTATTTTTGCCTCTCTTCCTAGCTTTGGGGTTTCTCTTTGTATTGCTCCTCAGAGAAAGTCTGTATCTTCTTTTAGCTGTAGGTCACTGTTACACTGGAGGCTAGTTGGTATGGTGGTAGGGTGTGGGGGAAGGGAATCAGTCTATAATCTTCTGATTAATTCTCAGTCTTTGAGTGTGCCTGGGTCTCAGGGGTTGTGGCCTACACAAATGTTTCCATCCTTCCTTCAGGAACCTAACTCCCCTCTTCCTGATTGCAGCATTTCCAATCTATTTCCATTAAGCCTGCGCCCTATTGACTATGTTTTTTCCCCTTTAGGTGATTCAGAAAGCCTGGAGTGGGGTGAAAATCCATTCCCCAGGTGGAATAAAGTTTCAGTACTACCTTAGGATGAAGGATTCCCCCAACCCAAGGATAGATTTTTATTATGGAGATGTATCTGGGTGTTAGACAATAGCTACACTTCCCCCTACATCAGCCAGATCTTTAGTGGGATTTTTCTCAGATCCTTACCATGAGAACTTGGTGAAGTTATTGGAGGGAAACCCTCAAAGTGTGGAACCTCTCCTATGAGTGTGGCCTTCAGGTACTCTCAGTCTCATGCTAGTCCACACTCAGTTTCCAGCAATTTGTCAAAATCACTAGTCAAGTAAGTGGTCCTACCACTTATGGCTGTCACCAGCTTTTATTCTAGGTAAGTACGTCTCCAGTGCTGAATCTCTGTATCTCCCTGTCTCTCCAGACTTCAGGGTAGTAATTTGCCCTGTGACTTCAATTCTCTGATGGGTCTAAGAAAAACCATCTATTTTTAGTTTAGCCAGCTTTCTTACTGTAAGGACAGGCATTATGATTTCCAAGTTTTTTACATGTTGGAGCTGAAACCAAAGCTGCTTTCTAGACCCCCCAATTGTATTGCTGCTGTATATGCTCTCATTCTTCCTGTCTCTGTGGATTTGTTAAAATGCCTTTACTATCAAATTAGTGAGGTATTGAGAGAGAGGAAAAGCTAATGTGGGATTCAGCCCTCCATCTTTAAACAAAAGTTTCAATAAACTTTATAACATTAAGTCACCCTTGTATTCCTGAGATAAATATAATTTTGTCATAATATAGCTTTTTCATGTACATTAGTAAATCAGTTTGCAAGTATTTTTAGGGTTTTTGTATCCTGGTTTGTGAGATTGCTCAAAAATATTCTTTTCTTATACTATTCTTAACCAGTTTTGATGTAAAGATTATATACTAACTGCATGAAATGATGTGGAAGTGTTTCCTCTTTTTACATTTCCTGGAACAGTTTGTATCAGGTAGCTTTGGTAGATCTCACCTTAGAAACCTTTTCAAAAATTTCTAGGGGAGAATATATTTTTAACTATTGATTCAATTTTTAAAAACATACATGTTTCAGTCTTTCTAATTTTTCTTAAATAAGTTTTGCAAAGTTATATTATTCTAGAACATTGTTTTATCTATGTGATTTTATATGTATTGGTAGAAAGTTGTTTGTAGTATTTTTAAATCTCCACTATATCTGTAGCTTTGTCCCTCTATTCTTTTTTTTTTTTTTTTTGAGATAGAGTCTCACTCTGTCACCCAGGCTGGCATGCAGTGGTGTGATCTCGTCTCACTGCAACCTCTGCCTTCTGGGTTCAAGCAATTCTCCCACCTCTGCCTTCTGAATAGCTGGGATTACAGGTGCACACAAACATGCCCAGCTAATTTTTGTATTTTTAGTAGAGATGGGGTTTCACCATGTTGGCCAAGCTGGTCTTGAACTCCTGACATTTAGTGATCTGCCAGCCTCGGCCTCCCAAAGTGCTGGGATTACAGGCGTGAGCCATTGCGTCTGGCACCCTCTATTCATTCTTAATATTATTCACCTATGCCTTTTAAAAAAATGTTCTTATTCAGTTCTCACAGAAGTTTGTCTTTTCAGTAAACCAAGTTTTGCTTTTATTGATCTTCTGTTTTCTATTTTATCAGTTTATGATCTTATGTAGATTATACCTACTTTCATTAAGCTTAATTTGTTGTTGGATTTGTAGCTTAGATGCTTAAATCATTAAATTTTAACTTGTTTTTTAATAAAAAATTTCAAGGCCATACTGCTCCCTTTAAATTCTGCTTTAGTTCTATCTCACAACCTTTGTGTCTGTATTACTATCATTTAGTTCTAAGTAATTTCTAATTTACATTATGACTTGTCTTCAACCCATGAGTTACTCTAATTTTTCAATGCTTTTTTATTTTTCCTCTTCTTTCCTGCCTGTAATTTGATTGATGGGGTCCCCACCCCCATTTTATCCTTTGGTGGCTTGGAAGTTTTTTATCCCTTTTTATCATTCTTTTGCCCCCCTCTGCTAGTGTGTAAGTTAGGAAGTTGTGCCCTCTGTTTCTATTTTTTAATGGCTACTTCAGAAATAACAATATGAATGATTTACTTACAAAAGTCTAAAATTTGAAGAAAAAAATCCTTTACCCTTCTTTAGGATAATTCGATGACTTAAAACTCATATGCTAATGTTGTCTTGTATTTCAAGTCTCAATTGCTTTTTCAAATCCCACTAGCAATGTTTGTGATTGTTTCAAACTTCAATATTTATTTACATTTGTCCACATGTTTACTGTCACCTTTACTTTTCATTCTTTCATCCATCACAGACCTTCTACTTGGGATAGTTTTCCTTCTGCTTTCTACTGAATTTCCCTTAGTGAGGACCTGCTAATGAAGAACTATCTCAATGTTTGTCTGAAAATGTCTCTATTTTACTCTCATCCTCTATATTTTTGCTAGGTATAGAATATTAAGTTAACAGTAATCAATTGAAGATCATTTCACTATTTTCTGATTGTTGAGAAGTCAGCTGTCAGTCTAATTGCTGTTCCGTGAAATGAGAATTCCTCTGGCTTCATTTTCTCTTTTCCTTTGTTTTTCTGCAGTATCTGGGTATGGATTTCTTTTTATTTATCCTACTTGGAATTTGTTGGCCTCCTTAAATGTGTGAATTGATTTCTTTCATTAGGTCTATTAAAATTTGCAACCATTATTATTAATATTAACATTAATTTTTGAATTATTGAATATTAAGTATATGAATAGTAACAGTATTCATAATCACACTCTCTTTCTCTCAGATTGTGATCAGTGTATACTAGATTTTCTCATTATATGCTCTACATCTCTCCTCTCTATCCCATATTTACTCTTTCTCTTCTTTCCATGTGGCATTCTTGATCATTTCTTCAGGTTTACCTTCTAGTTTATTAACTCTCTCTTCACTTATGCCATATTTCTGCCAGATACATTCATTGAGTTGGTATTTTTCACTTTTAGAAGTTTCTTCTCCTCCTTCCCCCCCATATGCTATGTCACTTTTTGTGGGTTCTTCTTCTCTGCAGATATTTTCAAATTAATAATCTGTTCCTTTGAACATAGTATATATGGTTGTTTCAAATGCGTCTAATAATTCTATGATCTGCAGCCTATGCAAGTTTGTTTATGTTGTTTTCTTTCCCGGCTGGTTCTAACTCAAGTTACCTTGTTTCCTTATGCAACGATTATTTTAGCCTGTTTTCTGATAATTGTCCATGACAATTTATTTCTGGGGGTTCCCTGAGGCCTGAGATAGATTTGTTCTCCTCCAGAGACTTTGTATTGTGTCTACTGAGCACCTTAGAGTGTCGCCGGTCTGGGACCCACTCACAACTAGGCTCATGGTTTGAAGTTCTGTAGCTGACCCAGGCCCTGCATAATAGGGGAGCAAATCTGTCTCAGGGCTGGAGTGTGGCTTCATCTTCTCAGGAACAGATTTGTTTAGCCTTCTTTTTAACTCTTTCTTTTTTAGCAAGGTATCTCTACTTGGCACCAAGGCAGGCTTCTGTATAGTTCTCTGGGATTATTGGGAACAGAGGCTGCTGTTATAACTAAATCTATAATAGGCTTAGTTCTGGATGGCCCTCAGGCTGCAAAGATAGTCTCTTGGGGTCTCCACTTAATGTGGAGATGGTCTCCTATTAAACTCCTACCTTGGGTTGGTCCTGAGCCTTGCCTTCTTTCCCTCACCCCTGTGTGGCCATTGCATCAAAGCTCAGGTGGGGAGTGAAGGCAAATGCCCTTAAAGCAAATTGGCTTTGATGCCTCTATATTCTGTTTACCTGTTTGGTTACAAGCTTTCATCCAGAAGTAGGCATGGAAGTTTTCCTTTGTCCTCTCAGCTCTTCAGTGCTTTTAAAGTAGTTTCCAAAGGTTTTAATTCAACATTTTTTTCATTACTTCAAAAATAAAGCCAAGTCAAACAACTAAGTCTGCCATTGCCAGAACCTAGAAGTCCATACTCTTAAATGTTTAAAATTCATACTTGACTTATCAAGGTCTAAATTCAGGCAATATCTCTACTGTCTTTCCAAACAATACAATAACCTTAGAATGCTTTAAATATGAATAGTGCCCTGCTTTCTTACATGTTTGCCTATTTTTCTTTTTATGAATACATAATAGTTGCACATATTTATGGGGTATGTCCTTCATGTTTTTGTGTTCCAATGTTTTTAGTGCCAGCTTGTTTTAATACTCCCATATTACTTAGAAGTATTATTGCCTTATATAATTGAGGCTTATTTAGATTTCCCCACATTTACAATTTTTGTTTACTGTTCCTTGCCTCCTATTCACCCCTTCTCTCTACTTTCAAGCTCCTCCTTCCTGAAGTATATCTTGTGGTAGTTCTTTATTCTTGTGAGAGGTTATTATTGCTAAATTTTCTTAGCTTTGTTTTTTTCCTGAAAATTTCCTCTTCTCAGCAGTATTCCTTGGGGGTACTAATTCTCCTTATGGGAACTGGTGACTCTCCTTCATGGTGTATTATTTATATGCAAGGACTTGATTTTTATTGTTGCTTACTTCTGAGTCCCATCTTCGGCAGATCCTTTCTTTTTCTGTGGGGTTCCATTGCCCTGGATCATACAAATGTATTGCATTTGCTTTTGCTGAGATTCTATAGGTTTCAATGGTTTTGTCTCAACTTTTATTTTAACTTTTCAGCATGTGAAAAACATAAGCCTGGGATTTTTATTTCTCCTTGTGGTTCCAGAGATAACATAAGCTCTTTCATTGTTTATTCTCCAACCCCTTTTTTTAATGGACAAGAGAAACTACTAAAGGCTTTACCTAGAGGTTTCAGCTGCAGCTTCTCTGCCTCTGGTGGACCTGAAGCAGTGTTGTCAGCATCTGCATGGGTATTGAACTCCCAGCTCCAAGTCCCGAGTCCTTAAGGCCTGATATATGGAACCAATACCACACAGGACACTGCAGTATCTGTTTACAATTACTACACTGCGTCATATTTTTCCTTTTGTCTCCCTAGAGATTTTGCTTTTTGTTTTTCAAAGATTTTGCTTTTAACGTTTTTTAAAGATGTAAATTTTTGTTCTAGTTGAACTAGTGTTAATCTGTGTTTGTAGTGGGAATGAGGCACTAGTCATATCATCTTAGTGTGCTGTGCTGCCAGAAGAAACCATGTTTCATACACACAATTTGGCACCTTTTTATAATTAAGCATTCTTCCTTATCATTTTCATCCTCATAAATATCCACTTCTTTAAGTTTCAAAGAAATTAAGTCCCCCGTCAGGACCATCTAGACTGTGAGTGCTCATGAGGCCAGGCCTCTGTAGCTAGCTGGATTACTTTCCAGACACAACACCATGTCATTTAAGTATATCATTCCCCTGGGGTCTAAAATTTTTTACCACAGTTAGTTTCAACTTTAAAATATTTTAGTAGCAGGACCCTTTCTGCAAGTATTACCTGGAACTCCCAAATATCAGACAAATAAGAGGAGAGCTTCTCTGGTTGAGGTGAGGTTGAGAGTTCCGATCTCACCAATTTACTCTACTCCTTGCTCCATGAAGTGCTCTCCAAGGTGCTCCCTGGGCTAGCTTCATAGACTTCTTGGATTTCAGGGAAGTGTGAAAACAAATAGACCAGTGGTTCTCCAAGGGTGGTCCCAGAACAAGGAGTATGGGCATCACCTGGGGATGTGTTAGAAATGTAAATTCTCAAGCCCCCATCCCAGATCTACTGAACCAGAAACTCTAGATCTGGGACCCAGCAATCTGTGGTTTATGAGCCCTCCTGGTACATGAGGACCTCTGATGCGTATTAAAGTTTGAGAACTTACCAGAATATTGTATTCAGGAGCTACTGGAAAAAGGCTGAAGTATTGTCCAAGATTAACATTTCTTGGGTGCTTAAATTAACCCAAACTTCTCTGTAAGGTTATTTTCCATTCACCATTCTCTTTTACATGAGTTACAGACACTCTTAAGACACTTTCTTGTACCTGAGTGAGATTATAGAAATCCTCGAGGCAAAGACACAACTTTGTAATGGCCCAAGTCCTTCTGAATTGATTCAATATCAGGAGGCTGAGGTGGGAGGATCGCTTGAGCCCAGGAGGTCGAGGCTGGAGTGAGTCATGATTGCACCATTGCACTCCAGCCTGGGTGACAGAGTGAGACCCCATCTCGAAATAAAATAAGTAAACAAATAAACAAATCACGGGGACAAGTAGGGTTCCTACCCTTAATTCATTAGGCAGAAATAATGAAGTTCCTCCTAATTTTTCTTGACAAAAAGACTTCAGGCTGATCTCATTTCACAGAGGTCAGCCCCCTCTCTCCTGAGAGGGTATTATTTTAAAAATAAATAAATAAATAAATTTTTAAAAGACTTGAGGTCTGAAGCTCATAAAATGATTATCAAGCAAACGAAGCCAGACATAAAAGAGTACATGCTGAACAATTGCATGTAGAGAAGGTCTAAAGACAGAAAACACTAATCTCCAGTGAAAGAAGTTAGGATAGGTGTCTTTGAGTTCTGGGGAATGTTTTGTTTCTTGATTTGGATACTGTTTACAGGAATATGTTTACTTTGCAGAAATTCTTCAAGTTACATATGATATGGGCACTTTTCCTGTATATTTGATTTACTTTAATACAAGAGTTTAAAAATGGCACTGGATCCGTTACAGCAACAGAAAATGGACTTAAGACAAAAAAAAAAAGAAAGAAAAAAAATGGCACTGGGTCACCTGCAGAGCAAGTGGGTAATGACACTGGTGCGTTCTGGGCTACATACTTTCAGAGGATCTGGGCCTTCATTTCTGGGTGTGAAACATACATTTGGAGGAAACACAGCTTTCTGGTACCAGGTCTACTACATTTTGAAAATAAGAGTTGCATGAGGACCATTCTGTTTCTTGACTGGAAAAGGGCCTTTTGGTTGATGGAGTCTCTGATCAGAGTTCCCTGTGGATAGTGAAGAAGTGAAACAGTTACCAATGTGACCTGTAGGCCAGAGTCAGTTTCAGCATCTGGTTACTACAAGAAATGGTAAATGGCAGGGCTCTGGATTTCTAATCAAATTATGCCAAGAAATTGTGGGAAGGAATGTGTAATGGGTGACAGGGCAGTAACACATTGTTTGGTACATGGTTCTAAACTGTATGGGTGGTTAAAGCCCCTAGTTGTGAGTACCCATATTTCACCTGTGCCCTTCTGAGTCCAGATCACATATCCACATACAAGCCAAGTCTCCCAGTCCTACCAGTTTGTGGATGTAAATGAAGTCTCTGCTAAAGAATTAGCTTAGCTGGGCATGGTGGCTCACACCTGTAATCCCAGCGCTTTGGGATGGCAAGGCAGGTGGATCACCTGAAGTCAGGAGTTCGAGACTAGCCTGGCCAACATGGTGAAACCCCATCTCTACTAAAAATACAAAAAATTAGCTGGGCATGGTGGCAGGTGCCTGTAATCCCAGCTACTCAGGAGGCTGAGGCAGGAGAATTGCTTGAACCCAGAAGGCGGAGGTTGCCGTGAGCCAAGATCACGCCATTGCACTGCACTCCTGCCTGGGTGACAGAGCGAGAGTCTGTCTCAAAAAAAAAAAAAATTAGCTTAAATTTTACCAGTTCTTGCCCATCTGCTCATCTAGGAACTCCAGCCCATATGAAAAATAACCCGTTTGTGTTTGCAAGTCCCCAGTAGGTCACAAACCAATCTGTTTTCACCATCTTCCATGTTCTTCCTTACTTATTCTGGGCTCCTATCTTTGTGTACATTGACCATGAAGCTGTTTCAGAACTAGTTACCCCTTCTCTCCCCACCTCAGCCACTGCTGTATTTGTGCCCACTGTGGAAATATTGGTGAAAGTGCCAAGGGTACTACGTCCTGATATCCCTAAAGGCCCTAATTGTGGAGGTGCCTGATCATGTGCCAGACATTCTCAAACATATGTGGATCTCAGTTTCAGCTCAAGGTTAACACATACCTGCTAAATACATGATGCCTTGGGTCCCACGATGGTATGATCTGAAGGCAGGCCCTGGCTACTGTTACATCCTATGTCTCAATTTGGGGATTAATGATTGGTAGAGGCATAGGGCTGGCTTTGAATGGCTGCCCTGTTGCTAAGGGACAATGCTGTTTTCCAGATAGAGGAGGTGTGAGGTTCAATTAGGAAGTGCCGGGCACAGCTGCTCCCTCTGGCGGTCTGTGCCTTCCGTCAGCGGAGACCAGGAGGTCAGCTTCAGCAATCTCGCATGTTCATAGCTCTCAGTGAGTTCCTCTTAGAACTACTATTGAGTGCAGGGTATTTAAAACCATTTTCTGTATCGGACAAACCCAAAATGAGGAATGCGCTGTTAAAAATGTGAATGCCATACAAGATGAAGAAAGGTTGTGGAAATGTTCCAGATTAAAGGAGGCTAAAGAGAGATAACAACTAAATGCAGTATCTCACCCTAGACCAGATCCTGCAATAGAGTGGGAAAATGCTATATGGGACATTACTGGGTCAACAGACAAAATTGGAATACAAATGGTAGATTAAAGTATTGTATCAATGTTAAATTTTCTGAAGCTCTACTGTAGTGATGTGGGGATATGCCTATTCTTAGGAAATGCACACTGACATATTTAGGCATGAAAGGCCATAATATATGTCATTATCTTCATATGGTTCAAAAATATACACACCCCCACTTATAAAAGATTGCACATGTGCAAATGATAAGAAAAATAAGGTAAAATTCTCAACAGGCAAATCTGGTAAAGACCATACAGATGCTCTTTATACTATTTTTTTTATAACTTTTCTATAAGTTTGAAATGATTTCCAAATAAAAATGTTTAAAATGTTAAAGGTCAGTTTCTGTGCAAGCAGTCAGGATCTGGTGACACAGGCCTGCCTGAACTCTTCCCCTGGCAGAGATGAAGAATGAGGACATGGCTGTGTCCTACCAGGTAGGGCTACCAGACCCATCCCAAAAGGTAGTCAGACACCCTGCATGAAGTTGCCAAGTGCCATTTAAAGCCACCCATCTCTTGATCTTCCCCATCCTATTAAGACACCAAAAATAATAACTTTTTACATTTTCTCCTGAAAATTATGAGCCCTGGGTGTTAATGAAATCTTGGTTATGAAAGGAAAGTGTATTGGTTCATTAACTCATCCATCCATCCATCCATCCATCCATCCATTCATTCATTCATTCAGTAAATGTTTTGAATACCTACTTACTATGTGATGGTAAGTAGTAAGCTAGGGGACTGAGAATGCAGCCCAATGTACAAGAGGAGACACGACTCCTGTCCTAAAAAAGCCTATGAGATAGTTGTGATGCACCCATAGCCACATAAACATATATTTCCAAATGAGTTTACCATGAAGTAGACTTGGGAAGCCATGGGGAGCCTAGACTTTTACCAGAGCCAGTGGATCCAAGCCCCATGGATCTGATACACATTCAATTCCCACTCCCAGGATTTTCTATGTAATAATTGCTTTTGTACCTGATGCTGATGAGAGAAGGACTCATAGTGCTTACTCCATCCTGGGTTCATCCTATCTGTTTCAGCTTAGCTCTCTGCCGGCTGCTCTGCCCTGTCAGGATCAGGGAAGGGGCCAACAACCCACTCTATCAATATCCCTGGGCTGATGGGCCAGTGAACTTTGGAAAACAGTCTTTCTACTGATCTGTGCCTGTGAGTAAACATAGCAACTGAACCCATAATGTTTTTAGAAGACAAAGACCACCAAATTTCCTTGTATACAAGCCTGGCAGCCTACTGGCCATGAGAGTCCCATCACTGGCATCTGAATCATGAAAGCAATATTACTGTCCTCCAAAAGGACAGAATAATGACCTTATGGGACAGTTGTGGGTCTTCCCACCCCCAATCCCAGGTGGCACCCACTGTGATGCCCTGTACTCAAGGGACAAAAGTGGAGTTCACTGGCTTGGTGCTCTAAATAGACAGCATTGGGGAGGGAGTTGTGAAGAGTGTGTGACTGCATGTGACATGATGTGTGTCCCTTCTGTCCAGGGGTCTCAGGTGGGACGAACGCCCACCTCTGATGCATTCTGGGCCTGGTCCAAAAAAGTTTCAGGTTTGGATCCAACAAACGTTTACTGAATCCCTACAAAGTTCCAAGCCTTTTACTTTATACTTTGACACATTTTTATATCATTTAATCTTTAACAATAATCCTTTAAGGTAGGAATTATCTGCATTTTACAGATGATAAAACAATCGCAAAGAGGTTCACTGATTTGCTCAAGTATATCATACAGCTTTTTTTTTTTTAAAAAAAACACACACACTATACTCTTAGCCGAGGCCTGTCTGCGTTGGTTGCTTATCTTACAGCATTTGTTGTCTTCTCTACTTTTGGAGCAACTGCTCCCCTTATACAAGCCCCCTTATTTCCTCTCCTTTTCACTAGCCCAGGTGGGCTTTTCTTGTTTTAATACTGCATTTAATAGCACAAAAAATCACGAGTACAAAGAAACTGGCAAAGGTGTTTGTCAATGATATCCCTGCCTCCTCCACTTTTCTGCTTTCATACCCATATATGTAATGGGCTACATTTTTTAGAAACTTTTCTTTTCCCCCCAAACATATAACTGTTATGTGATTGGTCAATTGAAGCTGAAACACCCATGGAGAAAGATGTTTTACAGTTACAAGGGCACACCCCCCCCACACCACCCCCCTCCCCCCCACACTTTCCCACACAACCTTTTGGAGGAATATAGGATATGTACCAGTGTCAGCACTTTCCTGCTCCTGCCTTCCTCACCCAGAGCATTTCTGCCATTTAATTTCCCTTTCATCAACTGCTTAGACTAGAGCCTCTTCTCCCTCCCCTTCTATTTCTCTTCAAATCAGGACCTTTTGGACACTGGGTACTGTTCAATTCTTACTCTGTCAGGCCCATGGGCCATGGTCATGTAGGTCCTTTAGATCTCGATGCCAGTTGTAGTGTTGGTGTCGTCATCTTTCATTGCAGGTAGGTCTGTGTGTCACCTCAGTAGGCTTGCGTGTTCATTTCTTTCACTTTTTCTGACTCATGTTCCAGCACCTGTTTGTGATAGAACAGTAAATACCCTTCACTGTCCAGTACGTCCTTAATACTGGCTTTAGTGATGACGGCATCATCACACTTGAACCACTGGTCCTTGTGGTGCCGGATGAAGCTGGTATAGTGGCCACTCTCCAAGGTTCCTTGGTGATTAACCACAGCAAACAAGGAATACTTATTTTCATTGTTTCCACTATTGGTTGGCAGCTGCAATTGTCCATTCATTCTGCTCTCTTTACTTGAGGCCATAAACGGTGTCATATCCAGCTCCAGAGGAAAGGAAATGTATGTAGTGATCTTGCGCCTCTGTTTGGCTGAATGTTCAAACCGTTTGAAATGAAAACAGGCAACGACAGGTAATTTATTCATCGTGAGCTGTTTGGTAGATTCCTGGTAGCTTTGGCAACTACCACATTTAATTTTGGCACTGCTTCCTAAGTGCTCTGGCCTTGTAAACCTCCGCAAGCAGTCCGTGAGGGTGGTGATTCCTGGTATGTGGCTTTCCCCATTCACACTGCTCTCCCTCCCCGGGCTCATGGGCCAGAAGGAGGTGCAAGAGCCAGGCAAGTCCAAACTAATGTCCCAGCATGGGTCTATCGTGGTGGAGACGCCATGGCAGGCTTGACAGGTGACATCAGACTGCAGGCCACCTGTGAAGATTTGGTCTATGATGCAGTTACAGTGGTTGGGATTGTTGGCCGCCTTCCCGACATCATCGCCTTTGCAGTGCCTGTGCAGGACATCTAATGCCGCAATGAGGAACTCATGGGCATCCTGTTGCCTGTACCCTGCTAAATGGCGGGCATGTATCCATACCAGGTGCAGTAACTTATAGGGCACATGAGGAGACGGGTTTCCAGAATACAACTCGCGAAACAGTGACGACATCTCACAGACCAGACACAACTCAGGACTCGGCATCTCACATCGGTGCCTGTCAGAGAGGAAGAAATCTCTCAGTATCGGAGTGTGGGTGAGGGCCTGGACAATGCAGTTCATAAAGCACGTGTTGCCAAGATTGATGAGTCCTCTTAAACCGATCGTAAAGCTGGAGGTGATTCTTCTTCTCCTCGGGTTGTGCCCTAGCAGTTCTAATTCTGGTCTGGTTGTTTCCCAGGTTGGGAATTTCTCACCGAGGCCTGGCACTGAACATTGCTGGTGAGAAACCTCTGTTGAGGTGGAGGCTTGTAATTTCAAAGCTTCTCCTTGCTCTTCTTTGGCAATTTGCTCAATGTCTTTGTCATATACATAGTCCTTACACATAAAGCAGTATATACCTCCGTAATACAGGTCTACGGCTAAGTTGTGTTGTTTCGTCTCAGCGTGCTCGTGAATGTGTTTCTCCGTGAAGCAGCCAAAGAAGACACAGGAAAGGCAAGAGTGGAGTCTGTTCAAATGGGTGCCACACACATGGCAGATGCACGACTTTGCCTTGCTTTTCCTGGTCTCTGGGGTTCCACACCACACGAAGCACTGGTAGATAACCCGCAGTTCCTGCCTCCAGTTCTCTCCCACCTTAAAGCTGTTCACGTGGGAACAGCCTGGTGGCCCCACGGCAAAATCCACATCCAGGCATCCGCCCCCAGGGCCGCGCCGGGGCCGGGGCCGGGGAGGGGGCCGGGGCCTAGGCTGCGGCGGGGTACGGAGCCGGGTCTGGGGCCGGGGCCGGGGTCGGCGGCGTGGGGCACGACTGCGACGCGGAGAGGGATCAGGGGGCCGCGGTGGGTCGGAGGGAAGGGTGGGGGGAGGAACCTCGTCGCTGCTGCCGCCACCGCCGCTCCGCGCTGGGTTCTCATCCTCCAGCTCCTGCTTCGGCTCCTGCTCCGCCTCCCGGATCGGCTCGGGTTCGGGCTCCAGCTTGAGCTCAGCCCGGGGACCCGGACCCTCCGCCGTCTCCACCTTCCCCGCCGTGTCCACCTTCTCGGTGGCGTCCACCTTCCCCGCCGCCTCCACCTTCCCCGCCGCCTCCGCCTTCCCCTCCACCTTCGCCTCCGCCTCCACCTTCCTCTCCGCCTTCTCCGCCGTCTCCGCCGTCTCCGCCTCCTCTACCTCCTCCGCCTCCTCTGGCGGCGGCTCCTCCCCCTGCTCGCAGGGCTCGGGCGGCCACTGGGCGTGGCGGCACGGGGGCCACGCAGACCTGGGGTGTCCCCCGCCCGGCCTGAGGGAGCGCGGTGGCTGTGGCAGCTGGACCCAAAAGGGACTTTCACTGAAGGAGGCGGCGGCGGAAGCAGGCGACGCCCCCGGGAATCCTCCCGCCGAAGCCCCCTAGTGGAGGCCGCTTCTGTAGCCAGGCCCCGTTTCCTTTAATTCAATATTTCGCAAACTTGCTTGTTCACGAGAATCACGTGGGGAGCGTGTTAAAATTACAGATTCCTCGGCTCCACCCGCAGGCCTACTGAATCAGAATCTCGAAGGGAGGTACTCCGGAACCTGTATCTCTAACTAGGGCCCCAGAGGCTGCTTATGATCAGGCAAGTTTGGGAAACACAGCTCTAATTCATTGAGACTGGCGGGAAGGGGGGCGGGGACCGCGCAGTCTCTTTAAGGAGCTTCCAGCTCTCGGCTCCAATCGCTGCTCTGACCCCCTTCATCGTCTCCTCCCCTCTCCTCGTCTTTCCCGGGTCTATGCAGGCTTCCCCCAGCCGCTGCGGGGCCAGGCGCCGAGCGAGTGCCAAGTCCAGAAGTGTTTCTGAGGCCGTGAAATGTCCGCTCTGAGGGGGGTCCTGAGGAGCGCAAGCAGAAACCGTGACAGGCCATCATTTCGGCAGCCGAGCCTGCCTCCAGCCCCATCTCAGTCTCCCCTCCCACCCCAGGTCTTGCCCTTCCCGAAAAGGATGAAGCTCCAGCTGCAGTTCTGGGGAGGGTCTGGGCTCCCAAGGCCGCTGGGCGTGGAGAGGCACGTCCCTGGCCCATCTTATCAGCGCTCTGCAGTCTGGGCCTGATCCTTGCTTCCTCCTGGGCTCCCAGGGCCACGGGTGGGTTGATGGCTTGACAGCCGGCCTCCTGGTCCAGCGGATGCTAATCAGCCCGGGGGCACAATCCAGCCTTTCTCTCCAAGGCAAGCAGGAGGGACGACACACGACAAGGCCATCCCTACAGCTGGCACCTCCCCTACAGCTGAGAGGGGGCCTAAACTACAGGACACAACCCCACGACCCTTAGGCCCTGGCAGCATCACTGGGTGGGCAGCAGGTAGAAGTGGAAGGAAGCCTGTGGAGCTGCCAGCAGGGAGGGGGGTCGGGCATGGGGCTGAGGGGCCTCTGGGAACCCCTGTGCCAAGGGACTGCTGGCACTGGGCAGCAGCACCCCAAAGCCCACGAGGAGTGTGCCCAGAGCAAGTGGCTTAGATCTTGGGCATGGCTTGGGGGTGCCGGGCTGTAGCTGCTGGTCCCAGAGAGTGCAGCCCATGGCAGGCTTCAGGACATAGATAGGGAGAGAGAGTGTGTTCTAGGAAGAGCCCAGTCCCCGAGTCCTGGTGGTGGCTGGCCATGGCCTAGTGCCCGCTGTCTGGCTTGTGTGGCTGTGCTGCCTGACTACACCCTATAGCAACATTCTCCTTGCTCGCCACTGGACATCAAACCTCCACCTAGCCCCTTCTTTCAGGAAGGGAACAGGGAGGCCTCCTAGGATTCGCAGCAGGAGTTGGTCCTCAGGAATCAAGAGCCCTTGAAAGGACAATACCTGGCTCCAATACAGCTGAGGGTCGCCCTGGGCCCTGCCCTTCCTGAGTCAGCTCTTGCTTCAATTCCTTGAAGCACCCTAGCATCCTTTCAATAAATGCCTGCCCTTTGTGGCCTGCAACCAGAGGAACTGCAACTAGCACACTCACTGAAGAAATCCTGCTGCTGCTGCTGCTGCTGCTGCTGCTGCTGCTGCTGCTGCTGCTAAAAACAACCAAGGTCATAGAAGAGGGGGTGGAGGATACTCTCATCCCACCTCCCAGATTGATAACAAAAAGATCTAATAACCTCTGTGTACCTGGGGCTGTCTACCATTGAATATTAGCCATGGTAACTTGTTGACTTAGTGATGAACTTCCTGCAGAAGCCCATAGGTCCACCTGGACTCTGCCCAGGCCAGCGTGTTCTGAAAATGGAGGGCTCTGTCACCATTCACTCAACAAATGTTTATTCTGCACTGATCAAGGGCCAGATGTACTAAGAGCTGGGGACGCAGCACTCCAACTTACCCCAGGCTACTGAAATCAGAGATGGCTTCTGCAGAAGACACACTAAGGAAAGTTCATGTCACTAGCAGAGAAGAGGCACCAGAAACAAAAAATCAAAAACAAAAAAATACCAGAAACAGTTTGACATTTGATTTTTTTTTAAGTAGTCCTTGTGTGAAAAATCAGAACTTTGTTGTACTTCCTTACATTCATTTCCTGATTACATGATGCTTTTGTTTTGAATTACGTGTGGAGGGTGTCACCAAAATCTTTAGATGCTTTGTGCTTATGTGGATCTGGACCCAACCCCGGGCAAATGTTACCATTTCTGCCTCACAAAGATCTGACAGAATGCAGACGGTAGAGGCTATCCTTAGGAGAGACAGCTCCTCTTCGCAGTAGGTACACCTAGGTGATAAATCCAACTCTGACCACAAGGTGGCAAACAATAAATGACAATTTCTCATATTTTTTGTATGTTTATATAAAATACTTGCTAAAAATATTTAGAAAAACGTGTGCTCCACACATTTTTGGGTTATCTGACATTTTGCATCATAAATGTCAATTGGCTATAAATAATGTAATTTGTGACAAATGTTAATATTCAAAAATAAAACTGTTATGTCACTAACTACGTTCACATGAATCTGGTGAAACCTAAATACCTTAGTGATTTGAGAGCCACCATCATGTTTTAAAAATTTATAAGTGAGCTCTTTTTTGATAGTTGGAAGTTGTACATTTTTCCTTTTCTCAGTTCTTAATTCAATTCTATTTTTTCAACAGAATTTTGTCTCAATAATTGTCTATTTTTGTGCTTGAAATGTTTTTGATTATCCTATTTCTCTGCAGCAAAAATGTGCATATATTTTTATATTAAATGCTCTTTAAATGTTCCTCTGATTATAAGGCTTTAAGTGTTGTTTAAAATTTTGCTCTTGTTTATCGTGACAATTAGTATTAGAATAAAATGGATCAAAACATTGTGAATATATTACCAATTTTGATAGGCAATTATTAAACATAAAACAAAAGTTCATTGGAGACAGATAGGGCTTTTTTCAAAAAAAATTAATGGGTGTATCCATGGATAAACATTGCTTTTTGCTAGAATGAGATAGGCTTCAGCATCAATTCTCTTCCTATTTTTTGTCTGGTTAAATGTTAGCACACAGAAACCTCATTTATACGAATAAGTGAATAGGAATGGACATTTTGTTTTAGTAATGCATGCAAGTCTTTGAATTCCTTTGGAGATATATATGGGGGAAATTATACAATGATTTATCTTCAACATTATTTCTCATTATTTATCAGCTGATAACTTCATTGGGTTTTCCTTCAATTCTATTGGAAGCAAACAATTGAAGACTATCTGAGTTGCAAAATGATTTGATTCCCATTCATTTGTTAGAGCAAGTTGTTTGTTTACTATCATCAGCAGTGTTTGGAATTGCCTGTCTAGTGCCCCGAGGATTTTACATGGCAGGGCAGTGCTCCCAGGTAAGATTCAGGATAGGTAAAAGATATGCTTTTTCTTTTGTAAAGTGCAAAAGGGACCATTGTGAAAGGGGATTTAGAAAGAGTACCACCTTGATTCCTAGTGTTTTCTCTGGCAGATCGATTTTAAAAGACAGCACAAGAAATTTGAGGAGTAGAAATTGATCCCCTTAAAACTCCTATACTCCAGGGTGATGCACATTCCACTTTAAAAGTTGCTGGTTCATATTTATTATTATAAAAGTAATATAAACAATATTTGTGTTTTTTAATAAAAAGGTATAGAAGGCATAACATAGAAAGTTAAAGCTCTTCTCCCCCCCGCCAATCACACCCATTTTTATTTCCCTAAGATAACTACTTGTTAGCAGTTTCACGTTTATCCTTTAAGAAATTGTCTATGCAAATGAAAAAAGTTTTATACATGCAATTGTCCCTCAGTATCCGTGGGAGATTGGTTCCAGGACGCCCCATGGATACCAAAATCCATAGATATTCAGGTCCCTGATGTAAAATGTTGAGTAGTACTTGCATATAACCTACATACAGCCCCTCATATATTTTGAATCATCTCTAGGATACTATGAATCATCTCTAGGTTACTTTTTCTATAATACCTGATAAAATATAGATGTTATATAAATAGTTGTCATACTCTATTGTTTAGGGCAGCAATCCCCAACAGTTTTGGCATCACCAGGGACCAGCTTTGTGGGAAGACAATATTTTTATGGGGGATGGGGAGGGGAGAGAGGGGCTCTGGAGACGGGGGTGATGGCTTCTGGATGAAACGGTTCCATCTCCGATCACCAAGCATTAGATTCTCATAAGGTGCGCGCAACTTAGATCCCTCCCATGCGCAGTTCACAATAGGATTCGCGCTCCTATGAGAACCTACTGCCACTGTTAATCTGACAAGAGGAGGAGCTCAGGCCATAAGTCTGGCCTCCTGCTGTGCGGCCCCATTCCTAACAGGTGGCCCCAGGCTTGGAGACCCCTGGTTTAGGGAACAGTGTCAAGAAAAAACATCTGTCCCTGTTTGGTACAGATGCAACCATCCATTGTCTTCCTGAATATTTTTGATCTGTAGTTGAATCCCACGACTCGGAAGCCATGAATAGGGAGGGCCAACTGTATTTCTTTTTAATGAAATAATTGTACTGTAATATATAGAAGTTCTCTCCTAACTTATCTACACACCCAATGCAATGCCAGTAAAAGTTTCCAATGAGTTTTTTGGGGTAGACTTTAGAAAGTGATCCTTAAATTACCATAGAAGGCTAAAAGGGATTTTCCCCCTTCCTGGTTTCTCTTTCTTCTTTCTGGAAATGAGGACTTAAAGGCTATAGCTGATAGCCATTTTGCAACCAATCATGATGGAAAGACCAAAAAGCTGATCACCTCTGGACCTATTTTTACATGAGAAAAATATATATCATATTTTGTCAACTCTAAGAGGTACATCTCTGCATGTTTCAACATCCCTGAAATCTTTAAATGACAATTTATTATTATATTTGACAACGTTTTTTTTCTTTCTTGGTGGCACACATATACTGGAGTGTCTCACAGGCAATGGTGTCTTAAGATCAGTGTAATGCTCAAAATGTCATCCTTTTTAAGTCTTTGTTATTTGGATCCTGGTTGTATGTAGCTGAATACAATATTCCTAGGTGATAGCAGGCTTCCTATTTCACTCCTGGTGGAGTTTCAAGTTCTTTTCCAGGCCTTTAAGGCCCTACTAAATCTGGACTTACACACTCTTAGACCTCACTTTTTATCAACTTAGCATTGCCTCAAACAGACTCCATTTATTGATGTTCCTTGAATAAGCTAAGCTGCCTTCTGCTTCCAGGCCTATGCCCTTATTGTTTTTTTCTTTTCTTTCTTTCTTTCTTTCTTTTTTTTTGGAAAGCTCTTTTCTTAGACACCATGACCACATGATATGTTAAATCATCACCACATGATGTATTAAATATTATACACACACACATAATTAACATAAACTCCACGAGAGTAAAATGTTTACCATTCTATTCCCAATGCCTCATTGTCACTTAATGCATAAATATTTGTGAAATGAGCAAATGAATGTTTTCCATAATGCATGAAATCAACCATATTTTCATGTTTATTGATCATTTTGTATTATCTTTTTTGCAAGCTGCCTAGTGACATCCTTTGCCTATTTTTCTTGTGGTTTCTTATTAATCATCATCATAAGTAACACTTGTACGGTACTTGAATTACGCCAAGAACTGTTCTATTAAATTACTTAACCCTCACCACAATTTAAGAAGTAGGTGCTGTTATCAGCCTCATTTTACATGTAAAGAAACTGAGGCAAAGAGAGATTGAGAGACACCCAAGAGTTTGGGCTCTTACCTACTAGCCCGTTGTGTGTCAGAGTCTAGTGTACATACATGTTTTTCCCCATTTATCCCTGGCTGTTGTATTTTACTTTATTTTTACCACATGATGTTTAAGATTGATATGTAAACACGTTTCTGAAACTTTTGTTTATGGATCCTGAATTTTAGTGTCTTATTTTTGTAAAAGTTTTTTTCTGATTATAAAGGAATACAGAAAGGGAAAAGGGCCTGAGACCAAAAAAAAAAAAAAAAAAAAAAAGGTGGGGGGGCTTGATGATTTCAAGAAATGAAAATAAGGCCAGAAGGACTTGAGCTTAGTGACCAAGAGGGAGGAGAGTGGCATAAGTCAAGGATGAGGATAGAGGTGCAGGCAGGGGCCAGATTACCTGGAGCTTTGTAGACAATTATATAGAATTTGAATATTGTCTTAATTGTAATGAGAATCATTTGAGAGGTTTTAAGCAAGGAAATGACATGGGATTTATTGTTTACATACAATAATTATAATCAAATAATAATAGTAATTAACATTTATTAATTGCTTATGATATGCCAGGCAGTGTTTTATATTATAACACCCTGATTGGGTAGGTACTAATATTATTCTCACTATACAGATGAGGAAACTGAGGCACAAAAATTGGCTTACACTTCCTTTTCTAATCACATTCAATTTGCTTACACTTACTTTTTGCTTCTATGCCTCTTCCCATTCAGAATATACGTAATTTCAACAATGAGATGTCTGATGCCTACTTTTTCTAGGCCCCTGATGTCTCACTAGTGGCCTGTAAGTCTTCACCTGGGTAAAGAAAAGGCAGAGAGCAAAGCCACTTAGCACCAGAGCCCCTAGGTCTAAGAGCTAAACAGGTAGACTCCTCTCATCCATTTTGACCATGCCCACCTGCTCAGGCATAGCCATGCTGCCAGGCCATTCATGATGACCAAGGGAGTCAGCTCAGCAACCCCTGCTACCATTGCAGCAGGAAATGCCTTGCATCCTGTAATCCTATAGCCATATCAGCAATCAGAGAACTGAGGAATGGGGTCATTAGGATCAACCACAGGCTTCCAGGAGATTCCAGCCCTACAGAAGGAAGAAGCAAGCCTAGTGGTATGGAAGAGGCAGGGAATGGAGGAGCTCAAGGCTTCTTTTAAGCACACATCTAGCCCTAGGTAGCCTGCACCCATGTGATTCCAATGGCACAGGCCCTTCTCTGGCTGAAAGAAAGAAAAGGCTTAAAGAGAGAGCAAAGTCATGCTTGTAAGGGATGACAGCAATGATGTAGGTTATACTGCATCATACCCCGGCCAGTTATTTCCCCAGTTTTCACCACATAGTGCCCGCAGCTGGTCTGTTTCTTAGCATCCCTCAGTCTTCAGTACCTCTGACTGTACCCTTTTAGAATGATGCCCCATTTGACTTATACTGTTGATTCTCTACCTATCTGCATTACATGGGCTCTGTATCAGCCTCCTGCATGCTGGCACAACACCTGGCAAACTGCCTATCTATCTTGCCCCTCCCTTTTAGGAAAACCCTGGAATCCCTAAATCTTTGTCCAGTACTGGAGGTTAGCCCTGTGGGATATAGCTTGGCCCTGGGCCTGAGCTTAGACAGAAGCACAACGCAGAACACATTTTGCAATTTTACTCAACAAAGTTTGGAATCTGACTTCTTGTGCTTGTCCTAAATGCCTCTTTCAAGTTTGAAGAGTGGGGAAAGGTATATTGCACCCAAATTGGCAGATAAAAATTTCAACCACACTTTTAATTCTTTTTCCAAATATTAATCCTTTTCAAACCACAAAAAGCAATACAAATAAAATTATATAACCTCAATAGAAGGAAATTCAGCAATGTCTAGCACAATTACATGTGTATTCACTATTTGACTCAGTAATCCCACTTCTAGGAATCTAACCCAAAGGTACAAAATGACATATGCACAAGATCATTCATTGCACGAGGTCACACAATGTTATTACTATGTATAATAACAAAAGACTGAAGGAAAAAAATGTCCACCCTAAGGGAGTAGTTGAATAAATTGTAGTGGAGCCATGAAATGAAGTACTATGGAATGAGACAGATTTCTATATAGTGAAATTAGTACTAACCACTGGAATATATTGTTAAGTGGACAAACCAGGTACAGATCACTATATATAGTATGCTACCCTCAGTGTAAGAAAGTTGGGGAAATACAAATATTTACAGAAACATTTACTTGCATCTTAAATGGAACAATGGAGTGTAAAGTAATTTAAATTATTACTTATGGGGGATGGAGGAAATAGGGTGGAGGGAACAGGCAAGAAAGTGAGATGTTTCTAAAGTCCTTTGTTTTACAGCTTTGGCTTTAGAATCCTGTAAATTAAAAAGAAAAAAAAATCCCTAAAAGCAAATGACCCTAACTGTGTAGCAAATTGGTAGTATAACCACACAGAGAAAATGATTATTTCAAGTAACCCTAGAAACAACGTTTTGACTATACATCTCCCATGGGATATACCCTAAAGAAAAAAGGAGCCGTGTTCAGTAGTCTTTTGCTAGTAGTATTACTGGTATTGTTATTTTGAAACTGTTAAATGTATGTTGTAGGATAAAACAAATAAGTATTATGATAATGTTGTCAGGAATCAAGGTTTTTAACATAAAGTAAGTAAAAGCATGCAGTTATAAAATTTTTAAAAATCTGCAGTCTTTTAAAATACAAATATCCACATGAACTTATAATTTATTTTCCTCTTCTAAAAAGTACGTATTTCCTAGTTCTGTCCACTGAAAAGACATAACAGAATGGTCTCTAAATATTATTTCCTACCAAAAGGAGCCAATCCTCCTTAGAGAAATAATTGTTTTCAGGTCTGTAACAGGAAAAATACAAAATGAATCTGGAATATCTTGGTTTGCTAGAAAGAAAATGAGATATCAAAGACTAATGGAGTTATGTCAAAAGAACACAGGAACCATGATGAAGGGGTTCTCACTTGCCTATATTGGGACAATAAAATCATTTAAAAGTACCTGCAGTTCATGAAGCATCAAATGTACAAAATACATGAGTTCATAATGACATTTAAAAACATTGGTTACCCCTGAGTGATACTAGGGCAACAAATCATTATTGCAAAAATTTAATAAAGAGAAAAATCAAGAATTTATGTCACCTTTCCAGTATGAACTGTATTTCAGGGTAACCAAATAGTTAAAGACGTTCTTCTGTATGCAACAATTCCAAATAGCAAATGCAGGAGAAATTGTAGAATTAGTATATCCCTCTTTGCAATCCCTAATGAAATAATAGATCCAGGCCAAGGTTGCTTAACCCTGGCACTATTAACATTAGCAGCTAGATAATTATCTGGGGGCTGTCCTATGCACTGAAGGATTTTTAGCAGCATCTCTGGCACCTATCCACTAGATGCTAATAGCGCTCCCCCTCTGCCACCCCCACCAACCAGTCATGACAATAAAAAATATCTCCAGATGTTGTCAAATATCCCCTGACGGACAAAATTTGAGAACCACTAATCTAGAGCAATGATCATGAATAGATAAAAAAGATTAGGTAAAATAATTATTGGGAACTTTACAACGGAGGGATCAGGTTGATACCACCTGAACCTATCAATCAATTTTAGCATCACTGAGTGGAAGAGCTACATATTATGTGCTTCCTGATATGATATAATAGGAAGCATGCAACATCACCTGTGATGTGTTGATAATGACAAAAATATAAATTGAACCTAAATCTAATCAAATGTCTAGCTCTCTAATCCCCAGTTTATGGTGAATATAGGAGATAGAAGAACAAGTTTGATGTTAACACTTGGAAATAATCAGCCAAATCCAGAATGTGGGATATTTTACAGGAAAAAATGACTTGATTAACTACCATATACAATGCTACATTTGGTTTGGATCCTATTTTTTAAATCAACTTCTTAACACAATCAGGGAGATTTGAATGTGAATTGGTTTTAACTATATTTAGGAAATATTATTAAATAGAAAATTGTGACAATAGTATTGTAGTTATGTAAAAAATATTTTTCTGTTAGTGATGCATACTCACATTGAGTGAAATTATATAATATCTGGATTTGCACTTAAAAGACTCCACCAAATCTTGGGGTGAGGAGGATAAATGAAAGAAGATTTGCAAAATGTTGAAAATTGTTGAAGCTGAGTAAACAGGGTTCATTTTACTTATCTCTCTACTTTTTATGTATATTTAAATCTTTCCATAATTAAAAGACTTTTCAAAACAGAGCAATGGAATTTCTGTTTCTAGAAAGATATAGTAGGTGTATTTTCCCTATTCTACCTGCTAAGTACAATTATAGACCCTGGATATTGTATATAACACAAATATAAGAAGACTCTGAAAAGTAGATAGTATCAGGCAGAGAGCTATAGACCTCAGAATGACACAGGAATGACACAGCAGTAAGTTCCCTGAGGGTGTTTTTTCCTCTTGTATCCTGGACTGGGTGCTGGAGAAGCTGATAACCTGGAATCATCAATGAGCATAGACCAAAAATTTTAAAAAAGCTTTAAGTCTTAAGAAAAACTCCTGCTCTCTCTAAGCAAAGGAACAGTAAAGGGGCAACTTTTCATGACAGAAGAGTTTTAGGTAATAATCACCACTCTTCTCCAACCAAACACCACAGAAAAAATTGCGGTACCACTCATGCCAACAGAGGCCAAATGGGAAACTTGGACTTCCACCCTTGCCAGGCTATTACAAAGTGCTCAAAACCCCCCATCACAAAACTAATTTGCTCTGGGTGATAACAAGCCCCCTCTGACACAGTGTCAGTGGAGACTACACGGGAAGCCTGGAATTCCATGGCCACCTGGAAATAAGGAGGGAGTCCCTCCTTTTTTACCCAGTGGGGTGATATCAGAGGAGGCCTAGTGGAAAATCAGCACTTTCACGACCAGCCAGCAGTTACAAGCACACCCTCCACCATTACCACCTTGGTGTCACTTGAGGACATAAGGAACCATAACAAGGTATCCCCATCCCTCTCGACCTGGGTGCTATCAGCAGATGCACAGTGGGGAACATGAACTCCCACCTTGCCAAGGAGTAATGAGGAGACCCTCCTCCCAGTATCAAAGGAGGCTGAATGGAGAACCTGGACTTCCACTCCACCTGGCAGTAATGAAGTGGCACTCCCCTTTCCCTGTCAGACCAGTGTCAGAAGGAGCCTAATAAAACAGAATATCCGGAGTCTCATAACATAACACTACAAATACCCAGGTTTCAATTGAAAATCATTCATATAAAGAGCCATTCTCAAATGAGAAAAGACAATCAAGAGACACCAACAACAAGATGACACACATATTCATAAAGATCCTTCAACAATAAATTACAAACATAATCAAGACAAATGAAAAAGTATAAAGCCTCTGCAAATAAATAGAAGATGTAAAAAGAATTAAATGGATTGTTTGGGGGGTGGGTGTTCATATGTTTGTTTGAGATGGGTCCTCACTCTCTCTCCCAGGCTGAAGTGCAGTGGTGCAATCTCAGCTCATTGCAACCTCTGCCTCCCAAGTCCAAGTGATTCTCCTGCCTCAGCCTCCCAAGTAGCTGGGATTACAGGCACCTGCCACCACGCCCAGCTATTTTATTTTTTGTATTTTTAGTAGAGATGGCCAGGCTGGTCTCGAACTCCTGACCTCAAGTGATCTGCCCACCTCGGCCTCCCAAAGTGCTGGGATTATAGGAGTGAGCCGCTGCACCCAGCTGGATTTTTTAAAACTGAAAAACATGATGACAAATTTTAAAATGTAATAGATGGATTCAATAGTAGAATAAAAGGGACAGAGGAAAGAATCTGCGAACTTGAAGATAGAAAAATAGAAATTACCCAGTATGAATTACAGAGAGAAAACAGTCAAGAAAAAAATAATAAACAGACCTCGAGAACATATGGGACTATAATAAAAGATCAAACATTTGTGTCATCGAAGTTAAAAAAAGAGAGGAGAAAAAAGATGAGGCTGAAAAAGTATTCAAAGAAATAATGGCTGAAAATTTCTCAAAACATAAACCTATAGATTCAAGAAGTTAAATAAGCCTCAAATAGGATAGACACAAAGAAATCCATGTCTGGACACATCATAGTCAAACTTCTGAAAACTAAATCTTGAAGGCAGTAAGAGAGAAACACCACCTTGTCTATAGGGGAAAAAAATTTCTCCTGATCACAGAGAATTTCTCACCAAAAACCATGGAGGCAAGAAGTAAGTGGCACAACATTTTTCAAGTGCTGAAGGAAAGAACTGTCAATCCAGAATTCCATATCTAGCAGAAATACCCTCAGGAATGAAGGGGAAATCAAGACATTCTCAGATGCAGAAAACTGAGAGAATTTGGCACCAGCAAATCTGCCCTAAAATAATGGCTGGGCCAGGCATGATGGCTCATGCCTGTAATCCCAGCACTTTGGGTGGCCGAGGCGGGCAGATCACCTGAGCTCAGGAGTTCAAGACCAGCCTGGCCAACATGGTAAAATCCCATCTCTACTAAACATACAAAAATTAGCCCTGTGTGGTGGCGCACACCTGTACCCCCAGCTACATAGGAGGCTGAGGCAGGAGAACCACTTGAGCCTGGGTGGTGGATGTTACAGTGAGCTGAGATCATACCACTGCACTCCAGTCTGGGCAACAGAGCAAGACCCTGTCTCAAAACAAAACAAAACAAAAAACAAAAAATATGGGTAAATAGATTTGTCTTTTTCCTCTTGAGTTTTCTAAATTATGTTTGATACTTAAAACAAAAATTATAACACTATCTGATGTGGTTCTCAGTGTATGCAGAGGAACTATTTAAGACAATTAAATTATAAAGGAAGTAGAGTAAAGAGAAATAAAGTTCTACACTTCACCCAAAGTGGTAAATTGTGAACACCAGTAGAATGTGATAAGGTCTATATATATAATGTAATACCTAGAGCAACCAATAAGAAAAGTGATACAAAGAGACACACTTTAAAAACATTATAGATAAATAGAAATTCAATTCTAAAAAAGAAAAGTTTGAGTAACTCACATGAAGAGAGGAAAAAGAATAGAGAAACAAAGAACAAATACATCAAACACAAATAAATAAATACAATGTCAGACTTAAACACTAACATATTAATATCAAAAACTGGAAACAAAATTAGCCAGGTGTGGTGGCATGGGCCTGTAGTCTCAGCTACAAGGGAGGCTGAATTGGGAGGACTGCTTGGGCCCAGGAGTTCAAGGCTGCAGTAAGCTATGATCACATCACTGCACCTACACTCCAGGCTGGGTGACAAAACCTGTCTCAAAAAAAAAAAAACCCCACCTGGAAATGACCAAAATGTTCTTTAATAGATGAATGGTTAAACATAATGTGATACATCCATACTATGGAATACTATTCACCAATAAAAGGACAAACTATACACAGAATCATTTGGATAAATCTCAAGGGCATTATGTTGAGTGAGACAAAAGCCATTTGCAAAAGATCACAAACTGTATAATTCAATTTACATGACATTCCTGAAGTGACAAAGTTACAGAGATGGGAAACAGATTAGTGGTCACCAGGGGATAGGGATGGTGGGTGGGAGGGAAGTGAATATGACTACAAAGGGGCAACAGGAGGAAGGCCTTTGTGGTGATGGAACAGTTCTGTATCTTGCTTGTGGTGATGCTTATGAGGATCCACATGTGATAAGATGACGTAGAGCTATACACACAACATTGTTCCAATGCCCATTTTCTGTTATATAAGATGTGACCATTGGGGGAAACTGAGTGAAGATTGCACAAAACAAAACAACTATAATCACTTGAAAAAGAAATGTCAAATAAAAATGGGAGGGAATTGGATTCTCAGCAGTAGTTGTCTACCACATCATTTTCAACTGGAATGTCAAGGGTTTTTTTCTCCTCCTGAATGCAGAGGTTACCAAGTATCTCCAGAGGTTCCAATAAGACTGATCCCAGCCCTCAGGTCTATGTGACACCATATCCTTTGCTGTTCCCCTAGGCAATATCAATAGACTATAGGAAGCCCAAGTCTTCATCCAGGACCACAGCTGTTGGAGTGTCTTAGTTCATTTGAACTGCCAAAACACCTGAGATTGGGTGATTTATAAGCAATATAAACTTATTTCTTGAAGTTCTGGAGGCTGGGAAGTCCAAGATCAAGGTGCCAATAGGTTTGATATATGGTGAAGGTCCTCTTGCTGCATCTTGACATGGTGGAAGGCAGAATGGCAAATAGGACCTAGGCTAGCTCTCTCCAGCCCTTCTGTAAAGCATTAATCCATTCATGAGGGCTCTCTCTGCCTTCGTCACTTCCCCAAAGACCCCATCTCTTAATACCACCACAGTGGGGGCTAAGTTCCAACATGAATTTTGGAGGGGATACATTCAAAACATGGCAGGAAGTAGTCCCAGGTACCCTATGGGCTCTCACTAGATGTATCTCCAAAATAAGGAGACACAGGATCTCTTCTGTTCTCCTTCAGACTATAGGCTTCCAGCTAGATCATAGTTAAATCCCCTCTATGCCAGACTAACTGGTGAATACGATCTTTTCATGTGAACACACACCTTTATTCACACAAGAGTGATTTGTGTAAATTAAATATAACCACCATGTT
Organism: Callithrix jacchus; assembly: GCF_049354715.1. Taxonomy (NCBI): domain Eukaryota; kingdom Metazoa; phylum Chordata; class Mammalia; order Primates; family Cebidae; genus Callithrix; species Callithrix jacchus. Next base: position 50,248,001 of record NC_133524.1, on the reverse strand, counting down.
TCTTATCCTGGTTGGCCCTCTGCCATTTCCTGACCCTAAAGTTGAAACTAGATTTGGGAATTTCTTACATTCTGTGTAAAACAACAACAACCACACACACACACACACACACACACACACACACACACATTAGCAGGGCTTTCAATGTCTCCCAATTTTTTGATGCAGATAAATTGAGCTTTGTTTTATCTTCTATCTTCAGATTGGACACTTACCCCGTACTTAATACTACTTCAAGTGTGGGAAAGGCCACCATTCTGAGGCTTGTATTTTATTTACACTCAGAAGAAAAGGTCCTCCAGCATCAGGACTTATTCTTTTTAGAGGGTAAGGAAGAATTGTAAGTCACAACTTCCTGCTTCTACTACTTATATAAAATAAAAGTGAGCATAATTTTCACCTTTGCTTATAAGGGAAATGTGCTCATAGGCATTTCATCCAAGAATTCATTGAAATGGACATGATCAAATATTGATTTGGAATAAATATAAACTATATATCAATACAATGTAAAAATCTACGTGATTTCACTGAGTGTTTAATGTTACTTGAATCTTGAAAATGTGCATCACTAATATCAGAATCAATTACACCAAAAGGTGGTTCATCCATTCAAATGTAGCAACACCCTCATACTTCTCTGATAACACAAAAACTGATATTTATAAAGTCCTATTGATAGTAGTAGTGGTAGTACTAGTACTGGGAGTAGTAGTTTTAGGAATTGTCTCACATTTAAAGTGACTTAGATTAATTGAAAAAGTGTATTATAAGTGATTAGAGACTCAAATAATATACCCATTGCAATAATGTCTATGTGAACAATAAATATGACTAGGAGAGTACTTCTGAGCCAATTATATAAAGATACAAAAGCAGGGGATGGGACCTAGGCCTCACTAACTTTAAAGAATTTTTTTAGAAATACTATCTTGCTCTTGTCTAGAGTGCAGTGGCATGATCATAGCTCACTGCAGCTATGGTCTTGCACTCAAGCTATCCTCTCACCTCAGTCTCCCAAGTAGCTAGGACAACAAGCATGCCCTACCGAGCCCAACTGGCCCTCACTAAGTCTGTCCTCATTTCTGGATTCTGCCAAGAGGTGAAAAGACTTAGCTTACTTGAGGCTCACACACACTGATATAATGTTCACTGGCTCTCCTTATTGCAGGCAACAACAGACTTCCTCATTATTGAAGACTGACACCTGGCTTACTGTCTTCCAATCCTCTTCTATTTTTGTCATCAATCCTGGTGACTTTACACTCATGTGGATGACCAAAATGGAGGGGAAATTTCTTACCAGTAGCCAGGAATGAGGAGATATGCTTGAGAGAGAGATTGGGACAATTTCTATCATTTATATTTTCCATGCACACAACACTTGAGCTTCCTTTATTTTTTCAAGTGCCCAGTTTAAAGACCTACTTGTTCACTGTAATGGTGGTCCAGGGACAAATAAACAGGCAGTAATACTGAACACAATTGTTATACAAGAGGTCACATATACAACGTATGGCAAAACAGGTGAAGAAAGATGGCATAGGTCAGCCTGGGTTATCAGAAGCTCTGTAGATGAAGTAGCATTTGACATGGGATGAGAAGAAAATGTAAGAGTTTGTGAAGCAGACAAGTAAGGATTTTGGGAGAAGGAAAAGTAAGTGAAAATCCCTGGTCATAAGAGACCTTCTTGGGTATATTTTAAGAAATTGCAGGTAGGTTAGTATGTTAATATTGCCAAGGGAAGGAAATGACAGACTAGGAATCTAAAGCCATAAACTGGATCCAGATCATAAAGGGTCTTGCATACCATGACAAGGAGTTAGCAGGCATTGGGTGACAATAGGAAAACTAGAAGTACTGTACCCTGGAGGTGGATCATTTTGCTTGCAGGCATGGAAGAGGTGGAGGCTGTCCAGTTCATCCTGTTGAGGGCTAGTGATGGCAAGACCCCAAGCAGTGGTTGTGGTCATTTATGGGAAGAACTGATGTTTAGTTCGAACCAAGATTGATGCAGTGTAGAGACTGGGAGAGGAGACTGCCAAGAATTATGACGTAGAGGGGAATTCACCATCCTGGGGGAATTTGGGGCAAAAGATTCTTTGGGTTCTGGTTTAGATCCAGTTGTTCCTAGTCGATAGGCAGGAAAATAGGATTAGATCAGATAGACCTCCCTCTCTCTGCCACTATAGATTGAATCCAAGATTTCTTCATGAGCAACAGTGCGTGGTGGTGACATTTGCTGAGATAGGCAATACAGGCAGAGAAACAGGTTACAGGGCTGGAGAAAGTTGTGTTCTCAGGTCAGTATTTGCTGGCATTGCCCAGGGATCTGCTTATCTACTCTTCCCAGAAGAGGCAGCACTAACCAAACAAAGATTCTCGCAGTACAATTAGACCAGTGCACTCACCTGGGCCCCTCACAGCCTAAGACAGCTTCTGGCCAAATTTCATCTCTGTCCCTCAAATCAAGAGCAGCCCCAACCTGTTCAAGAATATCACCACTGTATCTCAGGCCAAGAAGCATTTACCCAGTCAAAAATTCACCCTGGCTGCTGCTTATTAATATTATTCCAATTATAACTATTATTATCGATATATATATAATTAACACATAATATTTTATATATATATATATATATATATAGAAACTGCAGCACAGATTAGAATTAGCCAAGCTCTGAATCCACAAATAGATCAGGTAAACCTCCCTCCCCCTTCTACCAGAATTGGAAAGACCTCCAACATCTTCACACTGTCGGTACCAGTTTGGGGAGCCATAAATGTGCCAGGAAAACTACTGCCAAGAAATGTGACATAGAGGGGAATTCACCACCCTGCAGGAATTTGGAGCAGAAGATTCTTTGGGTTTTGGTTTGGACCCAATTATTCCTAGTGGAGAGGCAGGAAAACAGGAAGATTAAAAACAGAGAAAGGGATCACATTACCAGAATTCGTGACAAAGCTTTCCCTCTCATTGAGGTTTACAGAAGGAGCATGAACAAACTGAATAAAGTATGGGACAATACTGACCTATTTTTTGTGAACAGATGAAAGTGGCAGGCCAGTCAGTTTCCATTCTAGAGGTCAAAGGACAACAGTTCTAATATACGGAGGGAAAATTGTGGGGAGCTAGAAAGATAGTAAGATGTAGGGCAGAGTGTCTTACTCTAAGAATTAAATGGAAACAATGTATCTGAAAGTGATGAGGTATTTAGGGAGTCCCAAGGCAAGGGACAAACTTTTGTCATTGTGGTGCACCCACCCACAGCTGAGCTCCACTAACAAGGTATGTCTACACATGAAAATGTTAAGGCGACTCAAACAAGGAAGACGGTTTTCAAGGCAAACAACATGCAAGAGGAAGGGGGGACAGAGTAGCCTGGAGACAGCCCCAAAAAGCTGCTCTGCTCACCCACCTACCCACCCTGAAGTGGGATGGACATTTGTCATAGAAAACTTTGAAGTCCAGTTGAGTCCAAGAAAGTTTTCAGGCAAGGGAACATGTCCTAAGAACTGCAAAGTCTTCCAAGTGGCTGATGGAAGTAAGATAAGATATGGGGCAACATACCACTAGAGATAAGAGAAAATTGTAGTGGCCTTTGCTTAGAGACTTGATATGGGGATATGTAGAAGTAGGTCAGAGAACATGTAGCAAGCATCTGAAGATGGGATCAATCAGAAGGCAATGGTGAATTCTAACAGAGACTTTCATGAGAATTGCTGGGAAGAAATTTGCTAGCCTTCACAAGGGTCCTCCAATTGGGATGAAACCCCTAGGCTTCCCAATCCCAGGAATGGCGATAGCCACTCAAAAAAAAAATCCACTTGAAAATTTGGCACTTAGCCCATTATGTTAAATATGGCAACACTATATAACTTTCTGATTATTACAACCCAAAAAAACTAGAAAGTTAAACCAAATGATCAATGGCAACTACTTTCTTTAAAACTGTCTAGAAACAAACTTTTGATGGTGAACTAAAGTCTTGGGGATTATGAACCCCGAGTAGTTACCTCAATAGTAGTTACCTTTTCAGAGAGGAATGGCAGAGACTGGGGAAGAATAAGAGGATACATTTCTTATAAAATCAAACTTATGCTTATCATATGACCCAGTGATCCCAGTCCTACAAATTTACCCAAGAGAAATGGAAATGCATATTCATCCAAAAACCTGAATATGAATGTTTATAGGAGCTCAAAACACAACCCAAACACCCTTCACAGGTGAAAGGATAAATTAACTTTAGTATGTCCACACAATGAAATACTACTCAGCAATAAAAGGGAATGAGCTATTAATACACACAATAATATGGATGAATGTCAAATGCATTATGACGAGTAAAAGAAGCCAGAATCAGGTGGCTACATATTGTATGATTCCATTTATATCACGGAGAAGGCAAAACTATGTGCTAAACATTAGCACTTACCAGCAGCTGGTGGGAGCAGGGAAGAATTACCTACAAATGGGCACAAGGGGACTTTTAGAGGCATGGAAATAGTCTATATTTTGATTGTGGTGGTGGCACAATCAGTTATACACAACTATACATGTTTGTAAAAACTCATAGAACCATATTTCTAAAGAGGGTGAAGTTTAGTGCATGTAAATTATGTCTTAATAAACCTGACTTCTAAAATGTTGGGTTAAAACAATTTTTATCTGATTATCTAAAGAGGGATACATTGGAAAAAGGACCCCAATCTGGTGGGTTCAGGTGTGGACCTAGTTTCAGATCAAGGGCAGGGTCCAAACCAAAACTCCCACATGAACTAACCTATCATTTCTAGAGAACAGTGTCCCTGCCTTTCAGGGAAAGTGGGTATGTCCTGAGGCCCCATGATGAACAATAAAGTTTGCCTGCCTGTTATTGCATCTTATGCATAGGTCTCTGCATCCAAGCGACATGCAAGAAGTTGTTTTGGTTCTGAGCCAAGAATACCCAGAGATTTCTGACCATTTCACCCTCACAAATTTCAAAGAAAGCAGAATTACAGAGTCCCCGGCACATAACTGTTTCCCAAGGCCACACAGGGTTGATGGGAGGAATACAGAAGGAAACAAATATCTGGACTTTCCCATTGAATTCTGGGTATAGGTTTAATTTATTAACATTTCTTCACCTGTAGGCATTGTTTATGAGATAGGAAAAATGGCAGCAGTACCCAAAATTCCACAAGCAGCACCCAAGATTGAATTGGGCTTAAAGTGTATATATCTTAGGAACCTCAAGGGTTTCTTCTTTTCTTTTTCTAACTTAACAGAGTTATCAATCTTCATAATAGGGTATGGAGAAAGAAAAAGCTGCCACAACATAATTAATTTTGATGGAGGAATCAGCTAGATAATAAAATCCATCAAAGGGGTCATGTATTCATACAACCTGAGCTCAAATTGGTATAAGGATTATGGCTACCTCAAACTCTAACAGAAACAAACCCCATTGCTGTTGATGACAGAGAAGAAATGAGGACAACAGTCCAAAAATTGTTGGCTTGGAAGTAGAGCTATTGCCAAGGCTCATCCAGAAACATTTCTGTCTGATTGATTAGAAAACCCAATGGAACTTGGTGAAGGAATATGCTCTATTATTTCAGTTTCAATTTGAGGTTTCAATTTGTCTATAAACCCTTGGCACTAGTAGTACCCTATGACAATTGATTGGATAGATTGGGGAAGCCTCCAACTTCTCCATGGGCAATAGCTATATCAATATCTATTGATGTCTACATCTAACTTATTTATTCTATCATCTAAGTGATCTTGAGAGAGAACTACTAACTGCACAAGAAAACAAATTTTACTTCAAAGATGACTCCTTTGCCCAGGAAAAGCTGGACTGGGGTTTTGGGGACTAGAATCTAAATAAGCTCCCTTGCAAAATTGAATTGGATCTAGGAGGTTGAAATTCTGGCCTTTGGGCTTCCAGAACAACAATCTAACTTCGAGGATGCCCAGACCCCATGGTAACAATGCCTGCCTATTTATTTCTGACAGTCAGTAGATTGTAGGACTAATGGAGCATTCAGTACTTGGTGAATTCTATTTGGCACGATCTCTTCGATGTTTCCTGTTGGAAGATCAGTCTGACCTAAGAGTTAAGTGCACAGACTCTGGAGCCATTGTTGCCAGCATTCAAATCTACTTCTGTCATTTCCTAGTTAGAGGACCTCTGGCTGATTATTTAATACTTCTTTGCTTCAGCTCTTTCATCTGTAAAGATAAACACAGTAATAATAACAATCCCGTTTTAGCATTGTTGTGAGTGGTGACTTAAGGTAAAATCACCTAGAACAAGCAAGAGCTCTTTCTATTAATATTACTATTTTCATTTCCAGGGGCCCAAAGTATAATTGTGAATGGAGAAATAAGAATTGAGAACATTGGATGCCTTGGCTAAAGTGTGCGGTGAGATTCTTAACTATAAAGACCTCACAACTAGAGACCTAAGCTGAATCCTCTTCTCTGCATTTTTGTTCCCGGTTGTTAGAACTTGGAGAAGCCCCAGGAACACCAAAGTATCACACACACTGCCCTCTGATGAGTATGTCCCAACGTTTCCCTTTACAGTTCTGGAAACCCTAGTCATAACTAACCAGTCAGTACAGAATCTGTTAGTCTTCTAGAGCTGGTGTAACAAATTACCATAAACTGGGTGGCTTAAACAGCAGAAATTTTTTCTCTCTCACTTCTGAAGGCTAGAAGTCCAAAGTCGGTGTTGGCAGGACCATGCTGTCTCTGAAGGCTCTAGAGGAGAATGTGTTCCATACCTTCCTCTTAGCTTCTGCTGTTGTTGGCAGTCCTTAGCATTCCTGGGCTTGCAGACACACCACTTCAATCTGCTTCTGTTGTCACATGGCATTCTCCCTATGTGTCTGTCACCATGTCTCTTCTTATAAGGAGACCAGTCATATTGGAATAAGGGCCCAACCTCATGACCTCATCTTACCTTAACTGTAAAGACCCTATTCCAAATAAAGTCACATTCACAGGTACTGGAGATTAGGAGTTCAACATATCTTTCTGGGGACACAATTCAATCCATAACAGAATCTGAGGCTATAGACATTGTAATGTATCTGAAATGATAATGCTATCATACATTAGATGGTGGAGAGAAGTAAACATTGAAAGAAGTCTGGTTTTCTACTTGCCTAGAATGATTCCTGTCATGGTCCCAAACCAGCCTCCCTAAAAATTGCTTTCAGGTTACCCTAGCTGGGGCATAACTTTAGGTAAACTTTGTCAAATACTTCTTAGAGCTGGCTCTTCTTGGAAGTAATTCCAAGCTACACTTGTTAACTCGAGCCCATTCCAACTATGAAGGAGAATGTCTCAACTAGAAACCACCCAATTAAGATATTTTGCTGCTAGGGAAAGGTGGAGGCACTTTCAACTCAGAAACACCTGGTGAATAGTAGCCTTCCCAGATATCTCATATCTCCAATCTTGTCGAAAAATGAATCAGGCCTAAAGGTTGGACTGCCGAAAGTTGTGAGGTCCTAAGGTGCAATTGAGCTAAAAGCTCTTCCTTTCAAGTTGATGAGCCTGAGAAGGCAAAACTCATACATATTAGGGCCTGAATGAAAACTGTGTATGGAGGCCTTAATACATATGGGCTCCAAGGGTGGGAGTCAGGGGTAAAACACAGTTTTCCAAAGAGTTATAACAATTAGTCTAGAGTTTTACATTTTAAATCAATTACCTATATGATACACTCCAAAGTCCAGGCCAGAACTGAAGAGATGGTCCAAAATGACTGAGAATTTGTCATGGCACATTGCTAGATGCCATTTCTGTTCCCAGTCTTGAGTGGGGAGTGCGCGATGACGGAATCTCTTCTCGGTAATGTGGAAACTGGTTCTGGCAGTATACAGGTGAGACTGGGAATCAATCAGCCCGACTTTGTACATGCATTGCTGTTAAAGTGAAATGGAGTGGCTCACACCTGTAGTCTGAGCACTTTGGGGGGTCGAGACGGGAGGATTGCTTGAGCCCAGGAGCTTGAGACCAGACTGGAAAACATGGAGAAACTCAAAATTCAAAATTTAACTGAGTATGGTGCCTTAGACCTGTAGTCCCAGCTACTTCAGAGGCTGAAGCCAGAGGATCACTTGAGCCTGGAAGGTCGAGGCTGCAATGAGCCACAACTGAGCCACTGCATTCCAGCCTGGTTAGAGTAAGACCATGTCTCAAATAAAAGAGAGAGAGAGAGAGAGAGAGAGAGAGAGAGAGAGAGAGAGAGAGAGAGAGAGAGAGAGAGAGAGGCAGAGCCTTCAATCCTTTCCCCAGGGATCAAAACCACAGATAGAAGTGAGGCTTTCCCCTAGAATGCCACATGTAATGGCCATAAAAAATGTACCACTGAGATCTCCTGCTGTAGGAAGCATAGTTGACTGATAGCCCCAGCTGCCACCTGACTTGGTCCACCAGCATGTTTGTACTGAGGCCTTGCTTCCCCAAGGCCACCAATAGTCACTGACTGAGCTTGGTACAAGTACTACTGCTGGCTTTCTTCTAAGAAACAAGCTTCCTGTAATTCATCTGCCTGGCTCAAACTTTCTTTGAACTGTGTAGCAGTCTGGAACTCTTCCTATCCAATTCCTTCCTACTTCCTTCTTTCTCTCATTTCATAGATGTCAGAAGTGGATTGTATTATGAAGGCCCTCCCTGCCTACTCCTGCTTCTTCCTCTCTATTACCCATAGGCATTTCCCCCAATACATTTCTTGTACATCTAATCTCATCTGTTTCTTGAAGGTTCTGGACAGATATCAATTGTAGTTTGATGAAGTCCAAGAAAACAGATGGTCAGATGGGGTTTGGGGACTGGATCACTCATCACCTGGTGGGCAAATTGCTGATGGGAACAGAGTCTTTTCTGTAAGATGATGACCTAAATGTTAAAGATTTCACCAGTAGTGCCCTAGGAAAATGTCTGGTGGAAGGGAGCACCTTGTAGGTACAATGATTCTGGTATTTGAAAAACAAGTCAGCAAAGTTGGCTGGTTAGTACTAATTTGTATTGATGCCCTACAGAAGAATAATGAAATTGAGGGCTGTTAATAAGCAAGTAATGGCTAAATGTAAGAGCCACAGGATCTCATTGGTAGGTTATAAAGATGCCCTTTTCTCCTTCAGTAGAAGAGCAGACATATCAGAGAGGCAGACTCAGGACTTGATAGTTAGCGATCAGAGTTCTCAAGATGATTAAATAAAATTAATCCCAGACAAGTCTGTCAGGGAAAAGTCAGAGCCTTGGTTTGAAAAACCTGAGACCTGAAAAAACAGGATGGAGACATCCCAGTAAGAGCTAGAATACCCCTTGTGCTGAAAGATACTAGTGAGTCCTCTTCTCCATGAAGCAAATTGTTCCCCCTTCAGGATCTGCCCCAATCTCATCTCCTAGCTGCTAGGATAATGACCTGGATTAAGCTCCAGCATAATCCACCTGGAGATGTGGGATGCATGATAGGGAAGGAAAGAGATTATGTGCTGAAGGGGCTGGAAAAATTAGGTGCATATATTAGCGTGAGCCAGGGATTGGATTTTTAGGCATTTGGTCAAGGTAGTTAGAATATAAGATTGAATAACCCAGAATTCATTAGTTTAAGGGTACTTTCTTGTGAGGTGAATTTAACACCTAAGCAAGTGCATCAGAATGGAGCAGACTCGTGGCTAGGGTGACTCTTAGAAGCCTGCAGTAGGCAAAGGTTCATGCCGAATAAAGTAGAAATGCTTGGGTTGCCCAGAGGATAGCAGAGGAAGGAATAAAGAGGCTGAAGGAATTGGACATGTTGAAATGGATATATGTGAGGTCAGAAATCCTGCCAGAGGGTTATGTTCCATAGGGGCCCAGGAAACACTACTCACCAAAGCCGTAAGGAATGTTTGGGTGATAAGGGCACCAGCATCACTTAGAAGTTCAGTGGCGGCTCTCACCTGCAAGCTAGGGCTGAGAGTAGGAGCCGTGGTCACGGAGCTGGGCTCATTAATGTCCATGGGGATCATGGGACTTTGAAGTAATAGAGGCCAGGTGGCAGGAATTAACTGCCGGAAGCCAGGAGGCTGCAATCATCATAACTGGCAAGGTCAGGAGAAGGACCAAGGGGGCTTGCTGTGCAAGGAATTGTGGAGATGATTAATAGAACATGGCATGCTTAGGAGAAAAATAGGCAACAAAAGTTGCTGCTTAATATGTATAATCAGAAAAAGTCAAGAGTGAAGGGGGAGGAGGGGGAGGACAGTTACCTCAGTGAAAAATGTGACTGTAAAGGGGTAACAGGAGGAAGATCTTTCTGGTGACAGACACTTCTGTATCATGATTATAGTGGTTATACAAATCTAGACTTATAAGAAAATGTCATAGAATGATCCACAAACATACAAAATAGTTCACATAAAAACTGGTAGAATCTGAGTAATCTCTGTAATTTAGTTCATTGTATTGTGCCAATTGATTGCCTGCTTTGGAAAATGTACGGTAGTTATTTAAGATATCACCATTAGGGGAATCTGGGTGGTGGGTCCATGAGACCTCCCTGTACTATTTTCGCAACTTCTTGTAAGTCTGTAATTCAAAAGTTAAAAGAAAAAAAGAGTGTTCTAGCAAAGGTCAAATCTCAGAGGCATATTAGCATAAAAAATAATAGCGGCCCTCAGGCTGGAAACGGAAATCTGTGTAACTGGTTTGTTATGAAGCAATAGTTACCTGAAAGATGGAGAAATAGTTGCGATTCCACATTTTTGTGCAGAGCAACAACAAAGTGTGTTTTAGGTCCAAAGCAAGGAAGATACCGACAATAGCTGAAATTCTGTTGGGTTTTATTATTGAGATACATTCAACAGGATACCTTTTCACAGGCCAAGCAACAAAGCCCCACATCAAAACTTGCAGTTTAGCAGCAACTTGGAAGAAAATCCATGGACAATAGTGGGTCACTCTTTTATGAAATGCTGCAACACCAACTGTCTTGATGGCATGGAGTACAATGTTGTGTGGGAAAACAGACAGTTGTAGCTCTGAGCTGAAAAGTGATCTGGGATACTTAGGTTCTAAATGTGAAGAAATTCTAGAAATACTTTAAGCAATTTACATTGCTTATATTTTTTATGTACTCACAAGAGTGATATATGGAAAGATAATATATCTACATAAGCCTCAAAGAACTCTTTTGACAAACAAAAATAAAAAATTACAAGTACTGAGAAAACAGCATGGCATGCTTTAATTGGCAGCGTTTTTACTTAATGTGTTAATACATAAAATAATGGTACATCTTACACTCGATGGCATCTTAGATTTGATGAAATACAGTATCTGGGATGGCCCCTGGCCAGGCCTCAGTGAACATCTTTCCCCTTCCCCCATAGCCCAGCCCTGACCATGGCTTTCACCTCTGCCCTTTACACCTTGAAGATGCTCATGCCTAAATCAGGACCTACACACCATCCACTCCTGGAATGAGACAGTCCCAACCTAGAACCTTCACTTCACCATGCTGGAGGCTTGACTTCTGCTCCCCAGAACATGAGGCATTTGCACCCTTCAACCTGCTTCAACCCCTATCAGGGGCCTCCTCTGTTTTGCATCCATACCCCACCTAATTACTCCAGCCTGCACATGGGAGACATTTGCAACTAACAATAGGAGCTACGAGTCACCTTCAGGAGGCAGCAAAGGGGAACAAGGCTAAGGTTGACCATTGTCATCTCGCTGCAGCAGCCATCTGGCTGGGGAAGCAGCTGGGGTTTTCTTCCCATCACATCAGTATCATCTGCACAGCCACAAGCTCTGAAAGGAGCTACTGGTTCAATTCATGGAGAGAAAATGATACAGAGGAGGAGGAGAACCCTAGGTCTGGTTGGGAACTGTTGGGTTATCTCCCAGGCCTTACTGTAGGCAAAGGCTATTTCATGATGGGAAGGGCAGGCCTGAGAGCTTCAGTTTTGGCAAAGTCATCCGATGGCATGAAAAGCAAAAGTGAGAGCCCTGATCTTTATGTGTGTGGAATGTTTCAGTTTGTAAGTGCCAAAGGGATGCCTCCCAGCATGCTCAGCAGCTGCCTAATCATGTGAGGGCTTTCCTGTAAATAGGATACAGGGGAATATGGAAAATAACAAATTTTAAGGGGTAGCATTTGGGCAATTTGGGCAAAACTATGAAATTTTAAATTGGTATAAAATGAAATGTTTCTAATAAATAATGTATGATCTTTCAGTAAATTTGAATGACATGGGGTTCCATTTTCAATGATTTTATGAGTCAAGTAGATTTGTTTCAGGTTTTGGGGGAGTTTTCTCCTTGTGGTTCTTTTGTTATTTTTGTTTTTATTTCAATTTCATTTTAAGGCAAGTAATATTATTCTGTCTTTGGTTTTTGAAGTTTTCATATGAGCTGAAAACAAATATCTCCCAAACAGCAGTTTATACTTTTATAATTATTTGCTGAGTTCATTTTAAAACAATTTTGCTGTTCTGGCCATTTAAAAAAATCATAAACAATGTTTCAATGATTTTGCATTGTATGTTCCTTTTATATTCAGTAAGTTTTTTATTTACACTGTCTCTTTTTGATATCATACACTTTTGTGTCAGAATTGACAATGTGAATGTTCCTAGACTTTCCATTTGGACATTTGATTAAATTTTAAACCTATGTGGCATTTTTAAGCTTTATAAAAATTATATATTTGCATGTCTTTTAGAATTTGGGGAACTATTTTTATATATTTTAATTTTTTATGTTTTCAATCTAATTTATATAAGTATATTATACATGTTCTGTTTGGCAGTTTTTATGAAATTTTTAGTTGCAAATTAGTTTAAAATGCATGCCTCCAACCACCATTTATTTTTCTTTTTCACTGTGGTAAGAACACTTAATATGAGATTTACCCTCCAAACAAATTTTAAAGTGTACAAGACAGCATTGCTAATTATAGGCACAATGTCGTACAGATCTCTAAAACTTCATCTTGCATTACTGAAACTTTATACCCATTGAAGACCAACTCCCCATTTCCTTCTCCCCCCAGACCCTGGAAATCACCATTCTACTCTCTGCTTCTATGAGTTTGGCTATTTTAGATACCTCATATAAGTGGAATCATGCAGTACTTGTCCTTTTGTAACTGGCTTATTTCACTTAGCACAAGGTGCAGGTTCATCCATATTGTCACATTGGGCAGATTCCCTTTTTTAAAAAGACTGAATAATATTACATTGTATATATATATATACATATATACACACACACACACACACACACACACACATACACACAATGTGTATATATATATATATCCACATATATATAATATTTTCTTTATCCATTTATTTATCCATAAACATTTAAGTTGTTTCTACATCTTGGCTATTGTGAACAGTGCTGTAATAAACATGACAGTGCAGATATCTCTTTGAGTTTCTGACTTTAATTCTTTTGGATAAATACCCAGAAATGGGATTGCTGGATCATATGGCAGTTCTATATTTAACTTTTTGAGGAACCTCCACACTGCTTTTGAAAGAGAATGTATTTTGCATTCTCATCAACAGTACACAAGGGTTCCAATTTCTTCACCAGCACTTGTTCTTTTGGTTTAAATATTACCCATCCCTGAGATAATCCAAGATGGCCAAATAAGAACAGCTCTGGAGTGCAGTTCCCAGCAAGAACACAGAGGGTGAGTGATCACTGCATTTCCAAACAAATTTGTACTGCCCACAGACCAGGAGATTCCTGGGCAGAAAAGTGCCACAAGTCTCCATCATGGCTGTTTCAGCAAGCACAGCAGGTCTCCACACAAAAATCTGGGTGCCATTTAAACTGGCACCTGGAATGCCTGGGATAAAGACTCGCCCATTCAACTGAAAAAAAGGGGGCTGAAACAGGGAGCCAGGTGATCTGGCTTGGTGGGTCCCACCCCCACAAAGACCAGCAATCTGAAATGCTCTGGATTGAGAGTTTCACAGCAAGTACAGCTGGACCCAGGAGGATCCAACTCTGTGGGGGAAAGGTCATCCGCCATTACCAAGGCAGTCCACCATTACCAAGGCAGCCCACCATTACAGAGATAGTCTGCCATTACTGAGGCAGACCACCATTACTGAGGCAGTTCTAACTATACCTCTATAAACAAAACCACAAGGAAGTTCACACAGCAGCTGGGCAGAGCCCTCAGCAGCTCAGCAACGCCTCTGCTGGCAGACTGTGACTATGCTACCTCCTCGCTGGGCAGGGCATCTCTGAAAAAAGGCAGCAGCATGTCAGAAACTTATAAATAAAGCCACCACCTTCCCAGGACAGAGTACCTGGGGAAAAAAGACGGTTATGAGTTCTGCTGCAGCAGACTTAAACATGCCTGCCCAGCAGCTCTGAATGGAACAATGGAGCTCACAGCTCAGCACTTGAGCACCTATAAGGGACAGACTGTCTCCTCAAGCAGCTCCCTGACTCCTATATATCCAAAGAGACACCTCATAAAGGAGAGCTCAGGCAGACATCTGGTGAGTATCCTTCCGGGACAAAGATAACAGAAGAAGAAACTGGCAGCAACCCTTATTGTTCTGCAGCCCCCACAGGTGATCCCCGGGCAAACAGGGTCTGGGGTGGACCTCCAGCAGTCCTACAGCAGAGGGGCCTCTTAGAAGGAAAACTAAAAAAACTGAAAGAAATAACTTCATCATCAACAAAAATGATGACCACTTAAAGACCCCATCCAAAAGTCACCAACTACAAACACTACAGGTAGATAAATCCACAAAGATGGGAAGAAACCAGCACAAAAAAGGATGAAAACACCCAAAATGAGAACTCTCCTCCTCCAAGGGATCACAACTCCTTACCATCAAGGGAACAAGGCTGGATGGAGAATGAGTCTGATGAATTCACAGAAACAGCCTTCAGAAAGTGGATAACAAACTTCTCTGAGCTAAAAGAACATGTTCTAACCCAATGCAAAGAAACTAAGAACCTTGAAAGAGGGTTTGACAAAATGCTAATGAGAATAACCAGCTTAGAGAACAATATAAATGAATTGATGGAGCTTAAAAACAACACAAAAACTTCGGGAAGCATATACAAGTTTCAATAGCCAAATCAACCAAGGAATGAGAGAAGAATCAGATAGATGCAATAAGAAATGATAAAGGGGATATAACTGTCAATTCCACAGAAATGCAAACTACCATCAGAGATTACTACAAACAACTCTATGCACATAAACCAATAAACCTGGAAGAAATGGATAAATTCCTGGACACTTGCACCCACCCAAGCCTAAACTAGGAAGAAGTTGAAACCCTAAATAGACCAATGACAAGGGCTGAAGTTGAGGCAGCAATTAATAGCCTACCACCCAATAAAAGCCCAGATCCAGATGGATTCACAGCCGAATTCTACCAGACATACAAGGAGGAGCTGGTACCACTCCTTCTGAAACTATTCCAAACAGTACAAAAAGAGGGAATCCTTCCCAAATCATTTTGTGAGACCAACATCATCCTGATACCAAAACCCCGCAGAAACTCAACAAGAAAAGAAAACTTCAGGCCAATATCCATGATGAACATAGATGCAAAAATCTTCAATAAAATACCAGGAAAGTGATTGCAACAGTGCATCAAAAACCTTATCCATCACAATCAAGTAGGCTTCATCCCAGGGATGCAAGGTTGGTTCAACATACCACAAGTCTATAAATGTAATCCACCACATAAACAGAACCAAAGACAAAAACCACATGATTATCTCAATAGATGCAGAGAAGACTTAAGACAAAATTCAACAGCCCTTTATGCTAAAAACTCTCAATAAACTAGGTATTGATGGAATGTATCTCAAAATAATAAAAGGTATTTATGACAAACCCACAGCCAATATCATACTGAATGGGCAAAAACTGGAAGCATTCCCTTTGAAATCTGGCACAAGACAAGAATGCCCTCTCTCACCACTCCTATTCAATATAGTATTGGAAGTTCTAGCAGTCAGGTAAGAAAAAGAAATAAAGGGTATTCAATTAGGAAAGGAGGAAGTCAAATTGTCTCTATTTGCAGACGACATGATTGTATATTTAGAAGACCCCATTGTCTCAGCCCAAAATCTCCTGAAACTGATAAGCAACTTCAGCAAAGTCTCAGGATACAAAATCAATGTGCAGAAATCATAAGCATTCCTATACACCAATAGCAGACTTAAAAAGAATCAAATCAAGAATGAACTGCCCTTCACAATTGCTGCAAAGAGAATAAAATACCTAGGAATACAACTAACAAAGGATGTAAAGGATCCTTCAAAAAGAACTAGAAACCACTGCTCAAGGAAATAAGAGAGGACACAAACAGATGGAGAAGCATTCCATGTTCATGGTTAGGAAGAATCAATATTGTGAA
Source organism: Callithrix jacchus (assembly GCF_049354715.1). Classification (NCBI taxonomy): domain Eukaryota; kingdom Metazoa; phylum Chordata; class Mammalia; order Primates; family Cebidae; genus Callithrix; species Callithrix jacchus. Next base: position 50,231,594 of record NC_133524.1, on the reverse strand, counting down.
AATGGCCATACTGCCCAAAGTAATCTATAGATTCAATGCTATCCCCATCAAGCTACCTATGACCATCTTCACAGAACTGGAAAAAAACACCTTAAACTTCATATGGAACCAAAAGAGAGTCCACACAGCCAAGACAATCCTAAGCAAAAAGAACAAAGCTAGAGGCATCATGATACCCGACTTCAAACTATACTACAAGGCTACAAGAATCAAAATAGCATGGTACTGGTACCAAAACAGAGATATAGACCAATGGAACAGAACAGAGGCCTTGGAAGCAATGCCACACATCTGCAACCATCTGATCTTTGACAAACCTCACAAAAACAAGCAATGGGGAAAGGATTCCCTGTTTAATAAATGGTGTTAGGAAAACTGGCTAGCCATGTGCAGAAAGCAGAAAGTGGACCCCTTCCTGTCACCTTACACTAAAATTAACTCCAGATGGATTAAAGACTTAAACATAAGACCTAACACCATAAAAACCCTAGAAGAAAACCTAGGCAAACCATTCAGGACATAGGCATAGGCAAGGACTTCATGACTAAAATACCAGAAGCATTGGCAACAAAAGCCAAAATAGACAATTGAGATCTAATTAAACTCCAGAGCTTCTGTACAGCAAAAGAAACAATCATTAGAGTGAACTGGCAACCAACAGAATGGGAAAAAATTTTTGCAATCTACCCATCCGACAAAGGGCTAATATCCAAAATCTACAAAGAACTAAAACAGATTTACAAGAAAAAAACAAACAAACCCATTCAAAATTGGTCAAAGGATATGAACAGACACTTTACAAAAGAAGATCTTGATGAGGCCAACAAACATATGAAAAAATGCTCATCATCACTGGTCGTTAGAGAAATGCAAATCAAAACCACATTGAGATATCATCTCACACCAGTTTGGTGATCATTAAAATATCTGGAGACAGCAGATGCTGGAGAGGATGTGGAGAAATAGGAACATTTTTACACTGTTTCATTGTAAATTAGTTCAACCATTGTGGAAGACAATGTGGCAATTCCCCAAGGACCTAGAAATAGAAATTTCATTTGACCCAGCAATCCCATTACTGGGTATATATCCAAAGGATTATAAATCGTTCTATTATAAAGACACATGCATACATATGTTCATCGTGGCACTGTTTACAATAGCAAAGACCTGGAACCAACCCAAATGCCCATGCATGATAGACTGGACAGGGAAAATGTGACACATATACACCATGGAATACTATGCAGCCATTAAAAACGATGAGTTCATGTCCTTTGTAGGGACATGGATGAACCTGGAAACCATCATTCTCAGCAAACTGACACAGGAACAGAGAATCAAACACCACATGTTCTCACTCATAGGTGGGTGTTGAACAATGGGAACACATGGACACAGGGCGGGGAGCATCACACAGTGGGGTCTGTTGGGGGAGACTAGGGGAGGGACAGCGGTGGGTAGGGAATTGGGGAGGGATAACATGGGGAGAAATGCCAGATATAGGTGATGGGGATGGAGGCAGCAAACCACATTGCTGTGTATGTACCTATTCAACAATCCTGCATGTTCTTCACATGTACCCTAAAACCTAAAGTGCAATAAAATTAAAGAAACAAATAAATAAATATAAAAAAATAGTATCCACCTAACAAGTGTGAGGTGCTATCTTATTGTGGTTTTGATTTGTGTTTCCCTGATTGTTCATGATGTTGAGCATTTTTCATATCCCAGCTGGCCATTTTTATGTCTTCCTTGGAGAAATGTCTATTAAAGTCCTTTGCCCTTTTTTAATTGGACTGTTTGGTTGTTTTGCTATTGTGTTGTGTGTGTTCCTTCTATATATTTGGATATTAACCCCTATTAGATGTAGGGTCTGCGAATCTTTTCTCCCATTCAGTAGGTTGCCTTTTCACTTTGTTGATTGTTTCCTTTGCTGTGCAGTAACTTAACTTTTGGTAAGTTTTATGTATCCTATTTAGATATTACAAAATTAGGAGTTGAGCTATTCATACTGTACAGATCATGGCACACTTTTATCATCAGTCAACACAGGCTATTCTCTTTTTTATTTATTTTTTCTTTTTTACTCAAAATCCGTATTCTCATTGTCCTCTCTGTAACACAGACAAATACTCTAAATGTATTTGACATATGTCCTAGATATGTTGGCCTCTTTAAAAATATATAGTGTTGCTTGATGTTACAACTTTTTAAGGCACTTTTTTCTCAAATATGATTTTTCAAATTTTAGTTTCTGTTTCAGACAATAATATTCATTTTACAGATCTGGCCTTGTTATATTTTTTGATTGTGAATTTCACTTACATCAATCCAGGTTTTCTCAGCATAATGTTTCCCAGTCCAGTGACATTATGTTGCTATTTTGGTGCTTTCAAAATTGAAGCTTTTATCTCATTGGGCCTGTTTCATATCACGAAAGGCCAGTCTTGGAAAGTCAGGGTCAGGGATGAGGGTCTGTTTCTAGATAGGGAATGACTGGTGGTGAAGTCTATAATTGGGTTGCTAAACATGTCCTCTAAGCCCTCTCTAGTGTGTCTTCCTTTATGACACAGGCTAGAAAGCTAAAAACTCCATTACTCCTCTGAAACATGGCAATAGATGCAATTTAGATTCTGCTCATCAGTTTTACTCATGTGGGAATTATCTTTCAAAATCTAGTCAATTGGGGAGAGAGGTAGTAATGGGAGAGGCTTCAATTTTGCTGCTGTGGATCTAGCAGGCATGGGGTGGCTCTGGGATAACAGATTCAGTGAGTTTCCGTTTCTGATTTCAGAATCACAGCAAAGGTGGCATGTTCCTAGAGCCAACGGCTGTGGTGGCAGAGTCCTTAATCCAATCCCAGGATGTGGGCTAACATGGTTTGATTCTGAACCCAGCTGTCAGGAAAAAAATTCCTGATTTCCCAGCTTCCTGATTGTGGCAGAGATAGCCATTTTTCTGGTGTGACAGTTCTTTTGTTGTTTTAGCAGTCATTTCCGAGCTTGGAGGTTGCTCCTTCAAGCCTTTCTGGTGATTTTGTAAGCACCTTACTCCCTATGTTAAATCCATATCCCATTATATAGCTAGAGTAATTTCTGTTATGTGCAACTGAATTTTGACTGATACGCATGCTCATCAAAATAAAGTTCTTCCTATAAGAATACTCTTATAGGAAGAGTATTTGCTACTACAAACACAAAGACTGGTGTCCTTTCAGACAACTACCCACAACAACTTATTCTTATCCTGATGAGCTCCTATTAAGACATTTCAGGTACTGCAATAGTTTGAATGTGGTTTGTTTGTCCCTACCAAAACTCACGTTGAAGTTTAATACACAGTGTGGCAGTGTGGGGAGATAGGGCCTGGTGGGAGGTGTTTGGGTCATGGAGGCAGATCCTTCATGAATGGCTTGGTGCTGTTCTCCCAGTAGTGAGTTCGCACTCTTGCAAGACTGAATTAGTTCCTAGAGGGAATGGATTGTTTTCCACGGGAATAAATTAATTCCCTCGAGAGTGGGTTACAGCCTCTTATTGGCCACGTAGTAACTCTCATACTCCACTGGCAAGCACTAGTCACTTGGAGTCGGGGAGAGGGGCACTGAGAACTGTAATCTATGGCTGGGCAGCTTCTCCTAGCAATAATTCCATGCCATGGAAAGAGAACATGAATTGTAGATAGCCACCACGTTATTTTGGCCACAACCCTTTTTATTCCTTTTTAAAAAATTAGTTCCCAAATATATCATAGCTGGAGACAAAATTTTGGAGTTTATTAAAAGGCAGTGAGGCAAAATTTTCTGAAAATAAATTAGAAATAAACTCTTTTAGGATCTGAAAATTTGTCCAACATATAAAAGAAAACTTGAGAAGTTTTAAGAATTTTTCATGGTACATAAAAAATTGCATCCTCACTTTTCACCAATGTTTAAATAATTGGACACAAAAGCTTAAAGGCAAAAAAAAAAGTTAAGGGTAAAAGTCTCTGAGCTTCCTTTTGGTATACAACATTTTAAAATATTTGAAAAACATTGGTGCCATGGACTGAATGTTTATGTCCGCCTTCCAAATTCATATGTTGAAATCCTAACTCCTAATGTGACGATATGAGGAGGTGGGTTCTTTGGGAGGTGATTAGGACATGAAAGTGGAGCCTTCGTGAATTGAATTAGTGCCCTCATAAAAGGGACTCCAGAGAGTTTTTACTACTCTTCTCACTGTGAGATACAGTGAGAAGACAGCTATCTGCAAACCAGAAAGTGGCCCCGCATCAGACATGGGATCTGCTGGCACCTAGATCTTGGACTTCCTAGCCTCCAGAACTATGAGAAGTAAATGTTTGATTGTTAAGCCACCCATTCTATGGTAATTTGTTACAGTAGCCCAAACTGACAAAGAAAGATAATGGATAATAAAATAATTGTTTACTCTGGTTTCTTAAGAGAAAATGTATGCTTATTCTTGCTTATAAGCCACTCTTCTGGATCTGATGAGACCATCCCCAGCAGAATTCTGGGCAGAATTTTGTGGGGCACTTCTGAGCGGTCAGCATGAGGAGGAGTTCCAGGACCCTGTAGGCTCTCATTAAAGAAACTCCATTTCCGTCCTCCCCACAAGCCTCTCGAACCTACACTCCTCCAGCTGGGCACAGTAAATACCCACCATCCCCTGCCCCTACCTGGTAAGTGAATTGTGAACATGAGATCTTTCTATGCAAAGATGTCCCTTCATTCACACAAGAGTATATATAAGCCACATGTCTGCTACTCTGACTCATGGGCTTTGTTTTTCTTCATATCTAAATCTTGGAACACAATTTTATTCACATTCACCATAGAGAATCCAGGCCCATTAAACAGTGAGCATTGTAGAATTAAATGAAAATTTCCCATGGGAGATGGGAGTATTTCCCCACACAGAATTTAACTAGAAAGTCCCCATTAGACATTAGTTCTTCTCCCAAATCCTTCTTTTCAGTCTCCACTGATCAGATCCCCCTCCCCCCACTCCCTGCACCATCTCCCAAACAGGCTTCCATTTTCCCTGGCTTTGGTCTCTCCATCAGAGATCTTGCTTTTGCTGGGAAGTTTAAGTGTCTTCCAGCTTCTATCTTGAAATTTGTACACTCCACTCACTACTGAACATTCTCTTCAGACCTGTGACTTTGAGGTTCATGACTTTGTATCTAATCCCACCCCCAAAAAATCTCCTGTTAACAGGGCCTACCCTCCTTAGAAAGTTGTGGGGTTTATATCTAATTTTCTCTTCGGCTGCCTCATAAACATCCTGATATTTTTCAGCTGATTCATAGGGAAGACACTATGTTTTGGGGCACTCTATCTGTAGAAGCCAATTAACTGGATATTGTCAGATATGAAGTGGAAGGAAATACAAATTATAGACCAAGTAAAATGTAAAACACATACAACATATTTTCACTGAAAGCTGGCCAATGTGCCTGTTCTTATAAATGAGCATCACTGACACTTGAAACTGTTCAGTCCAGAATGGAATTCAAACACACAGTTTGTTTACTCCAGCTAACCGAATCAGACAACTACACTGAAGTCATATTAGATGAAGCAGCTTTACAGTGGCATGAGTGAATTTTAACAGGGATTTATTTTGAAACTGGTTGGTGACGAATATAAACATAGTAAGGTCATATGCATTGCAGCACTGAGAACGCTACAATGATTATGAGAGACTATTATGACAGCAGTACGTGAGTTGGGTTATTTAAAATGATAAAATGAATTTGGGAGAAGATACTGCCTCAATTAAGATTTTCATCTAGGTAATTCCTAGCTCCCAAGTCTCCCCTGGATCCTGCAAAGATTATGGGCTTCTGATCCCAAGCCAGACAGGGTGCTGAAATCAGCCTATGGAGATGTTGGGTGGGCCCGCACAATAGAACAAAAGATATTTCTTCAGCCATATGCTTCCAATCAGGGAAAATCAAAGGCCTAGAAGAGCAATTCTGAGAACTGACCTCCTTAAACTGCTATAAATACAAGAGCTTGTTGGAAATGTCCACGAATGAGAAAGAAAGCAACAACAACAACAAACAATCAAGCTGCCCCTAGGGAAGGGATTAGTTTTGTGCTGAAGCAGGCTCTGATGGACTCCTAAGAGCCAATTGTGGGCATTGCTTTCCAACTCCACATTCTGTTCAATGGCATCACATTGGTAGTTTGAAATTGGTCATAGTATGAGTATTTACACCACAGAAAGAGGCAAATGCTACAAATCAATGCTTTTCTTCCCCTGAGAGCTGTTTTACCTGCACACCACTGCCTGTGGGTATGTGTTTGTCTAGGGAGGAGACAAGCTTCCCCCATGACAGCCCCTTTGAATGCACAGTGCCAACCTACACTCACTGCCTGGAGTGGACATCTATTGATAGGTTCTGTCTGCAGCATCTCTACTTGTCTTCCTTTAGTAGAGAAAAGACAAAACTCCAGTCTTTTCCTTGATCCTGATAGTTTATTTATAAATTTCTGTTTTACTCTATGGATTTTTAGTGAGCCCACTCATACTATGTATAAAAGAAAGTGGGCCACAACTATATGAATTAAGTCCAAACTGCTACATCAGAGCATTTTACTACAGAACAAGGAAAGTTATAGTTTCACTAACTCCCATGACTTTTGTTAGTACAGGTTACAGCTACTGAGCACCTACGGTGTGCAGGTACTTTAAATGAATTTTTTCCTCCAATTCTCACATCCACTCCAGGTGCTGGATATTATCATCTCTCACTTGATACATGGGGAAACTGAGACTCGGGTTTCTAGGTGAATGGCCAAAGGAGACAATGAGCCAAATCCCAACCCAAAACTTGAACCCAGGTCTATGTGAGTCTAAATTCTGTGTTTGCAACCACTTCACTGCTCTGCTTTTAACACATTTATCAAGCATCATGGTAACAAACAGTGTTGTGTGGGAGGATGGAAAGTGCTTGGGGACTGCCATCCTCCTTTGCCTAGCCTCAGTCTCATTATACTTCAGACAGCGTGTGGCGAGAGTGCTGAGGAAAAAGAGCCAGCTGACGCGTGGGATTGCCAAGCAACAGCTTATGAAACGAATTTAAACCATGGCAACCAAACACTGCGGACCCAGCAATAGCCTCATTTCACTTACAAGAGTAAGAGGAGGGCTTTGTCAACAACCGATGAGATAAATGAGAGGACTACTGGCTACGCAAGTGCAAGGAATCATCATCATCATCATCATCATCATCATTATTTTAAAGCACACAATGCCAAATAATTAATGAAAATGATTCTTGAAAAAATACAGGATCAGACACATCATTATGCCACATATATAAACTGTGTACACATACTTTTTAAAAAATATGTATCTCTGATATCCAATCTTGACCAATTGCTCTTTATTTAATAGAGCTATTTATTAGGGGGTGGGGAAGGGAACACATGAATGTCTCATTTAAAAATCAATTTATTTATAAAGCATCTTTTCATTAATTCCCCACAATAATGTTGTGGGCTTGATATTGTTTATTGTTGGTTTTTTTCCACTCTACAGGCAGGAAAGGTATGACATGAGGGTTATAAATGAATTTTCATAGGACACGCAGTTAATAAAGCACAAATCCAAGAGTCCCCATTGCAATAGTGGCTTAAGACTCAGACCCCTTGGAGGATCTGATCACACTATAACTCTTCTCCCCTGAAAAATGCACAAAAAGCACCTGGTGTAGTACATTTGCCTGTAATTCAATGGGACTTATGGTTCCCCGATGTGCATTCATGCAACCCAGATAGAGGAACAATAGTCAGTTGCTTTTAACCATAATACACTCTGTTCTCAAGGCATGTTATCTGTTTTCTTTAGTGGTTTCAGAAAGCTTCCCCAAAATTCAGAGGGTTGTTCAATTAGGAGCCATGCAGTGTTAGTAGCTGCAGGCAGAAGGGATTGGGCATCACCAGGTTGTTAATAATTTTGACCTGCTCCAATTTTGATCCCTGAAAATTCAATCTTGACATCATCCTTAGCTCACTGCATTGGCTAGGCACCCTTGCACCAAAATGGAAAACCCAATGACTCTCAGTGAATGGCTCTGTCTTGGGGTATGTAGGGCTATTTTGTTCACCTGTTGTTATCTGAACATTGTCACCTTGCTGCCAGGAGATCTTTTGGTTGTTCCAGTAATGGGAGGAATGAGGTCTTTACTTGATTAACACCACCAAACCAGTACCACAGTGTCTTTTTTCTCAGAGGCCCTAACGTGGTTTTCTGAAGACCCACACAGGAAAACTTCGAGTCTTTGAAACAAGCCTTTGGTTTCTAACTTTCCTGCTCTAATGGATGGTGCTAGTGTTTGTAAACACCACAGATTCTCTTTTCTTTCCTCAATCCCAAGGCCCAGACTGAAAGCTAATTGAGTGGCCTTTCTAGCCTTCCAGGAAATACCATTGTGATACTTGGAGATGAAAGGGAACCCAAATCCAGTCGGGAGCAGGGAGAGGAGACAGAGAGTGAGTGAGTGTGGTAAGTGTGTGTGTGTGTGTGTATGTGTGAGCGCGCGCACGTGTGTGTGTGTGAGAGAGAGAGAGAGATTCTCCTTAAGACTTCAGCATAGTCTGAAATGGAGGTTGAAATCCCCTGGCCTTGAATGTTCATCAGTATCTCTCTGCGTCCCTGTCAGCCCTCCCTTTAGTGTGTGGGAGCTTCATCTAGCCTGAGATGGCTGGAAGTACCTTGGACAAACCATATATCCTTGTATTCCTGTTGGTAGGCCAGGTCCTTATCTCTTGATACTCAGATCTTCCAACTCAAAAAGCCTTTCTTTCAGTTATATTTTCTCAGTGGACATTTTCTGAAATCTCTTCTGTGACTTAAAAGCTGATCTTGGGCTCTTTGCTTCTATTTGCATTTCTGCTGAAATAACTCTACCCTGGGGCAGAAGCCTTGGGCCTGTCGTCTGCAGCAGGGCCAAGAGTACAAGGGCAAGCTGGAGCTTGGGATGAAAAACAAATGTTAATAATTCACAATATCACACCTTCACAGGAAGAAGGAGAAATAGTTTTGTCAATAAAGTGATAAGCTCAGGGAAAAAAATGACCCAGGCAGATCGTAAAAGTGAACCTTTGCCTCTTCTCTTATTTCTCCCCCTAAAAGGAAGCTCCATATTGAAACAGGAGACTTTACTCTTGTTTTCCTTCCTACTGGATGTTCCATCCCCTATCACACTACCCATTATGATCTGGAAAGCATTGTCTTACACATACATGCATTGTATGTATTCTCTCATTTAAATCTATAAGATAGTGTGTTATACCTGGAAGCAGATGAGGAAATGACACTTACAGAGAACAAGTAACTTGCTCTTGGTACACAGCTAAGAATTTAAACTGAAATATATTTTTTGTCAAGCCCTATGCTTGAGAGAACATGACCTAACAGTTTCCTAGGCCTTGTCTCCTATCCAGGTTGAAGCAGGGAAGGGATAGCACTGTGCAGTCCCAAGGGCAGAATGTGTATGCCATACTAGAATCTGGCATCTAGGAACTTGGCATCTTTGTGGGCTGAGCCCTGGGTCCAGTTGTTTATGAAGTCCAACACATTATAAGCATGATAGGGGCTACAAGCTATTGGAAGAGGCTATTCATTATCACTCATGATGCCACCTTCCTTTAGATATCCATGAGTATGCAGAAAAGAGTTAACATAGCATCCCTGAGACTGTTATCTTTAGAAGGCCCTTGGCTGGCATCTAGGAACTTGGCACTTGTGATAGGCAAAATACTGGATACACAAGGATGTCCATGTCCTAATTCCTGGGATCTATGAATATGTTACTTTACATGGCAACAAGAATTTTGTAGACATGATTAAGGGTAGGGGCTTTGGGATGAAAAGAATATCCTGGATTAACTGGGTATACCCAGTCCAATCACAGGACTCCTTAAAAGTGGAGAACCTCTTCCAGCTGTGGCCAGAGAAGTGACTTGAGAAGAATTCTACTCACTGTTCTGGCTTTGAAGATGGAGGAAAAGGCCACAAGCTAAGGAATGTGGTGGCCTATAAAAGCTGAGAATGGCCCTCAGGTGACAGCCAATAAGGAGACAGGGACCTCTGTCCTACAGTGTCAAGAAACTGAATTCTGCCAACCTGGAATAAGCAGAAAATGGATTCTCCCCTAGAGCCTCTAGAAGGGAACACAACCCTGCCAACAGCTTAATTTCAGCCCAGAGACCTATGCTGGTCTTCTGGCCTACAAAACTGTTAGATGATACATTTGTATACTTTAAGCCTCTAAGTTTATGATCATTTATCATGAAAGCAATAGAAAACTAAGACAGCACTTGACATGTTCCTTAATTGAGAAGGGTGGTTCACAGTGCCTAACCAGTTTGTACCAACAATGTAGTTTATTCTGAACACGTGCTTTCCTTCCAAGAGTCTGGAATTTGGGTACATAATAGGCAGGGGGTACCTAATGACCAGACCCCAATAAAAATCTGGGGCACTAAGTGAGCTTCCTTGGGCAAAACATTACCCACACATTGTGCATTTTCATTTGTGGGGAAGAATGTGCTTGGTGAGCCCCCTCACAGGAGAAAGAGAGCATGAAGAAGCTTGTGTGTGGGCTTCTCCAGACCCCACTGTTCTTTTTATTTCTTGCTGATCATATTGTATAACCTTTTGCTGTAATAACAGCCACGAGTAAAATAATGTACTGAGTCCCATGAGTCCTAGCTAATTCACTGAATGTCTGTGTGGTCTGGGGGACCCCTGAAATGTTAAAGAATCACAGGTCACATTTTGAGTGGCCAGCAGTTCCAAAGTGCTACAGTAGATGTGATCTGAAGCCAGGCCTTTACATTCCATGTCTCACTTGGGTTGGTGACTGATAGAAACATGGGGCCCTGGATGACTAGTTTCCCTGTTGCTAAGCAACAGTGGTGTTTTCCAGAACAGGGCAGGTTGAGGGGGTTGGCAAACAAGAAGTGCCATGTTCAACCATGGAAGAGGCACACCTGCTCCCTCTGGTGGTCTGTGCCTTTCAGCTGGCATGGCCAGAGATGGGCATTTGCCATCATTGATTCATAAAAGCAAACATGGAGGCCACAGGCTAAGCCACCTACTGGAAGTCAAAGTTCAATTCCAATAGGCCTTGAGGCCCAGCAGTTTCAAGCAATTCCACTATGGGAATATTTCATCTATTTCTCCTGGAAATATATCCTAAGTGCAGAATTGTTTTAAGAAAGTATCTGGATGGGCCGGCCTCAGTGGCTCACATCTGTAGTCCCAGCACTTTGGGAGGCCAAGGTCAGTGGATTGCCTGAGGTCAGGAGTTAGAGACCAGTCTGGCTAACATGGTGAAACCCCATTTCTACTAAAAAGACAAAAATTAGCCAGGTGTGGTGCTGCATGCCTGTAATCCCAGCTACTCGGGAGGTTAAGGCAGGAGAATCGCTTGAATCTGGAAGACAGGGGTTTCAGTGAGCTGAGATCTCACCACTGCACTCCAGCCTGGATGACAAAGTGAGACTCTGAAAAAAAAAAAAAAAAACAGAAAATGTGTGGATGGTGGACTGTAGAACCTTGTAGCACACACTTCATTGCTCTTTCCCTCTGAATGGCGACAGTAAATGTGGAGGGGAGTCAGAAACCCTACATGAAAGTATAGTTTTGTATGAGTAGAGGTACCTTTCTTGATCTCCCTTATCTAACAAGACACCTCCAAAACATATCTCTTAGGTTTCTTCTGAAATTAGGGGCCCTAAGTGTCGGTGAAATTTTACAACTACAAAAGAAAGGTGACCAACTTAGTTTGTTCTTTTAACCCACCATTCTTTCCGTCATGTGTTGAGGCACCAAGCTAGCTGCTGTTAAATACAATGGTAAAACAGTCAGCCATGGCCTCTGTGCCCCACTCCCCACATGGACTTCCCTGTCCAAAGAAAACCCTCCCATCTGTTATCACTCTGATCTGTCCATTAATAATCAATATGGAATCTGACCACCAATTTTTTTTTTTTTTAAGAAACAGGGTCTTGCTTTGTCATGCAGCCTGGAGTGCAGTGGCATGATCATAGTTCACTGCTGCTTCAAATTACTGGACTCAAGCCATCCTCCCACCTCAGTCTTCTGAGGAGCTGGGATTATGGGCATGTGCCACCATGTCCGGCCTGCCACTGAATCAAATAGACCTAGATTCCCAGTACTGCCTGGGTCATATGTAGAACCTACAGCTAGATAGACAGGACCTAGAGAAGGGACGTGGGACTCTGAAGCACACATGCTCAATGCCCTTTCCCCAAAGTCAGAGCATCATTGTCCCCTGCCCTACCCAGGCTCTTCTGAATATCCCTTCTAAATTTTGAAGAAGCCCTGCATTAAAAGTCCCTCCTCCCTAAGATGGGAACCAGAACTCAGCCTACAGCAGAGGTGTGAGCCATAGGCTCCACCAATTAGATGTTCCCCATGCAGATTTTAGATCAGGAGAAACACATGAAGAGACCAATGGAAATCAGAATAGTAGAAGCCATGCCTGTGGACAGTGGCAGATCATGGCTGAGAGACACTGAGTTTTCACAAGCAAGTGTAAGAGATATCCTAGTGCCATGGTCCTGGACTCAGCCTCAGCAGCACCTGTCCCCAGGGGAGGTAGGATTGCAACTCGTGGCAACCTAGCTCCCAAACCAGATTCTCTAGCTTGTTGGAGGTTTCCCTGAGCTAACTAATAGCTGTTCAAAAATCCCTTCTGCGTAAGCAAGCTAAAATTGGTTCTGTTGATTCAATTAAGAAGCCTGACAGAAAAAGAGGAAGCAGAAAAAAAAAAACAAAAACAGGGACTGGCCAATTTACTTTCTTTTTGACACTGACAGGGCTAGGGATCAGGAGCATCTGCTATCAAAGATGACTAGAATAGGGGTCTCTAAGTCCCGTTCTGGCTACCCATTTGTAAAGTTATTTATTTCTTTAAGCCCTTTTTCAATTTTAAAAGTCCTACGTCCTCCATCCCACTAATGCCTGAACTGCTACATTTACCTATGGAGACAACTGAAAACGTGCAAAGCGAACCCACACTGCTAATTGGCATTAATGTTACTATGCAGCTGGTTTTCCACTGACCACAAGATGGCGAAAGAGATTATCACATCGAGCCAGCCTGTCTTCCTCCACCACCTCCACACCAGTGTTATCCTAAAAAGGGGAACATTTATTGAACACTTACTGTGTGCCAGGCACTGTTCCAAGGACTTAAACATATGCTTAAACGTATGAAGTCATTTAATCCTCACAATAATCCTACAAAACAGGTACCATTTCCCGTGAGGAAACCAATGCACAGAGATACCTGAATGGTTTAGCTTTTAGCTATTTTATATCATTTATCTGCCACTATGGTACATCAATCATCTATCTATATCTATGTACTATTATCTATATCTTTTGATTTTAAGGGTTTTTAAATTATAAAAGTAGCACACCTTTATGGCAAAAATATTCAAATGATAATGATTAGTAAAAATATACTCCTCACCCCTCCCTCTTTATCATCCATGTAAAACTGGTAATAACCATTGTTAACAATTTTTGTGTATTCGTCCATAGATTTCCTATGAATATGCAAGCATATTTTATACCTATACCTTACACACACACATAAACAAGACCATATCCACATACTGTTCTACAGTGCTTTTTCCACTTAGTTTTGCATCTTGGGCATCAGATGTGGGCTGGGAGGGCTCTTGCCTGTGGACCTCAGTTATAGGCCTTGGGTATGACACTGGCTGCACTCTTCTGTGTACCAGGGAGCAAGTAGTGTCCTCTGGTGCACCAGAGCCCCAGGTGACGGTGAGTGAGGGAGATGGGGGAAGCTGACAGGCTGCAGGGGGTGAGGAGGTATAATGGGATGTGGGGTAGGTTTGTTGATGTTTCTCAGGGAGGCTGGACCTCACCTCTGGTGTATTCTGGCCCCTAACCCTGGTCCCAGACAAAAATCAGATTTGGATGCAACCAAGATTTACAGTGCCTTTAGGACAGCCTAGCTGTTTACTTTGCACATTAACATTTTTTATCTCAGTCTATATAGAATCCTTGGGAGGGAGGAATTATTTGCATTTTACAAGCAACAAAGCTGAGACTCAAAGAAGATCATCTACATGTCATTATGCAAAGCTTTTCAGAAGTAGAACTAAAATCCAACTCAGTTCTTTTGATCCCCATCCAGGGTACTGTCCACTGCACTTCAGCAAAGGCTTCTGGGATAGTACATTGTGCCTCACACAGTGGTCATGGAGTACAGGTTTTGCATCCCCTTGTACAGCTCTGACCTTCCTCCCTTATTCCTCCCCTCATCCATGCAGGCTTCCCCCAGCCCCTACAGAGCTAGGGGTCAAGCAAGTGCCACGTCCAGACAAGTTTCTGAGGCCATGAAATGTCCCCTCCAAGGAGCCTGCCTGAGGAGTGCAGGCAGAAGCCATGACAGGCCATCATTTCAGCGGCCGAGCCTGCCTCCAGCCCTGTCCCAGTCTTCCCTCACACCCCAGGTCCTGCCCTTCCTGAAAAGGATGAAGCTCCAGCTGCAGTTCTGGGCAGTCCTGGCCCCCACCTCCAGAGGGGTTGTGGCTTCCAAGGCCACTGGGCATGGAGAGGCGCGTCCCTGGCCCATCTTATCAGTGCTCTGCAGAGTCTGGGCCTGCTCCTTGTCTCCTCCTGGGCTCCTAAGGCCATGGGTGGGTTGACAGCTTAGCAGCTGTCCTCTTGGCCCAGCAGACACTGAACAGCAGGGGCACAATTCAGCTCTTCTCTCTAAGGCCAGCTGGAGGGACGAGGCATGACAAAGCCATCCCTACAGCTGGTACCTCTCCTACAGCTGAGAGGGGGCATGAACTACAGGGCACAGTTCCAAGACCCTGGCAGCATCACTGGGTGGGCAGCAGGTAGAAGTGGAAGGAAGCCTGTGGAGCTGCCAGCAGGGAGAGGGGGTCGGGCATGGGGCTGAGGGGCCTCTGGGAACCCCTGTGCCAAGGGACTGCTGGCACTGGGCAGCAGCACCCCAAAGCCCACGAGGAGTGTGCCCAGAGCAAGTGGCTCAGATCTTGGGCATGGCTTGGGAGTGCCGGGCTGTAGCTGCTGGTCCCAGAGAGTGCAGCCCATGGCAGGCATCAGGACATAGATAGGGAGAGAGAGTGTGTTCTAGGAAGAGCCCAGTCCCCGAGTCCTGGTGGTGGCTGGCCATGGCCTAGTGCACGCTGTCTGGCTTGTGTGGCTGTGCTGCCTGACTACACCCTATAGCAACATTCTCCTTGCTCGCCACTGGACATCAAACCTCCACCTGGCCTATTCCTCCACGGAGAGGACCGGGAGGCCTCCTAGGGTTAGCAGCAGGAGTTGGTCCACAAGAATCAGGAGCCTTTGAAAGGAGGATGCTTGGTTCTCATACAGCTAAGAGTCACCCTGGGCCCCACCCTTCCTGAGTAATCTTGAAGCAGTCCAGCATCCTTTCAATAAATGTCTGCCCTTTTCGGCTTGCAATGAATCTCTAAAACTAGTTCCTTGCTGTCATGACACACCAGGTTTATTCAGGGCACTCAGCCCTTCACTTCCCTCTGCCACCTCTCTCTAGCCCCCAGATGGCACATGCAGAAACTAAAAATGATATCCAGGTTGTACTAGATTTCCTTGCAAACCTATAGCAGTTCCAATACCTGGTGATGGACCCGGAGGAGTAAAACCAGAAGGAAAGACCAGAAACCCTCCAGCAGGTCTGCTCCACATCCCCTCCTCAGGCTAGGAATCAGTGCTAGGCTACCTTAAAGGCAGACAAAGCCAAGTGCTTAGTTTTCCAGTAGGGAAGAGCCCCACCTCCTTACTGCTTTTTGTCTGCTTGTTCTCTCAGTTACCAACTTCTTCTCGTATTCTTCCAATTTTTCCAGCATATTTTGAAGCCACATTACACTCATAATTAAAATTAAATCTTCCTAGTGAATTGAACTTTTCCTTTGTGAAATACCCCTTTTTATTCCTAGTAATGCTCATTTGTCTTAAAGGCTATTTTAATTATTTTTGCAGAATATATTGTGTCCATCCTTTTACTTTCTTCTGTAAATGTTTATGTTTTGGATGTATCTTTTGTAAACAGATATTATCAGTTATCTATACTGTGTAACACAACAACAGCTATAAAGTGGTCAAATGTTTGGAAGAAATACACTTCTAAGTAATCTATCATTCAAAGAAATAATGTGAATTAGAAAATATTGAGTTAAATAACAAAAATACTATATATTATAACCTGTGGAATGCAGCTAAAGCCCTCAATAGAGAGAAAGTTATGAAGTATACATTAAAAAGAAGCCTGAAAATTAATGAGCTAAATATCTACCTCAAGGAGTTAAAAACAGCAAATTAAACACAAAATAAAAGAATAAACGTGAGAGTCCAAATTAGCAAAATGTAAAACAAAAAGTCAAAAGTTAGTTTAGTTTGAAAAGACCCTAACATGATCAAGAATAGAAGAGAGGCCAGGCACGGTGGCTCAAACCTGTAGTCCTAGCACTTTGGGAGACTGAGGCAGGTGGATCGCCTGAGGTCAGGAGTTCGAGACAAGCCTGGCCAATATAATGAAACTCCATCTCTACTTAAAAAAAATACAAAAATTAGCCGGGCATTATGGCAGGCGCTTGTAATCCCAGCTACTCAGGAGACTGAGGCAGAAGACTTGCTTGAACCTGGGAGGCAGAGGTGTTGCAGTGAGCCAAGACAGATTGTGCCACTGCACTTCAGCCTGGCCAAGAAGAGTGAAACTTCTCAAAAAAAGAAGAAGAAGAAAGAAAAATAATACAAGAGAAAACAGGCATTAAGAGGATAAGAAGAGGATATTATGGACTATTTTGTACAACAAAAATTTAGGTAACATGGACAAAGTCCTAGAAAAATAAAACCAAAGTGAAGAAAGAGAAAATTGAGATAGTCCCAATATGACTAAAGATATTGATTCAATTTTAAACTTCCTACAAACAGAACTCCAGATCCAGATAGCTTCACTGGCAAATTCTATCAAACAGTTAAGAAAGAATTCCAATGGTAGGTAACCATATGAGAAAAATAAAAGAAGAATATGCATCCTAACTCATATTATGAAGCTAGAATACCCTTGATAACAAGGCCTGAATGGAGCGTGTATTAAAACATTATAGGTCAATCTTATGAACAAAAGTGCAAAAATCCTAAACAAAACATTAGGAAAAGGAGCCAATAATACCTAAAAGAACAATATATTACAACTCAAATTGGACTTATTCTAGGAATGCTATGTTAACTGCTTCATGGAGAAATGGCCTACACCTCAATAGATGCAGACCAAGTGTTTGATAAAATTCAACATATATTCATGGTAAGCATGGTAAGTACTCATGTCCCAAGGCCCTTAAGCCCTGTCAGTGTCCCGCGGTGGGCAGCAGGTGGAAGTGAAAGGAAGCCTGTGGAGCTGCCAGCAGGGAGAGGGAGTCAGGCATGGGGCTGAGGGGCCTCTGGAATTCCTGTGCCAAGGGGCTGCTGGCACTGGGCAGCAGCACCCCAAAGCCCATGAGGAGTGCTCTTAGAAAACTAATATCTTTTTGAAAAGTCCTTAATCTAATACAGGTTGAGTATACCATCTCTGAAATGCAGTTTCAGATTTTGGAGTACTTCCATCATACTTATTGGTTCAACATCCACAATCTGAGAATCTGAAATCTGAAATTAGCACTTCCTTTGAACATTGTAGAGGCACTCAAAAAGTTTCAGATTTTGGAGGACTTCGTATTAGCTATACTTAACCTGTAGAAGGAATCTACATATATTTTTAAAACCTATCATAGTTAAATGTTGAAGGTTTCCCGCTTGACATCAGGAATATGACAAGAATTTACACCATCATTACTTCTAATCAACATTGTACTGGAGGGGTCTGGCCAGTGTCATAAGGACAAGAAATGAAAGTGTAAATCTTCAAAAGGAAAGAAACAGAATTATCATTATTTACATGTTGTATGATTATGTATGGAGAAAATCCAAAAGGATGTAGAGATAAATCAACAGAATAAGCAAGTTTAGCAACGTTGCCTGACCAAAATCAGTATAACAAAAATACATACCAGCTGTAAACAGAACAAAAGGATTTTTCTAAAGATGCCATCTACAATAGTATCAACTTCCTAGGAATAGATTTTACAAAAGACACGCATGACTTCTTCAGAGAAAACTCAAACTTTATTGAGAGAATTTTCAAATTTTCAGTCACATTGAAAATGTGACATCAGCCATGTGTGTAGCTTCAGCTTGTCTTCTCTTTAACTTATGGCTGCCCATCTCCTAAAATATAAACGTAACAGTTGAGTCCATTACTTAGCAGAACTTTACTGAGATGATACTAAAAGCACACAAAGAACACTAGTTTTGGTTTTTTAAGATGAAATTAAAACCAGAACCCTAACCACTGCATAGACTTCTATGCTAATGTACATTTTCAGGCATATGTGTACTCATTTTTAAAATGCATCACCCGAGTGGTATGAGGAAACAAATACTTCTCAAGCCAGAGCAGATTAAATGCTATGAGCCCATTTAAAGATAATTTTAAGTAGAGGGCAAAAACAGCCACTGATTTCAGTTTGTTTTTGTTTGTTTTTAACCAAACAAAAACTCCAAGAAGCAAAAAACAAGCAAGCAAACATAGCGTCACTCAAACGTGTTGACTAAAAATACTCCACTCACTATATATTAGCTAAGGAATTGTTTAACTGATTAAGAGAGGTCAAAGAATGGCAGCATTCCATTTGGTTTGTCTCTTTTGTGCAAAAGTGCAAAAATAATTCGTTGATCTAGTTAAATCTTTATGTGAACTCTTTATAACAGGGTGGCCATTTGTCTCATTGGCACCTGTTAACCTGATGTTGTATTCATAGCATTCCCTTTCCCTCTCAAAAGTGTCCTGGTTTAGATGATAAAAATTACATGGTTAGAGACCAAATATGCCCCGTAAAAAAAAAGAAAGAAAGAAATACATGGTCGAACTGGCTTATTTAAGCCACTACCATATAGATGACATTAAAATGTGATGGAAAATGCTACTGTTTCTCAGTCTAGCTCACCATTTTAAAAAACCAACAAACCAACTTGGAAAATTCAAAACATACAGATCTATCTTACTCGTTAGTGCCTAAAAGCGATTTGTGATAAACAATTCTAGTCAATTTTTTTAAAAAAGCAACACCATGTGTTGTTTAGATACCCAATTGCCCCTGGGGTATGTTAAGTAATGTATATACTTTTTAAAGTATTTGATCACTTGCTTTGAGTTTTGGAATATTTCTACTCCAAAGTAATAATACTTTCATATTTCATAATTCAACAACATGGCTTTGACCTAACTCACTTTTTTCCCTAACACTGTCTTCGAATCAAATATTTGGTATATGAGCTACCTTTCAAATAATCTTTGTATGTGAGATTTGTTATTAAAGCATATTATAGAAGAAGAGTAACCCCATGACTTCCATTCTGAATGAATAACTTACCTGCTTCTGGAATCTTAGCATGGTCCAGATTAGGTGGAGTCTTCTCTTCTACACCAGAATCATCTCCATCCTCATTGCCATCGTTTTCCAGATCCATTTCCTGGCAATCACCTTCCACTTTACGTTCTATACAAATAAAAAAGTTATTGATACAAGTTAGAAGTAAATGATAAATTAGTGTTATTAAATAAAGCTCTGTGGGCTAGTGTTCTAATAAATGAGATTCATGAGTGCAATTAAAATTTTCTGCTAGAAAATGGGGAAGAATATCTCTACTATGAAGTTTTCTTTTCCTACAACTGTTTAAGACAACTTAGTTGTCACTTTCACAATCTTCATATATTTCTGTTATGGTAAATCCCTCATTAGAGCAGTTATTTGTTTACATGAATTTCCCTGATTAGATTGTGAGCTCAAGACAGAAATCATTTCATTTACAGCCTCAGCACAAAGTACATTACCCAGCACCTAGTAAGCCCTAATAAATGAATGGAAAAAAAGTCTGCAAAAATATTAACATGAGACAAACCAAAATTAAAGAACATTTTACAAAACAACTGGTTTGGATTCTGGTTGTCAATGTCATGATAGGCAAAGAAAGACTGAGGAACACCTCCAGGTTAAAGAAGAACAGAGAGATATGACAACTAAATGCAATGAGTGGTCTTGCATTAGATCCTGGATAAGGAAAAAAAAAACCCTATAAAGGACATTCCTAGACAAACTGACAAAACAAAACTGCAATGTACTATATATTAGCTGTTTCCTCAATGTTGATTTTCCTGAATTTGATAATTGTTCTGAAGTTTTTAAGAGATTGTCCATATTTTTAGCAGATGCATACTGAATTACAGAGGAAAGAGTTGTGATATTTGAAACTACTCTCAAGTGGCTCAGCAATAATATATTGATATGGCAAAAAGAGAAAGATGAGTGGAAAATGCTAGCAATCAGTGCCTCAGGTGAAAAATATACAGGAGTTCACTGTATTTAGATAACTTTTCCTTACATTTTAAAACCTTTCTAAGTAAAGAGTTAAAAATGAATATATGATTATGATAAATAGATTATGGTTCAGAAAGACAAAAGTATTGAAGACTTTTAACAGCAACTAATAGGATTTTACAGTTTTATTTCTCTGAATTATGACATTTTCTAAAAGTTGCTCTGTAAGAGCTATCCATAATTTATCTAGGTTTGCTCAAACTTTTAATGCAACGACTTGTGCCCAGAAAAATAAAATCCCAATAAAAACAAGTTTAACTCATGAAACAGTTTACAATTTTGTCTAAATTTAATGTAGTTTCCTTTTGTTTGCTAATATAGAATCTTGGCAAGGATTGTATTTTCCAAGTATGCCAAAGAACTCTTAAGTTACAGGATAAGTAAAATGCTGAAGAGAAAACTTATCATAAGAAGGACTACAGCAGCTGAAAACTACACCGTTCTCTTACCAAGGATTACCTTACAGGTTTCCAGCCTATTTTTAGGGGATATTTTATTTATTCCTGTCACTAGTATAACATCACACATGACATACAAATGCTCCTCTATGCCCTTCTCACCTTCAATGGGAGGTGTTCCTTCTCTCTCTAGTCCAGGTTCAATATCCTGATTCTCAGTTGGTGGTTCCTCTTGCTGAGATTCACGGGGCTTGTGGGACGTGGGGGAGAATAGATGCAAATAGAATATTGTTATTAATACCATGCCAATAGAAGTCACAAATATACATACTATGTGAAGACAGCTGATCACAAATATATCTGAAGAGGTTTCTCCTATCCTTTCTGTAAGTACTCTTAAGAAAAATTTATTCTTCCTATATAGAAAATACTTTAAGAAGTTACGTGCAAGGACCAATAATTCTGGAACCCATTTTCATCTTTTCTGGGCTGTATTACTTATTAACAAGCTTGATAGGAAAGTCATAAGGACTATTTCCAGATTCTTAACAACATACATATGCAGACAATACCAGAAAATAATTCTCCTTGCTCAATGTCTCATTCATGTGACTTAGTTTGCAACCATTTTCAGCAGGGAAGTCCTTTATATAACAGATCTATATTGGCTCAACAATGTTTTTTATTTTCTTTCAGAAGAATACATTTCTGCCAATGGAAATAAGATACCGAAAGGTACTCACAGCCGTGAATGCAATCACGTCGGGAGTCTCCTGGCCATCTCCTCTTCCTCTGGATCTTGATCTCACTCGTGCACTCATCGCTGCAACTAGAAGATCGTGAACTGAAGACTGCAATAAAAAGAAGTAATTATACTCAACTTTTTCCATGGCCATCTGCTGATTGTAATTTTTTTAAATTTTGCTAGATTTCCATAATAGGTCCTGAGTTAATAATAACTACGCCTGGTTTCCAATCACATCAAATAAATCTATCTGCAAACTGCTTTGTTTCTTCCACAGCCAACTTGGCAGAGAAGTGATCTTCAAGTCCTAGATTAAAAAAATGGGGTCTTTCCTAAAGCGACTTAATTTCATAACTGAATTCCATTATAAAGAGATTTTTAAATATACAGCCACCCCAGGTCCCCTCCTCCCCAGGTCCCCACTGAGAACTCAGAAACTTGCCCTCTGTTGGCAGTTTCAGGTGCCTCTGGGACTCAAAGGTACCTCAGAAAGTACCCGCAAGTTTTGCTTCATCTGATCCCTCTCCCTTCCGTGGCCCAACTTCCTCCCTCGCCCTGGCCCTGTTACACAATCACAAGGTCACGGCGGCGCCACCACCTGTTAGGAAAAGAATTACAACCTTGAGGCCCTTCCTCCTCCAAGGCCACGGACTGTGCTGCCCGACCTGCCTGAAGCCCACCAGCTCCTCCTCACACTTAAACTCCCAGGAGGACCCATCGGTGGACCCACCCACTGACTCTCAGTCTCGGATGAAAGATTCCCGACCGTTGGAACGAGAACAGCAGCCTCACAACTCTGCAGCGTTCACCTCGTGGGCAAAGGGGCTGATTAGAAGATGCCCAGTGAACATGCACACTGAGGCGGGTGCTGACAAGCGCGGGCCGTCTCACCCTTCCCTGCTCCTCACTGAGGACCCCGGCATCGTCCTCTATGGGCAGTTTCATATACCTCCAGGACTCAAGTAGTGTCTCCCTCCAAAACTCACACCATCTTGGCTGACCCTCCACCCCTCTACGGCCCTCCTTCTTCCCCTGTCTCGGCCCTGCCGCATCACCTCCTGCTAAAGAGAAGGGTGAAGACCTCGAGGCCCTTCCTTCTCTGAGGCCAGGGACCATGGTGCCCAACCCACCCGAAGCCCTCCGGCTCATTCTCTCACACCTGTTCTCACTTACACTTGACCCGAGTCAGCAGAGAGCCTGGGGAAGAATGAAGAAAGGAAGAGAAGTAGCACCTACCTGCTTCTGCTTCCTTACTTAAACCTCAGCAGTGTCAACCCCACCAGCCAATCCCAAACCTCGGGGGTGTGCCACGTGGGTTGTCTTTCCATCCCTCTCCCGCCTCCTAGAGGCTCTGTGCCACCTGGAGGAAGGGCCTGCTCAGTGCTGGGAAGGGCTTGTCTCTGGCTTCTCGCCCCTCCTGCAAAATGTTCTGTCCTTCTCGGTCTAGGAATGTTCCCAGCTGTGCACTTCACCTGCAAATTTACCCTCCAATTTTTTCTCAGTGCTGCTGCCTTAGTGGCCCTCAAGAGAATATTCAGTCTCCCCCAAGATGCGTGAAAGCTTAGGTTCTCAGAGAGTGCAAAGCCATTTTAAGCATGATAGGAATCCAGAAAAAAATGTAAAGAAGGATGATAAACCCACATACATAAATGAGCCTAAACATTTGCACAAAAATCCAGGCCAGGTGCAGCAGCTCATGCCTATAATCCTAGCAGTTTGGGATGCTGAGGCAGGTGGATGGCTTGAGCCCAGGAGTTCGAGACCATCCTGGGCAACATAGCAATACCCTGTCTCTACAAAAAAAAAAAAAATACAAAAATTAGCTGGGCATGGTGGTGCACACCTGTAGTCCCAGCTACTTGGAGGGCTAAGGTGGGAGGATAGCTTGAGCCTGGGAGGTTGAGGTTACAGTTAGCCAAGATCACACCACTGCACTCCAGTCTGGGCAACAGAGCAAGACCCTGTCTCAAAAAATAAAAAATCCTGTGACCCAGCATTTCTACTTCTAGGACTTCAATGTTAAGGAAACTGTCTTGAATGTTGACAAATAGCCTTTGCTTGGCCAGACTTTTAAGTCAGGCTTCTGAAACTTCTCCTAGGCCCAGCTGTGCACTTCCTTGTAAAACCCAGTTTCAGCAAAGAGCCCTGCTACGTCAGTGAGGCATGAACCCTCCATCCTCAATATCTGATCATCCTTGCTATCTGATGGGGCTCCTCATCTCCCACCATCCCCTAGTTGATGTCTGATTACCCTTGGCCTGTCTTCAGCAAGAATCCTGCTAGGTGGGTTTAACCGGAACCCCCCTTACCACTTTAGAGCCAGTTATGTAGCACTGTGTATGTACAACATGATCTCAAAAGAAAAGAGAGGTTCAGTAGTGCTACCACACCACCAGCCTCCTCTCAGGCAGTAGTGTGCTTAGATCTTGTGGAGCCAGCATGTTCTGGGGCTCCAAAGACATATGGTTCTCTCTAAGGGGAACTCAGCAGATAAAATGCAGTGCTAGGGATCATAGATCTCCTGCACCAGGTGCATGTCAAAGCTTTACCATCAGTTAGGCAGTCTGATCCTCTGTTGTCAGAGAAGGTGTGCGGGGGTGGGGGTGGGGGGACAAAAGCCCACTGTTACTGCTTTGGGCAAACAAAGTTAGATGGGTGCCTGCAAGACAGAAAGGAGCTTTCCTTGCACATCCTTGCCCACCCCCTCCCACACCCCGCTAAACCCCTGGGGGAAAAAATATCCTTTCTGTCCTTGCATGCCTGGACGGGGACTGTTCTCAGACTGCAGGTTACCCTTTAAGAAGCGCACATTCTTTGAGAGTTGGAAAGATCCCCCATGGCAGAAGTAGAATTGCCAGATCTCCCTCTCCTTCTCTCCCTCTCTCCTACAGATAAGATGTAGAGTCAATACAGAGCCAAGTGTGAAGAATATATAGTTCTTCCTTGATCTCATCAATCAGGGATAACCACTTTTTGTATCTAAACAGGAGCTGCTCCTACTACTTGGATCTTTATGTGGATTAAATAAAGATTTATTGAGAGACTGAGATCTCACACTCTGCAATCAGCATAAACTGTGGGCTCTAGTCTCAGCTTCCTGTTTCTCAGGTAAAGCTCTTAGGTGTTCCCTGTTATCACGTAGAAAGGCTATCTGCAGCCTGCTGCTTCCCTGACTTATGTGCCTGTTGGTTGGCAGCTGCTGTGTTCTCTGCATGGGATCAAGTTTCTCTAGGATGCTGTGAAGGAGTGAGAGGACAGGTAAGGTCCTTTTTGTGTGAGAGCTTAGATTTGAACTGAAAAAGAAATCCCAATTTGCCCAGCACCATGAGCCTTCCCAGAGAACCTCACCCTCAGGCAACATTAGTGCAAAGCAATCACTCTGATCAAGGTTATGTAGGTGCTCCCAAGCCCCCGTTTGTATCATTGTGATGATTTTAGATGTCACTTTCATTGTATTCATTTTATGTCACAGGTTATATCTGCTCCTTACAAATAATCCAATCACTAAGAATTGACCAGTCCTACTGTTTTCTGCTATCTGATGGAAGAAAACACCACACTAGTATTTGAATTTACACTTTTGATAAAAAATAAGTTTGTCCATTGTTATTCAAGTAATTCATGCTCATAAAAAATCCACCAAATTAGAAAGAGGAGAATTAAGAAACAACTCTGGAATTCCAGCATTCATTAAAAACCTCCCTTCTATTTGTCATTTTAGTGTATGTGTTTCCATATATTTATCATTTTAGATTATCATTTATGCTGCAGCAAACATCCTCATGGATCATTTTCTGTCTACTTCCTTAAACAATACCTCATGAAAAAAATTCCTACATGAAGAAATAGGGGTTTGAGAGTATGTACAACTTGCCTAATGTCACACCCTCTGGCAAGGTATGCCTGGAATTAAGTCTGTATCTTTCCGATTCTGGTTTAAGCCTGAATCATAAACATAAACATGTATGCTTCTTCACCTTGTGCTACCCATGGATCTAGTAGTTCCTTTGAGTCCCTCAACTCAAGGAGAAGTTTAGCAACCTTATGAGCACCATCCACAAGAGGTGATTTGGTGTAGGTGCCCACATGTGCAGAATGCAGAACTGGAAGAAGGAACATCGTGTGCTAACTCTTGGAAGCATGCTTGCAAACTGCAAAGGCCACTGGAGCTGGAGACTGAGGCTGTGAGTCAGAGGAGGATCTTTTCTCTGGTGTCCTTTGTCCCACAGTAGGCCATAATAAGTGCATGAATAAGTATTATGAATATAAACATTTCGTGAGATGATTTTTCTAAACACTGACTGGTAAACATGAAGGAAATTTTCATGATTGCAAAGGAGAGTTCCTGGAAATCTTGACAATGGATTGACAAAGTATGTTATTTTAAATTGTTACTGCAACCATCTGTGAGCTCCTTCAAATACTACTCATGCCCATTCAGTTGCTGCACACATGCTCACATCTATTCAGATAGCTATTACTTAGAGTCAGTATCTCCGAGTAGTTCACCTGAAGCAAGTGGAGAGGAAGGAAGATTCTGTCCTTCACAGCTCCACCATCAGAAGGAGAAGCCCTAGTTTCCCATTCTCCTTATACAAAAGCCACCAGGTTCACCTTTCTGTGCCAACTGAGCCCCATTTTATAGTTGAGCTTGTCACTTCAGTCTTCACTGATGGTGTGCAGGCTTCTCATTTGTGCTAGAAAGCTCATCTGGTTTTGGACTTCTTTCTCTTGGGCAAGCCTCCTCTTAGGCATGTATCCCCTCATAGTTCATTAGTGAGGGTATGGTTATGGTGGCCTTTGCTGGTTCTCATGTCTCTATCTGCATACCTTTGCCAAAAATCAGTTGTTTGTATATGTGTGAGTTTACTTCTGGACTCTCTGTTCTGTGCTAATCTATTTGTTTATCTTTATGCCAATATCACACTACTGCGATATAGTTTTGTAGTAACTCTCGAAATCCTGTTTTGGCTAATCTCGGTCCTTTGCATTTCCATATGAATTACAGAATCCACTTGTCAGTTTCTACCCCTAGCTTGTCAGTTTCTACCCCCATCTCCCAAAAAAATTCAGTTTTGATTGAGAATGTACCAAATTTATAGATCAATTTGGGGAGAATTGACATCTTAATATTGAGTCTTCAGACCCATGAACAAGATATATCTCTTCATTTATGTAAGTCTTTTTTTTCCTTTTTTTGTATTTTTCAATTATGTAGCTTTTAATTTCTCTCAGAAATATTTTGTAGTGTTCAATGTACAGATTTTTCATTTTTGTCAGGTTTATCCTTTATGTTTTTCATGTTTTATGATATTGTAAATAGTATTGTTTTTATTTCCATTTTATTGTTTGTTGCTAGTAGACAGAAACACAACTTATTCTTTATAATGAGCTTGTATTCTGCAACTTGGCTAAACTCTCTTGTTGGTTTTAGCAGCTTTTTATTGTTTTAATTAGATTCTATCATGTTTTCTATGTAAACAGCTGTGTTATTTGTGAATAGACTATTTTACTTTATTCCTAACCTGCATGTATTTTACTTACTTTTGTTCCCTGACCACACTATCTAGAACCTCCATTACAGTGTTGAATACAATTGGGGAAAGTGGAAATTTCTGTCTTGTTCCTGATCATAGGGCAAAAGTTTTCAACATTCTGCATCTATTAAAGTAATTATATGTTTTTTCTTTTTTAGCTGTTAATCTGGTGAATTTTATTGATTTTCAAGTATTAAACCAGCCTGCATTCCTGAAATAAATTCCATTCAGTCATGATGTATTATTCTTTTAATGTATTGCTGGATTTAACTTGTTAAAATCTTGTTTAGAATTTTTGCATGTATATTTATGATGGATATTGATTAATACTTTTCTTTTCTATTAATATCTTTGTCTAGGTTTGGAATCAAGAAATTCTGGCCTCATAGAATGAGTAGAAAAGTGTTCTTTCCTCCTCAATATTTTGGAAGATTTTGTGTAGAATTGGTATTCTTTCTTCCTTAAATATTTGGTAGAATCCTTCAGTGATGCCATCTGGGCTTGGAATTTTCTTTGTAGGAACATTTTTAAGCTACAGTTTCAATTTCTTTAAAGGGTTATTCAGATACAGGGTTATTCAGGTTACCTATTTCTTCCTGAGTAAGCCTTGGTGGTTTGTGTCTTTCAGATTATTGTCTATTGTATCCTTGCTGATTTTCTGCCAACATGTTCTATCAATTATCGAGTAAGAAATATTGTAGTCTCAGGCTGTAATTATAGATTTGTGCATTTCTTGTCATGTGTTTTGTGGCTCTGTTATTAGATGCATAAATATTTGGGATTCTTAAGATTAAGAATCCTAATATAAATGTAATAATCCTCAATAAAATATTAGCAAATTGAACCCAGCAATAAGAATAATACAGTACAACCATAGGAAGTTTATTCCAGGAATGCAATGCGAATTCAATATTCAATAACCAATCAATTTAATCTTTGATATTAATATTCTAAAGAAAAATCATATGATATCAACTGATGCAGAAGAATCATTTGACAAAATGCAGCATCCATTCGTGATAAAAACCCTCAGTGAAGTAGAACTAGAAGAAAATTTTCTCAATTTGTAAAGAGATCTGCAAAAAACTGACAGCTAACATTGTATTTGTTGGCGAAAGACTGAATGCT
Source organism: Callithrix jacchus (assembly GCF_049354715.1). Taxonomy (NCBI): domain Eukaryota; kingdom Metazoa; phylum Chordata; class Mammalia; order Primates; family Cebidae; genus Callithrix; species Callithrix jacchus. The sequence goes on along the minus strand of NC_133524.1, from coordinate 50,203,232 downwards.
TTCCTCTAACGATCAGAAAGAAGACAAGGATTTCTGTTCCAACCACATCTGTTTAACATCGTGCTGGGAGTCTTAGCTAGCATAATAAGGCAAGAAAAAAGAAATATAAGGCATTCAGATTGGAAAGGAAGAAGTAAAAATTGTCCTATTTGCAGACAACATAATTGTCTACATAGAAAATCCCAAGAAATCTACCAAAAAAACAAAACAAAACACCTTTCTTAGAACCAATAAGTAAGTTTAGCAAGGCAGCAATACACAAGGTCATCACACAAAAATAAATTGGATTTCTATACATTAACAACATAAAATTGGGGCCAGGTGCGGTGGCTCAGGCCTGTAATCCCAGCACTTTAGGAGGCCAAAGTGGGTAGATCACTTGAGGCCAGGAGTCCAAGATCAGCCTGGCCAACATGGTAAACCCCCATCTCCACTAAAAATACAAAAATTAACCAGGTATAGTGATGCACACCTGTAGTCCTAGCTTCTTGGGAGACTGAGGCAGGAGAATCGCTTAAACCTGGGAGGTGGAGGTAGCAATGAGGTGAGATCTTGCCACACTGCACTCCAGCCTGGGTGACAAAATGAGCCTCTGTCTCAAAACAAACAAACAAACAAAAACAACATGCAATTGAAAACTGAAGTTAAGAAAACATTTACAACCAGTCACAACATTTATGTACCTAGATATAAATCTCTCAAAATATGTACAGGATCTGTGTGCTGAAAACTATAAGACACTGATCAAAAAAGTCAAAGAGGACCTAAATAAGTGGAAATACATGTTGTGCTCATGATTTGAAAGCCCAACATCATAAAGACAAATTGATGTATAGATTTAACACAATACTAATCAAAATCCTAGGAGGACTTCTTGTACATATAAAACAGGCTGATTCTAAAATTTATGAGGAAAAGCAAATGAGTTAGAATGGCTAAAGCAATTTTGAAGAAAAGGAAGAAAGTTGGAGGAATCTCAGTAACCGATTTTGAAGCGTGCTTGTCAGGTCATTTTTAGACTGCCCCTCAATTTGGGTTTAATAGATTCTCATGATTGGACTAGGATAATGGCTTTTGGGGAAGAATACTGTTGAGGTAAAGTATCTTTCTCATCACATCATGTCAGAAGGTATATGATATAAACATGATAATTCTTACTGGTGATATTAACATTCATCATTTGGTTAAGATGATGTATGTTAAGTTTCTCCACTATAAAATTATTATTTTCCCCTTTTCATATTCTATTCATTAGGAGTATATCACTAAGTCTAGCTCACACCCAAGGGGAAGAGAATTAAGCTCCACCTCCTGGGGGGAAAGAATATTTTAAAAATTTTTGTATATATGTTAAAATCTCTACAGTAACTAATGCATATTTGAAGGGAAATACTTTCAGGAAATGCAAATATCCCTTTCCTCCTTAAAGTATAGGCATCTAATTTTAGTATTAATCCATGTATCTTACCTGGAGCAATTATTGCTATGCTGTTCTAACAGGGATTTTCTATTTCATTCCTTCCTTCAACATTTATTATTTGAAATTATTTGATAAGGAAGATCTGCCCCTTCTCCATTTATTTACTTATTAAATTGTTTATATCAGTATGGATTCATGGATTCCTTTTCTTTTTACAATGCTTGGAGGCTTTGTTTCAATAAAGTGCATCTATGTTTGCAATTTCAGAAGAAAGCACACATGTCTTTCGAGCTTATTACATTACATAATGGTCTCCAGTCAATGGAAATTGATTTAAATATGTGATAAACATTGACACTAGGGAATTTAAGTAGTAAAATTATTATTATTTATTTTTCTTTTTTAATTTAATTTTTATTCATTCATAATAGATGTATACATTTTCAGGGTACCTGTGATATTTTAGTATATTTATATATCTTATAGACATCAAATCTGTGTCATTGCGTTATCTATCACCTTTGTCTTTCTTTTGTTTTATGTTTTGAGTTCTATTCCAATACAATAGCCATGTATTTTGTGACCCAAATTGTTCTAGCTCAGCCATTGGGACCTCTTTCAGATTGGTTCCTATGCACTTTTGATATCACACTCATCTTTTTTGTATTTGTTTTTCAGCTTTTGTTTACTTCCTGGCACTGCATGATAAGACAAGTTCACTAGCTCTAGAATCAGCCATTTCTCCAGGTTTCTTGCTTCCTTGTATTAAGAAATGGCATTTAGGCACTAAGATCTGGACACTGAACAATCTGATTTTTAAAATTTTCAAGTGATAGTAGTCAGGGCACATAGATCAATGGAAAACAATAAGATCCAGAGATTGGCCCACACAAGTATGCCCAGTTGGTTTTTGACAAAGTGCCAAAGCAGTTCTATGGATAAAAGATAGTATGTTTAACAAATGGTATGAGGAAAACTGGACGATCATATGCAACAAAAATTAACCACTATTAAACCTCACACCGTATATAAAAATTAACACAAAATGGATCATATATCTAAATGTATAACTATAAAACTTTTCATGAAAGTTTTATAAAAAGTGACCTTGAGTTTATCAATGAATTCTTAGACATGACACCCAAAGCACAATTCATCAAAGAAAAAGTTGATAAATCAGACTTCATAAAATTTGATACTTTTGTTTTGTAGTGTTAATAGAATGAAAAGAAAAGCTTCTTTAAATGCAACGTGGTATCCTGGAATCTTAAAAGAATATTAGTGGAAAAATTAATGAAATTCAAATAAAGTTTATCATTTAGTTAGTAGTATATTACCAATATTAACTTCTTAGTTTTGACAAATGTACTGTGGTGATATTAGATGTTAACATTACGTGAATCTGAGTGAAAAGTATATGGAAATTTCTGTCTTATCTTTGCAACTGTTCTATAAATCATTTCAAAATAAAAATGGGTATTAAACACAAAATGTAGCCAAATCTAATAATAAAACTATTAGAGCTACTGCACTTGAAGCCAGAGAGGCGAGGTCAGAGGTTCATCATCTCTATCCCAGCACTCCCAATCTCTTGGGCAGCCTCTGGGGATCCTCTACAGCAGCATTCCCCAACCTTTTTGGCATCAGAGACCAGTTTCATGGAAGACAGTTTTTCCACAGACTGGAGAGGAAGGAGAGATGGTTTCAAGATCGAACTGTTCCACCTCAGATCATCACGCATTAGTTACATTCTTATAAGGCGTGCACAACCTAGATACCTTGCATGCGCAGTTCACAATAGACTTTGGTCTCCTATGAGAATCTAATGCCACCAGTGATGTGACAGGAGGTAGAGCTCAGGCCATAATGTGGCTTGCCCACCATTCACCTCCTACTGTGCAGGCTGGTTCCTAAAAGGACACGAACCTGTACTGGTTCATGGTCTTGGGCTTGGGGACACCTGCTCTATAGAACCCCTGGGTTTCTTGGAGTATAATTCCTAAACCATCCAATTTAATCATTAATAAGACTATAAGATAGAAATAGAAGCCTAACTTAGGCCTGAATAAATAAAAAGTTATTAGTTTCTCTTGATCATTAAGACTTTTCTATCATAGAAGATCATTAAGTTGAATTGATATAATGTTTTCTTTACAAGATCAAACCTTTTGCTGTCCAGAATTTTGACCTTAGAACTTCAAATCACTTGATTCACTGTTCAAGGTATCTTTAAAATGTCAAAGCTAGGGTAATTAGCTCCTGATTATGCAAAGTAGGGAGGATTAGGCTATAATTTGAAGAACATACATGTATGATAAAAATCTATATATTTAAATTTTCATGAGGGCTTTTCAATGTCCTTAAAACAATAAAATACTAACTTAAAAAAAAAGACAACTACAGACTGGGAGAAAATGTTTATAAATCATCTATCTGACTAAAGCCTTATATTCATAAAATTTAAAGAGCGCTAAACTCAATAACAAGAAAACACACAATCCAATTTGTAAGTTGGCAAATGTCATGGTCACTAAACCAAAAAGAATATACAGATGGAAAATTAGAACAGGAAAATATGCACAGCATCACTGGCCATTTGGGAAATGAAAATTAAAACTGCGAAAGATACCACTACTAACTTGCTTGACTCACAAGAAGAAAAATTACTGACAATACCAAGTATGGGTAAGGATGTAGAACTACTGTATCTCTCATATGTTGCTGACATGAATGCAAAATTCTACAGCCACTCTGAAAAACAGTTCAGCGATTTCCTATAAACTTAAATATATACATACCATATGACCCAAAAGTTCAAAGATGGAACACTGAAAAAATTTTGCTTCTATCCCATCCAGGAAAAGAGCTGGTTAGACTGTAAATTAATGACTTTTCTTTTTTTCTTCTTCTTCTTCTTTTTTGAGACAGAGCATTGCCCTGTCACCCAGGCTGGAGTGAAATGGTGCCATCTTGGTTCACTGCAACCTCTGTCTCCCAGGTTCAAGTGATTCTCCTGCCACCTCCTGAGTAACTGGGATTACAGGCACCTGCCACCATTTTTTTTTTTTTTTTAGTAGAGAAGGGTTTCACCATGTTGGACAGGCTGGTCTCGAACTCCCAGCCTCAAGTGATCCACCCACTTCAGCCTCCCAAAGTGCTGGGGTTACAGGCATAAGCCTGTAACCAGCTGACTTTTCTTTGACTCATCAGAGAACCAAGGTCATAGGATAAATGCTATCCCAAAATCTGGAGAGAGACAGGCACCTACAGGAAGACACAGGATTCTGTGCCTTATGCTTATAAGGGGCAGAAACCAGTATGTAGTTTAAAGAATAAATTTTGGTAAAGTCCTGGGGACCTAGTGTGAGCTAGCATGAAAAGGTGAAGCTCCCAGAAGACTTGTTCATGAGAGGTTACCCTGTTGTAGGCTTTTCCCTAGGACTACCACTAGGCTCACACAGAGAATCCAGAGAAATGTCCCCCATGGTGCTGGCAAGAACAGCAGCTCTTGCTAAACTCCACCTTGGTGCATTTCTCCTATCTCCCTTACAGAAAAAAAGGCTTAATCTGCAGGCACGGTTACACTATAGCAACTAAGGAAGATGGGTCTGGGACAGTTTCGATGGTGGCTTCCATATTTTCTCTTAACTGCTGTGGGGTTGTACCAGTGACCTCAGGCAATAGATTTTCTTCAGCCTGTGAATTAAGGCTTTTGTTTTATGTGGGGCATTGAGAAGACTGGACAGTGTGGAGTGTCAACAGTGACTTCTGTCACCCTGTCTTAGTCTTCTCAGGATTCTCCCAGCCTTCCCTGTCAGTGCCTCCTGGAGTTGCCAGAGGGAAAGCCTGCAAGCAGGTGCAAAACTACCATGTCTGCAGGACCTCACACTCTCACACTAGCCCACACCCAACCCTTAGCAAGTTATCTGGAAGTTTCTACCTTAATTTTCTTACTGACGTATATGGCATTCAGAGGCATCTGTCTCAGATAATCAAATTCTTAGGTGCTTTGTCTCTCTATAGGTGTTTGTCTTTCTAGATTTCAGGTTAGTTGTTTTCCCAGAAAACTTATTTCCCTGATGATTTCAAGAAAAGTATTTAATTTGAAGTTTGTCCAGAATTTTTCTTGTTGTGAGGATGGAAGTGATGCCCTGTCCAGCCCTCTGTATCTCTACGCTGAAACCAGCCATCTTTTTACTTTTATCCTACCTATATCATTGTATTTGCAGACAGCATATAGCTAGGTCATGGTTTTAAATTCATTTTGACAATCTCTTTTGAATGGTGTGCTTAGACCATTTAAATTTATTATTGATACATTTGTATTTAGACCTACCATTTTATAACTTGTTTTCTGTTCGTTTCATCTGTTTTACATTCCTCTGTTTTACCTTTCCTGCCTTCTTTTGGGTTATTTAAAACTTTCAGTATTACATTTTTGGCTAGCCATATGCAAAAAGCTGAAATGAGATCCCTTCCTTACACCTTATACAAAAATTAACTCTAAATGGATTAAGATTTAAACATGAGATCTAACACCATAAAAACTCTAGAAGAAAACCTAGACAATACCATTCAGGACATAGGTATGGGCAAGGACTTCATGACTAAAACACCAAAAGCAACGGCAACAAAAGCCAAAATAGTCAAATGGAATCTAATTAAACTAAAGAGCTTCTGCACAGCAAAAGAAACTATCAATAGAGTGAACCAGCAACCAACAGAATGGGGAACAATTTTTGCAATCTACCCATATGACAAAGGGCTAATATCCAGAATCTATGAGAACTCAAACAAATTTACAAGAAAAAGACAAACAACCTCATCAAAAAGTGGGCAAAGGATATGAACAGACACTTTTCATTTATGTGGCCAACAAACATGGAAAAAAAGGTCATCGTCACTGGTCATTAGAGAAATGCAAAACAAAACCACATTGTGATACCACCTCATGCCAGTTAGAATGGTGATCATTAAAAAATCAGGAGACAACAGATGCTGGACAGGATGTGGAGAAATAGGAACGCTTTTACACTGTTGGTGTAAATTCATTCAACCATTGCAGAAGATAGTGTGGCAATTACTCACTGATCTAGAAATAGAAATACCATTTGACCCAGCAATCCCATCACTGGGTATATACGCAAAGGATTATAAATCATTCTATTATAAACATACATAGATACATGCACACGTATGTTTATTGCAGCATTGTTGATAATAGCAAAGACTTGGAACCAACCCAAATACCTATCAATGACAGACTGGATAAAGAAAATGTGGCACATATACACCATGGAATACTATGCAGCCATAAAAAAGGATGAGTTCATATCCTTTGCAGGGACATGGATGAAGGTGGAAACCATCATTCTCAGCAAACTGACACGAGAATAGAAAACCAAACACCACATGTTCTCACTCATAATTGGGTGTTGAGCAATGAGAACACATGGACACAGGGAGGGGAATATCACACACAGGACCTGTCAGAGGGTGAGGGGCTTGGGGGGAATAGCGGGGTGGGGAGACTGGGGAGAGATAGCATCAGGAGAAATAACTAATGTAGACGACAGGGTGATGGATGCAGCAAACCACCTCCATGGCACATGTATACCTATGTAACAAACCTGCACAATCTGCACATGCACCCCAGAACTTAAAAAATAAATAAATGCATGTTTTTATGGCAAAATGAAAAAAAAACTTTCAGTATTATATTTTGATATATCTGTTGTGATTTTTGCTATATCCTCGCATACACAGTCATCCCTCAGTTTCTGTGGGGGATTAGTTCCAGGACCCTTGTAGATACCAAAATCCACAGATGCTCAAATCTCCAACATAAAATGGCATAGTATTTGCATAAAACATACACACATCCTCCTATATACTTTAAATCATCTCTAGATTACTTGTAATACCTGATGCAATGTAAATGCTATGTACATAGTCGTTATACTGTATTGTTTTTACTTGTATTATTTTTTTTAAGACTCAGTCTTGGTCTTTTCAAACAGTCTGGAGAGCAGTGGCACAATCTTGGCTCACTGCAACCTCTGCCTCCCGGGTTCCAGAAATTCTCCTGCTTCAGCCTCCTAAATAGCTGGGATTACAGTCGCCCGCCACCACGCCTGGCTAATTTTTGTATTTTTAGCAGAGATGGGGTTTCACCATGTTGGCTAGGCTTGTCTGGAACTCCTGACCTCAGACGATCAGCCCACCTTGGCCTCCCAAAGTGCTGGGATTACAGGCGTGAGCCACCATACCTGGACTATTTGTATTATTTTTAATATTTTTCATCCTCGGTTGGTAGAATTCGAGAATGCAGAACCTGCAAATATGGAGGGCCAACTGTAGATTTTTCAGTGGTTACTCTAGGAATGACTGCTGCCAAATGCCACCCTGGGGCATTTTTCCTATCTCCCTTACAGAGAGGGAGATACATACTTAACTCTCCACATTCTACTTAGAATCAATATTTTGTAATTTCAGTTGGAATGTAGAAACCTTGCTACCTTATAGGCCTCTTAACCATCCCTTGCTCACACTCTAGTTGTCTTATGTATTACATCTGCATACATTGAAAACCCCATCAGACAATGTTATACATTTTACTTTCAAGTATCAAACATATTCTAAAGAACTCAGAAGAGTTTACCTAAATATTTACCATTTGTGACTCCCTAGGTTTGAATCTGAGTTATGCAGGATGAGTGTTGAGAGTATGAGGCCTCCGAATACTTTATCTGTGTTTAGGGTGTGAGGTCTCTGAAATCTTGAGAGTCTCTGTTCTGAGGTTTGATTCCGAATGGTTTGGAGGTCTATGTTCAGGGTGTGAGTTCTCTGAATTCTTTAAGGTCCGTGACTCAAGGACCTCATTCAAGGTTTAGACTCTGAGCTATAGTATTTGGCGATCTGTGTTCACAAGTATGAGGTCTCTGAAGTCTTTTGAGGATTGGTGTTGTAAGATTTTAATCTGGAGTCATTGTGGGTCTATGTTCAGGATGTAAGGCCTCTCAAATCTTTTGGTGTCTTTGTTTGAGTCTGAGGTATTTGGGGATCTCTGTTCAGGGTGCGATGTCTCTGCAATCTATGGGAGACTGTTTTCAAAAGTTTGTTTCACATATTTGAAGGTCTGAATTCATGGTGCAAGGTCTCTGCACTTTTAGAGGATCTGTGTCCCAAAGATTCAGCCCAAGTTATCTGGATCTCCACATTCAGAGTTCGAAAGGCATTGAAAATTTCAGTTTCTGTTCCAAGGTTTTAGTCTTAAAGATTAGGAAGCTTGTATTCAGGACATACGGTCTTTGAACTTTTGCAGGGTCTAAGTCCACATTTGGGCCTCAGGTATAATATTTGGGGTCTGTGTTCAAGAAGTGAGGTCTGTGGATTCTTTCAAGGTCTTTGCTCCCAGTTTTTTGCCTGAGATGTTTGGAAGTCTCTATGTTCAGGGTGTGAGGTCTCTGATATCTATAAGGGAGTATGTTCTACATTTTGAGTCTGAGATACTTAGATGTGTGTACTTATGTTCTCTGAAATCTTTCAGGGTCAGTACAAAAGTCTGAGGTACCTGGTGGTTCTGTGTCCAGAGTGTAAGATCTCTGAAAGTTTCAGGATCTGTGTGGTAAGGTTTGAATTGGAGGTAACTGGGGGTCTGTGATCAACATGTGAAGTCTGAAGTTTCAGGCTTTGTTTCCAAGTTTTGGACATATTTTTTGCTCTGCATTCAAAGAATGGGGTCCTTGAAATCCTTTAAGATCTGTATTCCAAGTTTTTTGTCTAAGTTGTTTAGACGTTTATGTTCAGGGTGTGAGGTCTATGATCTCTTTGAGAATCTGCATTTCAAGGTTTGAATCTGAGACATTTGGGGGTCTGCGTTTGCAGAGAAAGGTCTCTGAAAGCTTTTACGGGTCTGTGTTGTAAGGTGTGAGTATAAGGTACTGTGAGTCTCTGGCAGATAAAGGTTTAAATCTGAGATATTTGAGGGGTCTGTGCTCAGGGAGAAGGGTCTGAAATTTTTAGTCTCTCAAGTTTGAACATGAGGGGTTTGGAGGTCTGTGTTATGTGTGCATGCTCTCTGAATTCTTTGAGGCCCGTGTCCCTAGGTTTGAATCTGAGGTACAGGGAGGTCAGTGTTCAGAGTGTGAGGTCTCTGAATAGTTTCTGGGTCTATGTTCTGAGCCTAAGCTCTCTGAATTATTTGAGGGTCTGTGTTCTAAGGTTTGAATCAAGGATTCTGAGGGGTCAGGGGAATGAGAGGTTTCCAAAGTTGTTTTTTTCTTTTTTTGAGACAAGGTATTGCTCTGTTGGCCAGGCTGGAGTGCAGTGGCATGATCATGGCTCACTGGAGCTCACACTCTCAGGCTCAAGCAATCCTTCCTCCTCATCCCCCAGAGTAGCTAGGACTACAGGCATGCACCACCATGCCCAGCTAATTTTTTTTTTCTGTAGAGACAGGGTCTAACTATGCTGCCTGGTCTTGAAATCCTGGGCTCAAGCAATCCTTCTACCCTTGGCCTCCCAAAGTGCTAGGGTGAGCCACCATGCCTAGCCCGGTTTCCACTTATTAACTGTCTATGCTACATTGTTTCAGCCTGTGAAGTGCTTTTATGATGTACATTGCCAGGTCTTACTCTGACATAACAAGGGATCTCGATTGTGTGTTAGATCTCTGAAATCATTGAGTGTCTGTACTTCAAGCTTTTTGTCTAAATTGTTTGGAAGTCAGCAAGCAGAGTGTGAAGTCTTGAGTACTTTGAGGTTTTTTTTTTTTCCAAGTGTGGAGTTTGTGGTGTTAGGAGATTTATGTTTAGGGTGTGAAGTCCCTGAAATCTTATAGTGTCTGTCTTCCAAAGGTTGAGTCAAAAGTGCAGTATTGGGTCAGTATTTAGGATGTGAGAGAGCTATAATTTTATGGGATCTGTTTTCCAAGCACTAATCCTGAGGTATTTGGGAGTCTGAGTTCAGCATATGAGGCCTGACTTGTTGAAATACTTTTTAAAAATAGAATTGAGTCTGAGGTACTAGAGTCTGGGTTTAAAATGGCCTTTGAACTTTATGAGGGTCTGTGTACTAACAGTAGAGATTGATGTATTTGCAGATATTTGTTCAGCATGTGAGTTCTCTTTGAAGGTCTATGTTTGAAGTTTGAAGCTCCCGCATTTGGGATCAGTATTTAGATTGTAAGTACTCAAAACTCTTAGTATCTGTCTTTCATGTTTTCTCTATCTGCATTCCAAGACTGAATCTGAGGGATTTTGGGTTCCGCATTCAGTGTTTGAAGGCTATGATTATCATTGAGGGTTTATCTTCCATTGTTTGAGTCTGAGGCATTTCAGGATTGGAGTTTGGAATGAGAGGTCTCTGAACTCGTTGAGAGCCTATTTTTCAAGTTTTTTTCCTATGGTATTTAGGGCAAATGTTCAAGATATGAAGTCTTTAAACTCTGGGCATTTGTAACCTGTTTGCTCCTGCATTAATCTAACTTTAGGGAGTGAGGTTCTTGATTTTTTTTTTTTTTTTTTTTTTAGCCTCCATGTGTTAAAGTTTGAGTCTAAGGTGTTTGGGACTCTATGTTTAGGATGTACTTTTTGAGGGTCTGTGTCCTAAAGTTTTAATTGATGTATTTAGGGATCTATGTTTAGGGTGTGAGAACTCTGAAATCACTGAGGATCTTTGGTACAAATTCTGAATCTGAGCTTCTAGGGGTCTTTATTCAGGGTGTGAGGGTTCTGACTCTTTGAGGTTGACAGGTTGGGATTGTGGGAGATCAGAATATGCCTCCCCCAAATAAGAAGGATTGTTGACCTAAAGGCAATTAAGAGAAAATAGGCACAGGAGAGCTTTCTGCCCTACCTCTCTTTGCCTAAAAACTGAACATAAATTTACAAAAACAAAGGTATCCTGCCCCCATCCCTACAACCATGGCAAATAAAGGTTAACAACTGAAGACAGCTTTAGACCTTCGTCAGCCTGGAGATGATTCCATAGGAATTTATATTGGCAAACTTTGCTAACTCACCTTTATCTGCCATTTGTTTGTCTTTCCCCAAGTTGCTGCCTATAGAGACTCAACGTCCTTTTCCTTTGTCTGTGACTTCTCTAAAAAGTTATTATTCTTTGTTAATAAGGCTACATAAGCTGTAACTCAAAGCCATGTCTTTAAGAACTACTTATTCTCTGGGTGGCCCATGTATATATGATCTTCACATATACCCCCAAACCCTAAAATGCAATAAAAAATAAAATATATATATAAAATAAAAAAAGAAATATACATGTTAAAAAAAACTTTTGTTTTTTCTCTTGTTAATCTGTCTTTTGTAACAGGGGTCCATTCCAACTAACAACGTGTTGGAGGTTATTACTACTCCCCCACAGGGTCTTAGGTATTTGGTGGTACATGATTAGGGTATGAGGTATCTGGTTCTTTGAAGGTTTTATATATATAAATGTATATATATTTTAATATACTATAGCATATTAAATAAATATATATTTATAATATATTATATTAAAAATATATATTATAGAATTATATTAAATAATATTTATTTATTCTTATTTACATTTGTATATAATTATATACTATATTATTGAGTTTGAGTTAGTTGCACATCTGCATTTGGAGTGTGAAATCTCTGAGGTCTATGAGGGTCTATGTCCTATAGAATGAATTTGAGGTATTTGTACATCTGTGTTTAGAGTTTTAGTTCTGTGGCATCTTTGAGGGTCTGTGTTCCAAGACTTGAGCCTAAGGCATTTTATGTCTGCTTTCTGAGTGTAAACACTCACAAATATTTTAGGGTCTGTGTTTTTATGTTTATATGACATATATGGGTTATTTTTAAAAGGCATAAATTCTTTGAACTCCTTGAAGGTCTGGGTCCAAGGTTGCTGTTGAGGTGTTTGGAATCTCTTTCAGGATATTTGATATCTGAAATCTTTCAGGCTTTGTGTCATGAGGTTTGAGTCTCATTTGTCTGTAAGCTAGTGTACTGGGTTGAGGTCTATGAATTCATTGAGGTGAGGGTCTAGGTTCCAAATATTGAAACACTAGCGTTCAATACTCAGGTTGTGATGGTGTCATTCAATATTTAGGTGTTCAGGTTGTGACGAGCAGAACACTGTCATGATATGTGTCCCAAGTTTGGAGTGTGAGGTGTTTGGCATCTCTTTTCAAAGTTGAAGATTTCTGACCTCTTTGAGGATTTGTTTCCTAAGTTTGCTTCTGGGTTTTGTTGTTGTTGTAGTCTAAGTTCATTGTGTGAGGTCTCTGAACTTTAGAGATCCAGGGTTCCAAGATTTATGTGTGTTTGTGACATAGTAAGAAGTATATATTTGTTCTCTACCCCTCCCAAAACCATTCGGATCTCCAAAATGATAAGTGCCTTTTGCATGCTAATGGATTGATTGGTGGCTTTGGGCTCCTAGATAGCCTCAGGATGGGGGCTGGTTGCTCAGGCAATGATTAGAGGGTTGGAACTTTGAGCCCCACCACTGACCTTGGAGGGGAGAAGGGCTAAAGGTTGAGCGATCCTGTCCAGCAAGCAGGTGAAAAAAATACTCAATATCAACTACTCTTTAGAGAAATGCAAATCAAAAACCTAATGAGATACCATCTCACACCAATCAAAATGGGTATTATTAAAAAGTCAAAAATAGCTGCTGGTGAGGTTGTAGAAAAAAGGAAATGCTTCTACACTGCTGCTGGATATGTAAATTAGTTCAGCCATTGTGAAAAGCAGATTGGATTTCTCAAAGAACTCAAGGCAGAATTACCATTTGACCCAGCAATCCCATTTTGGGGTATATACCCAAGGAATATAAATCATTCGGCTATAAAGACATGTACACATGTATGTTCACTGCAGCAGTAGTCACAATAACAAAGACATGGAATCAACGTAAATGCCTATCAATAGTAGACTGGATAAAGAAAATGTGGTGCATATACACCATGGAATACTACATAACCATTAAAAAGAATAAGATCATGTCCTTTACAGCAACATAGATGGAGTGGGAAGCCATTATTCTAAGTCAATTAACACAGGAACAGAAAACCAAACACTGCATGTTCTCACTTATAAGTGGGAGCTAAACATTGAGTACATATGAACACAAAGGAGAGAGCAACAGACACCCAGGCCTACTTGAGGGTGGAGGATGGGAGGAGGGTAAAGATCAAAAACTACTTATTGAATACTATGCTTATTACTTGCCTGATGAAATAATCTGTACACCAAACTCCTGTACACCTATATTTACCTATATAACAAACCTGCACATGTACCCCTGAACCTAAAATAAAAGGTGAAAAAAAAATGATTTGGGTTGTTATAAAAGGAACACAAGTGTAAATCTGGATGATTGTGGTGGCTCACCCCTGTAATCCCAGCACTGTGGAAGGCTGAGGCAGGCAGATCACTTGAGGTCAAGAGTTCGAGACCAGCCTGGCCAACATGGTGAAACTCTGTCTCTAGTAAAAATATAAAAAATAGCTGAGTGTGGTAGTGGGCACTTGTAATTCCAGCTACTAGGGAGGCTGAGGCAGGAGAATTACTTGAACCTTAGAGGTGCAGATTGTAGTGAGCTGAGATCAGGCCACTGCACTCCAGCCTAGGCAATAGAGCGAGATTCTGTCTCAAAAAAAAAAAATGAACATACATGTAAATCTGTACAAAGATAAATATTTTCCAAATAAAATTCCAATAAAAAGTTTTAAAAAAAGATTGAGCGATTTAACTGATGAAGTCTCCATAGAAACACAAAAGGACAGGGTTTAGAGAGCTTTAGGGTTGCTAATGCAACATTAATGCACTTAACGCAGGTGCCTAAAGGTTGGTGCACCTCGAGAGGGCATGGAGCCTCCATGCCCCTTCCCACTTACATTGCCCTATATATCTCTTCATCCTCCATCTCTATCCTTTGTAATATTTTTTATAATAAAGCAGGAAATGTCAGAAAGCATTTTTCTGTATTCTGTCAGCCATTCTAGCAAGTGATTGAACCCAAGGAAAGGGTCGTAGTTTATATTAATTTTTATCACTCAGAACTACTGAAGGCCTGGACTTGCAATTGGAATCTGAAATGGAGGGCAGTCTTGCAGGACTGAGCCCTTAACCTATGGGATCAGACTCTAACTCCAGGTAGATAGTGTCAGAACTGAGTTAAATTGTAGGCTACCAAGCGGGAGTCTACTGGAGAATTGATGCGTGCAAAAATTCCCATATATCTGGCATCGGAAATGAAGTATTGAGTGTTGTGAGAGTATAATAGGAGAAAAAAGTTTGTTTTTCCTATATTCGGTGATATTTGGGTATTTATGTTCTGGGTGCAAATCATTAAAATATTTGAAGACCTCTGTTCCAACTTCAGAATCAGAAATGTTTCATTGCTTTGAGCAGGGAATGGAAGGTCTCTGAACTAATTATGTTCCAGTGTTTAAATCTGAATCATTTTGGGATCTGCATTCAAAGCATGAGATCTTTTTGACAGTATTTTTTTTTATAGGATTGAGTCTAAGGTATTTGTTTCTCTATGTTTAGAATGTGAAGTCTTTGAATTCTGAGAGCCTGTGACATAAAATTCCGAGTTTCTGTATCACGGGCCTTTCTGTAGGATTTTGGTCTCTGAAGTCATTGAGGGTCTTTGTTCCAAGGTTTGAGTCTGAGGTGTTTGGGTCCAAATTATTTTAAGGTTTTTGTCCTAAGTTCTGTTCTGTGGTTCTAACGTCTCTCTTCAGGGTGTGAGATCTCAGAGACTCAGAACTCTTGGAGATTCTGTGTTCCAAGATTTGAGTTTGTGGTATTTGGGGACTTATATTTAAGGTGTGAAGCCACTAACTTCTTTGAGGGCCTGTGTTCCAGAATTCAAATCTGAGATATTTGCAGGACTGCATTCACAGGGTGGTACCTGGGGATCTCTTTTCAGAGTAGGATCTCTCAAATCTTTGAGGTTCTCTTCCAATATTTGAGTTTAGGTGACTTTTTTCAGGGTCTAAAGTGTCTGAATTCTTTAAAGGTCTGTATTACAAGGTTTAATTTGAGGTATTTGGGGAGTTTTCAGGGAGTAAGGTTTCTAAACTCATGTAAGTCCTCTTCCAAGATTTGAGGCTGAGGTATGAGAAACTGAGTTTAAGGTGTGAAGTCTCTGAACTTTTAAATGTTCTATGCCCCAAAGTTTGAATATTAGCTATTTGGGGGTTCATATTTACAAATTTGATATTTGCAAGTTTCACATTTACAAAAACAGATTTACAGACCCCTGAGCCTGAACACGGATCCCCATAGAGGTGAAAGACCTTGAACATTGGGAAAGAGACCCACAATTAACTTACAAACCTCACACCTTGGACCTCTTTGTCAAAGTCTTAAGACAACTCACATCATATTCAGAGAGCCCCCTCAAAAAACTCAAAAACAGCTTAAAACCTCACCTTCTGGAGCATAGACACCAAAAGAGATCATGGACTTTATACCCTGGGCACAGCCCCCTCATACTGTTCAGAGACCTTGGAAACTCCAGATAGTTCATTCTCTGAACAATGAACTCCAAAGCTAAATGATCTTCTACATGGCACGCAGGCACACAATTAGTCAAAGACCTCATAAACTGAACACAGACCCCAAAGCAGAACAAATACCTCATAACCTGGCCAAAGAATCCCAAAATCTAAGAGACCTCTCACTGTGAAACACAGTGTTCCAAAGACTTTAAAAACTTCAAAGCCAGGAACACAAATTCGAAAAATGTTCAGAGACCTCATACTTTAAACACAGATCCTAAAATAGCTCCAAGAACTCATACCTTAGGGAGTTCACAATAGTGACCAGTGCACACACCCTGGAACCAGACCCACAAACAGGAACACATCACCAACACTGGTTTAGAGAGCCCCAAAGAGCTCAGAAACTTCACACCCTCAAACTGACCAAAGAGTATAAAGACTTCACTCTCTGCATGAAGACACCAAAAGAACTCAGCAACCTCTCACACTAAATACAAATTCACAGAAACCTCACAGATCTCCAACCAGAGACCTCTGCACAAATCACAGACCTCACACCCTGAACACAAAGTCCTAAACAATTCGGCATCCTTACTCCCTGGAACAAGGACCCATGTCCCTCCCACCCCAGTTATCAGGAATAAAACATGGGAACTTAGGCCCTAGTACTCAGACTTAAATCTTGAAACTTTTTTTTTTTTTTGAGATGGAGTCTTGCTCTGTCACCCAGGCTGGAGTACAGTGGCATGATCTCGGCCCACTACGGCCTCTGCCTCCTGGGTTCAAACAATTCTCATGTCTCAGCCTCCCGCATAGCTGGGACTACAGGCGTGTGCCACCACAGCTGGCTAATTTTTTCTATTTTTAGTAGAGATGAGGTTTCACTATGTTGGCCAGACTGGTCTCGAACTCCTGACCTTGTGATCCACCCACCTCAGCTTCCCAAACTACTAGGATAACAGGCATGAGCCACCATGCCTGGCCAAAACACTGCTCTCGAAGAATTAAGAGATTCTCAGCTTTGGAACATAGACCCTCAATGAATTAAGAGACTTCACACCCTGAACACAGACTCTGGACGATTTCAGAGAAGATGTACTCTGTATACTAGTCCCAAATATGATAGACTCGAACTGTGGGAAACAGACCCTCAAAGACTTCAGAGATCTCATGCCACAACCAAAGACCTCCAAACATCTCAAACTGAAAATTTTGACCACAGTTTCTCAAAGAGTTCAGAGAACACACACCATGAGTATAGTCCCTTAAACACTTCACACTCAAACTTTGGAACATATACCTCGATGAGTTCAGAGACATCATGCCCTGAATATATATAGGCCTCCAAACACCTAAAACTCCAACCTTGGAACACAGATACCAAAAAGCTTAGAAACATCACAGACTGAAAACAAACCACCCCCAACTCCACCAGGAAACTCATATTCAAAACTTGAAACAAGGGCGCTCAAATAATTCAGAGACCTCGCACTTTAAACAAGGACAAACAAACACTTCCAACTCAAAACCTTGGAATGCAGGCCCTCAAAGGCTTCAGTAGATTCACCCCATGAACAGAGACACAGAAATACATTATATTCAAACTTTGGCACTCAGACACTCAAAGAATTCACAGACCTCACACCCTGAGCACAGACCCACAGATTACTCAAATATTGAGGTGCAGACCCTCCAAAGGTTCACAGACATTAAATTCCAAACCTAGAGCCCAAATATATCAAACTCATACCTTGGGACATATCATCAAAGAGTTCAGAAGCTTCACATTCTGAACACATATCCCCAGATATTTCAGATTTAAACATTAACTGAGATTCCCCAGAATTCAGAGACCTAACATTCTGAAAAAACATCCAAAAAAAGTTCAGAAACCTCACACTTTAAACACAGATCCTAAAATAGCTCTAAGAACTCATACCTTAGAGAGTCCACAACAGTGCCCAGTCCACACACCCCGGAACCAGACCTACAAACAAGAACATGTCATCAACACTGCTTTAGAGAATCCCAAAGAGCCCAGAAACTTCACACTCTGGAACTGGAGTTCAGAGACCTCATGCTTTGAATACAGGCCTCAAAACACCTAAAACTCAAACCTAAACAGCAAAAACATATACCACAGGGCGCAAAGGCTCAATAATTAAGAAACCTCATACCCTGAATGAAAATCCCCAAATATATCCAACTTAAACGTTAAAGTACACCCCTTCGAATATTTTTAAGGCCTCACAAACTGAATACAGACACCCCCTCCCCGCCACACAGGCCACCAAGTACCTAGATTCAAACCTTGGAACACAAACTCTCAATGCATGCAGACATCTCACACGGTAGGCACAGACCACAAATACTACTGACCCAAAAGTGGGAAAGAGACCTTTTAGAAAACACAGACTTCACACCCTGAATTCAGACAATACAAAATTTATGCTAAAACTCTGAACAAAGACCTATAAAAAATTCAGAGACCCTTAACTTTCTGAAACTGACCCCCACAATCTTCAGACTCAGACACTGGAACACAGAACCTCAATGAATTCAAACAAAACACATCCTGGATCTGGACACCCAAATAGTTTGGACACAAAAATTGGAACAGAGACCAGTTGGTACAATTTGAGACTCAGACCCTCAAAGAGATCAGGGACCTCAAATCTTGAAAAAGGTGCCCCAAAATGCCTTAGATTCAATTATTGGGACACAAACTACCAAAGAGTTCAGAAACTTTAAACCCTGAACACAGACCTCCAAATACCTCAGACTGAGACATTAAGATACAGACTCTCTAGAAAATTCAGAGGCCTCACACCTTAAACACTGACCAAAAAATTGACATAAAAAGCTTGATCACACCTAAAAGTTCAAGGACCTCACACTCAAGTACACACCCCAAATATATCAGAATCAAAGCCTAAAACACAGACCCACAATAGTTTAGTGAACTCATCTCATGAACAGACACAGAAATTCCTCAGATTCATATCTTGGAACTCAGACTTTCAAAACCCAAACTCTGAACACAGGTCACCAAATAGCTCTGACTCATATCTTGGACACAAAGCACCAATGAACTCAGACACCTCACAACCTGAACATAGACCCACATACCTCAGACTCAAATATTGGGGCACTGACCCTCTAAAAAGTTCAGAGATCTCAAACTCTGAACACAGACCTAAATAATTCAGACTCAAACCTTGACACAGACCCTCAAAGAGTAAGGAGACCTCATGCCGAGTACAGAGACCCCTTTACCTTGGTCTTAGGTGTTGAGACACAGACCTTCAGATAATTCAGACATCAAACACTGTGAAAACACACCACAAAAATCACTGACCCAAACTTGAAACAGAGGCCCTTAAAAAATCACGAACTTCAGTTGGACGTGGCGGCTCACACCTGTAAGCCCAGCACTTTGTGAGGCTGAGGTGGGTGGATCATCTGAGGTCAGGAGTTCGAGACCAGCTTGGCCATCATGGTAAAACCCCATCTCTACTAAAAATACAAAAATTAGCCAGATGTGGTGGTGGGTGCCTGGAATCCCAGTTAGTCAGGAGGCTGAAGCAGGAGAGTCACTTGAACCCAGGAGGCGGAGGTTGCAGTGGGCCAAGATCGCGCCATTGCACTACAGCCCTGTCGACAAGATAGAAACTCCATCTCAACTAAAAAAAAAAAATTACGGACTTCACACCCTAAAATTAGACCCCCAAATAGTTGACCTTAAAATTTGGGCTAAAAGTTCTCTAAAAATTTAGAGACATCACACCCTGAACACTGACACTCAGATTTAAGCCCTGAGAGGCAAAACTCAGTGAGTTCAAATAGAACTCAAGTTGAACATGGACCCCAAAATACTTCAGACACAAAGATGAGAACAAAGGCCCTCAGATACAAACCTTGGGACTCAGACCTTCAAAGATATCAGAGACCTCAAACCCTAAGCACAGACCCTGAAACACCTCCAACTCAATCCCGGGACACAAACTGCCAAAGAGTTCAAAGATTACAATCCCTGAACACAGAACTCCAAACACCTCAGATGAAAACATTAAAATATAGACTCTCTAGAAAGTTCAGAGATCTCACACCCTGAACACTGACACAAAAATTGGCACACAAAGCCTCCATCACACTCTAAAAGTCTAGAGGCCTCACACCCTGAGCAATGATCCCCAGATAGCTCAGGTTGAAAGTTCAGGACACAGACAGTTCAAGGACCACACTCCCTGAATACAGAGCCCCAGACCTCAGACTCAGACATCAAAACCTGGATCCCTCAGAGATCAAAGACCTAACACTATGAAAAGACCCTCAAATACTACTGACTGATACCCTGGACACAGCTCCTCAATAGTTCAGAAATTGTGCACCCTGAATATAGATCCCCAAATATGTCACACGCAAACATTCAAATATGAACCCTGAAAGGTATGAGAAAATAGTCTGACCATTAACCGCCCAACACCTCATACTTAAACCTTCTAATTCATACTCTCAAAGATTTCAGAGTCCTTGCACTCTGAATACGAACCTGCAAATACTTCAGACTCAAATATTAAGACATAAACATAATAAGAATTCAGAGACCTGACACCCTAAATATTGACCCCCCAAACACATAGATTTCAAGCCATGGGGCACCGACTTCGATGAGTACACAGACCACACCACCCTGCACACACATTCTTATATCTCAGACTCAAACATTAAAACCAAGATCCTCTATGAGTTCAGGGAACTAACATACTAAACACAGACCCCCCAAATGCTCCAAACTCATCCTCTGGGACACAGACCCTCAATAGTTCAGAGGTTCCTCAGTGCCTCCGACTCAAACATTAAAAGAAAGACCCTCATAAATTTGGGAGGCTTCTTGATCAGAACACTGACCCCCAAGTCCTCAGACTCAAACCTAATAAAATTAGACCCTCAATGATTCAGAGACATCATACCCTGAACAAAGACCACAAATACCCGCAACTCAAACTTGGGACAGACACCCTTCAGAAAATCACTGAGCTCAAACTCCAACTCGGACCTTAAGTAATTCACATTAAAGCTTTAGAACAAAGACCCTCTAAAATTCAGAGACCTCACATCCTGAGCATTCATCTCAGATCCCTCATGATATGGTTTGGCTCTGTGTCCCCACCCAAGTCTCATCTTGCAGCTCCCATAATTCTGATGTGTTGTGGGAGGAACTCAGTGGGAGATGGTTGAATTATGGGGGCAGGTCTTTCCCGTGCTGTTCTTGTGATGGTGAGTGAGTCTCATGAGATCTGATGGTTTTTAAAATGTGAGTTTCCCTGCACAAGTTCTCCTTCTTTGCCTGTTGTCATGCACGTAAGATATGACTTTCTCCTCTTTGCTTTCCACCGTGATTGTGAGGCCTCCCCAGCCATGTGGAACGATAAGTCTACTAACCCTCTTTTTCTTCCAGTCTCAGGTATGTCTTTATCAGCAGTGTGAAAACAGACTAATATACCTCGGATTCAAAGCTTAGGACGCAGACCTCAATGCCTTCAAACACAACAAACCCTAAACGTGGACTCCCAGACACTTTGGACTGAAAAATTGGAACAAAGACTCTCAAATAGTAGAAACCCCAAATTCTGAATTCAGATCCCCAGAAACATCAGACTCAAATCTTGGGACAGAGACTTAAAAAATTCAGACTTCCTGTCCTGAATACAGACTCCAAATAACTCACAATAAAAACTTGGTACATAGACACTCTAAAAGTTCAGAGATCTCACACCCTGACTACAGATCCCCAAATACCAAGTATTTGGATACAGAAACCAAAAGTTCAGATACCTCATACCCTGTACACTGCTGCCAAATGACTGACTCATAATATCTTGGTAACTCCCTAAAGTTCCAGAGACCTCACACTTGAATATGAGCCTCCAAATATGTCAGACTTAGACATCGAAACACAGACCTTCAATGTTTTCAGAGATTCACACCATTAGATATTGACCCCCGAATACCTGATTCCAACATTGGGGCACAGATCCTCAGAGAGTTTAGAGACTGCACACCCTGAACACAGTCCTCCAAAAACTTAGACCAAAAAAATGAGACACACCCTCAAAGAGTTCAGAGACTTTATATCCTGAACAGAGACACTCACATATCTCAGATTCAAATCTTGGATTGCAAACTCTCAATGACTCCTGAGAAATCACAACCTGATCAAAGATCCCCAAATGCCTTAAACTGAAACCTTAGAACACAGACCTTCCATGAGTTCAGACCTGACACTCTGAACACTCTTCAAATACTTCAAACTCAAAACTTGGAATACAGACCCTTAAAGAGCCTGTTTCTCATACCCTGAACTCGGGCCCCAAATACCTTCAACCCAAACTTAGAACTCTGCTGAACACATGCCCAAACACCTCAGACTCCATCCTTGGGACATACACCTAAAAATTCAAAGATCTCACACACCGTAAGCAGAGGCCCAAGTAACTCACACTAAAACCTTAAGACAAAGATCCTCTAAAAGTTCAGAGACCTCACAGCCTGAACACAGGCCCTCAAATGCCTCCAATCCAAACCTTGTCAGCAACCCTCTACAAGTTCAGAGACTTCACACTCTGAAAAAACACCCAGCTTTCCCATATTCAAACCCCAAGAAACACACTCAGAGATTTCAGAAACCACACACCCTGAACACTTACCTCAGACCTTAGACCACAGCTCATTCAAGCATTTAAAACCCCAAATTCTGAAGTTGGACCATGAATACAACAGACTAAAATCTTGGGACAAATATCTTCAAAGATTTCAGAGGCCTTATACCCTAAACACAGACTAAAAGTACTTCAGACTCACACCTTGAAACCCAGACCCTTAATTAATTCAGAGACCTCACACCCTGAATACAAAACCCTAAATACCACAGATTCAAACAACTTGAAATGCAGACCCTCAAAACGTTTAGAGACTTCATAGCCCCAACACAGACTCTGAAATACTTCAGACTCATACCTTGGAACACAGAACTCCAAAGAATTCAGAGACCTCATCCCTGAGCACCAATCCCCAAACAACAGACAGACGTTAAACATGAAACAATCGACTTACAGACCTCACACTCCGAGATAAAGACCCTCAAACTGCTGAAACAATTCACACCTTGGACAGGGACCCCCAGATTGCTCAGAGATCTTATACTCTGGACAAAGATGGCTACACAGCTGAGAGACCTTATATCATAAACGGAGACCTCCAAATGGCTCAGGAGATTCACTTTCTCAAGCACAGATACCCGACGTGTTCAGAAACATCATATTTTGATTGCAGACTCCCAAGATACCTCAGAGACCTGACAACCTGAGAACAGACACAGAAACAGCTCAGAGACCTGCAGACAGACACATCTTAGACACAGACCCAAAACTATATACATCAAGAATGCAACTTCCCAAACAGCCAGAGACCTCACACCCTGCAAAACAGCCAACCAGTTCAGGACCCTCATAAAACAAAGACTCCAAATAGCTAACAGATCTCACACATTGGCACAGACCCCTAAACATCTCAGAGAAGTCACACTCTGAGTTCAGAGACCCCAGAGTCCAGAGACCTCCAATTCTGCATAGATCACACCAAATAGCTGGGAGACCTCAAATCCAGGATACAGACCCCTCAATATACAGACACCTCATGATGTGAACACAGACCTACCGAGAGCCCAGAGATACTGTGATACAAACTCCCCAGAAATGCAGATCTCACACCCTGGGATGCAGACCCCCAAGCAGCTCAGAAACATTACCTCCATGGACACTTAAAGAACTCAGACCTTACATACTAGAAAAAAAAAATCCAACCTGTTTTGAAATCTCACACTCTGAAAAATTATCCCCCCAAATCTCAAAGGCCTCATCCACTGGATAAAAATAAAATTCCCAAACAATTCAAAGACCTCATATCCTAGACACAGACCACCCACTCCGTAAAGAGCTCAGAGACCTCATATTGCAGACAGAGACCCCCATAAAGCTCAAAGCCCTCATACCCTAGACACAGAGCCATAAAAAGGTCAGACCTCACACGCTGAGACACAGATGTCCCAATGTACCAGAGAATTCATATTCTGGGCAAAAATTCCCCAAACATCTCAGGGACCTCACTCCCTGGGATATAGACCCTGCCACAGAATTCAAAGTCCTCATACAGGGCACAGAGCCTATAACATCTTACATGCTACAAACTCTGGACAGAGACCCTCAAGCAGTTCAGAGAGCTTATTATGTTCTGGAAAAAATGGCAAAGAACTCAGGGAACTCATGCCCATGACATCTCCCAACTTCCTAGAATAGTGCCCAGCACACAACAGGCACTCATTAGGTGTTTGTTGAATGAATGACTCCCTTGATGGAGCAATGACAGTTCTAAGAATGTGTCCTAAAGAAACCTACATGTGCACAGAGCTGTGTGCACAAGAATGAGAGGATCAACATATTTTATTAATGTGTAATATTATGATTATTATCATTATTATGCATTGATATGTTTTCCTTTCCCATGGGATGGGAACCTCATTCCCCTTGGAGTCTGCCCCATCTGTTTTTTCCCTTTTTTTTTTTAACTTTAAGTTCCAGGATACATGTGCAAAATATGCAGGTTTGCTATATAGGTATACATGTGCCATGGTGGTTTAATGCACCTATCAATCTGTCACCTAGGTTTTAAGCCTCACATGCATTAGCTATTTGTCCTGATATTCTCCCTCTCCTCCCCCCACCACAGGCCCCAGTGTATGTTGTTCCCCATCCTGTACCCATGTGTTCTTATTGTTCAACTCCCACTTATGAGTGAGAACATGCAGTGTTTGATTTTCTGTTTCTGTGTTAGTTTGCTGAGGATGCTGGCTTCCAGTTCCATCCATGTCCCTGCAAAGGACATGTTCTCATTCCTTTTAGTGGCTGCATATGTACCACATTTTCTTTAATACCATTCAGGACATAAGCATGAGCAAAGATTTTATGATGAAATCAACAAAAGCTAAAATTGACAAATGGGATCTAATTAAACTAAAGAGCTTTTGCACAGCAAAAAGAAACTATCATCAGAGTGAACAGGCAACCTACAGAATGGGAGAAAATTTTTTCAGTCTACCCATCTGACAAAGGTCTAATCTCCAGAATTTACAAAGAACTTAAACAAATTTATAAGAAAAATACAAATAACCCCATCAAAAAGTGGGCAAAAGATATGAACAGACACTTCTCCAAAGAAGACATTTATACAGCCAACAAACATATGAAAAAAAGCTCAACATCACTGATCATTAGAGAAAAGCAAATCAAAACTGCAATAAGATACCATCTCATGACAGTCAGAATGGCGATTATTAAAAAGTCAAGAAATAGCCAGGTGTGGTGGCTCACGCCTGTAATCCCAGCACTTTGGGAGGCCGAGGCCGGTGGATCATCTGAGGTCAAAAGTTCAAGACCAGCCTGGTCAACTTGACAAAACCCCGTCTCTACTAAAAATAGAAAATTATCCTGGCGTGGTGGTGGGCACCTGTAATCCTAGCTACTTGTGAGGCTGAGGCAAGAGAATCACTTAAACCTTGGAGGTGGAGGTTGCAGTGAGCCAAGATTATGCCACTGCACTCCGGCTTGGGCAACAAGAGCAAAACTCCCACTCAAAATAAATAAATAAATAAAAAGTCAAGAAACAACAGATGCTGACAAAGCTGTGGAGAAATAGGAATGATTTTACATTGTTGGTGGGAATGTAGACTAGTTCAACCATTGTGAAAGACAGTGTGCTGATTCCTCAAGGATCTAGAACCAGAAATGCCATTTGACTCAGCAATCTTATTACTGGGTATATATCCAAAGGAATAGTAATCATTCTATTATAAAGATACATGTACATGTATGTTCATTGCAGCACTCTTCACAATAGCAAAGACATGGAACCAACCCAAATGCTCATCAATGATAGACTAGGCCCTATCTGTCTATTTCTGTGGCCCCAGTGTAAGGCTTCAGTGGGAGGACAGGGCATTCACCACAAAGGTCTAGGGAAGAAAGAAGGGAATTGCATATCTTCTTCCCTCCCAGGTTCCCATTTCGGTCAGAAACACCCAGTCCTGTAGCCCCTAGAAAATGGTATACCTGGGATGCTGATGTAGTGGCCTTGTCATCAGCCTCAGTGACAGAAGAAACTGAAGAGGGTATATGTCCCCTGAGGAGGATGTGTTGGGACAGTTTGCCTCTTGAAGAGTCAGGCCAGGAAGGGACCAAGCTTACATGGAAGCCCACATTCTGCACATTTGCAAAAAGCCAACTCCAAAGTTAGAGAGAACAGTTCACACAAACCCACTCTTACTACTGACAGCAATTGTAAATGCATGGGGTTCTCAAAACCACCCTCAGTTTTGATAAATTGCTAGAAGGATTTGCAGAACTCACTGAAAGCTGTTATACATAGTTCATTACATGGAAAAAATAAGGTTAAAATTTAAATAAGCCAAGGGAAGAGACAAACAGGGGAGGATACAAGCAGGGGTGGTGGGAGCAGGGGAACACAGACCTTCCAGTTGGCCTCTTCCCACAAAGTTAGGACAACACTACACTGCTAGCATTGATATGCATGGAGTGTTGCCAATCAGGGAAGCTCACCCAAGCCTTGGTGTCCAGAGTCTTTATTGTGGCTCCATCATGTAGGGACATTTACTGCCCACATGGCTGATCTCAGTTTCCAGCCCTCAGGAGGTAAAACTGCATGACCCAAAGCCCCCATCCTACACACCATTGTTGGTGTGGCTCAGAGTCCCCGCTATATATCACATAGTTACCATCTGGCTGGGCCAAGTTCCCTATCCTAAATCATATTGTTGGTTTGGCTCAAAGCCCCTACCCTAAATCACATTGCTTCAATCTGGCTGGCCCAGGGCCCCTAAGCAAATAAAGACACTCCTATCAAGCATGACAGCTCAAGGGCTTACAGATTACCAGCCAGAATATGAGGGCAAAGGACAGACCTCTCTTTGAATAAGGTTAAATTCTTTACTATGTGACATTATACACTGTTATAATAATACACACATGGGGGGACATCATGGAGAGTTGTTAATCGTGAAGAATCACTAATATTCATTAACAGTTGACTGAGTGTCAGACACTGATCCAAACACTTTACATTAACTAACTCCTTAAATCCATAAAAATCTCTGAGGGTAGATCTGTTAATATCCCATTTTGAAGACAAGGATACTGAGGTTTGGGAAGTTCATTAAATTCTCCAGATTCCACAGGTGGTTGGTGGGGGAAGCATGAATCACCCACTGCATGTTGTGACCCTAGGGGTCCTCCGTTACACAACCTCTATTCCAATTTGGGTAATGGTACCAGGTATTCAAAAATGGTGTCCTGTATGCCCACACTTACACATGATGTCTCCAACATGCACATTAGACATGCATCGTAGTAATGCATGAACAATAGCAACATGAATAATAGTAATCTCATGGTAGAAATAGCTGTTTAATTTCTTCACTGACATAACCCAGAGAGTTTCCTTCACCCTCCTCTTCACTGGACACCCCCTTTCCCCCGACCACCAGGGAAGCCAAGCCCTTTAGCACAGCATTCAAGACTCAAGACTGGCCTGGTTTTCTGGTTATTCTCATTACTCTTCTCCTACATTCATTCACTCATTCAGTAAACTAATATTTATTGAGGAGCTACTACATGCTAAGCACTGTACTAGGACCTGGGGATACAACAATAAACAAAACAAAATTTCTGCTTCCACAGGGCTTATATTGTAGAAGAGGAGACTGCAAAGTTTTTTTCTGTGAAGGACCAAATAGCAAATAGTTTGAGCTATGAGGACCACCCTGTCTCTTTCACAATCACTCAAATCTGCTGTTGTATTGTGAAAGCCACCATACACAATACACAAAAGGATGAGCATGGCTGTATTCTAATAAAACTATTTACACAATCAGACAGTGGGGCTGTCATGGTGGCTTACACCTGCAATCCCAACACTTTGGGAGGCTGAAGCAGCTACATAACTTGAGGTCAGGAGTTCAAGACCAGCCTGGTCAACATGGCAAAGCCCTGTCTTTACTAAAAATACAAAAATTAGCCAGACATGACAGTGCTCAGGTGGGTGAGGCACAAGAATCGCTTGAACCCAGGAGGCAGAGGTTGCAGTGAGCCGACATCACACCACTGCGCTCCAGCCTGGGTGACAGAGCAAAACTCCTTCTCAGAATAAATAAATAAATAAAACAGACAATGGGCTGTAGTTTGCCAACCTGTTCTAGAAGCAGACATTAAATTAACATATAATAAATATATGCCAGGTGGTAATGAGTACTATGGAGATAAATTAAATGGGGTGAGGAGGCAGAGACTGATTGTGATGCTCAACTGTTTTCCAAAGAAGTTGTCAGAGAAGACCTCACCATGAAGAAGATATGGAAGAGAGAGACCCAAAGGAGATAAGGGAGTCAGCCATGTGGCTATCTATGGATAGAGTGTCCCAGGCAGGGGAAGCATCCAGGATACAAACCCTAAGGTCAGAGGGTTTACATCTTTAACATCATTTCTCTCTGTTCTCTGCTCAAATGACCCCTGGCAGTGAGGCCTTCCCCACTCACCATAAATATAATCCCTCCACCACCAGAATAGTCTTTCCCCTGATCCTGCCTTATTTTTATGTGTAGCACTTGCTACACTGTGATGTGCTATATATTTACTGATCAACTCTGATGAGGTTAGGGACCTCGTTGGTTTTGTTCTCGTTGTAGCCCTGGCACTTAGAGCAGCCCTCAGGCACATAGCAGGTACTCAGAAAATTCCTGTTGAAGGATGGCTGGGAGCCAGAGCTATACATACGTATTAGTCTGTTTTCATACTACTATAAAGAACTTTCCTGAGCCTGGGTAACTTATAAAGGAAAGAGATTTATTGACTCATAGTTCTGCATAGCTGGAGAGGCCTCAGGAAACTTACAATCATAGTAGAAGGGGAAGCAGACACCTTCTTCTCAAGATAGCAAGAGGGAGAAGTGAGAGCACAGGAAAAAATGGTCACTTTCAAAACCATCGAATCTCATGAGAGTTTGTTCATTATCAAGAGAATAGCATGGGAGAAACTGCCCCCATGATCCAATCACTTCCAGTTGGCCTTAATTCACACGTGGGGATCATAACTCAAGATGAAATTTGGGTGGGGACACAGAGCCAAACCATGTCAACACACATTACCAAGATGCAGAGATATCCTCCAAGATGGACATTTGAATGAGACTCAGAGAGGACAGGTGACTTGCCCAAGGTCATTACTATGGTTTGAGTATTTGTCCCCTCTAAATTTCACATAAACGTTTAATCCTCAAGGCCAGGCGTGGTGTCTCACGCCTGTAATCCAAGCACTTTGGAGGCCAAGGCGGGCGGATCACCTGAGGTTGGGAGTTCAAGACCAGCCTGACCAACATGTTGAAACCCCATCTTTAAAAAAAAAAAGTTCAATCCCCAATGTGGTAATGTCATGAGGTGAGGCCTTTGAGAGGTAATTGGGTCATGAGGGCTTTGCTGTCATGGATTAATGGATTAATGGAGTAATGGGTTACTACAGGAGTGGGACTGGTGGCCCTATAAAAAGAGGAAGAAGCCAGGCGTGGTGGCTCACAACTGTAATTGCAGCACTTTGGGAGACTGAAGTAGGCAGATCACCTGAGGTCTGGAGTTCAAGACCAGCCTAACCAACATGGAGAAACCCTGTCTCTACTAAAAATACAAAATTAGCTGGGTGTGGCGGCACATGCCTGCAATCCCAGCTACTCAGGAGGCTGAGGCAGGAGAATCACTTGAACCCGGGAGGCAGAGGTTGTGGTGAGCGGAGATCGCACCATTGCACTCCAGCTTGGGCAACAAGAGCAAAACTCCATCCAAAAAGGAAGAGGAAGAAGAAGAGGAGGAGGAGGGAAGAGGAGGAAGAAGAAGAAGAAGAAAGAAGAAGAAGAACAAGAAGAAGGCGGAGGAGGAGGAGGAGTGCAGAACAAGGAGGAAGAGGAGAAGAAGAAAGAAGAAGAAGAAGAAAAAGGAGGAGGAGGAGGGGAGGACCAGGAGGAGAAGGAGGAGGAGGAGACATCTGAACTAGCACACTCAGCCCCTTTGCCATGTGATACCCTGCATCATCTGGGGACTTTCAGAAAATCCCCACCAGCAAGACCATCCTAACCAGATGTGCCCCCTCAACCTTGACCTTAGCCTCCAAAACTGCAACAAATATATTCCTTTTCTTTATAAAGTACCCAGTTTCAGGTATTCTGTTATAAGTAACAACAACAAAAAATGGACTAAGACAGTCACACAACCAGCAGTGAAACCGCAGATGGTGAGCGGATGCTGCATTTCCAGATGGATCTTTATTGCCCACAGACCAGGAGATTCCCAGGTGTAGGAGCCGCACGGGCCACGAGCGTGGCTGTTTGGGCTGGCGCAGCTGTTTGGGCCGGGGCCACAGCGCAGCAGCAATCTGTACAAAATGCACTGGTTTGGTTGCCCTGTTAAACTGGCAATTGGAGATTTCAGAAGGCAGATTAGCACATTCATCTGATTAAATGGGACTTAAACAGAAAGCCAGGCCAGGAGATTCCTGGGCAGCAACATGGTTCCAGCCAGCGCAGTGGGTCACTGCACGAGAAATCACACAGGTCCCAGGGCCCTTTCAGCAGGCGACTGGAACACCCGGGAGAGAGTCAACCATTCAACTTAAAAAAAAAGGGAGCTCTGAGACAGGGAGCCAGGTGATCAGGCTTGGCGGGTCCCACCCCCACAAAAACAAACAAAACAGCAATTGGAAACACTCAGTGTTGAGAGTTTCATGGCAAGCACAGCTGAACCCAGGACGGTGCAACTCGGAGGGGGAGGGGCATCCGCCATTACCGAGGCACTCGACCCCTATGGAGGTACACTGCCATTGCTGACCCAGCCTGCTGTTGCAGAGGCAACCCGCCGAAACAGAGAGAGTCTGCCACTACAGAGGCGGGCCAACATCGCCACAGCAGCTCTAACCACACCCATATAAACAGGACTACAGGGAATTACACACGGCAGCAGGGCAGAGCCCACAGCAGCAGGGTGGAGCCCACAGCAACAGGGCAGAGCCCACAGCAGCTCAGCATAGCCACTGTAGGCAGCCAGTGATTAGACTGCCTCCTTGCTGGACAGGACAGTGCAATGGATACTCATAAATAAAGCCCTAACTCCCTGGGACAGAGCACCTGAGGAAAAACATAGAGGCTTTATGAGTTCTGCTGCAGCCGACTTAAACGTACATGCCTAGCAGCACTTGAGCTCCTATAAAGTACAGACTGTCTCCTCAAGTATAAAGTACAGACAGTCTCCTCAAGCAGCTCCCTGACCCCGTATATCCAAAGAGTCACCTCACAAAGGACTGGTCAGACTGACATTTGGCGGGCATCATTCAGGGACAAAGATAGCAGAAGAAGAAATGAGTAGCAACCCTCACAGTCCTGCAGCTGCTACAGGTGTACCCCAGGCAAGCAGGGCCTGGAGTGGACCTCAGTAGTCCTACAGCAGAGGGGCCAGACTGTTAGAAGGAAAAAGAAGAAACAGAAATACTTGATCATCAACAATCTGGATGTCCACTCAGAGACCCAATCGGAAAATCAGCAACTACTCAGATGACAGGTGGATAAATCCACAAAGATGGGAAGAAACCAGCGCAAAAAGGAGGAAAACACCCAAAACCAGAACACCTCGCCTCCTACAAGGGACCACAACTCCTCACCAGCAAGGGAACAAAGCTGGACGGAGAATGAGTGTGATGAAATGACAGAATCAGACTTCAGAAGGTGAGTAATGAGAAACTTCCGTGAACTAAAAGAACATGTTCTAACTCAATGCAAAGAAACTAGGAACCTTGAAAAAATATTTTAGGAAATGATAACAAGAATGGACAACTTAGAGAGGAATATGAATGATTTGAAGGAGCTGAAAAACACAACACGAGAACTTCGCAAAGCATGCACAAGTTTCAATAGCCGAATTTACCAAGCAGAAGAAAAGATATCAGAAGTCGAAGATCAACTCAATGAAATAAAATGAGAAGCCAAGATTAGAGAAAAAAGTGCAAAAAGGAATGAACAAAGTCTCCAAGAAATGTGGGACTATGTGAAGAGACCTAATCTACATTTGATAGGTGTACTGGAATGTTATGAAGAGAATGAATCCAAGCTGGAAAATACTCTTCAGAATATTATCCAGGAAAATTTCCCCAACCTAGCAAGGCAGGCCAATATTCAAGCCCAGGAAATACAGAGAACACCACAAAGATACTCCTCAAGAAGAGCAACTCCAAGGCACATAATCGTCAGATTCACTACGGTTGAAATGAAGGAGAAAATGCTAAGGGCAGCCAGAGAAAAAGATCGGGTCACCCACAAAGGGAAGCCCATCAGACTCACAGCAGATCTCTCGGCAGAAACACTACAAGCCAGAGGAGAGTGGGGGCCAATATTCAACATCCTTAAAGAAAAGAACTTTCAACCCATAATTTCTTATCCAGCCACACTGAGCTTCATAAGTGAAGGAAAAATAAAATCCTTTCTGAACAAGCAAGTACTCGGAGATTTTGTCACCACCAGGTCTGCTTTACAAGAGCTCCTGAAAGAGGCACTACACATAGAAAGGAACAACCAGTACCAGCCATTCCAAAAACATAACAAATGCTAAAAAGCATCACCAAAATGAAGAAACTGCATCAACTAACGGGCAAAACAGCCAGCTAGCATCAAAATGGCAGTATCAAATTCACACATAAGAATATTAACCCTAAATGTTAATGGACTAAATGTACCAATCAAAAGACACGACTGGCAAATTGGATAAAAAGCCAAAACCCATCAGTGTGCTGTATCCAGGAAACCCATCTCACATGCAAAGATACACAAAGGCTCAAAATAAAGGGATGGAGGAAGATTTACCAAGCAAATGGAGAGCAAAAAAAAAGCAGGAGTTGCAATTCTCATCTCTGATAAAATAGCCTTTAAAGCAACAAAGATCAAAAGAGACAAAGAAGGACATTACATAATGGTAAAGGATCAACACAACAAGAAGAGCTAACGATCCTAAATATGTATGGACCCAATATAGGAGCACCCAGATATATAAGACAAGTTCTTAATGACTTACAAAGAGACTTAGACTATAGTGGGAGACTTTTTTTTTTTTTTGCCAATCAGTTTGAGCTTTATGAGGTTGCTCAGGTTAGCCTTGAACTGATGACCTCGCCTTCACGAGCACCATGACCTCCGGCGGGAGCCACTTTGGACCCCCTAGTGGGAGACTTTAACACTCCACTGTCAATATTAGACAGATCAACCAGACAGAAAATTAGCAAGGATATCCAGGACTTGAACTCAGACCTGGAACAAGCAAACCTGATAGACATTTACAGAACACTCCACCCCAAATCCAAGGAATATACATTCTTCTCAGTACCACATCACACCTACTCTAAAATTGACCACATAATTGGAAGTAAATCACTCCTCAGCAAATGCAAAACAACTGAAATCATAACAAACAGCCTCTCAGACCACAGTGCAATCAAGTTAGAACTCAGAATTCAGAAACTAACTCAGAACCGCACAGCTTCATGGAAACTGAACAACTGGCTCTTGAATGTTGACTGGATAACAATGAAATGAAGGCAGAAATAAAGAAGTTCTTCGAAATCAACAAGAAGGAAGACACAACAACCGGAATCTCTGCGACACATTTAAAGCAGTCTCTACAGGAAAATCTATAGCAATAAGTGCCCACATGAGAAGAGTGGAGAAATCCAAAATTGACACCCTATCGTCAAAATTGAAAGAGCTGGAGGAGCAAGATCAAAAAAACTCAAAACCTAGCAGAAGACAGGAAATAACTAAGATCAGAGCAGAACTGAAGGAGATAGAGACATGAAAAACCCTTCAAAAAATCAATAAATCCAAGAGCTGATTTTTTGAAAAGATCAACAAAATAGACCACTAGCCAGATTGATTAAAAAAAGAGAGAGAGAATAACCAAATAAATGCAATAAAAAATGATAAAGGGGAAATCACCACAGATTCCACAGAAATTCAAACCATCATCAGAGAATATTACAAACAACTCTATGCACATAAACTAGTAAACCTGGAAGAAATGGATAAATTCCTGGACACTTGTGTCCCCCCAAGCCTAAACCAGGAGGAAGCCAAAACTGTGAATAGACCAGTAACAAGGTCTGAAGTCGAGGCAGCAATTAAGAGCCTACCACATAAAAAAAGCCCAGGTCCAGATGGGTTCACAGCCGAATTCTGCCAGACACACAAAGAAGAACTGGTACCATTCCTTCTGAAACTATTCCAAATAATCCAGAAAGAGGGAATCCTTCCCAAATCATTTTATGAGACCAACATCATCCTGATACCAAAACCTGGCAGAGACTCAACAAGAAAAAAAACTTCAGGCCAATATCCATGATGAACAGAGATGCCAAAATCTTCAATAAAATACTGGCAAGCCGATTGCAACAGCACATCAAAAAACTTATCCATCACGATCAAGTAGGATTTATCCCGGTGATTCAAGGCTGGTTCAACATACGCAAGTCTATAAACGTAATTCACCACATAAACAGAACCAAACACAAAAACCACATGATTACCTCAATTGATGCAGAGAAGGCCTTTGACAAAATTCAACATTAACTTTATGCTAAAAACCCTCAATAAACTCGGTATCGATGGAACGTATCTCAAAATAATAAAAGCTATTTATGACAAACCAACAGCCAATATCATACTGAATGGGCAAAAACTGGAAGGATTCCCTTTGAAATCTGGCACTAGACAAGGATGCCCTCTCTCACTACTTCTATTCAATATAGTACTGGAAGTTCTAGCCAGAGCAGTCAGGCAAGAAAAAGAAATAAAGGGTATTCAAATAGGAAAGGAGGAATCCAAATTTTCTGCATTTGCAGACGACATGATAGTATATCTAGAAGACCCCATCGCCTCAGCCCAAAAACTCTTGAAACTGATAAGCAATTTAAGCAAAGTCTCAGGATATAAAATCAATGTGCAAAAATCACAAGCATTCCTATACACCAATAACAGACTGAAAGAGAGCCAAATCAAGAACGAACTGCCATTCACAATTGCTACAAAAAGAATAAAATACCTAGGAATGCAACTAACAAAGAACGTAAGGGACCTCTTCAAGGAGAACTACAAACCACTGCTCAACAAAATAAGAGAGGACACAAACAGATGGAGAAATATTTCATGTTCATGGTTAGGAAGAATCAATATTGTGAAAATGGCCATACTGACCAAAGTAATTTACAGACTCAATGCTATCCCTATCAAGCTACCATTGACTTTCTTCACAGAACTGGAAAAAACCACCATGAACTTCATATGGAACCAAAAGAGAGCCCGCATAGCCAAGTCAATTCTAAGCAAAAAAAACACAGTGAGTGTGATGCCCCCCGCTGTGTTCTTTTTGCTTAGAATTGACTTGGCTATGATGAGTTCGTGTCGTTTGTAGGGACATGGATGAATCTGGAAAACATCATCCTCAGCAAACTGACACAAGAACAGAAAATGAAACACCGCATATTCTCACTCATAGGTGGGTGATGAAAAATGAGAACACATGGACACAGAAAGGGGAGTACTAAACACTGGGGTCTATTGGGGGGAAAAGGGGAGGGCCAGTGGGAGGGGGAGGTGGGGAGGGATAGCCTGGGGAGAAATGCCAAATGTGGGTGAAGGGGAGAAGAAAAGCAAAGCACACTGCCATGTGTGTACCTACGCAACTGTCTTGCATGCTCTGCTCATGTACCCCAAAACCTATAATCCAATAAAAAATTAAAAAAAATAAAAAAATAAAAATAAAAATAAAAATAAATAAAAAAAAAAAAAAAAAAAAAGAACACAGTGAGAGGCCTCACACTACTGGACTTCAAACTATACTACAAGGCTACAGTAATCAAAACAGCATGGTACTGGTACCAAAACAGAGATATAAACCAATGGAACAGAACAGAGGCATCAGAGGCAACACAACATATCTACAGCCATATAATCTTTGATAAACCTGACAAAAACAAGCAATGGGGAAAGGATTCCCTGTTTAATAAATGGTGTTGGGAAAACTGGCTAGCCATGTGCAGAAAGCAGAAACTGGACCCCTTCCTGACACCTTACACTAAAATTAACTCCAGAAGGATTAAAGACTTAAACATAAGACCTAACACCATAAAAACCCGAGAAGACAATCTAGGCAAAACCATTCAGGACATAGGAGTAGGCAAGAACTTCATGACCAAAACACCAAAAGTATTGGCAACACAAGCCAAATTAGACATATGGGACCAAATCAAACTCCACAGCTTCTGCACGGCAAAAGAAACAGTCATTAGACTGAATCGGCAACCAACAGAATGGGAAAAAATTTTTGCAGTTTACCCATCTGACAAAGGGCTGATATCCAGAATTTACAAAGAACTCAAACAAATTTACAAGAATAAAACAAACAAGCCCATTCAAAAATGGGCAAAGGATATGAACAGACACTTTACAAAAGAAGACATACATGAGGCCAACCAACATATGAAAAAATGCTCATCATCACTGGTCATCAGAGAGATGCAAATCAAAACCACATTGAGATACCATCTAACGCCAGTTAGAATGGTGATCATTAAAAAATCTGGAGACAACAGATGCTGGAGAGAATGTGGAGAAACAGGAACACTTTTACACTGTTGGTGGGAGTGTAAATTAGTTTAACCATTGTGGAAGACAGTGTGGAGATTCCTCAAGGACCTAGAAATAGAAATTCCATTTGACCCAGGAATCCCATTACTGGGTATATATCCAAAGGACTATAAATCGTTCTACTATAAGGACACATGCACACGAATGTTCATTGCAGCACTGTTTACAATAACAAAGAC
Organism: Callithrix jacchus; assembly: GCF_049354715.1. Classification (NCBI taxonomy): domain Eukaryota; kingdom Metazoa; phylum Chordata; class Mammalia; order Primates; family Cebidae; genus Callithrix; species Callithrix jacchus. The sequence goes on along the minus strand of NC_133524.1, from coordinate 50,166,268 downwards.
CTGGAACCAACCCAAATACCCATCGATGATAGACTGGACTGAAAAAATGTGGCACATATACACCACGGAATATTATGCAGCCATCAAAAATAATGAGTTCGTGTCCTTTGTAGGGACATGGATGAATCTGGAGAACATCATTCTCAGCAAACTGACACAAGAACAGAAAATGAAATACCGCATATTCTCACTCATAGGTGGGTGATGAACAATGAGAACACATGGACACAGGGAGGGGAGCACTACACACTGGGGTCTATTGGGGGAATAGGGGAGGGACAGCAGCGGGGGGGAGCTGGGGAGGGATAGCATGGGGAGAAATGCCAGATGTGGGTGAAGGGGAGGAAGACAGCAAATCACACTGCCACATGTGTACCTATGCAACTATCTTGCATGTTCTGCACATGTACCCCAAAACCTAAAATGCAATAAAATAAAATTTTTAAAAAGATGAGGTTTGCAGCCTCCAAAGCCCACATGTCCTGGATTATTTGAGACATCTCATTGGCTTGAGGGAAGATGGATCCAAACATCTGAGGACAAGATGAACAGAGGAACAGATGCTATGAGATGCAGAAGAAATTACCTGCAATGAGATCACCACAAAGCTCCCATGACAGCCACGTGACACCTGCCCACAACCCCAGGGCAGGCTGTGAAGGAAGTAGCCACCTAAACATCATGATGTGTAGATAAGTTCACAAAAAAACACATCACACACAATTTTTACAATCATTCCAGAAGGAGACTAGAGTAGTATGTCAGGGGAGGGTTCTTATCTGGGATATGATCTTTGATGAGGTTTCTCAGAAAGACCTCATGAACAGAGAAATGAACTGTGGGTGAGATGAGGTCTGTGAGTTTGTATCCACCACGTGGCTTCTGTAGATGCCTTCACAATACACATTAAAACCTGTTACAACACACACACACACACAGACACACACACACACACACAAAGGAGTAATGATAATAATAGTAATAGCAATAGTAGAGATACATTATAATACCTAGAATAGTAGAGATACATTAAAATGCTAAGGATCTATGCCAGATCCTATTTAAGAGCTTTATACTTTCCATGTGGTAAATCATTCAATCCCTTTCTAACAGAACTCTATATATCTTTCAATGTTACATTTAAAAAGCACTTTCTTCATGAAATCTGCACTGACCATTGAACTTGAAAGTGGCCTCTTCTTCCAATGAAAGTCTGTGACATTCCATGTGTGTCCCTTGGAAGTTTTGAGTATTTCTTCATCTTGGTCATTTGTTTGCATAGGTTTGCTTGCCTAAAATATTATAAAAATATTTTTTTCCCAAGACCTTGTCTGTTACATCATTTCAATCTTCACCAAGCTAGCATGGTGCCACATATGCTTGAAAGAGTCTAGGCTTAGCAACCATAGGAGCATTTGGCTGCTCCCCACGTCTCAATTCCCTTTATCTGTCAAACAGAGAGAATAATAATACCAATCTGGTAGAGTTTTTGTAAAGAATAAATAAGATAATATATATTAAATGCTTCATGTAGTGCCTAGTATATAATTAACACTCAATTAATATTAGCTATTATTTAATTATTTTTGTTGTTGATTGTATATTCAAAATGATAAATAAATGGAAATAGTAGTACACATCAATGGACACAAAAACTTGAGTTCCTACTATGCACCAGAAACTTACCAGAATCCTCCCTATAACAGGCCAGGCATAATAATTATCATGACATTATAGTTATGGCTTAACAAAATTACATTCACCTAGTAAATGGTGTATGACTCCACAGCCTGTGTTTTCCATATTCATACACTACATAACTTATGCCTTGGCTTGAACTCAGAGAGACCAAAACCGTTTTCGTTTTTCTTTTTCTTTCTTTTCCCGCTCTCTCTTTCTTTCTTTTCTTTTCTCTTTTTGACAGAGTCTTACTCTGTCACCCAGGCTGGAGTACAGTGGCACCATCTCAGCTCACTTCAACCTCTGGTCTCCCGGGTTCAAGCCATTCTCCTGCCTCAGCCTCCAAAGTTTACAGTCACATGCCACTGTGCCTGGCTACTTTTTGTATTTTTAGTAGAGATGGGGTGTCACCATGTTGGCCAGGCTGGTCTCAAACTCCTGATCTTAAGTGATCCACCCACCTCAGCCTCCCAAAGTGCTGGGATTACAGGCATGAGCCACCGCATCCAGCCCTAGGAGTTTTTTCAACATACACCTAGAGAAACCACTGCCTCACCCCACCCTGTCTCCCTTGTGTGTTAAAATGTGTGTTGCATTCCAGAGAAACAGCCATATTTACTTTGAACCCCACCACATCAGTGTACATTTAAGAATACTCCAGGGCATTTATCAAAAATATAGATTCCTGGCATCATCCTAGATTCTCAGGAGGAACCTACTAATCAACTTCTGTAATAAATATCCCAGGTGATTTAATGCAAACTGACCGCAAACCACTCAGTGAAATGATGCAGTTGGTTATTGGGTTATGTTTAGGTAATTCCTTGCCACAGCTTGTAAAGAATTCCTGAAAGTGAGGCCAAATTTGGATTCAGTAAATTTAGAATGGGGCCTGAGAATTTGCATGTCTAATAAGCTCCTGACTGATGCTAAGCTCATACTTTGGGGTGCTAGAATAAAGCATTGTGCTCAGGAATCCTGAGTCAACATTCTGGGCTTGCATTAGGGATAAGCTAGAAAGAATTCTGTAACAGACTTGTCATGTCCTCCAAGGGACTAGCCATCGAGGCCACTGGCAGGAATGCCAGATGTTGGCCATTCTGCATCCCTCTATAAGCATGCTACTTACCCAGGACGTATGAATCACTTCACCATAATGCAGAGTGTAATCTCTCCCATGCAAAGACAAAACAACCGACCCCCTTTCCTCCACCAGCACAAACCATGTTCTGTCTTATCTATAGACAAATGGAGATTACCTCACGGAACTGTGTCCACTTCTTTTAGCCAATGGCAATGAGTAGCAGGAGCAGTTGGTAACGTTTGGAGGTACCACAATAGCTGAGAGATGATGCATCTATGACTTGGATTATAAACCAGATGTGCTTAAGAGTTGAAGCTGAATCTTTGAAACTATGTGGAGAATTAGACTGGAAGTGGGAACATACTGGATAGAGTGGAAAAAGAACCAGGTTTCACAAAGTGAAGCAAAATTTTATTTTCACCGTTTTGTCCAGCAGGAGGAGGAGAAGGAGGAGGAGGAGGAGGAAGAGGAGGAGAAGAAGGGGAAGGAGGAGGAGAAGAGAGGAGAAGGAGGAGGAAAGAAGGAGAAAGAAGGAGGAGGAGGAAGAGGAAGAAGAAGGAGGAGGAGGAGGAAGAAGAGACATACTTGTTGTAAAAGAAGGAGGAGGAGGTGGAATAAGACTAATTAAAAACTCATCTAGGGCCAGGAACGGTAGCTTACTCCCATAATCCCACCACCTTGGGAGGCCAAAGTGGTCAGATCACTTGAGGTCAGGAGTTCGAGACCAGCCTGGCCAACATGGTGAAACCCCATCTCTACTAAAAATACAAAAATTAGCCAGGCATGGTGGCAGGTGCCTGTAATCCCAGCTACTTGGGCAGCTGAGGCATGAGAAGCACTTGAACCTGGGAGGCAGAGTGAGCTGAGATCATGCCACTGCACTTCAGCCTGGGTGACAGAGTGAGACTCTGTCTCAAAAATTAAAACAAAACAAAACAAAAAGCCTCATCTAGGAGAGTATAACAATATGGTAGAATAGAAGCCTCCACCATTTATCTCTCACCCTGACAGGAACACCAAAATTTAACAACTATCTGCACAAAGAAATGTACCATCACAAGAACAAAAAATCAGGTGACCAATCACAGTACCTGGCTTTAACTTCATATTTTTGTAAGAGGCATTGAAGAAGGTAGGCTAGACAGTGTTGAATCCCTGACACCACCACTCCTCCATCTTCCAGCAGCAGTCATGCTGTGTGAAGAGAGAACCTGTGAACTTGTTGCAGGGAGAGTGCAGCAACTGGAAGACTTCACATTGAACTCAGTGCTACCCTGTCACAGTGTACAGAAAAGCCATGCTGGGCTCAGCCAGCACCCATGAATGGAGGGAGCCTTTGGGCCAGCCCTAGCCAGAGGGGAATCGTCCATCTCAGTGGTCAAGACATTCGTTTCTTGGCAAGCCTCACTACTGTTGGTCAAAGTGCTCTGGGGTTCTAGGTAGACTTGAAAGGCAGTCTAGGACACAAGGACTGCAAGTCCTAGGCAACTCCTACTGCTAGGCTGGGCTTAGAGCCAGTAGACTAGGGTGGCATGTGACCTAGAGAAACACTAGCCAGGGCAGCTAAGGGAATGCTTGTGCCATCTCTCCTCCAACCCCAGGAAGTGCAGCTCACAGAAACAAAAATGACTCATTCCTTTGGCTTAAGGAGAGGAGAGCAAAGGGTAAAGAGGACTTTGTCTTACCTCTTGGATAACAGCTCAACCACAGTAAGATAGGGCACCAGGCAGAGTTGTGAGGCCCCCATTCTAAGCCCTAGCTTCTGGATGACATTTCTAGACACACCCTGAGCCAGAAAGGAACCTGCTGCCATGAAGAGAAAGACCCAGCCCTGGCAGGATTCAGCACCTGCTGTCTAAAGAGCCTTTAGGTCCTGAATAACCAGCAGCGATACCCAGGTAGTACACAATGGGCCTTGGATGAGACTCTGAGACATGCTGGCTTCTGATGTGACCCAGGATACTCACTGTTGTGGTGACTGATAAAAGACTCCCACTTGAGAAAAGCAGAGGGAAATGTAAAGGGGACTTTGTCTTGCACCTTAGGTAGCAGCTCAGCCACATTGGGGTAGAGCAACAAGCAGTCTCTTGGGGTCCCTGAGTCCAGGCCTAGGCTCTTGGACAGCATTTCCAGATCTTGTCCTGGGCCAGAGGGGAGCCCACTGCCCTGAAAGTAAGTCTCAGGCCTGACAGAATTCACCAAAAGCCGACTAAAGAGCCCTTGGCCCTTGGGCTTTAGGTGCACATCAGTATGGTCTGGCAGAAACCACCATGGGCTAATGGTGTTGGTAGCCACAGGGAGAGGTTCCTCTACCTGTGGAAGGAGGAGGGAAGAGTGAGAAGGACTTTGTATTGTGGTTTAAGTGCCAGCTTAGACACAATAGAATAGAACATCAAGTAAATTTCTAATATTTTTTACTCTAATCCTTGGCTCTCAGATAGCATATCTGGACCCACCCAGGGCCAGGGGGAGCTCACCACCCTGAAGAAAAGAACAAAAATCTTGGCTGGATTCACCATCTGCTGATCATAGAGCCCTAGGGCCTTGAGTAAACATAGGTGGTAACCAGGTAGTGGTTACAGCAGGCCTTGGGTAAGACCCAGTGTTGTGTTGGCTTCAAATCTTACCCAGTGCAGTCCCAGTGGTGGTGGTCACAGGGGTGCTTGCATCACCACACCCCAAGCACAGGTGGCTCAGCCCAAAAAGAGAGACTCCATTTGTTTGGGAGATAGTAAAGCAAAAGAACAAGTAACTCTGTCTAGTAACCCAGGGAATTCTTCTGGATTTTATCTAACACCACCAAAGTGGTATCTCTATGAGTCTGACAAACCCAGAGTATTATTAGGCTTGGGGCCCAAGTCCCATTGAAAACTTGGAAAGCCTTCTCAAGAAGGATGGACACAAATAAGCCCAGATTGTAAAGACTACAATAAATATCTACCTCTTCAATGCCCAGACACTGACAAACTTCAACAAGCATCAAGACCACAAAGTGACCTCACCAAGTGAACTAAATAAAATTCTAGGGACCAATCCTGGAGAAACAGAAATATGTGACCTCTCAGAGAATTTAAAATAGCTGTTTTGCAAAAACTCAAAAAAATTCAAGATAACACAAAAGGAATTCAGAATTATATCAGATAAATTTAACAAAGGGTTTGAAATAATTAAAAACATCAAGGGGAAATTCTAGAGTTGAAAAATGCAATTGATATACCGAAGAATGCATCGGCATTTCTTAACAGCAGAATTGATAAAGCAGAAGAAAGTATTAGTGAGCTTGAAGATAGAAGATAGTCTATTTCAAAATACACAGTCAGAGGAGACAAAAGAATTAAAAGAATGAATCACACCTAAGAGATCTAGAAAACAGCCTCAAGAAGGCAAAAGTAACAGTTACCGTCCTTAAGGAAGAGATAGAGAAAGAGATGGGGTAGAAAACATATTCAAAGGAATATCAGAGAACTTTCCAAACCTAGAGAAAGATATCAACATTCAAGTACAAGAAGGTTATAGAACACCAAGCATGTTTAACCCAAAGAAGACTACCTCAAGGCATTTAATAATAAAACTCCCAAAGGTCAGGGATTTAAAAAAAAGGTATCTAAAAGCAGCAGGAGAAAAGAAACAAATAACATACAATGGAGCTCCAATACATCTGGCAGCAGACTTTTTCAGTGGAAACCTTACAGGCCAAAAGAGAATGACATAACATATTTAAAGTGCTGAAGGAAAACCTTTACCCTAAAATAGTATATCCAGCAAAAATATCCTTCAAGTATGAAAGGAAAATAAAGACCTTCTCAGACAAACAAAAGCTGAGGAATTTCACAACACCAGGATTGTGCCTACAAGAAACGCTAAAGGTAATTCTTTAATCTGAAAGAAAAGAATGTTAATGAACAAGAAGAAATCATCTAAAGGTACAAAACTCACTGGTAATAGTAAACATACAGAAAAACATAGAATATTATAACACCGTAATTGTGGTGCATAAACTGCTCATATTGTAAGTAGAAACACTAAATGAATCAATCAAAAGTAATAACTACAACAACTTTTCAAGACATTGACAGGACAGTAAGACATAAAGAGGAACAACAAAAAGTTTAAAAAGTAGGGGAGGAGAGGACTCAAGATGGCGCTGTGAGAACAATGCAGGATTGGAGCTCTTGTTGAATCCGCAAAGAGGTGAGTCCGAGCTGCATTTCCAGACTGATCTTTGTTGCCCACAGAACGAGGAAACTCCCAAGTATAAAAAAGACACGGGACGCCAGGCAGTAAGTCTGCCTGGCGGAGCCGGCAGCCGGGGCGGCGGTGGCCGGCCCTACCCAGCAATCCCCACAGGGCGCCCTTGTCCGGGTGCCCTGTTCAACCAGCAACCTGAGACTTGAGAGGGCTGGACTTGAGACTGAACGAGACTTGGACAGTAGGCCAGCCCAGGGGATTGCAGGGACAGAGCGTTCGGGATACCCAGTGGGACGAACAAAACCGCGATTTCAAACTATCCGGAGCAGATGGTCCGAGACGCTCTGTGGGGGAGGGGCGTCCACCACTACCGAGGCAACCCGCCCCAACTGAGATACATGCCCACTGCTGACGCAGCCAGCCATTGCCGAGGCAACCCGTCCCTACTGAGATACACGCCCACTGCTGATGCAGCCTGCCATTGCCGAGGCAACATGCTACAACGAAGAGACTCTGCCGCAGGGCGTGGCGGAGACCACAGCAGAGCCTGCAGGAACAGGGCGAATCACACAACAGCAGGGCGGAGACTCGGCAGGCAAACAGTGGCTAGTCTGCCTCCTAGCTGGGCAGGACACCTCAAAGGACATCGAAAAATAAAGCCTGAACCCCCCAACACAGAGCATTTGAGAAAAAAAGGGTTTTTTTAATGAGCTCTGTTGCAGCAGAATCAAACATAGCAGCCTAACAGCCCTGAATGAACAACAGAGATCACAGCTCAGAAATTGAGCTCCTAAAAAGAACAGACTGTCTCCTCAAGCAGCTCCCTGACCCCTCTATATCCAAAAGACTGACATTTGGCAGGCATCATCCTGGGACAAAGATAGAAGAAAAAGAAACGGGTAGCATCCCTCGCTGTGCCACAGCTGCTAGAGGTGCACCCCAGACAAGCAGGGCCTGGAGTGGACCTCAGCAGTCATACAGCGAAGGGGCTAGGCTGGTAGAAGGAAAACCAAGTAACAGAAATACTTCATCATCAACAATCTGGGTGTCCACTCAGAGACCCAATCGAAAAGTCAGCAACTACGCAGACGACAAGCAGATAAACCCACAAAGATGGGAAGAAACCAGCGAAAAAAGGAGGAAAACACCCGAAACCAGAACACCTCCCCTCCTAGAAAGGACCAAAACTCCTCACCAGCAAGGGAACAAAGCTGGACGGAGAATGACTGTGACGAAATGACGGAATTAGACTTCAGAAGGTGGATAATGAGAAACTTTAGTGAGCTAAAATAACATGTATTAAATCAATGCAAAGAAACTAAGGAACTTAAAAAAAGATATGAGGAAATGATAACAAGAATGGATAACTTAGAGAGGAATATGAATGAATTAAAGGAGCTGAAAAACACAATACGAGAACTTCGCGAAACATGCACAAGTTTCAATAGCCGAATTGACCAAGCAGAAGAAAGAATATCTGAAGTCGAAGACCAACTCAATGAAATTAAACGAGAAACCAAGATTAGAGAAAAAAGCGCAAAAAGGAATGAACAAAGTCTCCAAGAAATGTGGGACTATGTGAAAAGACCTAACCTACGTTTGATAGGTGTACCAGAAGGGGACGAAGAGAATGAATCCAAGCTGGAAAATACTCTTCAGGACATCATCCAGGAAAACTTCCCCCACCTAGCAAGACAGGCCAACACTCAAATGCAGGAAATACAGAGAACACCACAAAGATATTCTGCAAGAAGAGCAACCCCAAGGCACATAATCGTCAGATTCAACAAGGTTGAAATAAAGGAGAAAATACTAAGGGCAGCCAGAGAGAAAGGTTGAGTTACCCACAAAGGGAAGCCCATCAGACTCACAGCAGATCTCTCGGCAGAAACACTACAAGCCAGAAGAGAGTGGGGGCCAATATTCAACATCCTTAAAGAAAAGAACTTTCAACCCAGAATTTCATATCCAGCCAAACTGAGCTTCAGAAGTGAAGGAAAAATAAAATCCTTTGCGAACAAGCAAGTACTCAGAGATTTCTTCACCACCAGGCCTGCTTTACAAGAGCTCCTAAAAGAGGCACTACACGTAGAAAGGAACAACCAGTACCAGCCATTCCAAAATCACACTAAATGCTAAAGAGCATCAACATAATGAAGAATCTACAACAAACAGGCAAAACAGCCACTTAGCATCAAAATGGCAGTATCAAATTCACACATAACAATATTAACCCTAAATGTAAATGGACTAAATGCACCAATCAAAAGACACAGACTGGCAAATTGGATAAGAATCCAAAACCCATCAGTGTGCTGTATCCAGGAAACCCATCTCACATGCAAGGATACACAAAGGCTCAAAATAAAGGGATGGAGGAAGATTTACCAAGCAAATGGAGAGCAAAAAAAAAGGAGTTGCAATTCTCATCTCTGATAAAATAGACTTTAAAGCAACAAAGATCAAAAGAGACAAAGAAGGCCATTACATAATGGTAAAAGGATCGATAAAACAAGAAGAGCTAACGATCCTAAACATATATGGACCCAATGCAGGAGCACCCAGATACATAAGGCAAGTTCTTAATGACTTACAAAGAGACTTAGACTCCCACACAATAAGAATGGGAGACTTTAACACTCCACTGTCAATATTAGACATATCAACCAGACAGAAAATCAACAAGGATATCCAGGGCTTGAACTCAGACCTGGAGCAAGCAAACCTGATAGACATTTACAGAACTCTCCACCCCAAATCCACAGAATAGACATTCTTCTCAGCACCACATCACACCTACTCAAAAATTGACCACATAATTGGAAGTAAAGCACTGCTCAACAAATGCAAAACAACTGAAATCATAACAAACAGCCTCTCAGACCATAGTGCAATCAAGTTAGAACTCAGAATTCAGAAACCGACCCAGAACCGCACAGCTTCATGGAAACTGAACAACTGGCTCTTGAATGTTGACTGGGTAAACAATGAAATGAAGTCAGAAATAAAGAAGATCTTCCAAACCAATGAGAACAAAGATACAACATGCCAGAACCTCTGGGACACATTTAAAGCAGTCTCTAGAGGAAAGTATATAGCAATAAATGCCCATATGAGGAGAATGGACAGATCCAAAATTGACACCCTATCGTCAAAATTGAAAGAGCTAGAGGAGCAAGATCAAAAAAAACTCAAAACCCAGCAGAAGACAAGAAATAACTAAGATCAGAGCTGAACTGAAGGAGATTGAGACACGAAAAACCCTTCAAAAAATCAATAAATCCAAGAGCTGGTTTTTTGAAAAGTTCAACAAAATAGACAGACCACTAGCCAGACTGATTAAAAAGAAAACAGAGAACAACCAAGTAGATGCAATAAAAAATGATAAAGGGGAAATCACCACAGATTCCACAGAAATTCAAACCATCATCAGAGAATATTACAAACAACTCTATGCACATAAACTAGTAAACATGGAAGAAATGGGTAAATTCCTGGACTCCTGCATCCTCCCAAGCCTAAACCAGGAGGAAGCTGAAACTATGAATAGACCAATAACAAGGTCAGAAGTCAAGGCAGCAATTAAGAGCCTACCACACAAAAAAAGCCCAGGTCCAGACGGGTTCACAGCCGAATTCTACCAGACACACAAAGAGGAGCTGGTACCATTCCTTCTAAAACTATTTCAAACAATCCAAAAAGAGGGAATACTTCCCAAATCATTTTATGAGACCAACATCATTCTGATACCAAAACCCGGCAGAGACCCAACAAGAAAAGAAAACTTCAGGCCAATATCCATGATGAACATAGATGCAAAAATCTTCAATAAAATATTGGCAAGCCGATTGCAATAGCAAATCAAAAAACTTATTCACCATGATCAAGTAGGATTCATCCCGGGGATGCAAGGCTGGTTCAACATACGCAAGTCTATAAACGTAATTCACCACATAAACAGAACCAAAAGCAAAAACCACATGATTATCTCAATTGACGCAGAGAAGGCATTTGACAAAATTCAACAGCCCTTTATGCTAAAAACCCTCAATGAACTCGGTATCGATGGAACGTATCTCAAAGTAATAAAAGCTATTTATGACAAACCAACAGCCAATATCATACTGAATGGGCAAAAACTGGAAGCATTCCCTTTGAAATCTGGCACTAGACAAGGATGCCCTCTTTCACCACTCCTATTCAATATAGTTCTGGAAGTTCTAGCCAGAGCAATCAGGCAAGAAAAAGAAATAAAGGGTATTCAAATAGGAAAGGAGGAAGCCAAATTGTCTCTATTTGCAGACGACATGATAGTATACCTAGAAGACCCCATCACCTCAACCCAAAAACTCCTAAAACTGATAAGCAACTTCAGCAAAGTCTCAGGATATAAAATCAATGTGCAAAAATCACAAGCATTCCTCTACACCAATAACAGACTTAAAGAAAGCCAAATCAAGAATGAACTGCCATTCACAATTGCTACAAAAAGAATAAAATACCTTGGAATACAACTCACAAGGAACGTAAGGGACCTCTTCAAGGAGAACTACAAACCACTGCTCAAGGAAATCAGAGAGGACACAAACAGATGGAGAAACATTCCATGTTCATGGTTAGGAAGAATTAACATCGTGAAAATGGCTATACTGCCCAAAGTAATTTACAAAATCAACGCTATCCCCATCAAGCTACCATTGACTTTCTTCACAGAACTGGAAAAAACCACCATGAACTTCATATGGAACCAAAAGAGAGCCCGCATAGCCAAGTCAATTCTAAGCAAAAAGAACACAGCAGGGGGCATCACACTACCGCATTTCAAACTATACTACAAGGCTACAGTAATCAAAACAGCATGGTACTGGTACCAAAACAGAGATATAGACCAATGGAACAAAACAGAGGCACCGGAGGCAACACAACATATCTACAACTATACAATCTTTGATAAACCTGACAAAAACAAGCAAGGGGGAAAGGATTCCCTGTTTAACAAATGGTGTTGGGAAAACTGGCTAGCCATGTGCAGAAAGCAGAAACTGGACCCCTTCCTGACACCTTACACTAAAATTAACTCCAGATGGATTAAAGACTTAAACATAAGACCTGGCACCATAAAAACCCTAGAAGGAAATCTAGGCAAAACTATCCAGGACATAGGAGTAGGCAAGGACTTCATGAACAAAACACCAAAAGCATTGGCAACAAAAGCCAAAATAGACAAATGGGACCTAATGAAACTCCACAGCTTCTGCACGGCAAAAGAAACAGTCACTAGAGTGGATCGGCAACCAACAGAATGGGAAAAAATTTTTGCAGTTTACCCATCTGACAAAGGGCTGATATCCAGAATTTACAAAGAACTCAAACGGATTTACAGGAAAAAAACAAACAAGCCCATTCAAAATTGGGCAAAGGATATGAACAGACACTTTACGAAAGAAGACATATATGAGGCCAACAATCATATGAAAAAAATGCTCACCATCACTGGTCATTAGAGAGATGCAAATCAAAACCACATTGAGATACCATCTCACGCCAGTTAGAATGGCGATCATTAAAAAATCTGGAGACAACAGATGCTGGAGAGGATGTGGAGAAAAAGGAACACTTTTACACTGTTGGTGGGAGTGTAAATTAGTTCAACCATTGTGGAAGACAGTGTGGCGATTCCTCAAGGCCTTAGAAATAGAAATTCCATTTGACCCAGCAATCCCATTACTGGGTATATATCCAAAAGACTATAAATCGTTCTACTATAAGGACACATGTACACAAATGTTCATTGCAGCACTGTTTACAATAGCAAAGACCCAGAATCAACCAAAATGCCCATTGATAATAGACTGGATTGGAAAAATGTGGCACATATACACCATGGAATATTATGCAGCAATCAGAAATGATGAGTTTGTGTCGTTTGTAGGGATATGGATGAATCTGGAGAACGTCATCCTCAGCAAACTGACACAAGAACAGAAAATGAAATACCGCATATTCTCACTCATAGGCGGGTGATGAAAAATGAGAACACATGGACACAGAGAGGGGAGTACTAAACACTGGGGTCTATTGGGGGGAAAAGGGGAGGGCCAGTGGGAGGGGGAGGTGGGGAGGGATAGCCTGGGGAGAAATGCCAAATGTGGGTGAAGGGGAGAAGGAAAGAAAAGCACACTGCCATGTGTGTTCCTACGCAACTGTCTTGCATGCTCTGCTCATGTACCCCAAAACCTAAAATCCAATAAAAAATTAAAAAAAAATTAGGGGAAAAAACATCAAGGGTAGAGTTTTTATTAGTTTTCTTTTTGCATGTTTTTAATGCAATCAGTGTTAAGTTGTCATCCATTTAAAATAATGTATTATAACAGTATTTGCAAACCTCATGGTAACCTGAAATAAGAAAACATACAACAGATACACACACAAAAAAAGCAACATATTAACTCATATCACCAGAGAAAATTACCTTCTCTAAAAGAAAGATAGGAAGGAAAGAAGAAAGAAAAAATCACAAAATAATTAGTAAATAAGTAATGAATAGGCAGTAGTAGGTCCCTACTTAACAATAGTAAATTGAATGTAAATGAACTAAACTCTCCAATCAAAAGACACAGAGTGGCTGAATGGATGGAAAATAAGACCCAGTGATCTGTTACCTACAAGAAACACACTTCACATATAAAGACACACAAACTGAAAATAAAGAGATGGAAAAAGATATTGCAGGCCAATGGAAACCAAAGAGAGCAGGGGTAGCTGTACTTATATCAGACAAAATACATTTCAAGAGAAAAACTGTAAGAAGAGACAAAGAAGGTCATTGTACCATGATAAAGAGGACAATCCAACAAGAGGATATAATAATTTTAAATATATATGTAACCAACACTGGAGCACCCATATATATAAAGCAAATATTATTAGAGCTAAAGAAAGTGATAGACCTCAATACAATAGTAGCTGGAGACTTCAACACCCCACTGTCAGCATTGGACAAATTTCCTAGACAGAAAATCAATGAAGAAATATTGGACTTATCTGCCCTATAGACCAAATGAATCTAATAGATATTTACAGGACATCTTATCCAACAGCTGCAGAATACACATTACTGTCCTCAGGACAATGATCATTCTGAAGGATAGACCATATGTTAGGTCACAGAACAAGTCTTAAAACATTCAAAAAATGGAAATAATATCAAACACCTTCTCTGACAATGGAATAAAACTAGAAATCAATAACAAGAGAAATTTTGGAAAGTATAGAAATACAAGGAAATTAAACAATATGCTCCTGAATGACCAGTGGGTCAATGAAGAAATTAAGAAGAAAATTTTCTTGAAACAGATGATAATGGAAACACAACATACCAAACCCTATGGGATATAGCAAAAGCAGTACTAAGTGGGAAATTTATAGCCCTAAGTGCCTACATCAAAAAAGAAGAAAAGTTTCAAATAAATAATCTAATGATGCATCTTACAGAACTAGAAAAACAAGTTAACCAAACTCAAAACTAGTAAAAGAAAAGAAATAATAAAGATCAGAGCAGAAACAAATGAATTTGAAATGAAGAAAGCATTAGAAAAGATCAAGGAAACAAAAAACTGGTTTTATAAAAAGCCAAACAAAATTCATAAACCCTTAGCCAGATGATTGAAGAAAAAAACAGAGAAAACCCAAATAAATAAAAACAGAGATGAAAAAAGAAATATCACAGCTGATGGAAATTCAAACGATCATTAATGGCTACTATGAGCAACCATATGCCAATAAACTGGAAAATCTAGAGGAAATGGATAAATTCCCAGACACATAAAACCCATCAAGAGTAAACCATGAAAAAAATCCAAAACCCAAACAGACCTGAGCAAAAAGAACAAAACTGGAGGAATTGTATTACCTGACTTCAAATTATACTACAAAGCTATATATAGTAGCATGGTACTGGCATAGAAACAGATGCACAGCCCAATGGAATAGCATACAGAACTCAGAAACAAATCCACATACCTACAACTAAACTAATTTTGGCAAAGGTACCAAAAACATACATTGAGGAAAAGACAGTCTTCAATAAATGGTGCTGGGAAAAACTGGATATCCACAGGCAGAAGAATAAAACTAGACCCCTGTATCTCGCCATATGCAAAAATTAAATCAAAATAGATTAAAGATTTAAATCTAAGACCCCAAACTATAAAACTACTACAAGAAAACATGGGGGGAAATCTCCAAGACATCGGTTTGGGCATAAATTTCTTGAGTAATACCCCAACCAAAGCAAAAATGGAAAAATGGGATCACATCAAGTTAAACTTCTGCCCAGCAAAGGAAATAACCAACAAAGTGAAGAGACAACCCATATAATGGGAGAAAATATTTGCAAACTACCCATCTGACAGGGGATTAATAACCAGAATATATAATGAGCTCAAACAAGTCTATTAAAAAAATCTAATCCAATCAAAAAATGTCAAAATATTTGAATAGGTATTTCTCAAAAGAAGGCATACAAATGGTAAGCAGGCATATGAAAAGGTGCTCAATATCATTGATCATCAGAGAACTGCAAATGAAAACTACAATTAAATCTCACCCCAGTTAAAATAGCTTATAGACAAAAGACAGTTAATAACAAACACTGGCAAGGATGTGGAGTAAAGGGAACCTTTGTACACTGTTGGTGGGAATGTAAACTAGTACAACCACTATGGAGAACAGCTCAGATGTTCCTGGAAAAACTAAACATAGAGCTACCATATGATTCAGCAATCCCACTGCTGGGTATACACCTGAAAGAAAGGAAATCAGTATATCAAAAAGATATCTGCATTCCTATATTTGTTGTACCACTGTTCACAGTAGACAAAATTTGGAACTAACTTAACTGTCTAGCAACAGATGAATGGTTAAAGAAAATGTAGTTCTACCCCAAACTATAAAAACCCTAGAAGAAAATCTAGGCAATACTATTGAGGACATAGATATAGTCAGGGATTTCATGGCAAAAACTTCAAAAGATATTCCAACAAAAGCAAAAATTGATAAAGGGGATCTAATTAAACTACAGAGCTTCTGCACAGAAACAGAAACTATCTTCAAAGTGAACAGACAGCATACAGAATGGGAGAACATTTTTGCAATCTATCCATCTGACAAAGGGCTAATATCCAGATTCTACAGGGAACTTAAACAAATTTATAAGAAAAAACAAACAACCCCATTAAAGTGAGCAAAAGACATGAACAGTCACTTCTCAAAGGAAGACACTTATGTGTCCAACAAACATATGAAAAATGATCAATATCACTGATCATTAGAGAAATGCAAATCAAAACCACAGTGAAGAACCATTTCATACTAGTCACAATGGCAATTATCAAAAAGTCAAGAAACCACAGATGCTAGTAAGGCTGTAGAGAAATAAGAAGGCTTTTACACTGTTGGTGGGAATGAAAATTAGGTCAACCACTGTGAAAGATAGTGTGGCAATTTCTCAAAGATTTAGAACCAGAAATACCATTTGACCCAGCAATTCCATTACTGTGTATACACCCAAAGGAATATAATTCATTCTATTATTATAATCTTTATAACATTACAATATTATAAAATACATGCACACATATGCTCATTGCAGCACTATTCAAAATAGCAAATACATGGAATCAACCCAGATGCCCAGACTGGATAAAGAAAATGTACTATAGTGGTACATATACACCATGGAATACTACACAGCCATAAAAAGGAACAAGATTATGTCCTTTGTAGGGACATGGATGGAACTGGAAGACATTTTCCTCAGCAAACTAACACAGAAACAGAAAACCGAATGCTGCATGTTCTCACTTATAAATGGGAGCCAAGCAATGAGAACACATGGACGCAGGGAGGTGAACAACACACACTAGGGCCTGTAGGGGGTGAGGGGAGGGAGAGCATCAAGGAAAAGAGCCGAAGTATGCTGGACTTAATACCCAGGTGATGGGTTTATAGGTGCAGCAAACCACCATGGCACATGTTTACCTATGTAACAAACCTGCACATCCTGCACATGTAACCAAAAAATTAAAATTTAATTTAATTTAGTCTTTTTAAAAAGAAAATGTGGTACTTATACACAGTGAAGTACTATTCAGCCATGAAAGAGAGTAAGTTTCCGTCATTTGCAACAACATGGATGGAAATGGAGGTCATTATGTTAAGTGAAATAAGCCTGGCACAGAAAGACAAACATCGCATGTTTCCACTTATTTGTGGGATTTAAAAATCAAAACAATTGAACTCATGGACATAGAGAATAGGAAGATGGTTACCAGAGGCTGGGAAGGGTAGTAGGGGGTTGGGGGGAAAATGAAGATCATTAAGGGGTACCAAGAAAACTAGTTAGAAAGAGTAAGACCTACCAGCCAGACTCAGTGGCTCACGCCTGTAATCCCAGCACTTTCGGAGGCTGAGGCAGGAGGATCACAAGGTCAGGGGTTCGAGACCAGCCTGACCAACATGGTGAAACCCGGTCTCTACTTAAAAATACAAAAATTAGCCAGGCATTGTGGCATGCACCTGTAATCCAATCTACTTGGGAGGCTGAGGCAGGAGAATTGCTTGAACCCGGGAGGTGGAGATTGTGGTGAGCCAAGAGTGGGCCATTGCACTCCAGCCTGGGCGACAGAGTGAGACTCCATCTCAAAAAAACAAAAACAAAAGAAAGAGTAAGACCTAGTATTTGACAGCACAACAGGGAGATTATAGTCAAAATAATTTAGTTGTATATTTTTAAAAATCTAAAAGAGTATAACTGGATTGTTTGCAACACAAAAGACAAATGCTGCAGGAATGGATAGTTAATTTTCCATGATCTAATTATTACACATTGCATGTCTATGTGTAAAATATCTCTTGTACCTCATAAATATATACACCTACTATATACCCACAAAAATTAAAAAGTAAAAACCATACAGAACAGAAATTTTTAAAACTCATCTATAATTCCACAATGTAATTCTGTTCATATTTTAGAATGAAATCCTTGAGTATATCCTTGTGCACCTGTATTTTCTTAGAAGTGAAACTCTAAGTGCTGTATACTTTACATAATAACTATTTGTACTCTGTTAACTGTCTGTGTCCTTAGCCCATTTTTCTATTTTTTATCTTCTTTTTAATGAGGATGTATTATATATTAAGTATCTTTTAAAATACGTTCATTTTTAATTCATCTGGAATGTATTTTGGTATAAGCTATGAAATACGATCTTATAATCGTTGCATTTATTATTTTTTTCTAAACAGTGAAACTGTTTTCCCATCAGCATTTATCAAATAATGAAAACTCCTACCTTAAAAACATTACATTGTTTAGTACTCATAATCCTATGAGGTAAGTACTCTTACTAGCTCAGCTTTGCAGATGAGAAAATGGAGGCATAGAGAGGGTGAAGAGTTTGGCATGGAGTGGAGCCAGACTTTGTTTTAGATGCTGTCAATAAAACTTATTCCTATTAAATCAATGTTGAGAAAATCACTTTATTCTATCCCTCAATCTATTTCCATGAAGAAGCTGGAGTATTCTGTCTCCAGAGTTCCTGCTTCCCTAAGGACAGCAATGCCAGCAGGCTGACACTGAATGGTTCCTCTTCTCTGAGAAGATATTTAAAACGTCCAATATACAATTTATCCAAAAGATTTGTAAGAAGAAAGAAACTGGATTTTGTATCTTTCTCTTTACTTTTTCAACTAAAAACTTGCAAATCATATGAAGGAAAAATGAAGCAGAAAAAAAGTAAAACTTTGTAAATGATGATATTCAATGCTACATTATTAAAAACAGAATAAGCAAAGCACACTGCCATGTGTGTACCTACGCAACTGTCTTGCATGCTCTGCTCATGTACCCTAAAACCTATAATCCAATAAAAAATTAAAAAAAAAAACAGAATAAAACAATTGCATCTGTAGAAACAGAAGGAGTAGAGCTATCTTTTAGAGTCTGACGAGAAGACCTCTCTGACTCCTTCTAAACTGTCCTTATCCTATTACTCTCTTCCTCATGATTTATTTTTATATTATCTCAAACTTTTCTCAGCACTACTGCCCTGATCTAAAATTTTCAGTGATTCCTTATGGCAATGAGATGATGCCCGAAGATCTTTAATTGTCCTTCAAGGCCATTCACAATGTCGCCCCAACCTGCCTTTCAATCAGATTCTGCATCCTTCTTCAGGAGCAGGACCTATGCCTGATGTTACTTTTTCTAAGAGGCATCTTTTTTTATTCTTCTGTGTTTAATACCAAAAAGAGATCAAGAGAATTTTAGAACCTGGACCTTAAGGCTCATCTAGCCAAACCTGGACATTTTAAAGAAGTAACTGGCACAAGACAGTGTAACTTGCTCCAGATCATATAACAAGATAGAGGTCACGATGCGGACCCCTACTTTTACATAGTAACTATTTGTACTTGGCTGGATGTCCTGGAAGATTAATTTTTTTAAGACTAAACAATAACTATTTGTACTTGGTGAACAGTCTGTGTACCTTAGCCCATTTTTCTATTCCTTATCTTCTCTTTTAATGAAGACGTGTTATATATTATCTTTGAAGAGCTTTGGTTTTTCTTCCCTTGGATCAGCTACCTCCTGAACATTAAACTGTGTTTGGCAAATACTTGTTGGATGTGTTGTGTAATTTGGGTGTATTTAATGCATTCTGTTGACTTGGCAGGAGTTGCATCTTTGTTGTGAATGACTGAAATGAACCACATGTGCATCGGTTGAGCAATTTCACAATTCCAGGGCAGTAAAAACATGACAGAAGACTTGCTGGAGAGATCTGTGTATCATGGAGTCAGCTGTCCATGAACCATTCGAAGCCACGGGGAGGAAAGGACTCAGCAGGAGAGCTGGTGCATTTCAGCCCCACGGAGTATATCCCCTCAGCCCCCACTCAGAATGAGCTGAAGCCTTGAGGGTCTGTCAGCAAAGGTTTCTCATTTTCACTGCCTGGTCCTGGTTATTATTAGACCACATTAGAATCCCAAATCATTAGAATTTGAAGAGACTTGAGAGATTCTTCTTTTTTAGGTGAGGAAACTAAGGTCCAACAATACAAGAACTGTTATACTGGATTCCTTCATGGGAAAAAAAAAAATCAAGAAACAGCATGACTTACCTCAGCAGTGTTTTTGTTTGTTTGTTTCATTTTGTTTTGATTTTGGTTTAGAGACAGGGTCTCGCTGTGTCACTCAGGATGGTATGTAGTGGTGTGATAGTAGTTCACTGCAGCCTCAAACTCCCAGGCTCAAGCAATCCTCCCGGCTCAGCCTCCCAAGTAGCTGGGACCACAGGCACATGCCACCAAGCCTGGCTAATTTTATTTTATTTTATTTTTTAGAGATGTGGTCTCGCCATGTTGACCAGGCTGATCTGAAACTCCTGAGCTCAAGCTATCCTTCTGTCTTGGCCTCCTAAAGTACTGGGATTACAGGCATAAACTACCACGCCTGACCTCAGTAGTAGTTTTTAAACTGTGTCCTACAAGAGTGTTCTGACCCCCCTTCAGGTTCTCCCAGGCCTATTGCCCACAGCTAGAGAGATTCTTTGTGGCTAGGACTGTATCTCCCCACCCTCCCATTTCCATATCAACCAGAGCAGCAGCTGGAGGTTCTCAACTAGATTTCATAAGGCAAAAAATCAAGACTCTGCAGTTAAAAACTATCATCTAGGTTTAAGACAAGGAACTCAGGTACTAGAAGATTAAGGGGAAACTCCACATCTCTCTCCCAGTCTCCAGTGGCCTATTATGTTGGGGGACCCCACATACACAAGCACAAATTTATGGCCCAGTCATCTTACAGACATGGAATATCTTAGCTGGCGTGGGAGATGGGGAGGACTTATATCTTGTTGTTTTTAGTCTCCATGTCAATACTTCAACTTCTCTCCCTTTTTATCTGCTCCTCCTTCTTCATAGCTTTGCATGGTATTTGGTTTCTTAATGATTAGCATGTGCTCCCAAGACCACAAGCCCAAGTTTGATCCTAAATGTATCATCAATGCTGTCCAATTCCAAATTAAGTGATCTTGCCATTCTACCACCCACTGCCTATACTACCAAGGTATCTCAGGGAACTAACATTCATTGAGTGTCTACTTTCTACACTTAATCAAAGTCATTCCATTCTCACACCCACAATCCCTAAAATGGTAGGTATGATCACTATTGTCACTTTACAAAGGAAATGGCTGACATTCAGAAAAGGCAAGCAATTTGCCCAAGAACACACAGT
This sequence comes from Callithrix jacchus, assembly GCF_049354715.1. Lineage (NCBI taxonomy): Eukaryota > Metazoa > Chordata > Mammalia > Primates > Cebidae > Callithrix > Callithrix jacchus. The sequence continues at coordinate 50,145,012 of NC_133524.1, read as the reverse complement.
GGCCATGTTAGACAATATATTTGTCCAAACAGAAAAGCCTTCAGAGTCACAGAAATCAAAATATGAAGGTGGGATGACATCTATTCCCCTCCATCCCCACCACTGACTCCCCAGCTCCAGGTGCATGGAGTATGCAGTCTTGGGTTCCTGCCAAAAACACCCCTTTTTCAGCTTTTTCCAGAACCAGATCTCGAGTTACAACTGGAGGAGAAAGAGACACTGAATAATATGGGAATGCTTATGTTGGTCAGCAAAATCTAAAGCCTGAGCTCTTCTAGAGTTTGTTCCCCTAAGTTACACTGTGACATCAGGACCCGATACCCCATCGCCAGCATCCAGATGCCTGATGTCAGAGGCGCCAACGTTTTGAAGAAAAACAAAATGATCCGGGACTAGGTGCACCACTCTGATTGTTTTGGCTTTGGCCTCCTCTTTGTTAAAACAACAGTTTGGACTAGAATTTCCTTCAGCTCTTACACACAATAATACTGCCGTGCGTAGGGTGTCAGGAGGAAGATTCTGAAATCAGACAAGCCTATTTAGGAAACTTTACTTTGCTATCTTCTGGCTTCATGATTTAAGGGGAGTGACTTATTTTTTAGCCTCTGTTTCCTCCTCTGTATAAGAGATTATGTGAACTAATGCACACATAGCAATGGCTAGCATGTAATAAGCATTTCAAAAATGTTAAGCAATGTGCTTTTTCAATTAAAATTTAAGGAACACTGAAGGATACATTTACTCCAAAAAGTCTCTACTGCTGGCTCGATATAGTAGAATTTTCCTTTCCTACCTGATTTCTAGTTTCACTAGTGGACCACAGTGCTTTGGTGCTGCCTCTGAGAGGCACAGAATAAATGTCATACTTGCCTGGCAATGACTCTCCCACTCGAAACAGTTAAAACCACTGCACATCTCAGTTAGATGATGTTTCTGTAAACACTGCTCCCCTCACCTGGGCATGGTAGCTCATGCCTGTAATCCCAACACTTTGGGAGGCCGAGGTGGGGGGAATCACTTGAGCCCAGGAGTTCGAGGCCAGCCTAAGCAACACAGTGAGACCCTGTTACTACAAAAAAATAGGAAAAATTAGCTGGGCCTGGTGGCATGCACCTGCAATCCCAGCTACTTGGGAGACTGAGCCCCAGGGAGGTCAATATTGTGGTAAGCTATGATTGCACCACTACACTCCAGCAGGGTGACAGAGTGGCAGCCTGTCTCAAAAACAAACAAGAAAAAAAAAAACACTGGTCCCCTCATGGCACTCTTGCCTCAAATCTTTCAACCTTTTCTGTTTGGCTTTTGGAGCCTTTCACAGTCTGGCTTTTTCCTCTCTCTAAATCCTATCAATTGTGAAAGATCCTCTTAAAGGTCTTTTCAAGCTTTTATTGGACTTGTCTATGAATTCATACGATACTTAGCATCAATACCATAATTGCTGCCTTGTTCTTGGTCACCTTAAACAGAATAGTAGACAACCCCATGCTAGAGCTTGAAGATGTTTACAGATAGGCACAGTCCTGTAAACCTATATACCCTTATACCAGCCAGTACATAACTGAGCACATGGAAAACGGGCAATATAGATTTCATTGATTAATTGCTGTTCTTCCATCTCTGGCCTCAGTGATTTCATCTGTAAAATGTCAGGACTGTAAACAACATCTCCCTCCAGTCTTGATGCTCAATGGAGCTATAATTAAAAGCCCCACATTTTTATCAGAAAAAGATAATAAATCTTAGTCATTAGCATAAATTGAAAGGATCATGTTCTGAACCACAACGTTGTTGATTTTGTAATATTTCTTATCCCTCTGGAAACTCCAGAAAGGTATAAGTTACTATTCCCTCTTCCTCCAAAAGTAAGAAAAATCAGAACCACTGAGATGAAACATCACACCCCCAGCTGGGAAGGTAACCTCAGGAACTTTCTTCAGAATTCAGTACAAACATTTCAGATCTAATATTTTGCTAATGGGACACTATAGTTTTTCACACAATGAGTGATGTCATAATGAATTACAGCTGCAGGACTGACTGCCCTCTGCTCAAACCCTTTCAAAAGGAGTACTATGGGGACTCCTTCTGGTCACAATGTAAGATATTGGAATTCCTTCCTAGAGTTTGAGGACACCTGTTGAGACAGAGAGAAGGAGAGAGAAAGAGATGGAGAGAGAAGGAGAGAGAGAGAGGCAGAGGGAGAAGGAGAGAGGGAGAGAAAGAAAGAAAAAGAAAGAAAGAAAGAAGAGAAAGAAAGAGAAAGAAAAAAGGAGAAAAAGGAAGGAAGGAAAGAAATTAGGAAGGAAGGAAAGGGAAAGAAAGAGGCATAGAGGCAAACACCTTCTATCTGCAGTGCCCCAAGCACATATAATTAGGTTGGACAGAGAGCAAGCATAAGTGTTTAAAAAGGCTTGGCCACTGAGGGCAGAGAGACGTAGACTGGTGATGGGCACAGAGGGCAGGATGCAGAAGGATGAAGCAGGGCAAAGAAAATTAGCTTCTCCCTTTCTTAAATTTAGCCCCAAGAGGGTTCCACTAACTTAAACCTATTTCAATATTATGAGAAATTTCTATTTCATTCTAATCATGACAGAGCATCACACAGACCCAAACTGAGGGACTGCCTACAAAACACCTGACCACCAGTCTTCAAAAATGTCAAGGTCATGGAAAACAAGAAAAGACTGAGGAGCTGTCACACACTGGAGACATGACATGACTAAGATGACAGATGCTGTGTGGAATTTTGGATGGATCCTGGAACAGAAAAAAGATTTAAGTGGAAAAACTGGTGAAATCTGAATAACTTTTATGATTTGGTTAATAATATTGTATCGAGATTAATGTCTTACTTTTTATAAATATTTTGTGGTTATATAAGATAAGGTTTCCTTCTAGACCCTCTCTTTCCTGCCAGCTTCTACATTCCTCTGAGAGCTCAACAGCGACTCTTAGAGGCCTCTAGCCCCGGTAACAGCAAATCGGTTCAGCACTCTGAAAGAATGAGACGTTTGGACTTGCATTTTCCAAATCATTGAAACAAACTTTTTTGACAGGCACTATTTTTAGAAAACTAGTATCTATTTCTCTGTCATCTTATAAAGAGCATGCAAATCACCAATTAGTTCTTCACTGTCCATACGTATTAGTATAAACATCTGCTTTTGGGCAGGGTGCAGTGTCTCACAGCTGCAATCCCAGCACTTTGGGAGGCTGAGGTGGAGGATCACTTAAGGCCAGAAGTTCAACACCAGTCTGGGCAACATAGTAAGAAAGACCCCCTCTCTGCAAAAAAAAAAAAAAAAGTTAATTAAAAAAATTAGCCAGGAGTGGTGGCATGTGACTGTACTCCAAGCTACTTGGGAAGCTGAGGCTGCAGTGAGCAATGATCACATCACTGTACTCCAGCCTGAGTGACACAGCAAAACCCTGTCTCTAAAAATTTATTAAATAAAATTTAAAACATTTGCTTTTGTACAATATATAAATAAAAGAGCTCTTAGCCTGGTCTATGGAGACAGCTAATTGTAGTGCTGGGTATTTTGGTCCTGTTCTGTGGACATTTCACTGCCTCCTCTCCCCATTAGGCTACCCTAGGTCCTTCAGAGGGAGAAGAGAGTGCATCAACCAGGTAGGTAGCTTTGAGGAGGGATAGCAGCTGGGGGCAGTCTGGTACCTAAAGGCATCCTCACAAATCACCAGAGCACACATGAGTCCTTTACATCAGGGGTCCCCAACTCCCAGGGTCCCAGACTAGTACCAGTCTGTGGCCTGTTAGGAACTGGTCTGCACAGCAAGAGGTGAGCGGCAGGCAAGCAAGCATTACCACCTGAGTTCTGCCTCCTGTCAGATCAGCGGAGGCATTAGTTTCTCATTGGAACATGAACCCTATTGTAAACTGTGCATTGCGAGGGATCTAAGTTGCATGCTCCTATGAGAATCTAACTAATGCCTGATGATCTGAGGTGGAACAGTTTCAATCTGAAACCATCCTCCATCCTTGCCCCATACATGGAAAAATTGTCTTCCACAAAACCCATCCCTGGTGCTAAAAATGTTGGGGACCCATTGCTTTACATCACTCTCTGGGTTTTCTGAGATTATGTCATCATCATCATCATCATCATCATCATCATGTGTTCTTGGTAGTGACTAGGGTCCACACTGCAGAGGGCACATTTTTACCCCAAAAAAATCTGGGGTAAAAAAGCAGCACTGAGGGCCAAAAGTCTATGATACAACAAGTACCAGCTGTCATCGGTAAGGCATCCCGATATGTTTCTGTGCCAGTGGAAGTCAGGGATCAATGGAGCCAAGGCTTCAATGGGTAAAATGACAAGAACACCATGATTCCAGCAGGTTCTCTCATTAATGTTAATGGATACCACATGAATTCCTGCTCTGTGCCACACTCCTTCCTCAGACTTGGTAAATTTATTTGTCTCTAAAAAGAAGGGCTGAATATTCAGTCTTGAGGATCACTTTCAGATCTAACATTCTAGGAGTCAATTCATTGAAATATTTATTTTATATAAAATCCTCCAATGCCATCAAAGAATAACTATCACCACCACATGTTGCAAATATCAGCTTTATCAATCAGGCACAATTCTTTCTTTGCAAAATGGTTCATTCCCCCAGATCTCACAGGCCACACCCTGAAGAGCTTAACATTGGAAGAAAGTATCCATTTAAATCAACAGTATAAATGGCTCTCTGTGTACCAAACTATTGGGCAACCCCAAACCTTCTCTTGCAGAAACACATACCAGCTGTCAGCCTCAGGTGCCCATCCAGAGAAGGGGAGCTGGTGCTATGCAATGGGCCCCAGATGGAAATGTGCCTGAGCTGCAGACTTCAGGGGAATACTTGAATAAATTCAGTGGATTTTTGTCCTTCCCTTCATAGAAATCTTGACTTGCTTTTTCATTTTTCCATGCGTAACCAAAGCCAGATGAAGAAATACAGACACTCCACCATACAAGCTCTGCAACCTACACATCCAAATTGAGCAAAACCGAAGACTGCAGCTGGGGCCTCCAGGGAGCTGCAGGAAGAAGAAAACAAGCACAATCTCAGCAGACAAATTTGCTGGGGTCAGGGGCACAGGCTGGAGATAGGGCATCCCCAGTCCCCGCCACACTATGATACACAAAGTCCAGGAGATCTTGGGACTATGCTTCCCAGCACCACACTGTTGACTCAACTCCTTTGCCCTGGCTGCAATGCCACCACATTACTAGCCCACATCCATGTGACACTGAGTCAGAGAGATGGAATGAAAAGGGTATGGGATTTGGATACAGACACACCTGGATTTACATTTTAACTCTGCCGTGTATAAGCTGTTGCACTTTATGTGAGTTACTGAGCAGCTCTGTGCCTCAATCTCCTCATTAAAATGAAGATGATGGCTCTACTCTGCTGCAGGGTTATTGGGAGGATTAAAGATAAGGCACACAAAGCTCTCAATAACAGTGCGTAGGACATAGTCGTCATGACAACCAATAAATGGTAGCTGTTTTTCTCTGTTCTGTGTGAAGAAAGCCAGACACAAAAGGTCACATATTGTATGATTTCATTTATATGAAATGTCCAGAACAGATAAAGCCATAGAGACAGAAAGTAGATTAGTGGTTGCCAAGGGCTGCGGGGAGGAAGGAGTGGAGGGTGACTGCTAATGGATACAGGGTTTCTTTTAGGGGTGATGAAAATGTTCTAAAATTAGACAGTGGTGATGGCTGGGCAACATAGTGGGCATACAACAATCATTGAATTGGACAAAATATACAGCGGTACATTTTATGACCATGTGAATTATTTCTTAATCAAGTCAAATAATTAACAAGCTACCTTTAATGGTATGTGAATTACTTCTTAACTAGAATTTTTTAAAAATACATGACCTATTCATCAGTTCGTGAATATGAATAGAAATAAATATTTCCAAAATGTGGATAACAGTAGTACCTGACTCATGGGGTTTTTGTGAAAATTTAATGAGTTGATTTTTTTTTCTTTTTCTTTTTTTTTTTTTTTTTTGCCAATCAGTTTGAGCTTATGAGGTTGCTCAGGTTAGCCTTGAACTGATGACCTCGCCTTCGCAAGCACCATGACCTCCGGCGGGAGCCACTTTGGGCCCCTAATGAGTTGATTTTTTAAAAATATTTAGACTAATGCTGGCACACTAAAAAAGCTCAATAAATGTCAGTTTAATTATTACTGCTATTGTCATTGTCATGATCATCATCATTTTCATCATGGAGAGCATAGTTTAATAGTCAAGATCAATGGGGTTTGAGTCAAACAGACCTGGTTTAAAGTCTGACTCCATACTTGGTAGTATATATTATAATAATTAATGATGTAGCTACTGGATTCAGACCATCTTCATCAGAATTCTCGCTCCTCCATTTACCACTTGATTTTAGGCAAGTCTTCATCTTCAACCCCTCTGTGCCTCAGTTTCTTTATCTGTAAAATGGGGGTGATAATAGTTCATACCTAATGTCATGCCATGAAAATTAAATGATGTATCCATTAGGATGCTGATATGGTTTGGCTCTGTGTCCCCACCCAAATATCATATCAAATTGTAATTCCCAATATTAGGGGAGGGACCTGGTGGGAGGTGATTAGATCTTGGGGGCAGATTTCCCCCCTACTGTACTCGTGATAGTGAGTGAATTCTCCTGAGATCTGATGGGTTAAAAGTGTGTACTGCTTCCCCCTTTGTTCTCTTTTCCTCCTGCTCTGCCATGTGAAGAAGGTGCTTGCTTTTCCTTCACCTTCTGCCATGATTGTGAGGTTCCTGAGGCCTCCCAACCATGCTTCCTGTCCAGCCTGTGGAACTGTGAGCTCATTAAACCTCTTTTCTTCATAAATTATCCAGACTCAGGTAGTTCTTTACAGCAGTGTGAGAACAGACTAAAACAGATGCTATTGGCTTCAGGTTTCAGAAACCTGGCTCAATTTGTCTGAAACCATATAGGAAAGAAAAGAAGGCATAGGAAAGAGAAAATAATTAATTGAGAAAACACAATACAAATCAAGAGGGGAAGAAGAAAGAAAAACAAAGGAGAGAGACAGAGAGGGATTTAGAGAGATTTATTTTCAGTAGCCATTAGTTTTGGGATGCTTCCCAGAGACTTCTCTGCCCAAATTTTCTTCCTGGGTTTTTTAAATTATTCTTGTTTTTAATGTAAACTGCTTCAAACTCTTTTGGTAATAGGCAGACGCTAAATAAAACAATACCACATTGCTTTATAGGCTTGTTGTTACCTCTGCTCTCTAGGAGTATAAATCTCATTGAGAAGACTGTGCAAAATATTTTAACAATGTAACATTTTTGCCCACTCAATGGTATCATTCAGAATGGCATTTTGCTGCTGCCGCTGCTGCCGCCTCCTCTCCTTCTCCTTCTTCTTCTTTTTGCACCAGGCTCTTGCTCTGTCACCCAGGCTGGAGCGCAGTGGTACGATCGTAGCTCACTGCAGCCTCAACCTCCTGGGCTCACGGGATCAAGGGATTCTCCCACCTCAGCCTCCCAAGTAGCTTGGACTACACGCACATGCCACCAAACCCAGCTGATTTTTCTATTTTTTGTAGAGATGGGATCTCACTATGCTGTCCAGGCTGGTCTGAAACTCCTGGCCTCAAGCCATCCTCCCACCTTGGCCTCTCAGAGTGCTGGGATTACAGGTGTGAGCCACCTCACCTAGGGTAGGATGGCATTTTGAATAGGCCAGTATGTGCTGGCATATGCCCTAAAAGGCTTGGTTTCATTGAAGTAATACAGCAGGAAGCCAGGAACCAAAGCTTTGAATTAAAGATGAGATTCCATCTCTGGGCCTTTCATAACCTTGCATGGTTTCAAATTCCCCATCACCAAAACAGAAAGTAAAAACAGAATGTACTCTCCAGGTGGCCCTCAAAGTATGAAATAACATCTTATCACCCTACTTATGATTACAGAATCAAAGACTGGATGTGTCTTTAGGAAAGATGAACTTATTCTCCAGATATGCAGACAGAGACCTTGAAACTCAGCGAGGGCAGCCCTTCCCAAGTTCAGACCAGCTGGGTTCCAACAGGGTTGAACCTACTTTCTAGCCTTGTGTTCTACTGCAATGTAATACAGACTGATGAATTTGTTTCTCTTTGTCTCTCTGGCCATCACAACAACTGATTTCTACATGAGAGAAGAATACAAGTGCTAAGAGAAGAGGACCACCTGGAGATATGTACCAATGAGAAATGTGCAAACATCTGTATAGCTCTTAATGTAGAGATTGGTACTTATCTAACAACAGAAGTTCAAGTTTCTAATTGCTTTTCTTTTGGCCTAATTTGATAAGGATCAGATTAGTAAATCAGGGTAAAAGTGAGATGGGGATGTAAATATTCATTGGCCTCTGACATTTCTAAGCAAGAAAGCCAAGGACTTCTACCAAGCCTGGAGATTGTTTCTCTTAAGATGCCAGGAGGATGTGCTAGTCCAGGTTCCAAGAAATACTGACTCACATGCCCTTTTGAAAAGCCCATCAGAGCTACACAATCACAGTAGGAGAGGAACATTTATTTCTGACTCTTTGTCCACTGCCTGATTTCCTTCCATTCAACCTAGAAAGAGGTTTAAAAAAACTATTCGCTACCCTGTGATCTCACTGCACTGAGTGTGGTGGCTTTCACGGGAGTCTTTACCTCATTAAGATGAGTCGAGTAAGGATTTAAATCAGTGCAGCTTTCCTCTCTATCACACATTCAATTCAACACTGTGATGAGTATTTCACAAAGGTTTTATAATTCTCAGCGGTGTGGTGACTAGCTGTTGGCCTTTAACTCAAATGACAGAAAAGCAATTTATTCAGGCAGAAAAAAGGAAGATTCTATTTCTACTCCTAGATTTAGTTATTAGTCACCTGGTTTCACATTAAACTTTGATGATAAATTATTCAATAGCCATGATATCAGAAGTTCTGCTGGCCAGAACAAATTGCCAGTAACTACTCACATGACTGAGAGAAAGCACTGCCTCTCATTTCCCCTTTCTTTCGCCCAGGAGGTTGTGGTTGTGATCTCCCAATTCTGCTGCCTCCAATGTCTGCCTGCCCTCTTTTCTTCCTTACTTTCTAACCAAGTTCTATCTTCCTAGTAAAAATGCATTCATATTCCATTAGAAGAGAGAGAGAGAGAGAGAGAGAGAGAGAGAGAGAGAGAGAGAGAGAGACGAAAGTTACCAGATTAAAGTTTTTATCAGACACTATCTCCCAAGCAACCTAGAGCTTTTAGTCTGTCGGTCCCTTCCTCACATCTCCAAAGGGCCAGGAAGTCAGGAAGCCCTTCCTACAGCATACTGTGGAACTGGTCCAGTGCAATGCACTTTTAATTCCTCAGGAATAGCATCACCGTTCCCATCGTTTCCCTGGGAGGTCATTCCACTGCCTATAGCTTCCACTGTACTATGGAATTAATTGTTGCTCCACCAAATTCACAAGTTGAAACCCTAATCCCTAATGTGACTGTATTTGGAGATAGGGTTTACAAGGAGGTAATTAATGTTAAAAGAAGTCAAAACGTTATTTAACCTTCATTAAATCAGGGTGGGTCCTTGAAAGAGGAGATAACAGAGTTCTTCTTGCTCTTCTCTTTTTTCTTTGTCCTTTTTTCTTTCCTTTTCTCTTTTTCTTTCTTATTTTCTGTTTCTTTCCTTCTTTTTCTTCTGTGCTCACAAAGAAAAGACTATATGAGGACACAGCAAGAAGGCAGCCATCCGGGAGCCAAGAATGGAACCCTCACCAGAAACCAAATCAGCCAGCACCTTGATCTTAGACTTCCAGCCTCCAGAATGTGAGAGAATAAATGTCTGTTGTTTAAGCCACCTAGCCTGCAATATCTTGTTATGGAAGCCTGAGCAAACTAAGACACACTTCAGTTCCTTTCTGCCCATTTCCTTCTCTGTATTACCCTCTTACTATCTGCAAATTACTCTTTGGAGACTTACAGTCCTGAAGCAGAGGCACATTCCCACTTCTCTTTAACAGCAGCTTCCCTGAGCTACACATATTAAATTCTTTTAAGCTCATTTCATTTGTTCAATGATTTTTATGGCTCTTCTCCATACTTTGTTCAATTTCAACTAATACATGACTTACATGGATGACAAATTTCAACCCCATAAACCATCTTGCATTGACAACTCCAATATATAAAATTCACTGTCAAAACTTCCATACATTCCACTATGTCTTCCTCAAAGGAAACCTCAGAGCTGAGATACCAAAGTGGTATCAAACAAACAGAAGGCCATACATGCTACCTGTCTCCATAGCATTGCAGATGGTGCATAGAAAGTGAGCCACAACACATATACACCATGGAATATTATGCAGCCATCAAAAATGATGAGTTCATGTCCTTTGTAGGGACATGGATGAACCTGGAAACCATCATTGTCAGCAAACTGACACAAGAACAGAAAATCAAACACCGCATGTTCTCACTCATAGGCGGGTGTTCAACAATGAGAACACATGGACACAGGGAGGGGAGCATCACACACTGGGGTCTGTTGGGGGGAAATAGGGGAGGGACAGCAGGGGGTGGGGAGTTGGGGAGAGATAGCATGGGGAGAAATGTCAGATATAGGTGAAGGGGATGAAGGCAGCAAATCACACTGCCATGTGTGTACCTATGCAACAATCTTGCATGTTCTTCACATGTACCCTAAAACCTAAAATGCAATTTTTTTTAAAATCAAAAAAAAATGAGCCACAATAAAACTGACAGCAGCCCAGCTCTCTCCTTGTTCATTTTGACTGCAGGCCCTCATAGGCATAAATCACAGTTACATAGGTCCACTGTATATTTTAGCAATTTTAGGTGTTAGATATTTCAAATTATTTTATTCCAGTGACAAGGGGTGGGGTAAGCAACTGTCTAAGGAACGGAGTTTGTGAAGATGTGGACACTTCAGGTTCCCCCTGGTGCACACACACCCAGAGCCCTGTAGGCGGAGACACAGAGCTGTCCATCTGAGCAAGCATGGCCTTGTTCCTGTTTGCCTTCCCCACAAAATATGTACACTTAGCATTGCAACTTTTCCTTTCCATTTGCATCAGTGAATCCTGGGAAGAAATCATAAATATACGCCTCTATCTATCTATACATTTATATAAATGAAATTTGGCTTTCTTTTTTCCATTTGAATTGATAGGCACAATGCATAAAAACCTAAAATGCAATAAAAAAATTCATTTTGTTAGAAAATAAAAAGTTCATCTTGTAAAAAAAAAGGAAATTAGTGCTGATCTTATTTTATCAAAAGCAATTTCAAGAAATCTTTTAGTCAAAGAAAAAATAATCAGCTATTTCCCAGCACTGTGTTAACCAGCAATTCATGCTTCTACAGAAATACTATTACCACACCTGCCATTGTGCTTTGGGCCAGACCTTGCTGGGAGAACAGTTAAAGGGCAGTGTGTTTATTCTACCTGCATATGAGGAGGTGCACAGATGCCCTCGTGTAACACATCACAGTCAGAAATTCTATCACATGCAGCCTGGGCATGGGATGGAACCATCCATGTACAGGTGCCAGCTCTGCCTGGAGCCAGGTAGAGAGACCAGATGGCTGCTGGGAGGGTTCCTGCCTCTCCTGATGCTCTGGACACACCAGATGGGAAAGTGCTAGCAAATACGCATACTGTTTTCTCTGGACATGTTGATGCCTGAATCAATGTCCTCCTTTTAAGAAGCATAATAGTTTCCTGTGGCTACCGTAACAAATTACCACAAACCTGGTAGATTAAAACAACCGAAATTTATTTTCTCATAGCTCTAGAGGCCAGACATCCAAAATCAAGGTGTCAGCAGGGCCATGCTCCCTCTGAAATCTCTAGGAGAGAATCCCTCCTTGCCCCCATCCAGCTTATGGTGACCCCAGACATTCCTTGGTTTCTGGCAACATAACTCCAGAACTTCACACAGCCTTCTCTACTGTGTCTCTGTGTCTCAATCTTCCCTTTCCTTACTCTCATACAGACACCAATCATTGGATTTAGGGCCCATTCTAAATCCAAAATAATCTCATCTTAACTTAATTACCTCTGCAAAGACGCTGTGTCCACATAAAGTGACATTCATAGGTACTGCAGGCCAGAACTTGGACATATATTTTTGGGGGACACAATTCAACCCACTACAGGCAGCATATCCAAGATGTCTTGTGGCATTACAAATTGCAGCCATCCCAAAATCATTTTCTTTTCTTTTCCTCATACCCCAGGAACTAGAACTTCAGTGAAAACATGGCCATGCTCACAGGTTTTGACTTAGAAGCAGGGAGGAAAGGCATTTATAAGACCCTGCAATCTGGTCACTATGCTAGGCTGGAAACTCCACACTTGTTCTCTTCCAATCCTGTAAAATAAGGATTGCTGTCACCAGACTGCAGATGAGGTTACTGTGGCTCAGAGTAACCCACCCAAGGTCTCCCAGCAATCTCTGGGCAGGCCCATGTTTGGAGACTGTGTCTATCTGACTACACAGCCTCATACACTGTGTGTACAAGGATATATGGACAGAGTCAGAATAGATGGCTGTAATGTGGCAGCGTTTGGAGAGCTCTTGGGAGGGCCCAGACCATTCCTCACCAGCTTGTTCATGCCTGTTTTTCCTTCACAAGAAACAGCCCCTTCCATTTTATAAATACACATAAGGATGTAACCCAGAGAGGAGTAGTACCTTCTCTGAAATACATGCCAAAAGTAGACCAGGTCCTTTTCAGGAGCAGATTTGATCAGAAAAAGAAAAGACAGCAAGGGCTGCTTGCAGACCCCCCTGAGAAAGAGGTTGAAGGCATCTAAAGACAGAAAATTGTGCAGTCCACTGTCTTAGTTCCAGTGACTGTAACAAATTTTCAGAGACTGGGTGGCTTAGACAACAAACATTTACTTCTCAGTTCTGGAAGACCAAGATCTAAGTGCCAGCCTATTTGGTTACTGGTGAGAGCTCTCTTCCTGGTTTGCAGATGGTCATCTTTTATCCTCATATGGTGGAGAGAGGAAGCCAGCTCTCTCGTGTCTGTTCTTTTTCTTTTTGAGAATATGCTATTTTAAAATTTTATGGGTACATAATAGTTGTACATGTTTACAGAGTACGTGTTACAAGTATATAATGTGTCATGATGAAATCAGGGTAATTGGAATATTCGTTGCCTTAAACATTTATCATTTATTTGTGTTGAGAACATTCCAAATATACTTCTCTAATTATTTTGAAGTATACCATAAATTACTGTTAATTATAGTTGCCCTATTGTGCTACCAGATCACTAGATCTTATTTCTACTATCTAACTGTATTTTCGTATCTATTTTCTATATAGGCACCAATCCCATCACGAAAGCTTCACTATCATGATCTAATTGCTTCCCAAAGGCCCCACCTCCTAATACCATCACATTGGGGATTAGGGTTTCAACATATAAATTCTGGAGAGACACAAACATTCCATACATTGCAGTAAGTATGCCTGGAGCAGCCAGCTTGCTCTATCTGATCAATTCTGTGTGAGTATCTGGTAGCTAAGTGATTCTGGATCAATCAGGTACCTCTATTTGTCTCAGGTTCCTATCTATAACACAAAGTGAGAATAAACATTTCCACCTATCGAGGATTCAGAATGGCTTCCCTGGAACTGCTTGTTGCTGGCTTGGGCAATGTTTTACATGGAAACAAACATAATCACATACTTTGACCCAGGAGACAAATTGCAGTTAAGCCATCAAAACAAAACCAGAAGGGAACCTTCTGAAAAAGAAATTCAGTAAGTAAATATGTTCTCTAAATAGAAAAGTAATGAGCACGGTGTGTAGAGAAAACCATGCCAATTCTAAGAAATAAGTTAATATATTCTTTAGCTGGAACCAGGAAATCAGAGAAATATAAAGTCCCAGCACAAAAACGTGCAAGATAATTTGATAAACTATTCCCTGACACGAAAGTAACTACACTTAGAACAGCAAGAAGAAATATAAGGGAATGCAGCAAAAGCAAACAGGCTAAAATAAAGCAAGAGGGATTGCAGTGAGATACATGGAAAAACTTCGAGATCATCGTAGGGATAAGAACTAAGCTCGGTTTTGTTTTGTTCTGGGGAGGATTTCTTGTCCAAATTCCTTTCTAGGGGACTTGGGGAGTCATGCCCTAAAAACCATAAATTCTCATCAGATGGGTTTTATTTAACCCCGTATATCATAATTACTTTCCAATCTGACCCTGGCATAACAACAGAAAAAAATCTAAATGTTTTACCCCAAAATATAGTTCCTTGCCATACCTTGGAAGTGGGAAAAATCCACATTCTATAGAGAATCTCCTTTCCCGCTTTGTTTTCCTTCCTTCCTTTCCAGATCCAGGAGATAATCAACTAAGAGCCAGGCATCCTTTTAAGTCCCCTAAGAAACATTTTACAACCTGCTCCCTCTGAAGTCTACTAAGAGCTTCCTCTGCACATTAAAACTTGGTCTCCACAATCCTTTGTCTTAACCTGAACGTTTCCTTTGATCCTAGGTCTTCAGATATACTCAACAAGTTGTAAACCAGAAAGTGTTTAAATTTACCTATAGCCTGGAGGCCCTCCCCATTTTGAGTTGTCTCGCCTTCTTGAATGAAACCAATGTATTTTTTAAAATTTTATTTATTACACTTTGGTTCTGGGACACATGTGCAGATCATGCAGGTTTGTTACATAGGTATACACGTGCCATGGCGGTGTTTTGCTGCATCCATCGTCCCATCATCTACATTAGGTATTTATCCTAATGCTATCCGTCCCCAATCCCCCTACCCCCTGTTATTCCTCCCCTAGCCCCCTACCCCCCTTGATTGATGTCTCATGCCTCCCTAAAATATATAAAAGCAAGGTGTACCTTGACCACCTTGGGCACAAGTTCTGAAGACCTTCTGAGGACTCTGTCACTGGCCACGGTCACTCATATTTGGCTCAGAATAAATCTCTTAAAATATTTTAACATATTTTAAAGAGTTTGACTCTTTTCGTCAACAGGTATAAACTGTTGATCCAAGGAGGCATAGAACCTATTACCCACAGATATTCAGAAAAATGATACGTATTTCTATTTAGTTTCCTAACTGCACAATAAAGGGAGCTTTCTGATAGTCAGAGTTTTTTTTGTTTTTTTTTTTTAATTGGAGTCCCACTCTGTCACCAGGCTGGAGTGCAGCGGCGCGATCTTGGCTCCCTGCAACCTCTGCCTCAAGGGATTCCCCTGCCTCACCCTCCCAAATAGCTGGGACTACAGGCGCGTGCCACCATGCCCTGCTAATTTTTCTATTTTTAGTAAAGATGGAGACTCATCATGTTGGCCAACATGGTCTCAATCTCTTGACCTTGTGATCCTCCCACCTTGGCCTCCCAAAGTGCTGGGATTACAGGGGTGAGCCATTGTGCCTGGCCTCAGAGTCTTTTAAGAAAAACAAAAATCTCTTAATACACATTTGATCCCTCAAAAATGTTTTTAATGGTTTTATATAATAATGACTACTATTTTCCTAGGGTTATAGCAATAAGTATATTATGATGATTATTATCATTCCATAGAAAAAGATTTACTAATATTTTTGAACATCTCTTGGGTACCACATAATTTTCACATATGAACACACGTAACCACCTGTAAGGAATAAGAAGCCTGAGATGCAGTGCATTCGAGTAATCTTTCTATTTCATATGGCTAATCAGTGATATGACAGGAATTCAAAGCAAGTTTGGCTGATTTCAAAGCCCAAATTCTTACCACTACACTGAACTGCCTGAAATGTACAAGGCTTACATTTACAGGTTATGCTCTCTCAAGCTCCTGGAGGGCAGTGGCTTTGTATTTGACTTCTGTCTTTTCACATCTGCCCCTCCTCATCTAATCAGTCAGCTGATCTGGTTTCTCCTCCTCCTAAATATGTTTTGAAGGCATAAATTTCTCTACCTCCTCAACTCCATTACCTTCCAGCCAGCCACCACTGTCCTTTATAAGAAGCATGAAGGCTACTTACTACCTTGCTCTGCCTCTAGGCTTGCCTTTTCATAGTCAACTTTTTGTAGCTAGAGACAGCTTTCTAAAATGCAAATCTGATCAGGTTGTGCTCTTCCCTAAAACTCTTCTATGGTTTCACATTGCCTCCTGCAATGAACTGCATTCTTGTGTCCCCTCAAGTTCCTATGTCAAAATCCTAAACCCACATGTGATAGTATTAGGAGGTGAGTGGGTCCTTTGGGAGGGGATTAGGTGATGATAATGGTGCCCTCACGGATGGAATGAATGTCCTTATAAAAGGGAACCCAGAGAGCTCTCTCATGCCTTTTCCACCATGTAAGGATATAAAAAGAAGTCAGCAGTCTCCAACTGGAAAAGGGTCCTCACCAAAATCATGCTGACACCCTGATTTCAGATTACCAGCCTCCAGAACTATAAGAAAACAATTCTGTTGTTTAAAAGCCACCTACTCTATGATATTTGTTATAACAGCCCAAGGTGACTAAGACATCTCCCAATGCCCTCTACACTCATAATGCAGTTCCCAGCTTTTGCTCTGCTATCCTTCTGCCAGTAAGGACATTGCCCACAAACTTCACCAGGCTAACCCCTACCTGTTGTATGCAGCTCCCCTGGTTTCAGTTTTGATGCTGCCTTCTCATTCTCCTTGATTGCCCATAGCTGCACTTGAGACTCCTTCTCTATACTCCTACAGCACCCTGTGCAGGTCCCTTCTAGTGCTCACCACACTGTGTCATATATTTGGCTACTGATTTGTTTTCTCCACAACAGGACTAAACGCTGTTCAAAAGCGGTGACTGTGACCTTTTCATAAATGACTCCCCAGCAATTCACAAGTTAACTTCCCAATAACTGTACGAATGAAAAAAAAAATGTATGGTAAAATCTGGACTCTAAATCAGTGCTTAATAACTGCTCCCTGGCTAATAAATGCATTGGAAAGACTGTGTAGGACCTGCTCCAGATTAACTGACCTGCAACACAAAGGATTCTCTTCTCTCTAGGCACTCAAGCTTGACTTC
Organism: Callithrix jacchus; assembly: GCF_049354715.1. Classification (NCBI taxonomy): domain Eukaryota; kingdom Metazoa; phylum Chordata; class Mammalia; order Primates; family Cebidae; genus Callithrix; species Callithrix jacchus. Next base: position 50,127,915 of record NC_133524.1, on the reverse strand, counting down.
AGACAGCAGAGTGAAAGGCCTTACTAGGGCTTCCAGAAATAGAGGATGGGAAATGTTACTCCTTTGAAAGCAGAAAAAGAATGACCTGTGGCTGCCAGGTCATTCTTCCTGTTCCTGTGTCCCAAGAATAATTGAGGCTTTTGGTTATCCACCATAAACAAATATGACAACAGATTAATTTTGATTTAAGGTTATGAAACAGAGCAAGGGTATTGGTACATAATGTCCACTTTAATGTCACAGCCCAAGGATAAGGAGGATAATTTAATTTGTTTTCTCTGGAAGTTCAGCTCCCCAAAGGGAAAAAATATTCAACCTTAGGGCATCTCCTCCATCAGCTGTTTTTCTCTGGTTCTTTCTGTTCCTTGGGTGGAGAGGGGAGGTGAGCATTTATCTTTCAAAGACTGCTAGATAATGCTGTTAGGAATGTAAGAGAGTTAGCAGAGAGGGACAGAGGACAAGCAGTGCTTTTAAAGGGGGAAAAAACCCATATGTTCCATTTCAATTTCATAAGTGTCTCAGGATGTGTCTTTAAGAAAAGGAAAGAAATGGCAATTTATATGGTCATTTAGATGCTACAATTGCCTGTCTTTCTGTGTGTAAAGAGGTTCTGTGGAGGCAGAAGATGACTGAGAGTCCAGCATAGGCTCCCACATGCCACCCCAAAAGAATTTGTGTATTCGTTGGTCTGACCCTGACTCTCCGTGGTTCCCTGTGTCACACTCACCGCCCTGCATCAGAAGCTCTGGGACTTTAGAAATTAATAAAGTGAATAAAACAGGAAGAAGAGAAGATCCAGCAATAGGGGAGGGGGGGTCACTGCAAATACAATAGCAAAAGCAGGAGGAGGAGAACAGAGTTCCAGGAATTAGCAATGATTTTAAAAAATTGAAATACTGTACACAAAATAAACAAAATGCTAGGTGATCAAACTTATTCACTAAAATGAATGACTGAAGTGTTCTGAAGGTCTTGCTAGTTCTTCAAGTAACACAAACAAATCCACTGCCTCTTAGGCTGTGTGGAAAAATGTTATTATCTTAACACATCTTTTTTATTAAACAGCATATAAGCAGATTTTTATTTTAAAAAATTCCTTTCTGACAGCCTTATTTTTTTCATTTTAGGCTATGTTTTATTGTCCAGCATATTTACGCTTATGAATTTTTACCACAACTACAACCACAGGCTTAGAGACAGAATTTTTTTTCTATTTTTTTAATATATATATTTTTAATTGACACATAATCGTACATATTTGTGCAGTACAACATGAAATTTTGATATATGTATAAGATGTGTAATGATCAAATCAGGGTAATAGCATATTAATCACCCAAACCTTTATTATTTCTTCTTGTTGGTAACATTGAAAATCCTCCCTTCTAGCTATCATGAAAAAATACAGTATTTTACAATAGTCATCCTACAGGGCTAAAGAACACTAGAACTTATTTCTCCTATCTAGCTATAGCTTTGTATCCATTAGCTAGCCTCTGTCCATCCTCCCCTTACCCTTACCCTTCCCAGCCTCTAATACCCACAATTTTACTCTCTATTTCTACTTCTATTCTCAATCTCTCAATTCTACTCCTATGAGCTAACTTTTTTAGCTCCCACATATGAATGAGAACATGTGGTATTTATCTTTCTGGACCTGACTTATTTTACTTCAAATGATGTCCTCCAGGCTAATCCATGTTGTGGCATATGACAGGATTTAATTATTTTTTATGGCTGAATAGTACTCTATTGAATATATATATCATCCAGGATTGTTGCAGAGGTACATACATGGCAAGGTGGTTTGCTGCCTCCATCCCCTCATCACCTATGTCTGGCATTTCTCTCCATGTTATCCCTCCCCACCCTCCCCACTCCCTGTTCTCCCTCCCCTAGCCCCCCCAAAAAGACCCCAGTGTGTGATGCTCCCCTCCCTTTGTCCATGTGTTCCCATTGTTCAACACCGGCCTATGAGTGAGAACATGCGTATACCACATTTTCTTTATCCATTCATCCTCTGATGGACACTTAAGTTGATTCAATATCTTAGCTATTGTGAATAGTGCTGCAACGAACATGGTAGTGCAGATATCTCTTCCACATACTGATTTCATTTTGTATAGACATATACCCAGTAGTGGGATTGCTAAATGATATGATAGGTCTAGTTTTAGCTTTTTGAGGAAACTCCAAGCTGTTCTCCATAGAGATGGTACTAATTTACATTCATGCCAACAGTGTACAAGGGTTCCCTTTTCTCCACACTGTCGCCAGTATTTGTTATTTTCTGTCTTTTTTGTAATCGCCATTCTAACTGGGGTAGTATAGTCATTTTAACAATATTTTTCTTCCAATCTATGAATATAGAATGTCTTTCCATTTTTTATGTGTCTTCTTCAGTTTATTTTATTATTTATTTTTTTATTTTTGTTTCTCATGTCCAGTGGTGCTGGATTCCTTTGTTAAAGTTATTCCTAGGCTTGTAGCTATTGTAAATGGGATTGCTTTCTTTATTTCTTTTTCAGCTAGTTTCTTATTGATGTACAGAAGTAGTACCGATTTTTGTATGTTGGTTTTTTATCCTGCAACTTTACTGAATTCGTTCATCAGTTCTAAGTCTTTTGGTAGAATCTTTAGATTTTTCAATATATAAAATCATGCTGTCTGCTAACAGGGACAATTTTATTTCCTCCTTTACACTTTTGATGCCTTTTCTTCCTTTCTCTTGCATAATTGTTCCGTCTAGGCCTTCCTAAAGTGCTATCTTAGAGAGAAAACTTTCAACTTTTACACATTCAGTATAATGTTGGCTGTGGGGTATTGTACAGTTTTCAAAGTTCCTCTTGTTGTTCATTTCTAGTTTTATTACACTGTGGTCAGAAAAAAATACTTGATATGATTTCAATTTTTTTAACATGTTGAAGCTTGTTTTGTGGCCTAGCATATGATCTGTCATGGAGAATGTTGCATGTGCTGATGAGAAGAATATGGGCTGGGTGTGTTGGCTCATGCCTATAATCCTAACACTTTGGGAGGCTGAGGCTGATGGATCACTTAAGGTCAGGAGTTTGAGACCAGCCTGGCCAACATGGCAAAATCCGTCTCTACTAAAAATACAAATATTAGCTGGGTGTGGTGGCACGTGCTTGTAATCCCAGCTACTCAGGAGGCTGAGGCACAAGAATGGCTTGAACCAGGAAGTGGAGGTTGCAGTTAGCCAAGATCGTGCCACTGCACTCCAGCCTGGGTGACAAAGCAAGACTCCATCTAAAAAAAGAGAAAAAGAAGAATGTGTGTTCTGTCATTGTTTTATGAAATATTCTATAAATGTCTGTTAATTCCATTTCATCAGTAGTGCAAGCTAAATCTGATGTTTCTTTGTGATTTTATGTCTAGGATTCACCCACTGCTGAGAGTGAGGTGTTGAAGTCCACAACCATTACTGTATTGGGTTCTATCCCAATATTTGCTTTATATGTCTGGGTGCTCCAGTGTTGGGTGCATATATATTTATAATTGTTATATTCTCTAGCTAAATTGATCCCGTTATTATCATTTAGTGAACTTATTTGTCTCTTTACAGTTTTTGACTTAAAGTCTTTTGACTTAAAGTCTATCTTACCTGATATAAATATAGCTACTCTTGCTCATTGTTGGTTTCCATTTTGTGGAATATATTGATGCATTCTCAAAGGAGAAAAATAAAAGTTGTCACTTTTGTTGGTTGGACTCTTTAGCTCTAAGCTAGCTAAGGCAAAACATGGCAAAAAAATATGTATGAAGCACAGATAAAAGCAATGGCAATATCTAAAAATGAAGATTGTATAGACAAGATTAAAATGATCAGATAGTGGCCACCTCTTCCTAATTTTGGAGTGAAATGGGCTTTTGACATAGTAGGTATTCGGGATGAAGGAAGAGCCCAGCTTACGGAATGCTTTCCACTGAAGTGAAACCTTAAGAATCTTTACTAGCAGGTATAAACAAAAAAAAATTATAGCATTTTTCCACATTTATATTTTGCCTAATCAGTCAAATAAGTGCAGTTTACTTAATGACACAATGAGTGTCATCAGTTTGGTAGCATAACATTTTCAACATCGTCATCAAATCTTATCTAGGTGGCAATGAGGAGTTAAGGGGATTATGAAGATGAAACATTCCCACATACCCTAAGGCATATTCATATCTAAAAACAGAAAGCATTGGCCTTTTTTTACTCTAGGTCAAACCTGCAGAAAAAGAATTCCGTAAGGAGAAATAGGTGGCCAGTCATGACAGTAGTTTGAGGCCTAACAGCCCCTGCTTAAGCATATCTTTCATTTGAGGCCATGTGTTTAAAGTTCTAAATATCAAGAGTCATAGTCTTTCCACCCCTCTATGTCAAAAACACTATTATTAATACAGAAAGTAATTCCACAGGAAGATGATCAGTAACTTTTACCTAAAGCAAATGACTTGGGCCAGGCATGGTGGCTCAAGCCTGTAATCCCAGCACTCTGAGAGGCCAAGGGGGATGGATCATTTGAGCACAGGAGTTCCAGACAAGCCTGGGCAACATGATGAAACCCTGTCTCTAATAAAAATGCCAAAATTAGTTGGGTGTGGTGGCATGTGCCTGTAGTCCCAGATACATGCCGGGTCTGAGGTTGGAGAATCACTTGAGACCAGAAGGTTGATGCTGCAGTGAGCTGAGATCACACCACTGCACTCCATCCTGTGTGATGAAGTGAGACCCTGTCTCAAAAATGAAAGAAGAAAGAAAGAAAGGAAAGAAAGAAAGAAAGAAAGAAAGAAAGAAAGAAAGAAAGAAAGAAAGAAAGAAAGAAAGAAAGGAAAATGGTTTGTGATCAACTGCTTTTCATATTTGTTGGACATAGGGGAATCCAAAAATGACCTTAACTACAAAAATCTGATTTTAGCAAAGCTTGGTTAAACATTTAAAAATCCTACATGTATTCTTTTTGATCCTTCCCAGAATGAGGGTTTCCACATTGCACAGCTCCAAGGAGTGTGATTGATGTCATAGTCTATAAGAATAGCGCAGTTCACAGTAGGCTTGGCCATATGCAGCTGCCCTTTCCAGGCCTCTCAAGTGGAAGAATAATGCTAACCAACTTGCCATAACAATTTCAAAAGAGAACTGTTTGAACCACTGCAGATACAGGTGCCTCCCAGATAAGGAAGCCTGTTATATAACCAATGAATATAATGGGTAGCATTAATAGGCCCTCTGTCTCTAACCTTTAGGGATTTTAACAGCATTTTAAATCTTCTTTGAGGTTTTCAAATCAATATTTCAAGAATAATGATAACACTGCACCTAAAAAGACAAACTAAAAATTACCACTGCCCCCAACCAATATTCTCAGTCAGGAATCATGTGGTATTTCTTCCTGTACAAGATTGAACATCTATTTTAACATCTCATTTGTGTATTGTGATCAAATTTCAAGTTGATTTCATATTTATAATTTAATCTGATACTCCCCAAAAGGGTAGGTGTTGCTCACAGAAGTAAATTAAATGTTACCAGTTGTGTCTGATGGGATAAAACTGGAATTAAGGAGGCTGAGAGACTTGTCTGTGGTTCTACAGTCAGCTGAGATAGAGCTCCAAGGTGACTCACGTTTCTTCTTCCTACTCCAATGCATTTACCTCTTCACAACACTACTTGTATAGGCCCTGCCAAGCATGTCTCATTGACATGCCAATGAGATTTCAGTCCAATCGAAAAGTGGCATACACATATTTTAAAATTTCAAGCCACATGCCAAACCAATCCTGTTCTCTAGGAAAAAGAGGGAGTACTACTCTTCTATTTCTTCCATCACGCAACAAAGAGTTAATTCAGAGGGTCTGAGTTGTGCAAACTCCGCAAGCTCCCAAGAAAGATTTGATCCTTTGACCCAGGTTCCTGGGACCTCTAAGCTCCTGGAATATTCTGCCTATTGAGAGTGTCTTTGTTCATCTGAGAGGTCAAGTGAGATAGTTTATGCTAATAGTGTGACTTATTGCCTTGAGCCATGTATATCAGTTTGAACTCTGGGGGCTAGAAACTAAGGTAACATCAGTCACATGGGCATCCCATACCTATATGATCAACCCCCAGTAAAAACCTTAGACACCCAGGCTCAAGTGAGCTTCACCAGTTAACAATAATACTCCATATATATCCACACATCATTGCTGGGAGAATTAAGTGCTGTTCATAAAATTTCATTGGGAGACCACAACAGGAAGCTGGCACCTGGTCTCTCCTGGGCCCTTCCCCATGCACCTTTTTCCATTGCTGATTTTAATCTGTATCCTTTCACTGTAATAAACAATAACCATGAGTACAATAGCTTTGCTTAGCTCTGTGAGTGCTTCTAGCAAATAATTGAACCTGAGGGTGGTCTTGGGGACCTCCAAACAAAACCATAATTGTGCTCAAAGTCACTTATAAAGCCAGACTATTGTTTGCATAGCAAAAATTCAGAGATTTATACACTCTTGCTCCCACTACCTGTCTAAATCCAGGAATCTAGGATGTGCTCTTCATCCAGGGTTCACACTGCAGAGCCTAGAGAATATCTGTATTCTCAATGGGCCCCATTCTGTCCAGGTCTCTCTGTCCCACCCACAAATCCTCTGTGGCCTTCCCAGGAAGCATTTTCTTCCAACCAGTTAATCAAGGACTGTCCCCTGTGGCAGTCTGGCCAGGATAAGGAAACAATGTCACTGTTAAGGAGCCAAGAAGCAAACACCACATCACACCTATTATTTCAAATGAATGGTTCTATAAAAAAAGGGCAGAAGTCTCCCTACTTGGTGACCTATGGCTAAGGCTGGCCTGTAGACAGGTGATCTGCAGACTCAGTAGCCCCTTTTCCAGTTGCAGCTGTGTAATCATCTATCTCATTAACTTATAGAGTGCAGCCTGGGGCCTTTGGGAATGTAACTCATTCCAAGGCCAGCCTTCCTTCTGAGGAGGTTGGATATTCTGTCTTCCCAGCCCCAGCATGTTAATATAAATCATCTTCCCCTCTTTATTGGCACCCAACCATTATCACAGACAAGTGTTATTCCCGTTTTGTTTTCTAACAAGTCACTGAGGTGTTACACCTGAGTGTCCTGACAAAACTCTGGTGCTGATCTTTCTTCAGTTTATTTTATGGTGCCCAGCCTGTCTGTCTATTGGACTCCGTCTCTTTTCACCTGAAGTAGTGAGTATTATTGGCCTGCTTTCCCACAGATTTACGTCCTCACAGGGTGCTCCTTCTGGAAGACCTTGGATGGAAATCGGCACATTTTCATCTAAAACTCCAGGATCACCTGGATCAAAGTCTCTTCTCTTCTGCACTAGGCCACATGGTTATACAGAGATCCTCATATTGGTTAGTGCACAGAAAGAAGCAATACTGCAGACTGGTAAGAAGACAGACAAGGACTAAAATACAAAAAGGATCTTGAGATTTCTGCTTCACAACAATTCCATAAAGCTGGCATTTGTATCCTAATATTTTTACAAAGGGAAGTCCCAAGACTCAGCGAGGTTAAGCAACTTGTGCCATGCAGCACACATTATAAACACCACAGTGAGGATTTGGGCCCAGTCTTCCTGGATCAATTGCCAGAGTCTTTCTGGCGAAGTTCTTCATATAAACATGTGGTCTAGTGCAGAAGAGAAGAGACTTTGATCCAGGTGACCCCAGGGTTCCAGACTTCTCCCTCCTACTGTGGCCCTTGAGGACTTTTCTAGGGAGCTACTGATCAGCTCCTCCTTTGCAGTCCCACAGCAATGCTACTATCATGAAGACGTGTATCAGGCTCACCCGGTACCATATTCAATTCCTCGACAGGTGAGGTCTTGCCTTATTCTTTTTAGTGTCTTCAGCTCCTGGTATTATGCCTGCACACTGTGGGTGCTCAATAATGAATCTAACCAATAATGCACTAACTCGAATCACACCTAGAATGCTCCAGAAGCAGGTGGAATTGTAGTCAATGACTCAAGGACATTGGGAATTTGCAGTTTCTGAGGTTCTCATCTCAGGTTGGCCCACTCTTTGTAGGCACCCTAACCTCCTAGAGCCTTAGCTTTCTCATCTGTAAATTCTGATCTCAGAGTGGTGTTGTGAGAATTAAAAGAGGGAAAAAGTCCTGTAAAACACCCAACACAATGTTCAGCACACAAGTGCTCCTTTTCTTCTCTTTTCCTCTTTAGTGCTAGTTTAGGGCATGCCCTTGGAAGGGAGAAGTGCATTATAAATCCAGCAAACTCCAGGGATTCAGAACTTCTCAGATCTCAGCTATTCTTTGGTTGTAAGACATTGATTTACTTATTAGTCTTAAACTAATAGACACACCCAAAGGTGCTCTAGCAAAACAAGCAAAGGAATAATGTATTCCGTGAATGTGAGTTATGTCAACAGGCAATCTGGACAGCTCAGGTCTAACTGTACACTTTGTTTTCCTCCTCCATGACAGAATGGATTTTGGACTGAATCACCAGAATAATTGCCTTTGCTCCCCAAGTTCCCTCAAACACCTCTTTCATATTATATAAAAAGGTATCATTTTAACTTCCTGGGGGAAAAAAAAACAAAATCTCAGAGAGTATACCGCATAGTCCATCCATAGAAAAGCTGAAAAATAGTCCCAGCTCTCCAAACTTTCCATCCTCTTAACACATTTTAAAAATGCAGTGAGTGCTGCTTAAAAGCATCTGTGCTTTAAATAGAAATAAAAAGCTTTTCGGTTGTGCATTCCTTCCCTTTTGCATTAAAGAACGATGCTGATATAATAATGAGGTTTTTACATGGTAAGAGTTTTTATGGTGTGCATTCCCCAAATGTCAGCTATGCTCACATTTCTAAATTTTAGCGTTTTGCACTCAGGTAAAGCAGAAAAACAAAAAAGGTCAAAACCTTTATTTTTCATTACCAAGTTAGAGTGATGCTACTGGGAACTCACGAATTCGTTCAAGTGTTTCTCAGGTCTTTCCTTTGTGCAGCTCTCCCAGGCTGCAGTCAGGGCAGACTTCCTGAAGGAAGTGGTAAAGTAAGGCTCCATGAGGGGGCTGGTACTGACGGGGTGAAGAAACTAGGGAGTAAAATGGAAATGAGAACACCTGACCTGCCTGTCACAAGAGTTATTTTAGGAATTATGTGAAACAATGGGGAAGACACTACTTGGAAAACAGTGGACTATGCAAATATATTATTATAATCCAATAAGGAAAGAGAAACAAGGCTGTCATCAGCATAAGGCTATGAATGATATGCACCAAATTTACAGATTAGACAGAAGACCTTCATAAGACTACAGAGCAAAAACATCACTCCACACCTTGGTGGAATGACCTTGTCAGAGCTGGGGATATAGTGAGATCTTTTAACCTTTTAGGTCAATGCGTATTATTCCAGAACATTCATATTAGAAGCTATGATTTATTAAAGCATAAGTAGAGAGTGGAATTATCCCCCATTTTACACATAGGAAAGTCTAGGTCAAAAAAGGTCAATTTGGTGACTTCCTCAAAGTCATAAAGAAAGCCGGCTCCAAAAGTGGGAATCCACACAGGAATTCCACACTGGAATGTCTGTCAGCAATTATAAATTGATAATTAAAGAGAAGCCCTATTTGTATATCTAGCTACTGATTTTGTGGAGAAGGATACTGAAATTAAATGGAAGTCTGCAAATCACCTGTAGAGTCCAGTCAACAACTGAATGTCTCTCACTCCATCCAAAGTGATTGAGAATTCCCGGCACACCAAACTCTGTTGTAACCTGAGATGCTTATTGCTCTTGAAGGGAGGGTATTTCCTAATCCTAGAGTACTGGTGAAGGAACTAGGCACTAGGGGTAAGACCCAGTAAATCTCAGATCCGTTCTTAATGTGAGACTCCTGTGCTCTGTAACTCAGAACAAATCCTTGAAATTACCTTTTGTGGGATCAACCCTCCCTTATGTGAAATGGGAAATAATGCCCATACCTACTTAGCTCATCAAATCCTAGGGCTATAGGGAGAATGTCTCAGAATAATATGTTAACACAAATGATTAAAGAGCCACATTTTCTTAAGGTTCTGTCTGGAGTCACTGTTTTAGGGCAGAATAACACATATGATAATCAGTCAAATGGAATTTCAAAACCAAAATTTAACAGAGATGGTAAAGAAATGTGACAGGGCTGGGCAGGGTGGTTCACACCTGTAATCTCAGCACTTCAGAGGCCAAGACGGGTGGGTTACTTGAACCCAGGAATTTGAGACTAGCCTGGCCAACATGACGAAAACCCATCTCTACTAAAACTACAAAAATCTGCTGGGCGTGGTGGTGCACACCTGTAATCCCAGATATAGGTGTGGAGGCTGAGGGAGGATAATCTCTTGAACCTGAAAGGCTGAGGTTACAGTGAGCTGAGATCATGCCACTGCACTCTAGCCTGGGTGACAGAGCAAGACTCCATCTCAAAAAAAAAAGAAAAAGAAACATGGCAAGACGTCACTGAAGGACGGGCATCAAGCTGTAAAGAAGGGATAACTGAGCCCAGCAAGCTCACCCACTGCAGAAACATCTTGTGATGAAGGCTGAACATTCAGTCGTCATCTGAGGAAATGCAGAATTTTAGAAGCAGGGGAAATGGTCAGTTAGGTTGGGGATAAATGAGAAGCCAAGAAGTAGAAGAAAAGCCATTTCTGCTAGGAGATGGAGTGTCAGTCCACAGGAGCAGGGCTTTGTCTGGGTGCCTTTCTGCTGAGTCATGGAGCCCATGCTTTGTGGTCACACCACAGATATTTTCTGAGCCACTGAACAGATAAAATATGGTGTGAGCAAGGAGAGGGGGTGAAACTGAGCACACTGGGTTGTTCCTGGCAAAAGAAGAAGATCCATGAGGCAGGGAAGTGGAGAACATGCTCGCAAAAGTAGGAAGGAGCTGAAGTTGATACTAAGCCTAGGGGCCCAAGCTCCGACTATTTTGGAGCTACAAAGGGTCCTAGATACTAGCTAATTTAAAGTTTCTAAATCTGGGGTGGATGGACTCCCAGGCAGGCAGAGAACTCTTAGATGGGCTTCTGGAAATCCATGAGCTCCTCTAGCAAATTTGGTACATGAGAAATTATTATTACACAGTATTGTTGCATTTGAAGGAAACTTAATAATTTAATAATTATACATAGTTTTTCATCATAATGTGTTTTATATGTATCCATTTTTTTCTCTACTTTAGCTTTTAACTTTTCTTTCTTCTTTTTTTAACTTTTACAGAATCTACTTTGATTTTAAACACTTCTGTCTCTGCTTCTCTTGTACACCTGGCAGTCTTACCGGATTGTAGGTGGTTAAGAATGACTTTGTAAACAAGCAATACTGAATCTGTACAATAAAAAATACTGCTATAAAATGCTGTATTTCATGACAGTGTTCTCTTCTGCTATGTGATTGAACATCTATATTTAGTGTTCTAACATAAACTCAAGTTGCCTCTAAGGCTTACTGTTCTAAATGTAGAATTGACAAACCCTAAGGCCTTCCCAAAACTATAGTGACTGCTAAGATGTTCAGCCTAGGGAATACTTCTATGCCTGCCAGCTGTTTGGGTAAAAGTATAAGGCTTCAATCAAGAACTTCAGTTACCATTTCCCCCTTACCTCCATTGAGAAGCTGTATTAATCAGCATTCTCCAGAGAAACAGAATCAATCTGATATATATAGATATATAGGAAGACATTTTTTTAGCTTTTTTTAAATTGCATTTTAGGTTTTGGGGTACATGTGAAGAACATGCAAGATTGTTGCATAGGTACACACATGGCAGTGTGATTTGCTGCCTTCCTCCCCATCACCTATATCTGGCATTTCTCCCCATGCTATCTCTCCCCAACTCCCCACCCCCCGCTGTCCCTCGCCTATTCCCCCCAACAGACCCCAGTGTGTAGTGCTCCCCTCCCTGTGTCCATGTGTTCTCATTGTTCAACATCCACCTATGAGTGAGAACATGCAGTATTTCGTTTTCTGTTCTTGTGTCAGTTTGCTGAGAATGATGGTCTCCAGGTTCATCCATGTCCCTACAAAGGACATGAACCTGAAAGACATTTATTGTGAGAAATTGGTTCATACAATTACGCAGGCTGAGAAGTCCCATGATATGCTATCTTCAAGGTGGAGGCTCAAGAAAGTTGGTGGTGTAATTCAATCTAAACCCAAAGGCCTGAGGAGCAGGAGGGTAGAAGAAGATGGATGTCCCAGTTCAAGCAGAGAGCAAATTCTCTTCCTCTACCTTTGTGTTTCATTCAGGCCCTTAATAGATTGGATGCTGCCTGCCCACAGTGAGGAGGGCAATTTTCTTTACTCAGACTGCAATTCAAATGCAAATCTCTTCCAGAAACACCTTTGCAGACACACCCAGTGTCTTAGTCTGTTTTTGCTGCTATAACAGAATACCACAGACTGGATTATTTAGAAAGGACAGAAATTTATTAGCTCACAGTTCTAGAGTTTGGGACATACAAGATCAAGGTGCTGGCAGTTTCGGTTGTCAAGTGAGAGTTGCATCCTTTGGAAGGGAGGAATGCTGTGTCCTCACATGGTGGATGGGAGAAGGACAAGTAGCTGAACACTGCATTAAGCTCTTTTATGAGGACCTTAACCCTGTTCATGAGGGAGGAGCCCTCATGACCTAGTCACCTCTTAATACTATCACATGGGTAGGACATGAATTTTGGAGAGGACACATTTAAACCATGGCACCCAGAAATAATGTTTTACCAAATATCTAAGCATCCCTTAGCCCAGTCAAGTTGACACATAAAAGTAATCAACACAGACGTTGTGAAAATGGTCAATATCAACATTCCAGGCAAAGAGGGAATCATTTCCATCAGTATAAGGGGAAGCAGTGGGAATGTGTGCTGTTAGTATGCTCTGGCCACAAGAGGTTGTGACCCTCACCTGTGGGGAAGGAATGAGTGAAAACATGATTACAGCACCACTGTTTAGAAAAGTCAACTCAGAAATAAAGGCTTAAAACTGCCTCTGAAAATCATTTTAACTTTATCAATTACAAAACTGCCTTGTGACAAATATTTCTTAGCAAGAGTCAAGGGGCAATTAGAAATTTCTAATGAATCTTTTATTCCCCTTCTAATCACCAGCAATTTTTTAATTTTAATTTTTTTTTGAGATAGAGTCTCAGTCCTGTCACCCAGGCTGGAGTATACTGGTGCAATCACAGCTCACTGCAGCCTTGAGTTCCCAGGCTCAGGTGATTCCCCCACCTCAGCCTCCCAAGTAGGTGGGACTATAGGCATGTACCACCACACCCAGCTAATTTTTTGGATTTTTAGTAGAGACAGGGCTTTACCATGTTACCCAAGCTGGTCTCAAACTCCTGGACTCAAGTGATCCTCCTGCCTCAGCCTCTAAAAGTTGCTAGGATTACAGGCATGAGCCACCATGCCCAGCCAGCAATTTTTTAAATGTGTGTTTTAATTCACACAGTCAAAAGCATCTTTAACTGCAGAACTTACTAGCAGAGACCCCTGTGAATAGAAATGCTCACAGGCTTTCTATAACCCACAGAAATGTATAATCTTTTCAATATCCTTATGAGATCCATTTGTTTCATTACAGGGATGATAAACGCTGTGGCCTCAGGATCAAGCAAATGATATTAACAACACTAATGGGAATATACCTAAAAGAAGACAATGGGAAACCCTGGCCAGCTCTCTGACAGGATTTGCTTGCCTTAAAAATTACAGAGCAGTTGAGGTGGGGAAGAGCTGTATTTTGGGGAAAGTAGCTTAGGATCTCAATTGCTTTTGTATAACAGCTGGGAACATTAATATAAAAATAAAAAAATCAGCATTTGGGGAAGTAAAAAGTTCATAAAGTAACTGTGACTTGGTCCATTTTGTGCTGCCATAACAAAATATCTGACACTGGATACTTTGTAAAGAACAAAATTTTATTTTCCCATAGTTCTAGAGGCTGAGAAGTCTAAGGTGCTGGCCTCTGGGGTCTGGTGAGGGCCTGGCCTCTCTGATTCCGAGATGGCATGTTTAATGCTGCATCCTCCAGAGGTAAGAATTGTTGTTTCTCACGTGGCAGAAGAGCAAGAGAGAGAAAACCAACTCCTGCAAGCTCTTGTTTTTATAGCAGCATTAATCTATTCATGAGGGTGCTGCCCTCGTGACCTAAACACTGCCAGTTAGGGCTCACATCTCAGTACTGTTGTATTGGGGATTAAGTTTTCTTTTCTTTTTTTCTTTTTTTTTTTTTTTTTTTTTGAGACAGAGTTTTGCTCTTGTTACCCAGGCTGGAGTGCAATGGTGCAATCTCAGCTCACCGCAACCTCCGCCTCCTGGGTTCAGGCAATTCTCCTGCCTCAGCCTCCTGAGTAGCTGGGATTACAGGTGTGCACCACCATGCCCAGCTAATTTTTTGTATTTTTAGTAGAGACGGGGTTTCACCATGTTGACCAGGATTGTCTCGAACTCTTGACCTCGTGATCCACCCGCCTCGGCCTCCCAAAGTGCTGGGATTACAGGATTGAGCCACCGTGGCCAGCCGGGAATTAAGTTTTCAACACATGAGTTTTGGAGGGTACAAAAGCATTCAAACTATAGCAGACTGAGACTCTTGTTGAAGCTGGGAACTACAGGCTTTGGGCTGGACCATCAGTGAGTAGACAAAGTCTTCTAGCCTTTAAACCTGGAGGAGAATGTTCAGCTCTGTCTTGTGGGCTTTAAGGTGGCCATGGGTGTTTTGTTCTTGACTGGTGACTATAGCTTATGACAGTTTTCTCCATGAGTAAATGAGGGGCTGTTCCTAGAGACATGAGAGCACACATGGGCAGTTTCAGGACAACTCCTCTTAGGTTGCTCTGGTCTTAAACTAAGGCTTTCAAGCCTCCAAGGATGAAAGAGAGCATGAGTCACCAATGGAACACAGACCTGCATCAGCAGGCACAGCTGAGGCATGGACACAATTGTAGAAAATGGGCTTTCTGAATATTACATTTGCTGCGTTTTGTCTGTCAATTCACTTTGATGGATCCTGGTACTCTCACCAAGAATAGTGAGACAGAATGGGATTTCTAAAAGAGTTTGAGGAGCTTGGTAGACCTCTCAGCAGTAAACCAACCATTTAACTGGTGAAAAGTATTAAACACAGCCATTTAAAGTTTTTGGAGGTCAATCTAAGGTCATACAGCAAATCAAAAGGCGTTTACTTAAGGAAACCTAATGCATCCTGGTAAGAACAGCACAAGTCTATAGCACTTGAGCTAGAACTTGCTTTCACCCCTTCCCTTCAAACCCCCAGCTGCATGTTACAGAAGCTGTAACCCCAGGAGAGTGTGGCCAAGAAGATTAGGGCTCCCTTTACCCACAGATCCCAGTTTTGAGACTACAGTTCCACCCGTGGAGGGAAAAGTCACAGGCATCTTTAATCCCCACAACCCCCATCACCAGCTGTGTGTTACACAAGGTCTATTCCATTACAAGGAAGATGGGGGCTCTTTTCCCCTCACCCAGCTCCCATTCACAGAGTAGAGGTTGTACCCCAGGCAAGGCAATGCTGTGGCTCCAGTAGCAACACCTACTCCAGATCCCACTCATAGGAAAGAGGTTCCACATAGGGAAGGGCAATCAGACAAGACAGGAGCTATAGTCCCTTTCAGCTCCCATTTGCAGAGTAGAGGTTTCATTTTGGGAGATGTAGGCCACCATCCCTGCCCCAGCCCTACCTCTTGTGCATTGCACAGAGGTCCTGCCCAAGGGGAGGGGCAAGACTGGAGAACTCATAGCTCCACAGCTCTAGTGAGGGGCTGATTTTATTTGGAACAGAGTGTTGAGGAACCCATGACTTAAGGTGTAGTGGAAAACAAGAACAACTTTAGTGTCAGGCAGTTAAGAGAAGACTAATATTTCCATGAAAGCAATACCAACAGACAAAACAGCAAATTCACATAGGGAACCAGTGGAATGGACCAGGAAAGAGTACCCTGTTAAAATCATACTTATCTCTTAGGGTCAGGGAGGCTGTGCATATATGCCAGGCTTCACCTACGAAAGAGCAACTGAAGCAAGCATTTGAAAGCTACTGGTCCCTACTAGAACATGTGGCAGAACTGAAAGCATTTCCAAAGCTATTCATATCCATCAGCTAAGGCTTGAACACTTATTGGTTCAAGGAGCATGTCTTAGTCCACTTGTGCTGCTATAACAAAACACCTGGGCTTGGCATGGTGGTCATGCCTGTAATCCCAGCATTTTGGGAGGCTGAGGCAGGTGCATAACTTGAGGCCAGGAGTTCAAGACCAGCCTGCCCAACATGGCGAAACCCCATCTCTACTAAAAATACAAAAATTAAAGCCAGGCGCAATGGCTCATGCCTATAATCCCAGCACTTTGGGAGGCCGAGACATGCAGATCATCTGAGGTCAGGAGTTCAAAACTACCCTTGTCAACATGCTGAAACCCCATCTTTATTAAAAATACAAAAAAAAAATTAGCCAGGTGTGTTGACATGTGCCTATAACCCCAGCTACTTGGGAGGCTGAGGCAGGAGAATCGCTTGAACCCGGGAAGCGGAGGTTGCAGTGAGCAGAGATTGCACCACTGCACTCCAGCCTGGGTGACAGAAACTCTGTCTCAAAAAAAAAAATTAGCTGAGCGTGGTGGCATATGCCTGTAATCCCAGCTACTCAGTAGGCTGAGGCAGGAGAATGGCTTGAACCCTGGAGACGGAGTTTGCAGTGAGCCAAGATATTGCCACTGCACTCCAGCCTGGGCAATAGAGCAAGACTCTGTCTCAAACAAAACAAAACAAAACAAAATACCTGAGAACGGATGATTTGTAAAGGACAGAAATTTTATTTCTTGCAGTTCTGGTGGCTGGGAAGCCCAAGGTCAAGGCACCAGCAGATTTGGTGTCTGGCAAGGGCTGTTTTCTGCTTCCAAAATGGTGCCTTATTGCAGCATCCTCCAGAAGGGATGACTCCATGTCTTCAGAGGGTGGAAGAGAGGGAAGGGCAGAATGGTTGAACACTAGTTCCCTCCAGCCCTTTTATAACATTGCCAATCCCACTGATGAGGGCTTTGCACTCATTATTTAACCACCTCCTAAAGGCCTCACCTCTTAATACTATCACATTGGCAACTAAGTTTCAACAAATAAATTTGGAAGAACTTATGTGGATCATAACAGAACACAAGCACAACCTTAAAATAATCATTGATTGAACACTAAGCTATGCTGACCCAGGGAGAACTCCTAGGAAACTAGGCTTTAAATAAATAAATAAATAAAATTTTAAAAATAAAACCAAGGAGAAAAAACAAACTGAGTAGTGATGTCAGAGACTGCATACTGAAAGAGAAATATACTTCATGGAATTAGTCTAGGCAAGACATTAAACAAATAAGCTAACACAAATCAGTGATATCACTAAGCCTCAGAAGGAGTGCAGAATAGATGAGAATCCAGAGTTGCTATACTCTCTGAAATATCTAGTGTTCAACAAAAAGTTATGAGTCTTGGGAAGAAATGGGACAATGATTCTTATATCACAAAACAGAAATTGCCTTCAAGGGGCCCATGTGCTGACCAGGTACAGTAGCTCATGCCTATAATCCTAGCACTTTGGAAGGCTGAGGTAGGAGGATAGCTTGAGCCCAGGAGTTTGAGACCAGTCTGGAAACAAAGCAAGACCTCATCTCTATGAAAAAATTAACAAGGCAGGATGGCGTGCACCTGTAGTCTCAGCTACTCTGAAGTCTGAGGCAGGAGGATCACTTGAGCCCAGGAAGTTGATGCTGCAGTGAGCCATGATCATGCCACTGCACTCTAGCCTGGGCAACAGAGATCACGTCTCAAAAAAAAAAAAAAAAAAAGAAAGGTGGGGGTGCCCATGTGTAGGACTTATCAGACAAAGATTTCAAAAGGAGCTATTATAAATTTGTTCAAATAATTAAAGAAAACCATGTTTAAATAATTAACGAAAAGTTTTATGACAATGATCTATCAAATAGAGAGTATCAATAAATATAAATTATAAGAAAGAACCAAATGGAAATTCAAGACTTAAAAAGTACAATAACTGGAAAAAAAAAAAAAACTTGAGAGACAAGAAAAGAAAAGAAAACTACAGAATATCCCTGATGAACACAGATTCAAAAATCCTTAAAAAATACTAGCTAACTGAATCCAACAGCATATCAAAAACATAATCCACCATGATCAAAAGGGTTCCACACCAGGGATGCAGGGATGGTTTAACATACAGAAGTCAATAGATGTGATACACCACGTAAACAGAATGAAAACATCTCAATAGATACAGAAAAATCATTTGACAAAATCCAGCACCCCTTTATGACTAAAACCCTCAGCAAAATCAGCATACAAAGGACATACCTCAATGTAATAAAAGCCATCTATGACAAACCCACGGCTAACATTATACTGAACAGGGGAAAGTTGAAAGCATTCCCCCTGAGAAATGGAACAAGACAAGGATGCCCAATTTCACCACTTCTATTTGACATAGTACTGGAAGTCTTTACCAGAGCAATCAGACAAGTAAATGAAATAAAAGGCATCCAAATCAGTAAGAAGAAGTCAAACTGTCAGTGTTTGCTGATAATGTTATGGGATCCTTGGTGGTGTTGCTTTTCTGACCAGAAATCTCTGTGGCTGCTGGTGCCTTTGCTCAAATTTTGCTCGGGCCTACTGGGCACACTTACCCTGGCAGGCCGTGCTTGGCTTGTGCTACCAGCCTAAATCCCACACCTCCCAAAAGACTGAAGCAGAGCGGTGAAGGGTATGTAAGTGAGCAAGCGAGTGTGGGGTCTGACCAATGCACAGTCAAGCACACCAGCTACTGCAGCAGGGCAGGCAGTTCCAGGTGCCAGTATGGGTACTGGCTCACTGTGAGGCTCCAGCTGGACTAGGTACACTGCAAGCAGCTTTCACAGCTGGCACTAGGAAACACAGTGGTGCTCAGATTCTTGGAGACTCCAGGAACCACAAGGCCCCAAAAGGGAGTCATGGCCCTGACTTGGGGAGCTCCCAGGTCTGGGTTCCCCAAAGGGCCACAGCTCTTCTCCCCTTCTCTCTTCTTTCCTCCTTGTCACCCACAATGTGGCGAGTAAGGGATGTGTTTCAGCCCTGTTTGTATTACAGCTGTTTTAGCCCTGCCATTGGTCCTGCGTTCTTGTCCTGCATCCAGGAAGAATGAGGTATGCAGACAAGTGGAGAGTGAGCAAGATGAAGAGATGCTTTATTGAGCAATAGAACAGCTCAGAGAAAACCCACAGGGGGCAGTTCCTCTCCGTAGTGGGCAGTTCCACTCCGTAGCCAAGGTGTCCCAACAAGTGCTCAGCTCTCAGTAAAGAGGGTAGCTCCTCTTTGCATCCTGTCATCTCCCCATCATTTCTCTGTCCTCTGCTTGAGTCTGGCTGAGTCCAGGGTTCTTATGGGCCTCAAAGGGGAGGATGTGCATGCTGATTGGTCCATGGGCAGCCATGGGTGTGCCCGGGGTAAAGCACCACAAGTTATCCCTCCAGTCCGAGGGACTGGTGGCCCGGCCCCCAGGCTTCAGGCTTTCCCTGAATTGAAGGTAAGGCTTCACCGGGGACCTGACCCCTTCCAACCAGGAATCTGTCTGCCTTCTGCCACTGTTCAGGCACCCAGGCTATTCATGCCAAGGGGCGCCTGCAGGCCAGCACTGGACTGTCCTCAGCACTGCCTCAGCCTCCCTCCCATGCTTGTCAGCACCCAAAGTTTGATGGGGCAGAGTTAGAGAGGGACTGGCGTGTCAGTGCTGCCCCCAAGTGTGTGCATATCCCACTGGGCTGTGACAACACCCAGGCTTGGCCCTGACTTTGCTTTGAGATTGGACCGGGCACTGACAATAAGAAGAAGCCAGGTAGCAGGAGCAGACACTTCTGAGCCTGCAGTGTGGCACAGGGTCTTCCCAGGCTCCCAAGAGTGCATCGATGCCTGAATCCACAGCCATGGCAAGGCAGCTGCAGCTGCACCAGGAAGTTCCCACCCCACCAACTCAGAAAGAGCAGGGCTCCTGCTTGTCCCTGGCTCCCACCAGCTCCAAGGAGCATGCAGTGACACCCATGCCTCCTTGCAGCTGAGGTGGAGAGGTGCTCCAGGTTCTCACTGGGCCCCTCTCTGGCTGCTCTTCCAGGCCTGACCACACTGCTCTGTGACTGGCAGGCAGCTTGGCCCAGCCCCATTATAGTGGCCCCTAGGGTGACGGGCTTTGGGGGCTCCCAGGGGTTAGTTCCAAGTACGGTCCACCTCCCTGCCACACCCTCCCCACAGTGGTGGTGAGCAAGAGCAGTGACATGAGGCCAAGGTCCAGAGCAGCGGAGGCTCTGGGCCTGGGAGCAGCCCCCACATGGCTGTATGAGGATAAGAGCAGTGCAGAGTGCAGTCAGCTGTCTTGGGGACATGAGGCACAGAGGACATGGGGCACAGGAGTCCCACCGCCACCACTGCTGTTCCCATAGTCACTCCCACTGCCACTGCCTGTGCCACTCCACTACAGCTAGCATGATGGCAGCAGCTGCTCTGAACGGCCTGCGACTGCCGTGAATGATATGATCATATACCTAGAAAACCGTAAGACTCCCCCAAAAGGCTCTTAGAACTGATAAATGTATTCAAAATTGAGCCCAGTTCTATACTGAGATCTCCTATTACAATAGTCCTGAATAAAATTTGTTTTTGCCACTTTAACTACTTCCAGCTGTGGTTTGTCTTTGATAGCACCCTGTCAAATTGCTTAGTCCCCATCACTCAGAGGTAGTATCCACCCCACAGAATGAGATTTGAAAATTTCAAGGGCACTAACATGACTGTGGAGGATCATCTGTGTTATTGTCCCCTTTTCTTTTTTTTATTTTTAAAATATATATTTTTTGAAAATATTTTGAAAGTAATTAAGATCCCTGATTGGAAGGGGAAAAAAATCAACTCAATGAAATTTAGGAACAGAAATGCAAGAGCAGCGGCTGCATCCGGCCCCTTCCACCCGAGGGGCGCGGCCAGGAGATGTTCCTTTTATGATACCAAGTGCACGCTCCGGTCGATGCAGAATCACTTAATTACCAGCCTTCTGGTGGAAGGACCCTGCCCAAAGTCAGGGTCAGAAATAGGACAGCTCATCGTGCTTGGCTTTGTTGGTCTGGTAGTTAGACAAGGTCAAGGGCTTGTTTTCGTGAGGGAGACTTTGGAATACTCGCAAGTGGACAATCGTCACCGACATGCACCTTGATGAAGTAGTTCATCCCCGCAACCACCTGGCTCCTGAAGGACACAGCCTTAAACACGGGGAACTTCTTGTTTTCTTTTTCTTCAAGCTGGGACCTCACCTGGTCGGCAATGTTCTGGGTCTCGGCGGTGGCGGGCTGCGAGGTGGCCGGCGCCCCACACATCATCGTGGTGGCGGTGGAGGGACTCGGCGAGTGGACTGCCCTTTTCTTAAAGGTAAAGAACAATACGTAGTGACAATGAGTAGACAGAGACACAATAATGAGCATTTGTGAGAAAGAGAGGAGCTTAATTAGAGTCTCTCCAGTTTAACCAGAAGAGTCCTGGTGTCTTAATCCATGTTGTGTTACTGTAACAAAATATCCGAGGCTGGGTAATTTATAAAGAAAGAGATTTTACTTAGCTCATGGTTCCGCAAGTTGTACAGGAAGTGTGGTGCCAGCACCTGTTTGACTTCTGGTAAGGGCTTTTCTGCTGCATCAAAACATGGCAGAGAAGGTCAAAGGGGAAGCAGGTACATGTGAAAAGGAATAACCAAATCCAAGAGGTATCCTGGCTTTATAATGATCCATTCCCTGCAAAAGTCAATCCAGTCTCACAAGAATGAGAACTCACTACCTCAAAAACGGCACCAAGTCACTTATGAGTGATCCATCCCCATGTCCCAAATACCTCCCACTAGGCCCCACCTCCCAACACTGCCACACTGTCGATCACATTTCAACATGAGATTTGCTGGGGACAAACAAACCACTTCCAAACTGTAGCACATGGGGAAATACCATTTCTATGACCTCTTCAATTGAGCTCAGATTATCTTCTGTATATGATCAAATGTACTAATATAGGTATACAAATGCCCAGCAAAAATGATGATTATAGTTATAACACTAACTCCCATTGACTTTCACACATGTATAGTGCTTTATAATATCCAGAGCATTTTTGTGTGATTTAGTTTAATTCATTCAACTCTAACAAGTAGACAAGACTGAGCTAAACAACTTCTGGCTTAAGATCAGTGCTGATGTGGGCATTCCTAGCTCCGGAGGTCATTAGCTCTGCCCTGTGACCTACAAAACATTGACCTGCATCCCACTGGATCTCCGGTAACTGCCTGGTCTGCCCTAATCTTCTATGTGCTCCTCTTGAAATTTACCTCTTATAGATATGACTTATGGTACCTACTACCGTAATCTATGATCTGCCACAAAGTTTTACAAATTTTCTCTTAATAATACATCTACTACTGTCAGGCCCTTATCATCTCTCACTTACACTTTTAAGACATTAACCAGAAAGCGACTGAGACAGGTGTCTCAATTAATAGAGATGTATTTAACCAAAGTTTGAAGGTTTGTCTGGGAAAAACACAGGACACAGGAGCATCTATGACCTGTGCTTTTCCAAAGAGCGTTTTGGGAAATTCAGTATTTAAAGAGGAAACAGAAAGCAAGAGAGAGGAAAAGAGAGGGAAGTTAGGTAGTGAGTCAAACAGTTACATGCTTGTGAGGCTCTGATTAGCACTCCGTAAATCTACATTTGACATGCGAAAAGAGGGAGTAGAAGAAAAAGTCAGTAATGCATTTGTCTCAGGGTAGGTAGAGGGATGATTTCTGGTCTTGTCCTTGTCCTGTACCTGTGATGATAAGTTGGTAATTGACATTGTGAGGGTGAAATTCAACACAACTTAGTTTAAGGGCTAGTTTATAGGGGAGATAGGTATCCTGAAAGATTTAAGAGCTCACCTTGTGAGCAATTTGTGAGGGAGGCCATTTGGGAGGATATGTGGCCTTCTGACGTTGTGGGAACCTGGTTTATAGACGGGGCTATTGAAACCACCTTTGCAAAATTATGACTGAGACAGTGAAAGAGACCTAAACTAACTGACTCCATCTTGCTTCTAACCTTTAAGCTGCCCTTGTTCCTTCCTGGACATAGGCTGAACTAACTTTGGGAGGAACTCAAATTATAGTTTACAGTTTGAAACAAAGACAGCCTTTTCACAGAACAAGCCTCCTTGCCTGGGGACTAGACTGACTTTGTAGGACTAACAAATTAGTGACAAGATTAGAAATTATGGTTTAGGAGTCATGCAGTTGGAGGCTATAAGATTCTGACCCTCCCTAAACTGCTCCTAAGATCAGTGCTTGAGATATTTTGCAGACCCTGCACTTGATGGATCAGCTGGCACCACCCAGATGGATAAACTGGCTCATCTGATCTTGTGGCCCCCACTAGGAACTGACTCAGTGCAAGAAGTAATTCATGTGGCTCTACGTGAATTACTCTGTCTCTATTGCAATTCCCTTATCTTGAATCAGCTCTGTCTAGGCAGCAGGCAAGGTGAACCCACTAAGCAGTTACACTATGACACAGGATTGTAAAATTACAGCTATCTGTTTGGGAACAAAAGGAAGGCAGTATTGGCCGGATGTGGTGGCTCACGCCTGTAATCTCATCACTATGAGAGGCTGAGGCAGGAGGATAATCTGAGGTAAGGGCTCAAGACCAACCTGGCCAACATAGTGAAACCCTGTCTTTAATAAGAATATTAAAAACTTAGCCAGGCATGGTACTATGCACTTGTAGTCCCAGCTGTAGTCTCAGCTACTTGGGAGGCTGAGGCAGGAGAATCACTTGAACCTGGGAGGCAGAGATTGCAGTGAGCCAAGATCTCACCACTGCACTCCAGATGGATGACAGAGCGAGAGGAAGGCAGTATTGTGTGACTCAGGTCCTAAGTCGAACTTTTGTTTTGGCATAGTGAGTTTGGGGTAGCAAGATTCTATCTTCTTTCACAATAACTCTCTCCCAACTAGTTTCTCTTCCTCTATTTTGGTCCCTTGATTTAGTCAACTTCATGGCAATACAAAAGACGGTTAATGTGTTCAAATTTAAAGAGCTGAAATAATGGACCATTCACAAAGGTTTTGGCAGAGTTAAAGAAACCAATGATAGGACACTTGGGGAATAGCAACATGAAGAAGCCATTACCATCCCTAGATGTGAGGGGCAAAAGGAGGAAGTTGTATTACTAGAACCCAGTGACACAACTGGAGCAGTAGAAGAGGGGCCACTGACAGGAGCTGTGGGCTGTAAGGAACTACAGCCACTGATGGAACCACAGCCAGGCAGGGAAGGAAGGAGGGATAGACAAATAAATATCCACACAATCTTTTGCTAACCACACTCTGATTTGCTGGGGCCCACTTCCTCCCACCCCACCCTTCACTTCATCACATATATATTGTTCAAATTCAACCTGAAGTTAGAGGAATAGTGGTTTTAAAACATGTCTTCAAATTATTTTACATTGCTTTCATCAAGGGGTGCAGTCTAATTCTCCTCCACTTAAATATGGGCCAGACTTTAGGACTCATCTCTAACAAATAGAAGGTGGTGGAAGTAATGCTACATTAATTCTAAGGCTAATCCATAAAAGTGAATACAGCTTCTGCCTAGCTCTCACTTTTCAGATGCTTGCCATTGGAACACAACCATGAATAAGACTAAGCCACTTGGAGAGGACATGTGTAGGTAAGTATTCTAGCCAAAAGCCCCTGCAGAGGTTCCGTAGGGGGAAAAAAAATATTTTCCTCTATGCATCTTAGGTTCTCCAGGTGGGGCCCTTTAAATTCAGTTTGCCCATAATAGACTGACAAGAGAAAAACAAATAGAAGTTTTTATTAACATATACATTGCACATGTTCACATGGGACTACCCAGAAATGAGTAATGAATAGGAAACATTTGTCATCTATTATCTCTAAGGGCAGCCAGTCTTTTATCTTAACCTGAACATTTCCTTTCTATGGATCCCAGGTTTTTAGGCAAACTCCACCAATTGTCAACCAGAAAATGTTTAAATTTACCTATAGCCTGGAAGCCCCTCCACTTTGAGTTGTCCTGCCTTTCTGGACCAAACCAATGTATTTCTTAAATGTATTTGATTGATGTCTCGTGCCTCCCTAAAATGTATAAAACCAAGCTGCACCTCGACTATCTTGGTCACATGTTCTCAGGACCTCCTGAGGGCTGTGTCACAGGCCATGGTCACTCATAATTGGCTCAGAATAAATGCTTTCAAATGTTTTACAGGGTTTGACTCTTTTTGTCAACAACAGTATAGCCAGAATAACTCGTCCACCATGCTAACCTGGAACCTGGTCACTCCAGTAATGAGAACTCTTCATTGGTTACAAGTGAAAGCTTAAGACTGGCACACAAGAACTCCCACGGCTTTGCCTTCCCTGCTTCTCAGTACCATCTCCAGAAACTTCCTGCTGTGTGATTTATTTTAATGAACATACTGGAATTTTTATATTTCTCCCCACACACTCTGCTGTTTATTTCCTCCAAGTCTTTTTATGACTTGCCCTTTAGAATATGCTTAATGTCAAGCCTCCATGTGCAAGCCTGGACCCAGAAAGTCTGAAGTCCTGCCTGCCTCGGCTGATTGCCCCTCACTCCCCACCTGAATTCACCATTATTCCTTATTGCCCAGCGAAGCATCCCCCAGAAATTAAGCTTCTCTCCTCACCCTGCCATTTTAACTATTTTTATGATAATGTGAATACTCCTCAACCCACCCTGCCATCTTAACTGTTCTTGCTCTGTGAATATCCCTCCACCCCACTCTACCATCTTAACTACTCTTACCCCTTACCCCACTTGCCATTGTAACTGAACTTAGGGTAATGTATATTCCTTGCCCCTACCCCCACCGCTATAACTGATCTTACTCTAACACCACTGCCCACCCCAAACCTATAAAATCAACTTCTATCCCACTACCCTTCGCTGACCCCCTTTTCAGCCTCAGCCGACCTGCACCCAGGTGAATAAACAGTCATGTTGCTCACATAAAGCCTGTTTGGAAGATCTCTTTATTAAACGCATTTAATATTAGGTACTATTGGACGAGAATAACATTTGGTGCTGAAACCCAGAATGGGGAACTCCCATGGGAGATTAGTCCCCTGTTCCAATTTTCATAAAGAGATCTACCCACCGACCTGGGGTCATCAGACAAGCCCACAGATGCACACCACTGGCTATTTTGGGTCTCTCTTTTTTGCCTTCCCATTCTTTTGTCTTTTCCTTTCCACTTCCTTCCCTTTTTGGTTTTGTCCTTTTTCCACCACAAAGACAATGAAAATCAGGTAAACCAGCTTCTTCTGTGTGGTTCAGACCGGAAAAATCCTACACAGATCACGAATCCGGGGACCCGTTGTCCCCAGGGGTTTGACTATTGTGGATACGTTCACCCTAGTCACTCGCCCACCAGGCTCATGGCCGATATTAATGGCAGGTCAACATAGAGAATGCTCTCTTTGGCCACTCACCAACGAGGAGGTTCAACCCAGGCTCAACTAAGTATGGCTATAGAGCAGATTGGTTACATGCCCATTTTCCTTGTCTCTGCTGCCTTTCCAGAACCATGGGCAATCGTCCGTCCTCTATCCCTCCCTCCTCTCCGCTAGCCTATGTTCTGAAGAACCTCAAGCCTCTTCAACTGTCTCCTAACCTAAAATCCAAACATCTCATCTTCTTCTGTAACACTGCATGGCCACAATACAAGTTAGACAACAGCTCCAATTGGCCAAAAACTGGCACCTTTGACCTCTCTATTTTACAAGATTTAGACAATTTTTCTCACAACATGGGCAAATGTTCTGAAATTCCCTACATCCAGGCATTTTTTAACATACCAATTCCTCGCTAATCTCTACTCCTTCTCTTCCCTTCCTTATGCCCCTCCTGTCACCTCCCCACCTCATAAGCAGCCCAGTTTCCAGTTTAGTCCCTTGGCTACCTCCTCTGCCTCTGCCCAACAATTCCCTCTTCAAGAGGTGGCTGGAGCCAAAGGCATAGTTAGGGTACATGTTCCTTTCTCTTTCTCCAACCTTTCCCAAATTGGCCACCAGTTAGGCTCCTTTTCATCAGATCCTCCAACATTTAACCCAGTCCTATAATCTCACCTGGAGTGACTTAAATGTCATCTTTACTTCTACTCTCAACCATGTAGTATGCTTAATATGCATTTTATCACCCAATCAGTCCCTGGCATTACAAAAAGGTACAGAAATTAGAATCTGGCCCTCAAACCCCACAGCAGGAATTAAACAACCTCACCTTCAAGGTGTTCAATAATAGGGAAAAATCTGCCTGGCAGCAGCACATCTCAATACTACAAATGCTTGCCTCTTCCATAAGACAAACCCCAGCCACACCACCAGCTCACAAAGACTTCAAAGCACCCAAACTGCAGCATATCCAGCCACCCCTCCCAGACCTTACTTCAAGTGTCAGGAACCTGGCCACTGGGCCAAGGAATATCCGCAGCCTGGGATTCCTCCTAAGCCCTGCCCTGTGCGGGGCCCCCACAGAAAGTCAACTGTCTGACTCACATCACTGCTCCCAGAGCTCCTGAAGCTCCAATCCTCGGCTTGGCAGCTGAAGACTAACGCTGCCCAAGCATCTTGGAAGCCCCCTGAACCATCACGGACGCCGAACCTTGGGTAACTCTTATGGTGGAGAACTTCAGGTAAATCTTGCACTTTCCTTTCTTTTTTTACTTTTTCACTTATCAATCTTTTTTTTTTTTTTTTAGTAGTTTGTATTTTTTTGGGGGGGGGAGGAAGGCAGGAAGGGAGGGAAGAAGGACGGTAGGGAGGAAGGAAGGGATGAAGGAAGGAAGGAAGGAAGGGAGGAAGCGGGGAGGGAGGGAAGAAGGACGGTAGGGAGGAAGGAAGGAAGGAAGGGAGGAAGCGGGGAGGGAGGGAGGGAGGAAGGGAGGGAAGGGAAGGAAGGAAATCAAGCAATGAGAGAGACATTGCCGACCTGGATCTATAGGTTTACAAGTTGATTTCTTTTTTTTTTTTTGAGAGAAGGAAAGAAAAAAAAATAAGTAAAGGAGAGGAAGAAAGAGGAAGAGAAAGAGGGAGAGTAAATGGAAATATTGCTTTATTTTGAAAAAAATTGAGTATTAATAATGGCCAATCAATGTTTCATTTAAACTTACGGGTAGGTGTGATGTGGTATTGACAAGAATGTATATTTTGTGTATTTGAAGTGGAGAGCTCTATGAATATTTATTAAGTTTACTTGTTCCGGATCTGAGTTCGAGTCCTTGATATCCTTATTAATTTTCTGTCTCATTGAATCTAAGTCTCGTATCTGGGTGTTAGGATCGTTAGCTCTTGTTGTTGCATTGATCCTTTTACCACTATATCATTGTTGCTTTAAAATCTATTTTCTCCGATACGAGAATTGCAACTCCTCTTTTTATTTATTTATTATTTATTTTTGCTCTCCATTTGGTTGGTAAATCTTTCTCCATCCCTTTGTTTTGAGTCTTTGTGTATCCTTGCATGTGAAACAGGTCTGGATGTAACATGCCATTGGGTTTTGGCTGTGTCTTTTGATTGGGGGATTTAGTCAATTTAAATTTAGGGTTACTGCCATTTGATGTTGACCGGCTGTTTTATCCATTCGTTGGTGTAAATTCTTCTTTATGTTGGTGCTCTTTACTTTTTGGTGTATTTTTAGAAAGGCTAATACTGGTTGTTTCTTTCTGTGTGTAATGCTTCTTTCAGAAGCTCTTGTAAAGCAGGCCTGGTGGTAATAAAATCTCTGAGTTCTTGCTTGTTCATAAAAGATTTTATTTTTCCTTCAGTTGTGAAGCTTAGTTTGGCTGGATATGAAATTCTGGGCTGAAGGTTCTGTTCTTTGAGGATGTTGAATATTGGCCCCCACTCTCTTCTGGCTTGTAGAGTTTCTGCTGAGAGATCTGCTGTAAGTCTGATAAGCTTGCCTTTGTGAGTAACATGACCTTTCTCTCTGGCTGCCCTTAGTACTTTCTCCTTCGTTTCAACCCTGGTGAATCTAACGATTATGTGCCTTGGGGTTGCTCTTCTTGAGGAATATCTTTGTGGTGTTCTCTGTATTTCCTGGGGTTGAATTTTGACCTGCTTTGCTAGTTTAGGAAAATTTTCCTGAATAATATCCTGAAGGGTATTTTCCAGCTTGGATTCATTCTCTCCGTCGCATTCAGGTACACCTATCAAACGTAAATTTGGTCTTTTCACATAGTCCCACATTTCTTGGAGACTTTGCTCATTCCTTTTTATCCTTTTTTCTCTAATCTTTTCTTCACGTTTTATTTCATTAAGTTGGACTTTGACCTCTGATATCCCTTCTTCTGCTTGAACAATTCGAGTGTTTAAACCTGTGCATACTTCTCGGAGTTCCTGTATTGTATTCTTTAGTTCCATTAATTCACTCATACTCTGCTCTAAGTTGTCTATTCTCAATAGGATTTCATCAAACCTTTTTTCAAAGTTCCTAGTTTCTTTACGTTGAGCTACAACATGGTCTTTTAACTCACCGAAGTTTCTTATTATCCATTCCTTGAAGAGTGATTCTGTCATTGGGATGCACTCGTTCTCCATCAAGCCTTGTTCCATTGTTGATGTGGAACTGTGATCATCTTTAGAGGGAGAGGCGTTCTGATTTTGAGTATTCTCAGCTTTTTTACACTGGTTTCTTCCTGTCATTGTAAATTTATCCTCCTGTCTCTTTGAAATTACCAACTTTCAGATTAGGTCTCTTGAGTGGGCGTCCAGGTTGTTAGTTCCCAGGGCCAGAGCAGCGGCGTTAAAACTGATGGTGCTTTTCTGCCCAGGATTCTCCTGTCGGGCTTCCTTCTTGTGTCGGTAGTAGGCGACTCTGCCTTCCCGGGGCTCCAAACCTCGGTCAGAAGGGAAACCGGTCCTGTTTACTCTGCGCCGAGCGCTCTCACACCAAGGTGCCATCACAGCGGCTGCGTTGGGCTCTGGTGTCCTGCTGGGGACCCGTGCAGGTCCTCCGAACCTGTTTACTTTGCTCCGAGAGCTGCCGCACCGAGGTGCCGGCGGAACTGCTGCACCGGCCATGAGAGTCGCGCTGGCCACCCGTGTGTTTCCTTCACTGGGGGATCTCCTGCTCCGTGAGCGACCAGAATTTGTCTGAAAGTGTGGCGTCCTCTAGTTCTCCGTGCCTTCCCTGAGAGCTGCAATCCCGGGATGTTAGCGATCGGCCATCTTGGATCATCTCCTCACTTATCAATCTTAAGCAACACCTCCTTTAGGAGCTTGGTCTAAAAATTATATATATCTATATATCTATATCTATATATCTGTTTCTTATATATTTCTTTAATATGTTATCCTAATATAATAAAACCATCTGTCAGTCTGGATCTGCCTCCTGTTAAAGAAAAAAAGTATTCACAACACTTGTCAAAGATGGTAAGACAGACTTTATCCAGGGGAACCAATACAATGGAGTTTTTCAGTCCTAGGGACCAATACAATGGAGCTTTGCAGTAGGGGAGAGGGGTTGGGTACAACTCTGAATATAAGGAAAAGTCAGAATTTATACCCAAGAGGTAGCATCGGGGAGTGGGCAGTAAATGAAAAATTACTAAAAGGAGATATAAAGGGTAAGGGAAGATTCTGAACCAACCTAACAGGATTCTTGCTGAAGACAGGACAGGGGGATCCGACATCACCTGGGGGATGGTGGAGGATCATCCAATAAAATAGCAAGGATGATAGGATATCAAGAATGAGGAATTCTGGTTAAATTTATTTACCAGAATCCTTGCCAAAATTAGACTACATAGAGACAAACACAGAAGCTTAAGAGTCAGGGCCTCAATGAGAAGAGAGTTCAAAGGAGGCTGAGTAGAGTTTGGTCAAAGAGAGAGACTGTATATCATCTCTATAGGGGAAGCTCCTGAAAGGCTAGGAAAAGCCTTCATTCATGTTTGTATCTCAGCACACAGCACCTGACCATAGAGATGGCCTGAACAGAGGCTCAGGCTTTTATTTTTCTGGAGTCTAGATTGTAAGGACTATGAAAGACAGGGACCATTTTAGTCTCATTCACAACTCCAACCCCAATGCCCAACACAAGGACTAGCAAGCAGGCACTCAAAAACAGCCCTTGAGGAAGGGAGTTAGGGTAAGATGGCTGAATAGAAGCCTCCAATGATTGTCTATCCTGCAGGAACACCAAATTGAACAGCTATCCACAGATTTAAAAAGCACCTTCATAAGAACCAGTAACAAGGTGAGTAATCACAGTGCCTGGTTTTGACATCATATGGAAAGAGACACTGAAGTGGGTAGGAAAGACAGTTTTTTTTTCAGTTGAAAATTGATATGGTTTGGATCTGGGTCCCCACCCAAATCTCATGTTGAATTGTAATCCCCAATGTTGGAGAAGGGTCCTAGTAGGAGGTGATTGGATCATGGGGGCAGATTTTCTCCTTGCTGTTCTCATCATAGTGAGTGAGTTCTCATGATATCTGGTTGTTTAAAAGTGTATAGCACCTCCCCCTTCTCTGTCTCGTCCTCCTGCTCTGGTCATGTAAGACATGCCTGCTTCTCTCTTGCTTTCTGCCAATGAAGCAGCAGTGGCCGCAAAAAAACAGACCTCTTGAACACTGAACTAGGAAGGAAGGAGTGATTTATTCAGCTGGGAGCAAGGCAGTATAACTGCCTAACAGCCAAGCTCTTCTAATAAAGAGAAGCCCTGCCTTTATATAGGCTTACAACTCTACAAATTACACGTGAAAGGGTCTTGGGTTTACAGCTTTAGAAATTACATGTGAACAGGTCTTGGTCCATGGAGTAGGTGTGGGGTATGCAGCATACATGGGGGTTTGATCTTAAGTAAAAACAATGCCTTCCGGAAAGATTCCCCCATACTGCCTGCTATCTATAGGAGGGCGATTAAGGTGGCTCCCGGTCTGCCAGCCTTTATTTCTATTGAAATGCAGTGTGGAAGTCGAGGGGAAGGTGGTCTTAGATGCTTAGGTGTCCTTCCTCACCATGATTCTGCTTTTTTGTTTAATTAAGTCCCATTTATTTTTTTTCTGGCAGTTTGGATGTCAGCCCAGCCATGGTAGAATAGAGCACTAAGTATATTCTTAAGTTTCCAAACTCCAGTCCTTGGCTCCCAGATGGCATCTTCTGGCCCACCCAAGGCTAGAGGTATCTTGCCACCCTGTAGGAAAGGACACAAGTTTGGCTGGATTCACCACCTGCTGATTGTAGAGCCCTTGAGCCTAGAGTGAACACAAGTGGTAACCAGGAAGTGGTCACCATGGGTCTTGCACAAGACCCAGTGCTGTGATGGCTGCAGGTCTGACCCAATGCAGTCCCAGTGGTGGTAGCCACAAGGATGCTGGTGTCACCCCTCTCCCAGCTCCAGACAGCTCAGCACAGAGAGAGAGACTCCATTTATTTGAGGGAAAGGGAAGAGAACAAGAGCCTCTGCCTTGTAATGCAAAGAATTCTCCCAAATCTTACTCAAGAACACCAAGATAGTACCTCTATAAGTCTTCAAAAGCCTCAGCATTACTGGGCTTAGGGGACTACAAATGTAGATATGGTTGCAGTGACCAAAGACTTAGACCACAATACTCAAGTTCCTTCAAATACTTGAAAAACCTTCCCAAGAAGGACAGGTATAAACAAGCCCAGACTGCAAAGACTACAATAAATACCTAATTCTTCAACTCCCAGATACGAACAAACATCAACAAGCATCAAGACCATCCAAGAAAACTTGACCTCACCAAGTGAACTAAATAAGGCATGAGGGACCAATCTTGGAGAAACAGCTATCAGAACTTTCAGACAGAGAATTAAACATAGCTGTGCAGAGGAAACTCAAAGAAATTCAAGATAACAGAAGGAATTCATAATTTTATCTGATAAATTTCACAAAGACATTGAAATAATTTAAAAGAGTCAGCAGAAATTCTGGAGCTGAAAAATCCAATCAACATACTGAATAATGTTTCAGTCTCTTAACAGCAGAAGTGATCAAGCAGCAGAAAGAATTAGTGAGCTTGAAGACAGGCTAATTGAAAATACATGCTCAGGCTGAGCACATGGCTCATGCCTATAATCCCAGCACTTTGAGAAGCCAAGGCAGGCAGATCACTTGAGATCAGGAGCTCAAGACCAGCCTGGCCAACATGGTGAAACCCTAACTCTACTAAAGATACCAAAAAAATTAGCGGGGTGGGGTGGCAGAGCACCTGTAATTCCAGCTACTCAGGAGGCTAAGGCAGGAGAATCACATAAATCCGGGAGGCAGAAGTTGCAACAGTCAAGATTGTGCCAGTGCACTGCAGCCTGGGTGATGAAATGAAGACTCCATCTAAAAAACAAAACAAAACAAAAAAATCCACAGTCAGAGAAGACAAAAGAAAAAATAATAAAAGAGAATGAAGCACACCTAGAAGATCTATAAAATAGCCTCAGAAGGGCTAATTCGAGTTATTTGCCTAAAGAGGAGGTAGATAGAGAGAGAGATTGGGGTAGAAAGTTTATTCAAAGGGATAGTAACAGAGCATTTGCCAAACTTTGAGAAAGGTATCAATATTCAAGTACAAAAAGGTTATAAAACACGAAGCAGATTTAACCCAAAGAAGACTACCTTGAGGCATTTAATAAACAAACTCCCAAAAGTCAAGATTAAATAAAGGATCCTAAAAGTAGCAAGACAGAAGAAGTAAATAACACAAAAAAGAGCTAAAACTAGAAATCAATAACATGAAGAATTTTGAAAACTATACAAGCACATGGACATTAAACCATACGCTCCCCAAAAATCAGCAAGTCAATGAAGAAATTGGGATTACAGGCGTGAGCCACCGTGCCAAGCCCAACAGTTCTTAAAAGAAGACATACAAATGGCAAACAGGCATATAAAAAGGTACATCAGAGAAATCCAAATCAAAACTACAATGAGACACCATGTTGCCCTAGTTAAAATGGCTTTTATCCAAAAGACAGGCAATAACAAATGCAGGTGAGGATGTGGAGAAGAGGGAACCCTCATACAGTATTGATGAGAATGTAAATTAGAACAGACACTATGGAGAACAGTTTAGAAGTTCCTAAAACATGTTAAAATCTTTACTCCCATGTTTATTGCAGTTCTATTTGCAATAGCCAAGATTTAGAAGTAACCTAAGTATCTATCAACAGATGACTAGATAAAGAAAATGTGGTACTCATACACAATGGAATACTATTCAGCCATAAAATAGAATGAGATCATAGCATTTGCAACAACATAGATGGAAGTGGAGGTCATTACATGTGCAACAACATAGATGGAAGTGGAGGTGATTACATGAACTAAGACAGGCACAGAAAGACAAATTTCACACATTCTCACTTATTTGTGAGAGCTAAAAATTAAAACAATTGAACTTATGAAGACAGTAGAGGGATGGTTACCTAAGGCTGGGAAGGTAGTGGGGTGTGGAAGGAAGCAGGAATGGCAAATGGGTACAAAAATATAGTTAGGTAGAATGAATAATATGTATTATTTGATAGCACATCCATGTGACTACAGTCAACAATAGTTTATTGTATATTTTTAAATAACTAAGATTTTAATTGGATTGTTTGTAACACGAAGGATAAATGCTTGAGGTGATGGATATCCCATCTTCCATGATGTGATTATTATGCATTGTATGCCTGTATCAAAAAACTTATTTACCACATAAATATATACATTTACTGTGTACCCATGAAAATTTAAAAAAAAAAAAAAGCTTTTGAATCAGTGAACAAAATTGAGTGGCCAAAATAACCAGCGTGGAAATAACCCTGAACTTAATTTCTAAGTAAATAGTACTCATTTGGAACTTGAAACATGTTCTAAACCATTGTTGTCAACTGAAAAAAGCAAAGAAAATGGGTAGCAAGTATTCTTACACTTGAGTGTCTCCAAGTTATGAAGGCTCTGGAAGCAAGGTATCAAAACTGACAGCTTAAAGAACACCAAAATTTAATTCAGTAAAATGAGCTAGCCAATGTAATTAATCTAATGCTTTCAGTAGCATAATGTCAGAGATATGCGTTGCGTAGAAATGTCTTTTCCTTCTATCCTTGATTTCATTGGCTAGAGGCCCTGTAACAAGAGACAAATTAACAAGAGAAAAGCATATGAATATATTTAATATAAGTTTTATGTGACTTGGGTGCCTTCTTCATAAGGGAATGAGGACTTGAAGAAGCCATTCAGCCTAAGTGGTTTTTTTTTGTTTTTTTGTTTTTTGTTTATTGCATTTTAGGATTCGGGGTACATGTGCAGAACATGCAAGACAGTTGCATAGGTACACACATGGCAGTGTGTTTTGCTGCCTTCCTCCCCTTCACCCATATTTGGCATTTCTCCCCAGGCTATCCCTCCCCACCTCCCCCTCCCGCTAGCCCTCCCCTATTCCCCCCAATAGACCCCAGTGTATAGTACTCCCCTCCCTGTGTCCATGTGTTCTCATGTTTCATCACCCGCCTATGAGTGAGAATATGCGGTATTTCATTTTCTGTTCTTGTGTCAGTTTGCTGAGAATGATGTTCTCCAGATTCATCCATGTCCCTACAAACAACACAAACTCATCATTTCTGATTGCTGCATAATATTCCATGGTGTATATGTGTCACATTTTCCCATTCCAGTCTATTACTGATGGGCATTTGGATTGGTTCTAGGTCTTTGCTATTGTAAACAGTGCTGCAATGAACATTCTTGTGCATGTGTCCTTATAGTAGAACAATTTATAGTCCTTTGGATATATACCCAGTAATGGGATTGCTGGGTCAAATGGAATTTCTATTTCTAAGGCCTTGAGGAATCGCCACACTGTCTTCCACAATGGTTGAACTAATTTACACTCCCACCAACAGTGTAAAAGTGTTCCTGTTTCTCCACATCCTCTCCAGCATCTGTTGTCTCCAGATTTTTTAATGATCGCCATTCTAACTGGCGTGAGATGGTATCTCAATGTGGTTTTGATTTTGCATCTCTCTGATGACCAGTGATGATGAGCATTTTTTCATGTGTTTGTTGGCCTCATGTATGTCTTCTTTTGTAAAGTGTCTATTCATATCCTTTGCCCATTTTTGAATGGGCTTGTTTTTTTCCTGTAAATCTGTTTGAGTTCTTTGTAAATTCTGGATATCAGCCCTTTGTCAGATGGGTAAACTGCAAAAATTTTTTCCCATTCTGTTGGTTGCTGATTCACTCTAGTGACTGTTTCTTCTGCTGTGCAGAAGCTGTGGAGTTTCATTAGGTCCCATTTGTCTATTTTGGCTTTTATCACCAAAGCTTTTGGTGTTTTGGTCATGAAGTCCTTCCCTACTCCGATGTCCTGAATGGTTTTGCCTAGATTTTCTTCTAGGGTTTTCATGGTGCCAGGTCTTATGTTTAAGTCTTTAATCCATCTGGAGTTAATTTTAGTGTAAGGTGTCAGGAAGGGGTCCAGTTTCTGCTTTCTGCACATGGCTAGCCAGTTTTCCCAACACCATTTATTAAACATGGAATCCTTTCCCCATTGCTTGTTTTTGTCAGGTTTATCAAAGATTGTATGGTTGTAGATATGTTGTGTTGCCTCTGATGCTTCTGTTCTGTTCCATTGGTCTATATCTCTGTTTTGGTACCAGTACCATGCTGTTTTGATTACTATAGCCTTGTAGTATAGTTTGAAGTCTGGTAGTGTGATGCCCCCCGCTGTGTTCTTTTTCCTTAGAATTGACTTGGCTATGCGGGCTCTCTTCTGGTTCCATATGAAGTTCATGGTGGTTTCTTCCAGTTCTGTGAAGAAAGTCAATGGTAGCTTGATGGGGATAGCGTTGATTCTGTAAATTACTTTGGGCAGTATAGCCATTTTCACAATATTAATTCTTCCTAACCATGAACATGGAATGTTTCTCCTTTGTGTCCTCTCTTATTTCGTTGAGCAGTGGCTTGTAGTTTTCCTTGAAGAGGTCCCTTACGTTCCTTGTGAGTTGTATTCCTAGGTATTTTCTTCTTTTTGTAGCGATTGCGAATGGCAGTTCCTTCTTGATTTGGTTCTCTTTAAGTCTGTTATTGGTGTAGAGGAATGCTTGTGATTTTTGCACATTGATTGTGTATCCTGAGACTTTGCTGAAGTTGCTTATCAGTTTCAGGAGTTTTTGGGCTGAGGCGATGGGGTCTTCTAGGTATACTATCATGTCATCTGCCAATAGAGACAATTTGGCTTCCTCCTTTCCTATTTGAATACCCGTTATTTCTTTTTCTTGCCTGATTGCTCTGGCTAGAACTTCCAGTACTATATTGAATAGGAGTGGTGAAAGAGGGCATCCTTGTCTAGTGCCGGATTTCAAAGGGAATGCTTCCAGTTTTTGCCCATTTAGTATGATATTGGCTGTTGGTTTGTCATAAATAGCTTTTATTATTTTGAGATACGTTCCATTGATACCAAGTTTATTGAGGGTTTTTAGCATAAAGGGCTGTTGAATTTTGTCAAATGCCTTCTCTGCATCAATTGAGATAATCATGTGGTTTTTGTTTTTGGTTCTGTTTATGTGGTGAATTACGTTGATAGACTTGTGTATGTTGAACCAGGCCTGCATACCCGGGATAAATCCTACTTGATCATATGGATAAATTTTTTGATGTGCTGTTGCAATCGGCTTGCCAGTATTTATTGAAGATTTTTGCATCTCTGTTCATCATGGATGTTGGCCTGAAGTTTTCTTTTCTTGTTGAGTCTCTGCTGGGTTTTGGTAACAGGATGATGTTGGTCTCATAAAATGATTTGGGAAGGCTTCCCTCTTTTTGGATTCTTTGGAATAGTTTCAGAAGGGATGGTACCAGCTCCTCTTTGTGTGTCTGGTAGAATTCGGCTGTGAACCCATCTGGACCTGGGCTTTTTTTGTGTGGTAGGCTCTTAATTTCTGCCTCGACTTCAGACCTTGTTATTGGTTTATTCATAGTTTCGGCTTCCTCCTGGTTTAGACTTGGGAGGACACAGGTGTCCAGGAATTTATCCATTTCTTCCAGGTTTACTAGTTTATGTGCATAGAGTTTTTTGTAATATTCTCTGATGATGGTTTGAATTTCTGTGGAATCTGTGATTTCCCCTTTATCATTTTTTATTGTGTTTATTTGATTGTTCTCTCTTTTGTTTTTTATCAGTCTGGCTAGTGGTCTGTCTATTTTGTTGATCTTTTCAAAAAACCAGCTCTTGGATTTATTGATTTTTTGAAGGGTTTTTCATGTCTCTGTCTCCTTCAGTTCAGCTCTGATCTTAGTTATTTCTTGTCTTCTCCTAGGTTTTGAGTTTTTTTGATCTTGCTCCTCTAGCTCTTTCAATTTTGACAATAGGGTGTCAATTTGGGATCTCTCCACTCTTCTCATTGTGGGCACTTACTGCTATATATTTTCCTCTGGAGACTGCTTTAAATGTGTCCCAGAGATTCTGGTTTGTTGTGTCTTTGTTCTCGTTGGTTTCGAAGAACTTTTTCATTTCTGCCTTCATTTCATTGTTTATCCAATCAACATTCAAGAGCCAGTTGTTCAGTTTCCATGACGCTGTGCGGTTCTGAGTTAGTTTCTGAATTCTGAGTTCTAACTTGATTGCACTATGGTCTGAGAGGCTGTTTGTTATGATTTCAGTTGTTTTGCATTTGCTGAGGAGTGCTTTACTTCCAATTATGTGGTCAATTTTAGAGTAGGTGTGATGTGGTGCTGAGAAGAATGTATATTCTGTGGATTTGGGGTGGAGAGTTCTGTAAATGTCTATCAGGTTTGCTTGTTCCAGGTCTGAGTTCAAGTCCTGGATATCCATGTTAATTTTCTGTCTGGTTGATCTGTCTAATATTGACAGTGGAGTGTTAAAGTCTCCCACTATTATTGTGTGGGAGTCTAAGTCTCTTTGTAAGTCATTAAGAACTTGCCTTATATATCTGGGTGTTCTTGTATAGGGTCCATATATATTTAGGATCGTTAGCTCTTCTTGTTGTATCGATCCTTTTACCATTATGTAATGGCCTTCTTTGTCTCTTTTGATCTTTGTTGCTCTAAAGTCTCTTTTATCAGAGATGAGAATTGCAACTCCTGCTTTTATTTGCCCTCCATTAGCTTGGTGAATCTTCCTCCATCCCTTTATTTTGAGCCTTTGTGTATCCTTGCATGTGAGATGGGTTTCCTGGATACAGCACACTGATGGGTTTTGGTTTTATATCCAATTTGCCAGTCTGTGTCTTTTGATTGATGCATTTAGCTCATTTACACTTAGGGTTAATATTGTTATGTGTGAATTTGATACTGCCATTTTGATGCTAGCTGGCTGATTTACCCGTTAGTTGATGTAGATTCTTCATTTTGTTGATGCTCTTTAGCATTCAGTGTGATTTTGGAATGGCTGGTACTGGTTGTTCCTTTCTATGTGTAGTGCCTCTTTTAGGAGCTCTTGTAGAGCAGGCCTGGTGGTGACAAAATCTCCGAGTACTTGCTTGTTCACAAAGGATTTTATTTTTCCTTCACTTATGAAGCTCAGTTTGGCTGGATATGAAATTCTGGTTTGAAAGTTCTTTTCTTTAAGGATGTTGAATATTGGCCCCCACTCTCTTCTGGCTTGTAGTGTTTCTGCCGAGAGATCTGCTGTGAGTCTGATGGGCTTCCCTTTGTGGGTGACCCGACCTTTCTCTCTGGCTGCCCTTAGCATTTTCTCCTTCATTTCAACCCTGGTGAATCTGATGATTATGTGCCTTGGGGTTGCTCTTCTTGTGGAGTATCTTTGTGGTGTTCTCTGTATTTCCTGGATTTGAGTGTTGGCCTGCCTTGCTAGGTTGGGGAAATTTTCCTGGATAATATCCTGAAGAGTATTTTCCAGCTTGAATTCATTCTCTTCATCACCTTCTGGTACACCTATCAAACGTAGGTTAGGTCTCTTCACATAGTTTCACATTTCTTGGAGACTATGTTCATTCCTTTTTGTGTTTTTTTCTCTGATCTTGGTTTCTCGTTTTATTTCATTGAGTTCATCTTCGACTTCTTATATTCCTTCTTCTGCTTGGTCAATTCAGCTGTTGAAACTTGTGCATACTTCGCAAAGTTCTCGTATTTTTTTCAGCTCCTTCAGTTCATTCATGTTCCTCTCTAAGTTATCCATTCTTTTTATCATTTCCTCGAATCTTTTTTCAAATCTTTTTTCAAGGTTCTTAGTTTCTTTGCATTGATTTAAAACGTGTTCTTTTAGCTCACAAAAGTTTCTCATTATCCACCTTCTGAAGTCTAATTCCATCATTTCGTCACAGTCATTCTCTGTCCAGCTTTGTTCCCTTGCTCATGAGGAGTTTTGGTCCTTTGTAGGAGGCGAGGTGTTCTGGTTTCAGGTGTTTTCCTCCTTTTTGCGCTGGTTTCTTCCCATCTTTGTGGATTTATCCACCTGTCATCTGAGTAGTTGCTGACTCTTCGATTGGGTCTCTCAGTGGATGCCCAGATTGTTGATGATGAAGTATTTCTGTTACTTGGTTTTCCTTCTACCAGTCTAGCCCCTCCTCTGTATGACTGCTGAGGTCCACTCCAGGCCCTGCTTGTCTGGGGCACACCTGTAGCAGCTGCAGAACAGTGAGGGATGCTACCAGTTTCTTCTTCTGCTATGTTTGTCCCAGAATGATGCCTGCCAAATGTCAGTCTGATCAGTCCTTTTTGAGGTGACTCTTTGGATATACAGAGGTCAGGGAGCTGCTTGAGGAGATGGTCTGTACTTTATAGTAGCTCAAATGCTGAGCTGTGAGTTCCATTGTTCATTCAGGGCTGTTAGGCTACTGCATTTAAGTCTGCTGCAGCAGAACTCATAAAACCCCTTTTTTTCCTCAGATTCTCTGTCTTGGGGAGTTGGGGTTTTCTTTATGAGTGTCCGTTGCACTATCCTGCGCAGCTAGGAGGCAGTCTAGTCACTATTTGCCTGCCGAGGCTCCGCCCTCCTGGTGTGGGGTCTGCCCTGTTGCTGCGGGCTCTGCCCTGCAGCTGCGGTCTCTGCCCTGCTGACACAGGCTCCGCCCTGTGGCAGAGTCTCTCTGTTATGGCGGGTTGCCATGGCAATGGCAGGCTGCGTCAGCAATGGGAATGTACCTCAGTAGGGGCGGATTGCCTCGGTAATGGTGGATGCCCCTCCCCCACCGAGCTGCACCATCCTGGGTTCAGCTGTGCCCACAGTGAAACTCTCCACCTGGAGCATTTTAAATTGCCGTTTTGTTTGTCCCTGTGGGGGTGAAACCCACCGAGCCTGCTCACCTGGCTCCCTGCCTCAGGGCGTCCTTTTTTTTTTTTTAAGTTGAACGGTTGGCTCTCTCCCAGGTGTTTCAGTCACCTGCTATTAGGGCATCAGTATCTGTGTGATTTCCCGTGCAGCGACCCACTGCGCTGGCTCAAACGCTGCTTCCGAGGAATCTCCTGGTCTGGCTCACTGTCCAAGTCCTGTTTAATCAGATGGATATGCTAATCTGCCCTCCCAAATCTCAGATTGACGGTTTAACAGGGCACCCGGACCAGTGTATTTTGTGCAGAGTGTTGCGGAGTGCCACTGCACTGCAGCGACAGCCAAAGCGGCCACACCAGCCAAAACAGCTGCGCTGGCGTCCCGTGTCTCTCCTACACCTGGGAATTTCCCCATTCTGTGGGCAACAAAGATCCATCTGGAACAAGCAAGTACTCTGCGTGTTCACTGAGAGCTGCAATCCTAAGTTGTTCTTACCACACCATCTTGAATCCCCCAGCCTGAGTGCTTTTATGCTAGATTAGATAAAAAGCGAAAAGTCATGGAGAAATATGATAGGACAAACAGGTTATAAACTAAGTGTAGTAAACTGTGGAAAACTTGCAAAGCCTGTTCATTCAGATTTCTTTCTTTGTCCTGTGTCTTTGGAGATAAGGATGCTCCTTCCCTCCAAATATAAGGGTCACCTCTCATATTATGATCTTATTACCTGCTTCAGAAGAAGGTCAGAGAGTCTTGACCTTGCTAGGATTTATGTCTTGCTTTAGGAGAGAAGAGCAGGAGTGTGGGGGAGGTCAGAGTGACCTTCCTGCTTCTGCTGATTTCTGAAATTTCTCCAGCTTAAAATATTTAATATGCTAGTGTGCCATATTTTGGGGTAGCATGTCCTGAACCACATCTTATGAAAATAAGCTTCTTAAATAAAAGGATTCTTTTAAAGGAAAAGGGAGATGCTGAAGCAATAGGTAACTTACAGACTGTTAACATCCTTTCTGTTAAAGAAAAAAAATTCTGAAATTTTTCTAAATAGTAAAATTCAGGACTGTTGTGATAGAGTCAACACTATCTTAATAGGGGAGAGAGATTGGGCTGAACTATAAATACTGCAAAGATAGCTGGGGAGTTATAGCCAATGAGCAGAGTGAGAAGGTCAGTGGGTAGAAAATTACTAAGAGGAGATCTCAAATGTAGGAAGAATTCTTGATAAACCAATTGAACAGGAATCTTGCTAAAGGCAGCCCAGGTTGATCAGATATCAAGCGTGGGGGCTCACTAAACTGATTTAGGATTCTTGCTACAACTGGATGAAGGGGATCAGTATATTCCACCTCAAAATATGCCACATTGGCACACAAATTATTTTGAGCTGAAGGCATTTGAGTTTCTCAAATCCCTTGTATGCCTAAAAGCAGAGTCTCAAAAAAGAAAAACTCAACAAAATTCAACTGTCATTAATCCCCCCTCGAAGAGCAACTTCAATGTTCTCAGAAGAAGTCAGCACCACACTCAAACACACAACAGTACAAGACTATCATATCTCTCATCTATTCTCCTAAGGGCCTATTTATATTTCCAAAAAGTTATTTGCTTTTCTATAAGCACCTTTTCTCCCTCCTCCTTTTCTCCTACTAAGTTGGGTATATGGTCCCTAAATTCTAGCCACCCCTTTGAGTTACTCATCACTGAGTGCTCCCCTGTGTATATAAGATGTACATGTTAACAAATTTCTACTTGTTTTTCTCTTATTAATCTGTCTTTCGATGGTCAAAGTTATGAGGCCCCAAACAATGAATCTAAGGTGGGTAGAGAAAAAAGTTTAGTTTTCCTCCCCTACATAGCCTACGCAGGCTATAGACAGGACCCAGGGCCTAGTAGGCAAAAAGGACTCAAAGGAGCCTGTCTAAAGTTTGGCCAAAGAATGAGTCTTTGTCACGTCTGAGCTCAAACTGTCTGACCACAGTATTCATAGGGCATCATCTAAACTCCAAAAGCACTCTATAGTCTAAATGGAGCCAAAGACACAAATGTGGCATTTGAGCCTTCTGGCTTTGTATCTTAGTTCCATGTTGCTTTTACTGCACTCCTCACAAAAAAATGAAAGAACAAATGTCAACTACCAAAAATGACCCAATGATTTTTCGTAAATCTCCCCCCAAATCCTATAAAACTGCAGGTTCTCCTGGGAATTCTACAGTAGAAGAAAATATTTACATTATTTTTTAATTACAAGGTTAATTTTTAATAAAAAGGGTAGCAAAGATTTTTGGCTGCATTCAGGAAGCTTTTAAGCAAAATTAATATGAGCACATTCTAACGGTAGTGTAATTTTGGTGCCATTTTCTGATTAAACCATTTGTTGTGATGAGTCATTCTAGTTCTTGTCTTTTATATCTATCCCCCTACACACACACACACACACACACACACACGCATACACACACACCCTGCCCCTTACCATGCTTATCTGTATCCCCATTCCTCCTCTCACCTTCTTATCTCCCCTTGGGGCCACTCCTATGTAACTTAGTCCTTCTGCTCCAGCAGGCAGTTTGTGAAACTTTGGCCATTCCCTTTGACTCACCAGAGCAAGAATGTAGCCATTCAAATGATGAAGGAAAGGAGAATGCGTGGACGAAAACCTGTTCTGAGGGAAAACTGAAAAGGGGCACAGGGTCATTTTAAAAATAAAAGCCAACTACAGAAAGACAAAATGTACCTAATTTCTCTTGTCTCCTTCTTTCTCTCTCTATCTCTGCCTACAGTTCTAAGCTGTCCAATATTTTCAAAAAGCCTCTTAAGGAACAACTTCAGAGAGCACCTGGCTCAGTGAAAAGGTATATAGCCAAAGGAACTAGAAGGAGCTAGAATTAGGTGCCAAGAACTTTGTTAAAAGACAAAATTGCAACAGATTTAGTTATTGGCTTTTATTCACAATTCATGACTATGGAAAGTCTCTATTCTACAAATAGAATGAGAGCTCCCACTGGGCAAAGGTAGAGTAGCGTAAAGCAGGAACAAGGAAACAGAACAATAGAAAAAAACCTAATTGATTAACATTAGGTTACTTCAGGTTATTTTGGTTTTTAGAGTTAAAACAGAAGGGACTTCCTTATGCTGACTCAGGTAGACTGGAATCTCCTGTTTTGTTTTGTTTAAAAAAAAACTGGTCTGTTTTAGGATCTATCTGCTTCCTTAAAGTTTCAGCTTTATAATGTGTCATTTAGCATTAGTGGCTCCATTTTGGTTTGATCTGATCTGTTGGGACCTAGAGCAGGAGATCAATCTGAAACAATGGCTTTCTATAATTTTGCTTACAAATCCCAAAGCCATCAATATCAAATATGCTTCCAGATTCTCGACTGGGTCTCTCTAACAAAAGACAGATTGGCAAGAGAAAACCATACAAATTTATTTG
Source organism: Callithrix jacchus (assembly GCF_049354715.1). NCBI lineage: Eukaryota > Metazoa > Chordata > Mammalia > Primates > Cebidae > Callithrix > Callithrix jacchus. The sequence goes on along the minus strand of NC_133524.1, from coordinate 50,083,079 downwards.
ATGTAAGTTTTGTGTGACACTGGAGACTTCATAAGAAAATAAAGACTGGAAGAAATAGTTAAACCTGAATGTTTTTATGCCACATTTGATGAAGTATAGAGAGTTGTGGGAAAATGTTGATAGGACAATAAGAAGTATTGGGGAAACTTAGAAAGCTCGGTTCATTAAAATTGTTCTCTGGATCCCTTGTTAAAAATGCTCCTATCTTCCAGGTATAGGGAGGACACTTCTCACATAAAGGCCTTATAATCTGCTTCATGGAGGGTTCAGAGAGTCCTTCCTGCACCTGCCATTTCTCAAAGTCCTTCAGCTTAAAATATTCAGTATGCCAAAGTGACATATTTTGGAGCAGTGCGTACTGAATCCTGTCAATGCACACCCTGGAACTCTATGCATTAAACATTTAGAGACTCTGAAATCAAACCTTTTCTTTCAACCTGAAAAAAAAATCACTGTCTCATGTTCATCTAATTGCAAGTCCAATCCCACGGGTTTATCCTTCCTGACTTCCTTACTCTTCCTAGATTTCTACTCTAACTTCCCAGTCTTTAACCTCTTCGTTCACCTTGCCTGAGGTTCCTTAAAGAGAAATATTTGTTTTTCAATGGAAAACTCTGCCTTTCAGGGTTATCAGAGTCTTGGCCTATTCATTCTCTTTGAGCTATTTTGCAACTCTTTGTGTGCTGTAGGTAGCTGATAGATATGTAAATTTTGTTCTGTCTAGAGGTGGTTTTTATTAACTTCCTCCCTCTTGTGGAGAAACCAGTTTTGTGGACATTTGCAATTCATTTCAACATTCCTTCATTTAATGTAAATCAGTGCTGTTCTCACTTTTCCTTTGAACCAATTATATGGTTTTCTCATATCATGGGACTGACAAACACTCTACCCTCAGGCTCCTCTGAGCCCTCTTCCCAATCTTGCCACCCCCTATCTCCCACCTTCAACCCCTTATTCCTGAGCCCTCATAGCCTGGCTGTAGTCAGAATTCTGCTCAGTTAGTTTAGCAAGAATCCTCTACCCTCTGTGTCTCCTCTTAGTAATTGTTCATCCACTGACCCCTCTCATTCTTCCTCTGACTGTAAATCCCCAGCTATCTTTGCTGTACAGTATTTGGAATTGAGCACACTTCTATACCAAGATCTCTTTTCTCCAGTTGTAATAGTTCTGTAGGGGCCAAGGAAAAACTTCCCCTTTGCCCTCTGAAGGTTTGCTGAAAATACACTGACAAAAGCAGATCAATAAGCCAAAAAACATACAAAATTTTATTTTAACAAGCCTAGCACAGCGGAAATGCAGGAGAAAATTTCCCAATACCCCAACGGAGTACAGAAGCTTATATACCCTTTTTTATAGAAGGAGAAGGCAGATAAGGAATATAGACAATTCTTTTAAGGGGCAGCATATGAATATTAGGGAGAATAAATAAATGATTCTCTTTGAAATTTAAATAAGCCCAAGAGGCAGGCATTATTTTTTGGAAAAGTCCATCCAGATGTGGTTGCATGATAGATAATGAGATTCAGGGAGGGAAGAAGGCAATTGTGTTTCTTTTGCAAAGAAACCTTTTTTGGTTAAGTTAAAAAAAAATTCTAGAGAGTTACTTCCTGTGCTTGAGGATGAGGGAACAAGACAAGTTTGGAGGGACCTTGATTCTGAGGCAGTTTCTAAGGCCTCTCAACATGTCAAAGCCCCAGTCTTTGGAGTATTTCCTTCTGAGCCTTAACATTCCCCTGTCTTAAACTACCCTAGAAGTTTCATACATTAAAAGCTGAGTTGGTGACTGTGGAGAGGAAAATTGAGTTAATAGCTGAGTGCGTAAAGGATCCTATTAAACCAGTACCTCATTTGTGCCTCTCCTTCCCTCCTTTCCTTCTTTTTTTTATTTTTTTTTTTTATTTTTTATTTTTTATTGGATTATAGGTTTTGGGGTACATGAGCAGAGCATGCAAAACAGTTGCGTAGGTACACACATGGCAGTGTGCTTTGCTTTTCTTCTCCCCTTCACCCACATTTGGCATTTCTCCCCAGGCTATCCCTCCCCACCTCCCCCTCCCACTGGCCCTCCCCTTTTCCCCCCAATAGACCCCAGTGTTTAGTACTCCCCTTTCTGTGTCCATATGTTCTCATTTTTCATCACCCGTCTATGAGTGAGAATATGCGGTGTTTCATTTTCTGTTCTTGTGTCAGTTTGCTGAGGATGATGTTCTCCAGATTCATCCATGTCCCTACAAACGACACGAACTCATCATTTCTGATTGCTGCATAATATTCCATGGTGTATATGTGCCACATTTTTCCAATCCAGTCTATTATCAATGGGCATTTGGGTTGATTCCAGGCCTTTGCTATTGTAAACAGTGCTGCAATGAACATTCGTGTACATGTGTCCTTATAGTAGAACGATTTATAGTCTTTTGGATATATACCCAGTAATGGGATTGCTGGGTCAAATGGAATTTCTATTTCTAAGGCCTTGAGGAATCGCCACACTGTCTTCCACAATGGTTGAACCAATTTACACTCCCACCAACAGTGTAAAAGTGTTCCTCTTTCTCCACATCCTTTCCAGCATCTGTTGTCTCCAGATTTTTTAATGATCGCCATTCTAACTGGCATGAGATGGTATCTCAATGTGGTTTTGATTTGCATCTCTCTGATGACCAGTGACGATGAGCATTTTTTCATATGATTGTTGGCCTCATATATGTCTTCTCTCGTAAAGTATCTGTTCATATCCTTTGCCCACTTTTGAATGGGCTTGTTTGTTTTTTTCCTGTAAATCTGCTTGAGTTGTTTGTAAATTCTGGATATCAGCCCTTTGTCAGATGGGTAGACTGCGAAAATTTTTTCCCATTCTGTTGGTTGCCGATCCACTCTAGTGACTGTTTCTTTTGCCGTGCAGAAGCTGTGGAGTTTCATTAGGTCCCATTTGTCTATTTTGGCTTTTGTTGCCAATGCTCTTGGTGTTTTGTTCATGAAGTCCTTGCCTACTCCTATGTCCTGGATAGTTTTGCCTAGATTTCCTTCTAGGGTTTTTATGGTACCAGGTCTTATGTTTAAGTCTTTAATCCATCTGGAGTTAATTTTAGTGTAAGGTGTCAGGAAGGGGTCCAGTTTCTGCTTTCTGCACATGGCTAGCCAGTTTTCCCAACACCATTTGTTAAACATGGAATCCTTGCCCCATTGCTTATTTTTGTCAGGTTTATCAAAGATTGTATAGTTGTATGTATGTTGTGTTGCCTCCGGTGCCTCTGTTTTGTTCCATTGGTCTATATCTCTGTTTTGGTACCAGTACCATGCTGTTTTGATTACTGTAGCCTTGTAGTATAGTTTGAAATCCGGTAGTGTGATGCCCCCCGCTGTGTTCTTTTTGCTTAGAATTGACTTGGCTATGCGGGCTCTATTTTGGTTCCATATGAAGTTCATGGTGGTTTTTTCCAGTTCTGTGAAGAAAGTCAATGGTAGCTTGATGGGGATAGCGTTGATTCTGTAAATTACTTTGGGCAGTATAGCCATTTTCACGATATTAATTCTTCCTAACCATGAACATGGAATGTTTCTCCATCTGTTTGTGTCCTCTCTGATTTCGTTGAGCAGTGGTTTGTAGTTCTCCTTGAAGAGGTCCCTTACGTTCCTTGTGAGTTGTATTCCAAGGTATTTTATTCTTTTTGTAGCAATTGCGAATGGCAGTTCGCTCTTGATTTGGCTTTCTTTAAGTCTGTTATTGGTGTAGACGAATGCTTGTGATTTTTGCACATTGATTTTATATCCTGAGACTTTGCTGAAGTTGTTTATCAGTTTCAGGAGTTTTTGGGCTGAGGCGATGGGGTCTTCTAGGTATACTATCATGTCGTCTGCAAATAGAGACAATTTGGCTTCCACCTTTCCTATTTGAATACCCTTTATTTTAAAGTCTATTTTATCAGAGATGAGAATTGCAACTCCTGCTTTTTTTTGCTTTCCATTAGCTTGGTAAATCTTCCTCCATCCCTTTATTTTGAGCCTTTGTGTGTCCTTGCATGTGAGATGGGTTTCCTGGATACAGCACACTGATGGGTTTTGGATTTTTATCCAATTTGCCAGTCTGTGTCTTTTGATTGGTGCATTTAGTCCATTTACATTTAGGGTTAATATTGTTATGTGTGAATTTGATACTGCCATTTTGATGCTAAGTGGCTGTTTTGCCTGTTAGTTGTTGTAGATTCTTCATTATGTTGAAGCTCTTTAGCATTCGGTGTGATTTTGGAATGGCTGGTACTGATTGATCCTTTCTATGTGTAGTGCCTCTTTTAGGAGCTCTTGTAAAGCAGGCCTGGTGGTGACAAAATCTCTGAGTACTTGCTTGTTCGCAAAGGATTTTATTCTTCCTTCACTTCTGAAGCTCAGTTTGGCTGGATATGAAATTCTGGGTTGAAAGTTCTTTTCTTTAAGAATGTTGAATATTGGCCCCCACTCTCTTCTGGCTTGTAGTGTTTCTGCCGAGAGATCTGCTGTGAGTCTGATGGGCTTCCCTTTGTGGGTGACCCGACCTTTCTCTCTGGCTGCCCTTAGTATTCTCTCCTTTATTTCAACCCTGTTGAATCTGACGATTATGTGCCTTGGGGTTGCTCTTCTTGTGGAATATCTTTGTGGTGTTCTCTGTATTTCCTGCAATTGAGTGTTGGCTTGTCTTGCTAGGTGGGGGATATTTTCCTGGATGATGTCCTGAAGAGTATTTTCCAGCTGGGATTCATTCTCTTCGTCCCCTTCTGGTACACCTATCAAACGTAGGTTAGGTCTTTTCACATAGTCCCACATTTCTTGGAGACTTTGTTCATTCCTTTTTGCGCTTTTTTCTCTGATCTTGGTTTCTCGTTTTATTTCATTGAGTTGGTCTTTGACTTCAGATATTCTTTCTTCTGCTTGGTCAATTCGGCTATTGAAACTTGCGTTTGCTTCGCGAAGTTCTCGTATTGTGTTTTTCAGCTCCTTTAATTCATTCATATTCCTCTCTAAGGTATCTATTCTTGTTATCATTTCCTCGAATCTTTTTTCAAATCTTTTTTCAAGGTTCTTAGTTTCTTTGCATTGATTTAATACATGATCTTTTAGCTCACAAAAGTTTCTCATTATCCATCTTCTGAAGTCTAATTCCGTCATTTCGTCACAGTCATTCTCCGTCCAGCTTTGTTCCCTTGCTGGTGAGGAGTTTTGGTCCTTTCTAGGAGGCGATGTGTTCTGGTTTCGGGTGTTTTCCTCCTTTTTGCACTGGTTTCTTCCCATCTTTGTGGATTTGTCCGCTGGTCGTCTGCGTAGTTGCTGACTTTTCGTTTGGGTCTCTGAGTGGACACCCAGAATGTTGATGATGAAGTATTTCTGTTGCTTGGTTTTCCTTCTACCAGTCTAGCCCCTTCGCTGTACGACTGTTGAGGTCCGCTCCAGACCCTGCTTGTCTGGGGTGCACCTCTAGTAGCCGTGGCACAGCGAGGGATGCTACCAGTTTCTTTTTCTGCTCTCTTTGTCCCAGGATGATGCCTGCCTAATGACAGTCTTTTGGATATAGAGGGGTCAGGGAGCTGCTTGAGGAGACAGTTTGTACTTTATAGGGGTTTAATTGCTGAGCTGTGCACTCTGTTGTTCATTCAGGGCTGTTAGGCTGCTATGTTTGATTCTGCTGCAACACAGCTCATTAAACAACCCTTTTTTTTTCTCAAATGCTCTGTGTTGAGGGGTTTGGGCTTTATTTTTGGATGTCCGATCAGGTGTCCTGCCCAGCTCGAAGGCAGACTAGCCACTGTTTGGCTGCCGAGGCTCCGCCCTGCTGTTGTGTGATTCGCGCTGTTCCTGCCGGCTCTGCTGTGGTCTCCGCCACGCCCTGCGGCGGAGTCTCTTCGTTGTAGCGTGTTGCCTCAGCAACGGCAGGCTGCGTCAGCAGTGGGCGTGTATCTCAGTAGGGACGGGTTGCCTCGGCAACGGCTGGCTGTGTCAGCAGTGGGCGTGTATCTCAGTTGGGGCAGGTTGCCTCCGTAGTGGTGGACGCCCCTCCCCCACAGAGCGTCTCGGACCGTCTGCCCGGGATAGTTTGAAATCGCGGTTTTGTTCGTCCCACTGGGTATCCCAAACGATCTGTCCCTGCAATCCCCTGGGCTGGGCTACTGTGCAAGTCTCGTTCAGTCTCAAGTCCAGCCCTCTCAAGTCTCAGGCTGCCAGTTCAACAAGGCACCCGGACAAGCGCGCCCTGTGGGGATTGCTGGGTAGGGCCGGCTGCCGCCGCCCCGGCTGCCGGCTTCGCCAGGCAGACCTACTGCCTGGCGTCCCGTGTCTTTTTATACTTGGGAGTTTCCCCGTTCTGTGGGCAACAAAGATCAGTCTGGAAATGCAGCACTGACTCACCGTTTGCGAATTCAACGCGGGCTCCAATCCTGGGTTGTTCTCACAGCGCCATCTTGAGTCCGGTTCTCCTTCTTTTTTTTAAAATGCAGTTTATGCATAAGGTAAACAATTTTTTATCTTAATACTGCACAAAAATCTTGTTCAAAAGAAAAAAACAAATTTTAGTTTGACATTAGTATATTTTGATATTAAGGCTCAAGTTTAAAACTCATGATAAATTCATCTAATTTTAGTCAGTCTAACCACACAAGATTTTGAATTCTTATTCCCCCAACTTTCTATATCCTTTTAGTTTTATCATTTTTCCTTTCATCTCGAAACAACCGTTAAATAGCTTTTAAACTAGACAAAATTACATTTAACAAAAACGTCTTTTTGTCTTCTTTATAACCTTCCTTACCAAAATACGTCATACCTTCTTCATCCACTCTGCATACAGAATTGTTCCTCTTATATCTAGTAGTTTTAATTATGGTTCAACTTGAACAATGCAGGGACTAAGGGCACTGATCCTCCTTACAGTCAAAAATCTGTGTATAACTTTTGACTCCCCCAAAACTTGACTAATAGTCCACTTTTGGCTGGAACCCTTACCAATAACATAAATACTAAATAAACACATATTTTGTATATGTGATGTATACTGTATTCTTACAATAAAGTAAGCTAGAGAAAAGAAACACAAGGAAAAGAAAATATATTTATTCCTTATTAAGTGGAAGTGGATCATTATAAAGGCCTTCATTCTTGTCATCTTCATGTTGAGTAGGCTGAGGAGGAAGAAGAGGAGGGATTTGTCTTGCTATCTAAAGGGTGGCAGAAGCAGAAGTGAAGGAGGTGAATGCAGAGGCAGGAAAGGCAGGCATATGGTTGGGGGTGTGGAGGTGTCAGAGGTATTTAAACCAGAACAACTCCATCTTCAATAGGACCTGGGTAAAATAAGGCTAAGACCTGCTGGGCTTCATTCCCAGTATGTTAAGGCATTCTTAGTCACAGGATGAGATAGGAGGTAGGCACAAGATACATGTCATAAAGATCTTATTGATAAAACAGGTTGCAATAAAGAAGCTAGCCAAAACCCACCAAAACCAAGATGGCGATGAGAGGGACCTCTGGTAGTCCTCACTGCTACAATCCCACCAGCACCATGACAGTTTACAAATGCTATGGAAATGTCAGGAAGTTACCCTAAATGATTTTAAAAGGGGAGGCCTGAATAATACACCCCTTGTTTAGCATATCATAAAGAAATAACCATAAAAATGGGCAATCTGCAGCCCTCAGGGCTGCTCTGTCTGTGGAGTAGCCATTCTTTATTCCTCTACTTTTTAAATAAACTTGCTTTTACTTTATGAATTCGCTTCAAATTATTTTATGTGCAAGATCCGAGAACCCTCTATTGGGGTCTTAATCTGGACCCCTTTCTGGTAACAGGGAGACAGGACAAGGTTAGAGGAACCTTGATTCCGAGACAGCCCCTAAGGCCTCTTAGCATGTCAAAGTGCCAGTCTGTAAGGCTCTGGTTCTCTTTGACAGGAGTAAAATAAATTATTTAACATGAGTTCATTTTTCTATCCTTATGAGAGTCGTGATTTTACCTTTTTCTGAAAATTGCCTTTTAACAGCCTTCTCTGTCTCTCACCGAAGCATATCTCTCACTTTTTCAAAGAAAAATTGATTTAATACATATCTCTTCCAATCTTTATGATGTGTTCCTTTAGTGTTTAACCACTTGATGTGTGATAAATCTGTGATGTTGTTGCTTTGTTCTTATGAGGATTTACTATCTAAAATTGGATCAAGTGCCCAAGACTGAAGTCATGTGTTTCTTTGATATACCCAAGCAAGGATCATGCATAAGACTCTGTGGAATTTACGTTTGCAGTAACATACTTCTAGGGTGTCAGCCTGACAGCCACCTCCGCAAAGGCAGAGGCAGAAGGCAGGAATAATGCAAAAAAGGCAGTGGAGCTCAGAAAACAGCCATTAACAGAGCCCATGCTCTAAAACTGACCTATTTCATTGCCCTGAGCCCTCATTCAGACTTTGGAATTCTTCCCCTTATACAACACTCACTAACAAGCTTGTTTGTCTAGTTTCCTCCTATAGCAAATTAGAAGTGATGACCTTAAGTAGGCTCTTAGAAATAGGCATGTTGACAGAAGAGTAAGGAATAGCTGTTGAGTAACTGAGGGAAAGGATTTTTTTAAGTAAACCAAATAAAGTTAATGATTATATTGCTGGTTACTTTAACAGCAATGGATGTCTATAGAAAAGGGCTTGGAACTGTGAGTAATATCTTCTACTAATGTAGCACAAAATATAATGGATTGTTGGAAGATGTACTTTTTTTTAATACCTGCCCCTTTTAATCACAAAATAATGCAACGCTCTATTGATTCTGCTTTCTTCAGTTCCAACTGTAGCCTTGACAAAACATGTCCCTATTAACTGAATTGTAAAAAATACAACCAAGCTTGTGCTCATTAAATATACATGTATATAAAAAACATACAAAAAGTGTAAGATTGTGTTAGGAAATGTTTACAGTGTCAACATCCTGATTTCTCAAAATCTTCAGTAAAGGGCCAAAGGTCAAATCTTTCTGTGCACAAAATCTGAATGTGACTGAAATCCTGAATCGGTGTCATGCCTAGGCAGGCTATGCACAGAATGAATTTTAATATCCAGTCCTCTTTAAGAAAAGGACAAAAAAGTAACCAAAAAAAACCCAAAAACACACTACAGGACAAAAAGTTCTTCTTAAATCAAATTCTATTTGTGAATTCAGCAAAATGATTTCTATAAATTAAAATAGCAAAATATTTAAATAGAATACGGTGGGCTGTATCTGTTTGCAGGGGTATTTGGTTTTTAGACAGGTTCCAAAAAATTACACACATTCAAGTTACCAATTCTTTCAAATACAGTATTAACTGAGGAGTTCCTTACTTTTAATCAAACGTTTATTCTGAAATTGTGGTATCTCAATTATATTAACTAACCAGTAGTTTCTTTTTTAATTAGACCCTGCTTTGAACGTTAGACTTTCTGGAATAATGGAAAAGGAGCTAGGACAATTCTTGCTTTCAAGTAAAATTGTGACTGAGCAGAAAATCAGCCAGTTATCTTGGTGCAGAGAGGTACTCCAAGTACCGTGGGGTTCTGATGACTTCCACGTCACTGGGATCCAGCAGAAGGAAAGTTTTAGAAGATTCACCCAATAAAGTCTACCAAAGAAATAAAACAAGCACACCAATTACAGTCTTCTATTATGCTCCACCATCTTGGCATAGCAAATTTTTGCATATTTGTTTTAAATCTTTTAAAATTCCCATTACTGATACTTAAGTGTTCTTTATCCCACCCAGAGATTGAACTGTCAAACATTATATATAAGGAACCTTGCTCTTCGAGGTTTTTTTTCTTTTTTCAAGGAAATCAAATCGTCAATGAATGAAAAACTCAGTGCCATCTGGAGCCTGGGGTCACCGGAGCAGGTGGAAGGTCAGCCAGTATATGATGAGGGGCTGGAAGGCTGCAGCTCCCAGAGTCAGGTAAAGCTGGAGATGCTGCTGGGGGACAGAGCCCCCCACACTGTCGGGGCCCAGGGCTGCTGTCCACAAAGAGCACACAGTGAAGTACATGAGCGCCGACGAGGTCCAGGCCAGTGCCACATAGTAGCCATCGCTGCCGAACAGCAGCCCTGTGAGCACACTGAGGATCATTCTTTTCTGAATGCCCAGTGCCATCCCAGCCAGAAGCGCGTAGGTGATGAAGGCCATCGTGGGGATATAGAGGTCAGGGGCGTTGAGGTCTTGCAGGGTGGGGGAGGCACATTCCTTTATGGGACATAAATATGCATATAAGGGACTGGATATTCCTGGTCTCATCCTCCCAACCCACGCTCTGCTCCGAGATACAGAATACACCAGGCAACGCTGTCTCTAAGGTTGGAATGTCCCTCCTTGCCAACTGCCCGGCAAATGTTGAGTCATCCTTTAAGTCTAGGCCGAAAGATGTTCTTCTCTAAGAAGCATCCCAGATGCTGGCTTACATATCGCACTAACAGGTCCTTGAGGAATCGTCTTGAGACAGAGTCTCACTCTGCTTCCCAGGCTGGAGTGTAGTGGCATGATCTCGGCTCACCGCAACCACCCCTTCCCGGGTTCAAGAGATTCTCCTGACTCAGCCTCCCCAGCAGCAGGGACTGCAGGCATGCACCACCATGCCCAGTTAATTTTTATATTTTTAGTAGAGATGGTGTTTCACCATATTGACCAGACTGGTCTTGAGCTTCTGGCCTTGTGATCCACCCGCCTCAGCCTCCCAAAGTGCTGGGATTATGGGCTTGAGCCATCACGCTCAGCTCAACATATCTTTCGGGGAGATGCATTTAACCTATAACACTCACCAGGTGGAGATTAGTATCGATGACACTGATATACAAACGGCGTGGGACACTGGACTCGCTTGCTAGGGCTGCCATATGAAGTATCACAGACTGGATGGCTTAAACAACAGGAATTCATTTTCTCCCAGTTCTGGAGGCTGTTTGCCTGAGATTAAGGCACTGGCAGGGTTGGCTTCTTCTGCGGCCTCTCTCTTGGTCCCCTAGGGGACCTCCTTGTTGTGTCCCCACGTGGTCTTCCCTCCATGCATGTCTATGTTGCAAGCCCCTTTTCTTATAAGGGCACCGTTATTGGTTAAGACAACCCCCACCCAACTCATCACAACCCCCACCCAACTTACTTCATTTGGGCCTAATTACCTTTTTGTTGTTGTTGTTGTTGTTGTTGTTAAGATACGATCTTTCTCTGTCACCCAGGCTGGAGTACAGTGGCATGATCACAGCTCACTGTAGCCTCAAACTCCCAGGCTCAGGTGATCCTCCCCCTTAGCCTCCTGGGTAGCTGAGACTACAGGAATGTGCCACCATGCCCAGCTAACTTTTTATATTTTTTGTAGAGATGGAGTTTTACCTTGTTGCCCAGGTTGGCCTTGAATTCCTGGGCTCAAGTGATCTGCCCACCTCGGCCTCCCAAAGAGCTGGAATTACAGGAGTGAATCACCACTTCTGGCCCAATTACCTCTTTAAAGACCCTGTCTGCAAATACAATACCATCCTGACATACTGGGACTTAAACATACGAATTTGAGGGAAACAGAATTCAGCCCATAATGTCCACGAATTACAAATAATGAAGCCTACAGTAGTCCTTAGTATCAACTCTGCAGATAAGGAATTGGTTCTCTTGGAATACTTTTATTACCTTTTGCCAAACTCTGTACCCGTAGCCAATCTATGGTTTCAGCTGACTAAGTATCATCCCAACATGAATGTTGATATTTTCGTTCACATGAGTGAGTCATACAGATGTGAAACAAAAAAGTGAAGGATTCATATATATGACATGCTTCTATTCATAAGTGTATTATATTTGGTATACTGAAAGACAGAGAATACATCCTGATTATTGTTTGGTTAGCATTATGATATCAGTACCAGCTAAGGCACTTACATTAGATTCTAATGATCAGAATACTGGGAAAAAAAACACTGATCATCATTTAAAAAACAGCTGCTGAAGACACATCTTACAGTCAGCTACTACAAGATATACCACTTTAGCATAAGGATTGTTTGTTTTGAGCTGATTATTTTGAGAAACTGCAGACACATAAAAAGCTCTGAAAATTGAGTAGAAGTTACTATTTTATAAGGGAAATTCACATGTATAAATGAAATCACAATTTATAAGGGTGTCTCTCAGTACCAGGAAGAAAATGATGACTGTAAATCACTAGAGACTCTTACCAATGGGGAAGGCATGAACTTAAATCTGTATAGCAACACTTGCCCTTGTTTTCCTTGCTTTTCCTGGTCATCTCCCCATAAATGGCCTCCCCAATACTGAGGAGGGAGACCCAGGCATTTGGGATTCCCTCCCCCTCTGTCTTCCACTGTGCATCTCAATAGAAGAGAGTAGGCCAGCTGGCACCTCCTGAATCTCTTTCCTGAAAACAACAGGTTAGGCCTTGGGGAAACTCTCCAGAAGGCACTATTTTTACTTAAAACAAGATCAAACTAGAAACCTTTTCACATGTGAGTCCTAAAACTGTAAACCGGAACCCTTTCCTTTGTGATTCCTAACACTGTAAACTAAAACCTTTTCACATGTGAGTCCTAAAACTATGAATCTAAGGTTCTTCCATGTGTAACATCTAAAGTATAAGCCTATATAAAGGCTGAATCTCCCTTTGTTAAACGAGCTTGGCTGTTAGGCACCTATGCCACTTTGCTCCCAGCTAAAATGAAGTCCTTCCTCCTGTATTCGGTGTCCAAGAGATCCTTTCCCGCGGCAGCTCCTGCTACATTTTGGTGCATTGGCTGGAAAGCGAGTCTCAGATAGCAGATGGCGGGAAAGTCTCCTAGGTGGTTTGCCTAGCCCTGTGGAGCATCCCTGCGGGGGACTCCTGCTCGATGGGGTGACACATCCTGAGAGCACTCCCGGGCAGGTATTTGCCCGGTGGAAAAGCCTCGCCAGAGCAGAGCAAGGAGGCCCTGCAGTGTCGATCCACCCAGTGTCTGAACACCAAGGAGGAACGAATATTTGGGGAAGTCTGGACACTGAATTTGGTAAGATTGAACCTGGGAAAGTAGCCCACCCCATTTTGGGTGGAAGCGTGGCCTGATCACCCATGGGCCCCAGATCGACACGTTGGAAGGTAGCTCTCTGTAACCTTGGAAGCTTTTGCTTATGGTTTTGAATTGGAAGGAGAGCAATTGAATGTGTGTCTGTGTGTGAAGATGTGTCCGACCGGACTCATCAGTCATAAAAGGTATCAGGCCCATTAGGAAGGGCCTCATGCGTCAAGCAATATGTAAGAATTAGAGACAGCCACAGAAGGCTTGAGTGAAGAAGCCTCCGGGCGATTGTAAAAGGATTGAAGTGAATGTAAATCGGAGAGTGCTCCCGGCTGCGTCTTGCTAGGCAGAACTGCAGCGAGTAAACTAGCACTCTCCTAATGATGGGAATTGTTTCTTTGAAGTGTTAATATGGGTCACTCCCATAGCAAGCCCACCCCTTTAGAAACCATGCTGAAAATTTTCAAGAAGGGATTTAGTGGAAATTATAAACGATGACACCAGAGAAATTAAGGGCTTTATGTAGGAAAGATTGGCCAGCATTTGGGGTCGGTTGGCCCTCAGAGAGGACCCTAGACAGGTCCCTTGTCTCGAAAGAAAGGCATGAGGTGATATATGGCGAGCCCATTGCTGCCCGCTTCCCAGAGGGAACTCCCCCTCTGGCAGCCTGTCTGCAACCCAAGGCCGGGGTGCAGATGCCTTTGAGAGAGCAGAGGTACACGGGAGTGGACAAGGATGGACATATGGTAGAAAGGCATGTTTTCATATACCTGCCGTTCACCTCAGCTGATCTTATCAATTGGAAAAATAACCCATCTTATACCGAGAAACCCCAAGCTCTCATTGACCTACTGCAAACTATTATTCAGACTCATAACCCCATTTGGGCTGATTGCCATCAGCTGCTTATGCATCTTTTTAACACAGACGAAAGGCAGAGAATACTCCAAGCCGCTTCTAATTGGCTGGAGGAGCATGTTCCTGCAGATTACCAGAACCCCCAAGAGTATGGAAAAAGGGGGGTTCCCGGAAACCCCCACAGTCTGCCCGCCCGGGCCTGCAATGTGATCAGTGTGCATTGTGTTGAGAAATAGGACACTGGAAGAAAAAATGTCCACAGTTATCTGAGGAACAGGACGATCCTAAGCAGGAGGATCCAAATGAGCATGAAGGGGCTCTGTTCAATCTAATGGAAGGGCCACTGAACTAAAAGAAAGGTGACAGGTCTTATATGCCCCCAAAGAGCCCATAGTCCGGACGATAGCCCTGTAACCCCCCATTGAAAGGAACGAGGCCAGTGTTGTTAAATCGATTAAGGTATTAAGAGAACAGACTTTCTTGTACTTAATGAATTGCCCCTGCTCCACTTCTCCAGCAAAACCTGTTGTGCAAATCGAGGGCCACTATCCCATTCAATAAAGGAGACTACCTGCAGCTAAAACTGCCTCAGTTGGGGGTCATCCAGGCTCTCACTGTCCCTTGGGAAGCAGGGTGGAGGCTTCCTAGCCATAAGCAGAGGACTGATATTGTCCCCCAGGCCAGTGCAGGGTTTGCATGGCTTTGCACCCAACTTATACATGCAGTTTGGATTATTGCCAGCAGCGGAGAGTTGGTTCACTTAATTGGACTTAAAGAATACCTCCTTAGCATTGGACTGGCCTTGAAGGGGCAAAAGTATTTGCATTTCAATGGGAGAAACCCAGAAGCAGGCGTAACCACTCAATATACCTGGACAAAGCTTCCCAGGGGGTCAGAAACTCTCTCATCATCGTTGGGGAGGCATCAGCCTGTGACCATCCCCCAGAAGCTTCTTGCTTGCATGCTGCCTCTGTATGCTGATAACCTTCTATTGGGACACCCCACGGCAGTCGGGTGTGCAAACAAATGCCTTACTTCAGCACCTGGAGGACTGTGGGTATAAAGTGTCTAAAAGGAAAGCCCTGATTGCCAAAAAGCAAGTGCAGTATCTGAGGCTCACCATCTGGAAGGGGGAACACAGCCTAGAAGCAGAGAGGAAGCAAGCTGCTTGCAAAGTAACAGAACCTGAGACAGAAAAGCAGGTGAGAGAGCTCCTGGGGGCGGTGGGTTTTGTAAATTGTGGATTTCCAAACTTTGTAGTACTGGCCAAACCCTTACACACAGTGACAAAGGAGGGAAGGGAGAAGACAAGACACCCCTCGAATGGAGCAGAAGCTAAAAGTGAAACTTTTGTCAGCCCTGGCTTTGGGGTTAGCCGATTTTAACACAGCCTTTTCATGCTGTCAAAAAGAAAAAAAAAAAAAAGGAAGAAGAAAAATGGCAATCAAAGATTCTAGCCTCAACTCTGGGAAGAATTTAAATATCAAAGCACCCCACACAGTGGTGACTCTAATGAATACCAAAAGACCTCATTGGTAAGCCCCAAATACCAGGACCCACTATGTGCAGTGGTTGTATAAGCTATACATAAGACCACTTGTTTAGGTCAAGAGTCACTTGAAAAGATGCTCAGTCAGTACTTTAACATCTTACACTTATCAGCCTTAACTAAAACTGGCACAGCTATGCATTCATTACATGTTGGCAACACAACGTAAGGCAGGGTCCCCACTATTCTCCCCGGCATTCAAGCTTATGGAACAGCTCTGTTTAAAGATCTCCAGGTAGACTTTACTGAAATGTCCAAGTGTGGGGGGCATACGTATTTGTTGGTCCTGCTATCCACATACTCTGAGTAGGATTGAAAAGGCCCATGAAGTAATCTGAGTGCTGCTTCGAGACCTTATCCCTAGGTTTGGACTGCCACTGCACATCAGATCAGACAACGGACCAGCATTTGTGGAGGATTTAGTCCAGAAAACAGCAACGGCCTTGGGTATCACCTCGAAACTGCATGCTGTCTACCGACCTCAGAGTTCCGGAAAAGTGGAAAAATGAATCAGACCATCAAAAACAGCTTAGGGAAAGTGTGTCAGGAAACAAGATTAAAGCGGGTGCAGGCACTTCCCTTGGTGTTATTCAAAATTAGAGGCACCCCCTTTAGGAAAAACAGGATATTCCCCTATGAAGTCTTATACCATAGGCCCCCTCCCCTACTCTGGGCACTCCTAGAAACTCCTTGGGAGTGGGGAGAGATTGAGTTAGGATGCTAGTTACTAGCCCTAGGGAGAATCGCTTAGGATACTTCAACCTGAGTAAATAACAAATGTTCTGTAAGCCTTTTTCTCCCCAGTTCACCCTTTCTTACTAGGTAATCATGTGTGGATAAAGGACAGGAGTACAGTCCCTCTAAAGCCACAATGGAAAGGACTTCAGACCTGATCCTGATCAATCCCACAGCTGTGAAAGTAGAGGAAATCCCAGCCTGAATCCACCACAGCTGTGTAAAAAAACCAGCAACACCTGAGACTTGGACCAAGGCAAGGTCTGCAGAATCACCTTAAAAAGGACAACAAGCCTTTCTCCAGCCACATCCCAGAGGCTGGCTGGTCCACGCATGGCCGAAGCATGAGGAAATTCATTGTGGGACTTGTTCTTAATATTTGGACTTGTACAGTAGGAGCATTAACTACTTTTAAAGAATGCCCTCAGTATGTACACCAGGTAGAGCATAAAACTCTCTGCCATTCTTTTGTCCTGCAGTTCTTATAAATGTACGGGGACACAGAAGGGATCCTGTTTATATAACGGTACTCAATATAAGGTGTGTAATCCATGAGATGGACAGGTAGCTGTGTCATAGGCATCATTAAGCCCTCTTCCTTCCTGTTATCTGTTAAGACAGGTGGGCTGTTAATGTATTCAGTCTACTCCGCTAGAGAGCAAAAGAAACCTAAAGATAGGAAAATGGACAGATAAGTAGCCACTGGAGGAAACTATTAAGTATTATGCGCCAGCTACATGGGCAGAGGATAGCTCATGGGGATACCAGACCCCTATTTACATGCTCAACCGGATCATCCAGTTGCAGGCTGTTTTGGAAATACTCACTAAGGAAACGGGCAAAGCTCTGTCCCTTTTAGCCCAATAACAACAACAAAAAACTCAAATGAGAAATGTGATTTATCAGAACTGGCTGGCCCTAGATTATTTGCTAGCAGCTGAAGGAGGCGTCTATGGAAAATTCAATCTAACCAACTGCTGTCTGCACATAGATGACCAGGGGCAAACAGTGGAGGATATTGTGCGAGACATGACTAAACTGGCACACGTGCCTGTAAAGGTGTGGCACGGATTTAACCCTGAGTCCTAATTTGGAGGTTGGTTCTCATGCTTGGGAGGATTCAAAACCCTCATCATCAGTGTTATAATAATAATAGGTGTTTGTTTGTTGCTCCCTTGTCTACTCCCCCTGTTCCTTCAGATCATTAGGGGATTCATCACTGTTGGAGTTAGCCGAGAATAACATCACAAGTATATTATATGAAACATTATCAGTTTCTTCAGAAAATCTGGAAAGTGAGCAAGAAAGTGAGACCTCTCACTAATATTATAAAATGGTGAGGGTCTCAAAGGGGGGGATGAGGAGGGAGACCCAGGCATTTGGGATTCCCTCTCCCTCTGTCTTCCACTGTGCATCTCAATAGGAGAGTAGTCCAGCTGGAGCCTCCTGAAAACAACAGGCTAGGCCTTGGGGAAACTCTCCAGAAGGCACTATTTTTACTTAAAACAAGATCAAACCAGAAACCTTTTCACATGTGAGCCCTAAAACTATAAACAGAAACCTTTTCACCTGTGAGTTCTAAAATTGTAAGCCAGAACCCTTTCATAAGTAATTCCTGAAAACTGTAAACTAAAACCTTTTCACATGTGAGTCCTAAAACTGTAAACCGGAACCCTTTCCTTTGTGATTCCTAACACTGTAAACTAAAACCTTTTCACATGTGAGTCCTAAAACTATGAATCTAAGGTTCTTCCATGTGTAACATCTAAAGTATAAGCCTATATAAAGGCTGAATCTCCCTTTGTTAAACGAGCTTGGCTGTTAGGCACCTATGCCACTTTGCTCCCAGCTATAATGAAGTCCTTCCTCCTGTATTCAGTGCCTGAGAGATCCTTTCCCGTGGCCGCTCCTGCTACAATACCATTCTTTGTTTTCACTGAAGATGGCACTTAAGACTGAACTCTAAGCCACCTCTTAGAGAGTATTCATTTCTCTGGGTATCTCCCATGTATACATGAGGTGTACATGTGAATAAACTCTGTTTTTCTCTTGTTAATCTGTCTTTTGTTAGGGGGTCCATCCCAATTAAGAACTATGAAGGTGAGGAATAAGGCTCTGATTTTTTTTTTTTTAATCTTGCCCAAATTCCTATCTAAGGGGCCTGGGAAGTCATGCCCTACAAGCTATGACTCATGCCCTCAAATTCTCATCAGATGGGTTTTATTGAACCCTATATATCATGGCTTACTTTCCAATCTGACTCTGGCATAACATAAGACAAGGAAGAAAATCAAAATATTTTACCCCAAAACCTGTTTCTCTGCCATATCTTGAAATGGCCTTGCAAAAGCTGTCCTTTGTGGGAGAAAATTTGCATCCATAAAGAATCTCTATTAACATAGCTAGATCTTTTTCTTCCAGGCCTTCCTGGAAGAAAAGATTTTACAGAGTTTGACTCTTTTTGTCAAGAAAGGGAGAGAGAAAATTCGTTTTCCTCCCCTACAAATCCAGTATTCTAGAGAACCTGCTTTGGGGTTCAGATGACAGCAGGGCTTTTCTTCCCTTAAGCAAGCCTTTTAACAAACCCAATTTTGAGCATTCCCAACTGTGCTAAGCTCTTCCTTCGAAATGCAAGACTACATTGTGATGAGCTTACTCAAAAATCAGGAGCTTATTGTAAGATCCTCACTTAAATCTCTGGCTGTGTGACCAAGGTTTGTCCCCACTGCTTACATGCTGTGGGGCAGAAGCTAGACTGGTGGAAGCTTCAGCAGACATTTCCTTTTCCTCTCCTTCACCCTATAGATTCCTGAGAGGTGGAAGTCTTATTACTTCAGAATGATACACAATGGTTGTCAGCCAGTCTCCTTGGCTCCTATGAAATTCTTTTATGATCTGCTTCACACAAAACTGTTAAATGTTGTTCTAAGTGCTGATATCCTACTTTCTCTTTCAAATGACTGAATCTCATGACTGTCTAGCAGCTATTTAAACTCTCAGTATTCTTCAAACTGACCTGACTTGATTCTCTTCTACAGTAGTGCTTCTCAAAGTATGGTCCCCAGACCAGCAGCCTCAGCATCATCTGGCACTTTTTCTGGGGTGCACATTGTTGGGTCCCACTCCAGATCTTCTGAATCCAAAACTCTGGAAGTGGAAACCAGCATTGTGTAGTTCAACAAGTCCCCCAGGTGATTCTGACACATGTTGAAGGTTGAGAACCATTGGCTAGAAAACTCTGATATGTTTGTTGATGGCTCATATCTTGAGAATAAGCAAAGCATATTTTGTGCTGGCTATGCCATAAGTTCTGACTATTCTGCTATTATAGTTGTTCCTTTATCAATAGTTTACTCTACTCAAATAGCTGAATAACAGTTACATCACCAGCATGTCAGCTTGCTAAACACATGAGTGCACATCTATACAAATAGATGAATCTTTGGAGTTGCTCATAATTTTTTAGTACATTATGGAAAAATGAGGTTTTCTAGCCTCATCAGGCACCCCAACTAAAATGGAAAAATAGTAATTTATTGGAGGCACTATCACATCCAAATGAAGTATAAATTAGAAACAGAGAAACTCATTCTAAAGGTAGTACTTTTAAAGCAAAAGGGATTTTCTTATCTGACTATTATGTAAAACAAGCAATCCTTTCTGTAGGTATTCTAAAGACACTTACTCAATCTGACTTAATGAATCCTGAAAGGCTTATTCAAATATGATAATCTGCCCACTCAGAAGAAAAGAAATACTGGCCTTCTCAGAACTGTCATATGTGCAATAATGGGCATTGGCATTGCCAGGATGAGAGCTTAATGTCATCAGAGGCCATCTCTAGACCTTTAATGCTTTGTCTGTGAAAGCATTCACAATGATAAATTGTTTAAACTTTCAAAAATCTTGCTGAGAAAAATCTTCCTGAAAACAGATGGCCAAATCTTGCCTTCTCTGTTGTTATCATGACCCAGGAAAAGCTGCAGAAAAAGGCAAAGCTCAGAGCCTTTGCCTCATACATCATTTGAACATTTCCAAATGGATTTCATTCAGTTATCCAAATCACAAATTTTTAATAAGATTTTAGTACTGGTGTGTTAGGTTTATACTTGGATTAAAGTTTTCTTTTGCTAAAAGGTGAAAAGATAGATAGATAGATAGATAGATAGATAGATAGATAGATAGATAGATGATAGATAGATAGATAGATAGATAGATAGATAGATAGATAGATAGATAGATAATAGATAGATAGATACTGTTTTTCCCACTTGCATTACACTCTAGTGATAGAGTGCATGCATTACTTTCCAGTGATAGAAAATTTCGCTTTTCAGGTGAAATACTTAAGAAACTGTGTAAAGAACTACCATTAAAACAAAAACTTCCTTGTTCACATTGATCCACTAAGTTTTGGCAAAATAGAATGGGTCAATGATCTCTCATAATACTCAGAAGAGTTTAATCTCCCCGGACCTAAAATCTAACCATCAGCTGTAATGATAAGGCAATTGTCATCTCATCTCAAAATCTTCATGGGCTCTCCCCTTGAAACACTTCGGGGAAGACTCATGGGTCTGTGATGACTTCTCCTTTATCGGATCCCACCATGTAAACACTTCAGGCTTGTCAAATATTGTCAAAAACAACATCATATGCCCAACAGGTGCAAGCTGCATTTTCAAAGAGTATATTACCAGATATACCCTTACACAATTTGTGGTGAGGAGACTGGAGATGCTGGAAGAGAAACCAATGCAGAAAGAGAAACTTTCTAAGGAAAGTCAGCCTTAGAAATGTACGAGATGGGCATGCCAAAGTGGGAGGATCACTTGAGGCCAAGAGTTCGAGACCAACATGGACAACATAGCTAGACCCTGTCCCTACAAAAAAATTAAAAATTAGCTGGGCATGATGGGCATAGTCTCAGCTACTCAGGAGGCTGAGGCAGAGGATTGCTAGAGACCAGGAGTTCAAGACTACAGTGAGCTATGATCACACCATAGCACTCCAGCCTAGGCAACAGAGTGAGACCCTGTCTCAAAAAAGGAAGAAGGAGAACGAGGAAGAGGAGGAGGAGGAGGAGGAGGAGGAGGAGGAGGAGGAGGAGGAGGAGGAGGAGGAGAAGAAGAAGAAGAAGGAAGAAGAAGGAGAAGGAGAAGGAGAAGAAGAAACACACTAGAAAAGACCATTTCAGGTCCTTTTAACTACATACTGCATTTTAACTCCAGGGTGTGTAGCCATGGTTACATGCAAGCCAATGTCAATGTGTTAAGGATCCTACCACTAAGACATCTCTCCATTACCACTAGAGACTTAACTCTGAGAGTCACCAAAAAGGACTACATAAGCAAAGACTTCCTGAAGCGGACAGCCCTCTCCCAAGATTCTAGTTAAGATCCAGAATCAGGGCAACAGGCCCTCATTTTATTATTTGACTCCTCTTTTCCCCTTTATTGTTTTTATTTTGTGGTAGATACTAGATTGTTAAAATGATCACCCTACTCTTTTCTTTTTTCCATTTTTTTGTAACACTTTTATTTTTCCAAAAACTCTGTGAATTCACGTTTCTCAACTGCAACAACAGCCAATCTTTTCTGCTGTTGGATTTCTCATCCAGCCCCAGATATTCTAGTAAGACTCTTATACCCATACCTATAGGACTAAAGAGTACCAGATTTCACCCCAGGACTGATCATGTCACTCCAGTCTATCTTCAATACATAAATATTAACCTTGAGACATCTATATGCCTTAACTTGGCACTAGGTCATTAACAATTAACTGTTGTTTCTGATATTTCTAAGAGCTTTCAAATAAACTGGGGAAATATCAGAATAGGACAGGCATGGGATTGATGCAAGCTATAGTCCAATTATTTTCTCATAAATCTACACAAAAACTATTAAATGATTTATTTAAATCTAGTGTTTTCATCAACAATCAAACCTATTAAATTCAGACAATAAGTGGCACCTACCATAAACAACACATATATGCTATCTCAATGTGCACTTCTGGGACTTTCTTTGGATGTAATCAAATGGATTTTCTATGCTTGCTCATTAAAATACGCTGTACACTTTTGGTATATTCATTCAGCCTTTCTAAGCACTCAAAACAGAACCTCCCAGTGTTCTTATTTTATTAATATTTTGATATGTTACCTTACCAGGAGGTATGCAAGATACTGTATCTTACTGATTTGTGCAAGGATTTATACTCTGAATAGGAGTTCCTGAACTAGATCATGTTATCCATAATTTATATCAGATTTTGGCTCAAATAGCAAATGAAAATAGTTCAAGCATTAGAAGCACAACAACATTTGAGTGTAAATCTATCAGATAGAATTTTCATTTGTTAATCAGCCAAGGTGGAGTCTTAGAGTTTTTATTTGCTCACAAGCCAAGGTGAACTCAGGGCAATGAGTAACAAATTTTATTACATCTGGATAAATACTTTAGGAGAAATGGGGCAATCAATCAATGAATTAATGAAAAAGCTACTTGCTTACCTAATATTGGTCAAACTAATTCTTTGGCAAATTTGACAAAGCTCAAATTGCTCTCCTGGATGGGCTTTGGGAAACTAACATTGGACATGAAATGAGTTTCAATATTTATTATTATGATTGACCTTTGGCTTTTTGCCCTCCTCCACCGTCTAACTCCAACTGCCTAAATGTGGCTGCACAGCTAGGATCTTAAAACAACAGTTAACCCATGATCAGAGTCTGACGGAACCTGAAATCTTCATAGTCAGCCCAGCTTGGTTGCTGAGTGAGTGAGGCAATAGTTGAGAAATTCTGAAAGGGAGCTGGTGCCCAACTGATATAGCTGAGATGGAGGTGTTAACTGAAGACAGTAACAACCAAAACACAGAGAGAGCTTGTCACACATTGCTCAAAGCCAAACTTCCGAGGCCTTCTGGGGAATCCACAAACAACCGAACTTGTTTTCTTTGAGGACACAGTCTGCTGTCCAAGGGCAGAACAGTCCACTTGGCTCTTTGCTGGTCACCAGTTCACCCAGCAAGAGGAAAGCATGGTTCACCATCTCCAAATGTCTGTAGTTTTCCTTCTTACCCCTCTCTTCTTCCTTGTAGAAAACTTATTTGTTAGATAAAATCAATCTGTTATTAGTATTTTGTATCCAAGTAAGTTAGCATGATAATAATTAACAATATGCCTTCGAGCTATTCTTTGATATATGCCACCTAACCTCAATGAGCCTCTTTACTCATCTTGTGAAATGGGAATGCACGGTACACATCTAGAGAGAATTCAGTAAAATCGTGAAAGTGACAGTGCCTAGCACTGGATCTGGCACATACACAGAAAAGTTGCCTGCCCAGATGGAGTTAATGAGGAAGGTGTTCAATCAAGCAGTCAACAAGCATTACAGGTAAATGCCTAAGTGGAATGCTTAGTGAAATCCTAATCAATCAATTAACCAACATGTGTATGTTCAGTTCCTTGCCCTGGGAAAGATATGAAAGGACAAACAAGATCCCCTCCTTTAAGGAAACAGAAGATAAGTCAGAGAGATAAAATACACACATGACCCAATACTTCAAGAAAGTGGCTATGGTGGGACTTCACAATTTGAATAAACTGCAGAAGGACAAAGGAGGGTGAGGACACTAATATGAGAGCGCATGAAGGTGAGGAGGAGCAGAGACAGTCCCACTAGGTAATCAGAACCCTCCATCTCAGCTCCCTTCTGGTGCCCCAACAGAGCTCTTCAGCACATGTTATAGGCAATACCCTAGAGCAAGTTTGTCTGACCTGTGGCCTGGATGTCGCATGCGGCCCAGGACAGCTTTGAATTTGGCCCAACACAAATTCATAAACCTTCTTAAAACATGTGAGATTTGTTTTTGCAATTTTTTTCTAGTTCATCAGCTATAGTTAGTGTAAGTGTATTTTATGTGTGGCCCAAGACAATTCTTCTTCTTTCAATGTGGCTCAGGGAACCCAAAAGATTGGACACCCTCACCACTGCCCTAGATTGAAATCTTGAGTTAGATAAACTTTCTCTGTGCCTCAGTTTCCTCATCTATAAAATAGAAATAACAATACCTACTTCCAAAAGTTGTGTGCTTTAAATGTAATAATGGGTGAAAAGCACTTAGCACAGTGCCAATACAAAGCAGGCAATATATAATAGTTACTATTACTTCAGTTATTTGTTACTGGCATTGTTTTTCTATCTCTGTTATCTCACATCCTCTCTTGCAACCATATTGCAAAACACCACTTTGCTCCCAGTTTCACAGATTCCTTGCTCTTTCTGGCCTCTACCTCTGTTTATGGTGAATGTACTACAGCTCGTTCCCTCCACCTTTACCCTCCAAACCCACACAGAACACATCAACCTGACACTGCCATTTCCAATTTTCAAGGTCTAGATTAAATCTGCAAAGACTTCCCAGATCAAGTTGCTCACCACTCAATTGCAAGGGTTTTACCTTTTATAGCATTCTTCACAGACAGCATTGCATTATAGTTGCTTTCATAGGCAAAAGCCTCTAATTGTCTTCTGAGGCAAGCATACTGCTTTATTAACCTTTGCTTTCCCTATGGCCAGCCTAAACACGGTACATAATAGGTTAGTTGGAACCAAAAGTTTGAAATTCTTCATTTGGGTTCTCCAGGATGAAGGGCAATTAGCAACCCCTGCTTCTAGAGCCCACCAGGATTCTGCATTGCATGCATGGGTAGGCCATAAAAGGAACTGATCCAGGAATCAGAACCAGCAATCTGAAAATATGTGTGAATTGTGCATCCTTACAGCATTTTGAACAATAAACACTTTTGGTGACTGAAACCCCTAATGATGAGAATTCATAATTACTGGATTGTATGTGTGCTGGTGTGTGTCCATGCATGCGCACATGTGTGCAAGTCCAAATGCCAAATCTCTGTATTGCGTGGCTTCTTGCATGTTTTTCAAGGTTGCAAAACCCACTAATCAGAGTGTATTTAGCTTTAGCCTTGGCTTATATGAGAGCTTTCACTGTGCTGAAATCTAAGGCAAGTTGTTTTTTTTGTTTGTTTGTTTTTTGTTTTTGAAGGTCCTTAGAGTAAGGCAAGTATTTTTTAACAAAAGTCAAATGTGCCCTTTGGGTGAATTGAATTCCTCGATCTCACAGTGAAAGATTGCATTTGTCAGTTTTGGTGTATTGTTTCTTTAAATATCACATCTTCTTTTACATGTTTGTTAGCTTCATTAAAGATATTCTATCTTTTTCATGACGTGTCTATCTTTACCACATCCTTAAAGGCAAAGAAGGACTCAGTTGGGAGCCTTCAGAGCTCCCCATAGAGTCCTCCTTCCTCTCTGCTCAGTCCTGCCAGCTACTGCCCTGCCATTGGTTGCATCTTTTAAAAGGTCAAAGAACAATTCAACAACCTTCCACCAGCTTTTGCTATGGAGTTTAAAAAAGCATATATTAAATAACTTTGGTTATGGTGTCCAAGCAGCAGTGGTGGTGAATGGCTTATCCTGCTGACAAATGCACTCCATTAGACTCCACCCTTACCTCGGGCACTGGGAAAGATAAACAAAATAATCCAAAAAATGCCCATGCAGTCGCAGGAACATGGAGCCATCAGGTCAGGAGAGAAATAAATCCTGAATGAAGCCTGAATGAATCTCTGGGTACTCTGGGACTGAATTAACATTACTCAGATTGATGAGCAGAGGAAACTGGCAGCAGAGATCATTGAAATGACTTTAATTAACGCACAGGGAGCAAAGGGCTTTTAAAATGAAATGCCTTGTACTGTCTGGGGCTAAAACCCAGCTTGATAAAGGTAAATCACAACATGCATTGATTGGCAGATAAGCTATGACCTGGTACAGAAACACAACAAAATAAAACAGAAAAGAGAAACGTCATTTAATTGGCACTTAAACCACAGAGCTCAACTAATCATAACTATCCATCTGCCTTTTGTTAAGAAAGCAGTATACCTCTCAGAATTCTGTGTGAGATTGCATTTTTATATATGCATAGAGTTCTAGATATAGCAAATCACAATTATGCAATACTTGAGACATACAGTAACGCATCATATGAGGATGTTTCAGTGAATGATGCACCACATATATGATAGCAGTCTCATAAGATGATAGTAGAACTAAAAATTCTTATAACCTAGTGACATCATTATGAAAATTCCTATCACCCAGTGATATCATAGCCATCATGACATCATAGCATGACTCATTACCTTGTCTATGTTTAGATATGTTTAGATACACAGATACTTAGTATTGTGGGACAAATGCCTACAGGATTGAATACAGTAACATACCGTACAAGTTTACAGCCTAGGAGCAATAGGCTATACCATATAGCCTATAGGTGTGTAGTAGGCTATAGTATCTAGGTTTGTGTAAGTACACTCCATGATGTTCACACAATGACGAAGTCACCTAAGAATGTATTTCTCAGAACATATCTGTATTAGTCCATTCTCACACTGCTATAAAGATCTACCTGAAACTGGGTAATTTATTAAGAAAAGAGGTTTAATTGACTCACACTTCTGCAGGCTATACAGGAAGCATGACTGGGAGGCCTCAGAAACTTACAATCATGGCAGAACATGAAGGGGAAGCAAGCACCTCCTTCACGTGGTGGCAAGAGAGACAGTGAAGGAGGAAGTGCAACACACTTTTAAACCGTTAGATCGTGTGAGAACCCACTCACTATTACAAGAACAGAAAGGAGAAATCTGCTCCCATGATTCAATCACCTTCCACCAGGTCCCTCCTCCAACATGAGGATTACAATTCAACATGAGATTTGGGTAGGAGCACAGAGCCAAACTATTTCAATATTCCTGTTGTTAAGTGATGCACAACTATAGTTATACTAAAAGTTATTTGCTGTTTATCTGAAATTCTAATTTTACTGGATCTCCTATCCTTTATCTGGCAAGCTTACTGTGGAAATAAATGAAGACCATCCAAATGAGAATAAACATAGGCTATTTACTCAGAACTTGCTACAGAAAGAAAATCAGCCAACATAATTTGTGGTTAGCATAGATTCAAAAACAGGCAGAGGAGTGGGAAAGAGCTTCAGGTATGCCCTGGTTGGAGGGCTAACTAGGAGTTGGGCATGTTATTGATTGGTCTGGGGAGTGAATTTGGCTTTCTCCAGTCAGACATAAGTTGGAAGCTACGGCAAAAAGTAGGGCAGTTTTTTATGAAGACCTGACTGTCTTGGACCAGCTGCTGCAGATATTGTGGTTTGAATTCCCAAGACAGCTGTTGGTAGTTTAACCTGCTAGAAAGGTGACAGCAGAGGTGATGGTTTGGCAAAGGATCAGAACAGACATTTCTCCAAAGAAGATATACAAATGGTCAGCAAACACAGGAAAAGATGCTTGACATTGTCAGTTATTGGGTGAATGCAAATCAAAATCACAATGAGATATTACTTCAAACCCACTAGGATGGCTATAATCAAAAAGCTGGAAAGTAACAAGTGTTGCTGAGGAGGTAGAGAAAGAAGAACCTGCATACATTGCTTGTGGGAATGTAAAATGGGGAAGCTACTGTGGAAAATAGTTTGGCACTTCAAGTTAAACATAGAATTAGTGTATGATCCAGCAATTCCACTCCTAGTTGTATACCCAAGAGAAATGGAAACATATGTCCATAGAAAAACTTGTACATATGCTGAGGCCAGCTTGGCCATAGAGACCCCAACCCAGGCGGCGCTAAAGGAATTAAGAAACAGAAACAGAGATAGAAAGTGAAAGGTGGGTTCAGAGTGGGGATCAGGGGTCTCCCACCATTTCTAGCTGAGAGCCCAGAGCAGACTCTGACCTACATATTTATTATTTTCTTTCCAGTGACAAGTTTTACAAGTGCATGCTCTGTGTTCTTTCATTGGTTAAAGGTAAACTAACTAGGCAGCTAGTGTATGTTTACTACAGGTTAAAGACAAACTAGAAAGCACTCTTTAGAGAGAACAAAGGAAAGAGTCACATATTCTGTGTTCAAAGAACTAATTCATCTGGTGTGAGACATATTCATATCGGTTACTGTTTTATAACCCTTTGAGCAGTTTTCTGCTTTGAGGGGCTGACTAGGTTTTCCTTGCCGCTGCTCTCAGTAAACAATATGATTTCGCACACATGTCAGAATTTGCTGTCAACACACATAAATATTCACAGCAACATTATATACAGTGACCAAAAAAGTAGAAAGACCCTAAATGTCCATCAGCTGATGAACTGATAAACAAAATGTGGTACATCCGTATAATAGAATATTATTCATCAATAATAAATAATAAAATTCTAATACACGGTACAATGTGGTTGAACCTTGAAAACATTATACAAAATGAAATAAGCAAGTCACAAAAAGGCCACATATTGTATAATTCTATTTATATGAATTATCCAGAATAGGAAAATCCATAAAGACAGAAAATGGATTAGTGGTTGCCAGGGCCTAGGAGGAGGAGAGAGTAGAGATTGACTGCTAATGGTTACAGAGTTTCTTTTTGGGGTGATGAAAATGTTCTGGAATTAGTGCTAATGGTTGCACAATTTTGTGAGTATATGAAAAATTACTGAAGCTTAAAAAAATACTTTAAAAATACTGATTTTTCTTAGGGTACATTTTCTAGTCACCACTTGTAGTAAGTAAGGTATGTCTTCTAACTTTGGCAACCCTCCTAAATGTACACTACCTGGACAACTGTACAGAAAGGACCTGATTTTGGTCTCTTGCCATTGTTCTATGTTTTTCTGCAGACATAGCTTCAGTGTCTTCTATCTCAGTCCATTAGTTATGACTGGCAAATGCTGATAGAGACCCACATAGAGGACTTGAGAGGTTTTCCAGGCCACTTTTTAAAATAGACTATTTCAGGTGATATAGTAAGGACTACAAAATATTCTAAGAGTTTAGGAAAGGTTAAAAAATAGTTATGGCTTTTTTCTGCCTTTCCTTCTGTTTTTATTCTCTCTATAGTCTTAGAAAAGATGATTGTCATGGCCTCTGGTTAGTTTGAATCATCTGGGGGAACCCTAGAAGGCCACAAATTGCAGCTCTAATGCTCCTTTAGCTGTCTCTGCTTCAACATCTACAACTATTTTGCTTATATTTGCTTAAAGTCAACTTTAAGATGGTAAAAGCTTTATATTTTACCTTTCTCTCTGCTCTGAACACTTTATCAAAGGTCTATTGGTAATATATGTTCTAAACCAGCCATCCTCAACACCATATAACATTTATATAACCTGAGGAATACTTTTTAGAAGCCTTAAGCCCCAGACCCAGCTTAATTGGCCTGGGGTGGAGTCTGATAATCAATATCATTTTTGTTTTATTTTGTTTTTGAGATGGAGTCTCACTCTGTCACTGAGGCTGGAGTGCAATGGCACAATCTCAGCTCACTACAACCTCCACCTCCCAGGTTCAAGCAATTCTCTCGCCTCAGCCTCCCAAGTTGCTGGGACTCCAGGCACCCTCCATCATGCCCGGCTAATTTTTGCAACTTTGTAGAGATGCGGTTTCACCATGTTGGCCAGGCTGGTCTTGAACTCCTGACCTCAGGTGATCCGCCTGCCTTGGCCACCCAAAGTGCAGGGATAATAGGTGTGAGCCACTGTGCCTGGCCAAAAATCAATATTTTAAAAAAGTTCTACCAGGCAATTCCAATGGAAAGCCAGGGCTGATGAAAACTGCGCCAAAAACAGTTATTAGAGAAAGGGGAGTACTAAACACTGGGGTCTATTGGGGGGAAAAGGGGAGGGCCAGTGGGATGGGGAGGTGGGGAGGGATAGCCTGGGGAGAAATGCCAAATGTGGGTGAAGGGGAGAAGAAAAGCAAAGCACACTGCCATGTGTGTACCTACGCAACTGTCTTGCATGCTCTGCTCATGTACCCCAAAACCTAAAATCCAATAAAAAATTAAAAAAAAAAACAGTTATTAGAATACTCAAAATCCAGATCACTGACAACAACAAATCCTGGGGAGGATGTGGAGCAACAGGAACTCTCATTCATTGCTGGTGGGTATGTAAAATGGTAAAACAAATTTAAAAGGCAGCTTGGCAGTATTTCTTACAAATCTATACATACTCTTACTATGCAATCCAGTAATTGCACTTCTTGGTATCTACCCAAAGGAGTTGAAAACTTGTGTCTGGACATGGATGCTTATAGCTTTTTTAAAATGGCATCTTTAAAGGCTTTCCCAGATAATCCCAACCTCTCTGTCTTTGCATTGGTGTCAGTTGACTGTCTTTCCCCGTTTGAGATGCCTAACTTTCATGGTTCTTCATATTCTGAGTACTTTTGAATTATATGCTGGACATTTTGAATATTAGGTTATGAAACTCTTGAACAATTTCTGTTTGTTTTGTTTTAGATAAAGGAGTCTCACTCTGCTGCTCAGGCTGGAATGCAGTGGTGTGATTAGAGTCCACTGTAGCCTTCAACTCCTGGGCTCAAGGGATCCTCCTGCCTCAGCCTTCACAGTAGCTAGCACTGCAGGCATGTGTCATCACACTCAGCTATATTTCATTGTTTTTTGTAGAGACAAGGTCTCACTATGTTACACAGGTTGATCTCAAACTTCTAGCCTCAAGTCATCTATCTTACTTCAGCCCGCAAAAGTGCTAGGATTACTGTTGTAAGTCACTGCTCTTGGCCAGATAGAACAATTTCTATTTTTTCACGAATTCTTTTCTTGTCTCCATTCTGCTATTGAATCCATTCACTGAGAATTTTTTTCCTTTGTTATGTTTTCCACTTATAAAACTTCCATTTGTTTCTTCTTTAAATATTCTTTTTTTGTGCCAAGACTTTTTACTTGTTTCAAAAGTGTTCATGATTGCTTGTTTAAGCATTTTTTTAGACAGAGTCTCTCTCTGACGCCCAGGCTGGAGTACAGTCATGTGATCTCGGTTCACTGCAACCTTCGCCTCCCAGGTTCAAGCAATTCTCCCAAGTAGCTAGGACTACAGGTGCACACCACTACTCCCAGCTAATTTTTTGCATTTTTAGTAGAGATGGGGTTTCACCATGTTGGTCAGGCTGGTTTTGAACTCCTGACCTCAAGTGATCCACCCGCCTCGGCCTCCCAAAGTGCTGGGATTAACAGGCATGAGCAATTGCGCCCAACCTACACATTTATAAAACCGCATCTTTAAAGGCTTTCCCAGATAATCCCAACATCTCTCTTAGCAGTGGTGTCGGTTGATTGTCTTTTCCCATTTCAGTTGCCCTGTTTTCCTGGTTCTTCACATTGTAAGTAATTTTGAATTATATGCTGGACATTATGAATATCTGGTTATGAGACTCTTAGTCTTGTGTAAATGCTATGGGTATGTTGCTATTTCTGTTTTAGCAGATGATATACCTGGCTTCACAGGCAGCCACCATAGTCCTTGTCTCTATGGTGGGGCCAGGGCAAGAGAGGGCCCGGGGACGGTGGGAGGGGCAGTTGAAGATGGAGTGAGTTTTGAGGGGAGCACTGTTTGAGGTATTTGAATACCCGAGGCATATGAAAGAGCAGAGGGAGGTCGGATTCCATTGTCTTCACTGGGGATGAAAATTGGGGGTGTGGGACATGTGGCTGGGAACTGCAAACTTCCCCACCCCACCCTGGTAGCTGCGCATGCTCCTTGGGCACCAGCCTCAGTGCGCATGTTCACTGGGCATCTTCCCGTCAGCCCCCTTGTCACGTGGAGAACACCCCGGAGCTGTTCGGTGGCTTTCTTGCTGTTTGGAAACCTTTTCCTCTACTGAAACTCTTCTTGTAGATCCACAGGCCAGTCCCCCCGGGGACTGAAGAGTGAGGGTGAGGAGGAGCCAGGGGGCTTTGGGCGGGTCCCATGGGTCCCTCGGTGTGGTGGTCCGTGGCTTTTGAAGGAGAAGGGCGTCAAGGTCGTCCCCCTTCTCCTCACAGATTGTGACGACACCATCAGCTCTTTGGTCTTCAAGGGGCCAGGACAGGGAGGAAGGTATGCCATGGAGGGGAGGCGGTCAGGGGCTCAGGTGAAAATGGGGCAAGTCCTGGGGTGCTGTTGGAGGGGTGGAAGTCCCAAGGTGCCAGGAAGCCATGATACAGGGCACATTCCTGAGTCCTGAATGGGGCCCCAGGCGGGGGCAAGGTGGGTGGTAAAGAAGGGGCCTGGCACCTGGAAAGGCTAAGGGACTGGTGAGCTCCCCTCCCCCCTCATGGTGTGGAGTGGGGATTGCACCAGTAAGAAGCTTTGCAAGATCTCACCTCAACCATGGATGGTCCAGAAACAATGGGGAGGACTGGGCGAGGCTGTGCGGTCCAAGCAAACCTGATTTGAGGGCGGTGAATGGCTCTAGTAAGTGGGAGTGTGCCAAAAGCAGTAGTAACAGGAATTGTGATTCACTAGTGTTTTCATGTGGAGTCCGCTTGTGAAACTAAACCTCATCAAAAATGTACTCTATCAGCAGGGCATAGTGGCACATGCCCGTAGTCACAGCTACCCTGGATGCTGAGGTGGGAGGATCCCTCGAGTAGGAGGTCGAGGCCGCAGTGAGCTATGATTGCACCACTGTACTCCAGCGTGAG
Organism: Callithrix jacchus; assembly: GCF_049354715.1. Taxonomy (NCBI): domain Eukaryota; kingdom Metazoa; phylum Chordata; class Mammalia; order Primates; family Cebidae; genus Callithrix; species Callithrix jacchus. Next base: position 50,050,320 of record NC_133524.1, on the reverse strand, counting down.
CAACAGAATGAGACCCCATGTCTAAATGAAATTTTTTAAATAATGTCTTGTGCCTTTTGCCACATGCCTTAAGATGACCGCTCCGCCAGCTCGGGCAGCATAAGTGGCTTTGCAAGCACTCAGAAAACGTACACACTTACACTTAACTCTGGAACGTGTTTTGAGCATACTTTCAAAATGAAAATGACAACTTTTGGCCATCGAAGTAATCGAATATATCTGTCCTCTCAAGTGCATGTTCCCAATCACAGTTTTCTCTTTTCAGTGTGAAATATGGGTTTTCGAAGAAGATTAATCTATCCGCCTATACCAATATGCAATATAGAATCTTCTGAGGTAATTGGGCCTATGCTGTTGAGTGCTTTAATTCAATGTTTTCTATTAACAGAAATTAATTTTTGTGATAGTTTTGTTGCATTAGTCTAGATACACTAATAAAGGTCTTTCGTGCTGATGAAAAATTATTCTGGCATCTCATGAAGGCAACATTGACTCAGGAGGATTTCTTTTTTCTCTTGTGTTCTCCAGCTTTTGCCCATGACTTCCTTCTTATGCTTTGCTTTTTAATGACAGATTGTAGACATCTATTCCAACATAGAGTATAATAGCTTCCAAAATCCTTGTGGGTAACTTTTCTCACAGTAACCTTTCTGTGGTTAGTGTTATTAACCATGTAGAATGGAGTGGGAGAAATGATTTTAAGCTCAGTTATGATCAGAAACATCTATGCACTTCGTGTGTGTGTATGTATATATATAATTTTTTTGACATGTATTAATAGCAAAACTTTTTTAATACACACACACACATATACCCTTATCACAAGCAGTCCAGTGATGAGGAACCTGAAAAAATGGAACCATCAACTCAAAACCTGGATTCTTCACCTGCTCCAGAGAGAATGGATGAGGGAGCATCTGCAGCTCAAGGTGAAGGGAAAGGGAAGAATGACTGTTGGGGTGTGTGTGTGTGTGTGTGTGTGTGTCTCATACATTGTCACAGAGCAGGAACTGAGGAGGGTATATTGTTTGCAGCTTAGCTTAGCAAAATACTGCACTATGATAAAATGTCTCTACTTTATGAATGGCAGAATAGAGACTCGAGGATTGTGTTTTATCCAAGAACATTGACTGGTGAATACAAAATTTGTATTTTATTTCAAAGTTTGTGTCTTCCTACCACGTATGTTGCTGTGAAAACAGTAAATGATTTTGCTGAGAGTTCTTAAAACTCAAATGCTTTACTGTAAGGTAGCTTAGTACTGGCCCAAGACTAGAGCCAGTTCAGAGGAGCAGGAGCAACTCCAAAAACCTGGTTGCTGAACATTGGTCAGTGTTTCCCTTGACTGATATTTTTATGTAGTAAGTTTGATAAAAGCTGAATAATTCAGGATACTGCCATACAGGTAGCTGGTTTAGTATTTTTTTTTTTTTTTTTTTTTTTGAGATGGAGTTTCTCTTTGTCGCCCAGGCTAGAGTGCAGTGGAGTGATCTCGGCTCACTGTAACCTCCGCCTCCCAGGTTCAAGTGATTCTCCTGCCTCAGACTCCTGAGTAGCTGGGATTACAAGCATGTGCTACCATGCCTGGGTAATTTTTTAGTTTTTTAGTAGCGACCAGGGTTCACTGTGTCAGCCAGGATGGTCTTGATCTCCTGACCTCATGATGTGCCCTCCTCGGCCTCCCAAAGTTCTGGGATTACAGGCATGAGCCACCACTCCTGGCCTAGCATGATTTTTTAAGTGGCTTTTAAGAGGTTATTAAATCCTTTTATGGTTAGAAAAAAAAACAAACAAAAAAAGGAATTACCCTGAGATTAACATGAGATAGAAGTAATTCCTTCTAAATAAAAGATTTTGAAGCAATACATTTATGTAACTCAGGTCATGGATTATTCTAAGGATTCACTGTTAAAGGTTTATAGAATATGACTGACAGCAATGCCCATTAATTGCTGTCTACCCACTTCTTTTTTCTCAGTGTGAGACAGTATATTTGCTGTAATTCACAAGTAATGTTATTTTTGGTGCTTTGTTCTACATGGGGTTCATTCATGGAATATTACATTTCGGGCCTTTGGACCCAAATATAACTTTATTTTAACGAAGTTAAGCTTCTATTTACCCCAGTAGGTAATGGGTGTCACGACTATAACGTTTCGCATAGTCTTCAAATCCATTCAGCTAATCAGTCCTTCAGAAATTTGCATTGTAATCGTAGTTGAATTCCTATCCATGTTGTAGACCTCAGATTTCTTAGCTGATGCCCACCGCTTTTAGTACTCTATGGCTGAATATAGGCATTGTACAAGTCCTGTGGTTTATCCTTAGATTGTCATTTAAGAGGAAGGTTTCAAACCGGGCTCAGTGCTGTGCAATGATAGTCCCAGCTACTTAGGAGGTAGATGTGAGAGGATCGCTTGAGCCTAGGGTTCAAGACCAGCCTGGGAAACATAGTGAGACCTCATTGCTAATAAATAAATAAACAAACAAGCAAATAAATAAATGTTTTGTTTTATAGGAAAACAACTATGTAAAATTTGTTTCTAGTTACTGGTAACGTTGCAGACATAGCTCCTTACTGAACTGTAACACTTAATATTTAAGATGGGAAATTTTATGTTATGTGTATTTTTTTACCACAATTAAAAAAAAACTCCTGTCTTCCTAAATTCAGTGTAGTGGTCATATATTCTTTCAAGTTTTTACTTTGTATGTTTTCAAGACATAAAATTTATAGAAAAGTTGCAAGAATGGTATAATTAACTCATATACCTTTTACCTAGATTCACCAGTTGTGTACAGTTTTTGCTGTATTGGTTTCATATCTGTTCCCTCTCTCTCTTACCCTGCTACCCACACACTCACACACACACTTATGGATATTATGTTTACTGTTATTAACGCTGAATTGTTCAGATAAAGTTTCAGGTATGGCCCTTTACCCTAAGTACTTGAGTGTGTGTATATCCTCAGAACAAAGCAAAAGTCATTCCTTGGATAATCACTGCACAATGATCAAACTCAGGAAATTTAACAATGAGAAACTGCAGTGATTTAATACACAGTGTATACTCAGATTTTGCCAGTTATCCAGATTTTTTTTTTTTTTTTTTTTTTTGAGACAGAGTCTTACTCTGTTGCTCAGGTTGGAGTGCAGTGGCAAGATCTCGGCTCACTGCAACCTCCGCCTCCCAGGCTCAAGGGATTCTGATGCCTCAGCCTCCTGAGTAGTTGGGACTACAGGCACCCACTACCGTGGCTACCTAATGTTTTTTTTTTTTTCCTTTGTATTTTTAGTAGACATGGGGTTTCACCGGGTTGGCCAGGCTGGTCTCGAACTCCTGACCTCAAGTGATTCTCCTGCCTTAATCTCCCAAAGTGCTGGGATTACAGGCGTGAGCCAATGTGTCTGGCCAATACTGACATTTTTCAAGAGGATAGACCCATTGGTTTGCAGAATGTTTAGCCCTTTGGGCTTTTTCGTATAGTTTCTAAAGACTGTTTTTTCACTTACCATTTATTGGCACCTACTCCCACCATATAACTTGCTAGCTGCTAGGAGTCTAAATGCTAATGAGAGACAGGATGTCAGCCTTCAGTCATTTAATATGGTAAGGACAATCAGAAATGCAATAACAGAGAAGTGCAAAGGAGGCAACAAAGCTGTCTGAGGGCAGTCTTCAGGAAAGAAGAGGGTAATATTTGAAAAACTCTGTTTTCCTGTTTTCTGCTAACAGACTCCTGAAATAATATTCCTGAGATTCTTATCAACACATTTATTATTATACTAGTGAAAGCTTTTATTTAATAACACCAAGAGCATGAATATGATTTCTTTATTCGTATTTCATGTTTTCCTGCTAAAAATGATAATTTTGTTTTGTCTTTAAGGCCCGGAGCCTGAAACTGATAGCCAGGAACTGGTTGAGCCAATGACTGAGTGTGAGCATGGAGATGGTCCTGATGTCCAGGAGATGTGCCTGCCAAATCCAGAGTGGGTGAAACTGCCCCAAGAAGGTAGGCAGTCCATTAAGCATGCAAATTGTAGGGTGTCTGTTTCCACAGTATTTTACTTTTCTTTTTTTTCTGAGACAGAGTCTCACTCTGTCACGCAGGCTGGAGTGCAGTAGCTCAATCTCAGCTCACTGCAACACACGCCTCCAGGCTTCAAGTGATTCTCCTGCCTTAGTCTCTCGAGCAGCTGGGATTATGGGCATGTGCTACTGCGCCCAGCCAATTTTTGTAATTTCAGTAGAGACAGGGTTTTGTCATGTTGCACAGGCTGGTGTTGAACTCCTGACCTCAGGTGATGCAACCAGCTCGGCCTCCTAAAGTCCTGAGGTTATACATGCCCACCACCACACCTGGCAAATGTTTCTCTCTCTCTCTCTCTCTCTCTCTCTCTCTCTCTCTCTCTCTCTCTCTCTCTCTCTCTCTCTCTTTTATTTTTTATTTGTAGTAGGGCTCGGGTTTCACCATATTGCCCAGACTGGTCTTGAACTCCTGACCTCAAGTGATCTGCCTGCCTTGGCATCCCAAAATGCTCAGATTAAAGGTGTGAGCCACCATACCCAGCCCAGATAATTTCCTTTATAGAATTTCTTTTTCTAATCCAGAGTCTAGTTCAGGATCATGTGTTGCATGTACTTGTCATGTGGTTTTAGTTTCCTTTAATCTGGAATGGTTCCTCAATTTTTTTCTTTGTCATTCAGGTTACAGACATTTTTTAACAGGATAGACAAGTAGGTTTGCAGAATGTTCAGGAGTTTGAGATTTTTTGTGTATTTTTAAAGACTTTTTTCACTCAGCATTTATTGGTGGCTACTCATGCCACATAGCAGTCAAGTGCTAGGAGTGAAAGTGCTATGAGAGACAGGATTTCAGCCTTGAGTCATTTAATATGATAAGGAAAATCAGAAGTGCAATAACAGAGAAGTGCAAAGGAGGCAACAAAGTTGTGTGAGGGCAGACTTCGGAAAGGAAGAGGGTAATATTTGGAAAACCCTGTTTTCCTGTTTTCTGCTAACAGACTCCTGAAATAATGTTCCTGAGATTCTTATCAACACATTTATTACTACACTACTGAAAGCTTTTATTTAATAACACGGAGAACATGACTATTATTTCCTTATTCATATTTCGTGTTTTACTGTTTAAAATGATCATTGTTTTAAGGGCTGGAGCCTGAAGCCAATAGCCAGGAACAGGTTCAGCCGATGCCTGGGTGTGAGCCTGGAGATGGTCCTGCTGTTAAGAAGATCCGCCTGCAAAATCCATAGCAGGTGAAACTGCCAGAAGAAGGTAGTTAATCCATTAAGCATGCAGGATGTCTGTTTCCACAGTATCGTGTGTGTGTGTGTGTGTGCGTGTGCGCGCGCGCGCGCGTGCTTGTGGGTGAGGGCATGCACGTGTACGTGGCGCAATCTTGGCTCACTGGAACTTCTGCTTCCTGGGTTCAAGTGATTCCCCTGCCTCAGCCTCCTGAGTAGCTGAGATTACAGATGTTCGCAACCATGCCCGGTTAATTTTTGTATTTTTAGTAGAGACGAGATTTCGCCATGTTGCATAACCTGGTCTCGTACTCCTGACCTTAGGTGATCCACCTGCTTCAGCCTCCCAAAGTGCCGGGATTACAGGCATGAGCCAGTGCGCCCAGCCCAGTATTATGTTTTTAATAACACAGAGGTAACAACACTGCCTCTTTAATAATAGAGTTCTTATACAAATATTATTTGAAACATAGTCAAGACCCCAGAATCTGACTTACAGACTTTCAGATACAGAAACAAACGGAGTCAAAGGCATATTGAATTGTAACTTTTGAGTGTAAGTCCTTAAACCAATAATAGTTCATGATTTTCAGATGCTTTTGTAAAGGTCTGCTTTTAACAAATACGTACCACATTTGTAACACCCATCAGTTAGTGTGAAACATGCTGAAGCACGGATGCAGGTTCTATTACCAGCTCTTAAAGCATTTGTGAGATTCTTAGAGAATCCCTTACCTTCTAAACCTATCTTTGGTCTTATAAAAATAGTGAGTTTAAGTCAGATATTTTTAAATCATTTTCCATTCTGGTTCTTTCATAATCTGATCCTGTTAGATAGAATGCATAGGATACAGAGGTTGTCTGTTTTGCTTGATTTGTTTAACATAAATCATCAAATCCAGACCCGAGTCATTTGAAAACCTCTGAATTGAGATTTCATTGCTACTAAGAAAATGAGTGGACACTCTGCTTCGTGTTTGTTTTTCTGTGTGGAGACCTGAATGCCTATTCTTAGGTTCTGTCAAATTCTAAATTCTCTGGCTTTTTTTTTTCTTTAGATGAGTCTCACTCTGTCACCCAGACTGGAGTGCTGTGGTGCAATTTCAGCTCATCACAACTTCAGCCTCCCAGGCTCAAGCGATCCTCTCACCCGGCCTCCTAAGGAACTATAGGCACAAGCCGCCATGCCTGATTGATGTTTTAAAAAAAAATTGCAAAGATGAGGTCTCACTATGTTTTCCAGGCTGGGATTCTCTCGCTCTTAATCAGTACTTGCTTTTTAAATCTTTCCCCAAGGAAACCTTGAGTGACTGAATAATCAAATGGTGAGAGACCATTTAGTTCCTGTTTTCTGTGGGGTGTAGGTCTTTGATGCTCAGGATGGGTGTAAGTAAGATGCTTTTGCAAAACATGCTCCCTGCCGCACTGTGAGCCTTCATGAACCACTATTTCTAATAAGATTATATCACATATATGATACAGTCACCTCTAAGCATATCAAATGTTTCATGTAAATTTCAGCTTTTGAGGCATTAGTTGGTAAGTTTTGAAGTTCGAAGACCATGACCCCAGTACTTCCTGAGTAATCCGCTGGAGTATGTTTAACACAACTGTTTTCCAGGTTGCTGACTGTTAATTATAAGCGCTTCTGGATTTAAAGGAAGCACTTGATGTTTACAGAATTAATTACTTTTAAATTCTGTAGGTCTGCTCTCAAAGTCTATAGAGAGGTTTACTTGGATGTAAGACACAGGATCATCCTTAGGGTTCTATTTTTAGTCCATCTTATAAAACCCAAACTGTAGTGTTCTTTGTGTGCATTTAGGGTCATCTAAATAATCTGCTGCTAAGTCATGTTTCTAACTGTTATGTTTCTGTTACAGGTGAAGGGCAATCACAGCATTAAAAGGAGACATGCTGAAATGATGCATTCTGCTTCTACGTTGGAAATTTGTTAATTGAAGTTCTCCCAATAAAGCGTTACAGCCTTCTGCAAAGAAGTCTTGCACATCTTTTGTTAATTTTATTTCCAGGTATTTGATGCTCTGAAATACGTATCATTCTTTGACATTTCATATGCTAGCTTTTTGAGCTGGTATATAGAGGCATAATTCCTACATATTGAGCTTCTATCCAGCAGCCTGTTAAATAAGCTTATGAATTCTAAGTTTACTTCTAGATCCTTTTCAGTTTTCAACATACAGAATCATATCATCTTTGAATAAGAAGTTTTGTTTCTGTCACTTTTTTTCTGTTTTCTTTTGTAGTTTTTTGTAGACATGGGGTTTTGCCATTTTGCCCAGTTTGTTCTTGAACTCCTGAGCTCAAGTGATCCGCTCACCTCGGCCTCCCAAAGTGCTGGGATTATAGGTGTGAGCCACCATGCCCAGCCTGTTGCTGCCATATTGAACACTTTTATTTCCTTTTCTGATTTTATGGCATTGGGCAGACCCACCTGGTACAGTGGTGATAGTGGACATCCTTGTCTTATCCCTGATCAGAAATGGAAAAATTTCCACCTTTCACCATAGTATTTACTGTATTTTTTTTGTAAATTAACTTCAACAGAGTCATTCTATTCTGTTTTAATTTGCTCAGAGTATTCATTTTGAATATATATGGAATTTCATCAAACACTGCATCTAATGGGATTATCACATTTTTTCCTTTAATCTGTTACTGTAGTGAATTAGACTGATAAATTTGTACTTTTTCGTTTTAAATTTTTAAAAATTGAGACAAGGTGCCACTCTGTCACCAAGGCTAGTGTCGTAGTGTTATCATAGCTCACTTCAGCCTCAGCCTCCTGGGTACAAGCAATCCTCCCACCTCAGCTTCCTGAATAGCTACAACTATAGGCATATGCCACCATGTCCAGCCAGTTTTTCTGTTGTTTTGTAGAGATGAGATTTTGTCATGTTGTGCAGGCTGCTCTTGAACTTCTGAGCTCAGGCGATCTGCTCACCTCAGCCTCCCAAAGTGCTAGGATTACAGGCATGAGCCTTGGCCTAGCCACGTTTTTCTTATATAGGGGTCTTGCCTATGTAAAGACCCAACTTACGTGTACGTTTGTGCAGGTAGACTAACAGCATGATGAAATTTATCATTCTATTGATTAAAAGAAAACTATCCTTGACTTTCTAGTGTGTAAGTACATCAAAGCATAACTATAAGTATTGTGAAAGCATATATTGTTATGGGTTTTGGGGCCCCTGTACTTTCTGCTGCTGTGGGAGCATGTCCTTATAGGTACCTTTAGTCTGTTTTCTCAACTGCAGAGATCTTAGGACCATGGGTTGTGACTGGCAAGTAATGTGCCTTGCTAGTTTCATGATGGAGCTGATTTTCAAATGGTGTCACTCTGGCTGTCCTAGGCTCCTGTTTCCCTAACATTTTCACTTCTCCTTCTGAGATTCTGATAGTACAAATGATAGATGTCTTAGTATTTTCTTACAGGTCCATGAGGTTGTATTCATCTTTCTTTCAGTTTCTTTCTCGGACTTGTTCATATTGAACAATTTCTTTTTGTTTTGTTTTAGACACATGATCTTACTCTGTTGCCCAGGCTGGACTGCAGTGGTGCAATTATAGCTTACTGCAGCCTTGAACTCCTGGGCTTAAGGGGTCTTCTTGCCTCAGCCTTCACAGTAGCTGACTACAGGTACATATCATCACACTCAGCTATTTTTAATTTTTTTTTTAGAGATGAGGTCTCACTGTTGCTGAGGGTGGTCTCAAACTGCTAACCTGCAGTCATCTATCATCTTACTTCAGCCCACAAAAGTGCTAGGATTACTGTGTAAGTCACTGCTCTTGGCCAGATAGAACAATTTCTATTTATCTACCTTTGAGTTCACTAACTCATTGTTTGTCCCCATTCTGCTATTGAACCCATTCAGTGAGAATTTTTTCCTTGGTTATCATATTTTCCACTTCTAAGATTTCCATTTGTTTCTTCTTTAAATATCCTTTTTGTGTGTGTACTGGGACTTTCTGTTTTTTCTTGTTGCAAAAGTGTGCATGATTGCTTGTTAAGCACCTTTATTTATAATTGTTAAAACTTGGAAGCAAAGTGTCCTTCACTAAGTAAACGGATTAATAAACTGTGTACAGGTAGTCAGTGGAATATTATTCAGCAGTAAAGTGAAATGGACTATGAAGCCATGAAAAGACATAGAGGAAACTTTAATTCATATTACTAAATGAAGGAAGCCAGTCTATAAAGGCTATACACTGTCTGATTCCCACTATATGATATTATGAATAGGGCAAAACTATGGAGACAATAAAAAGATCAGTGGTTGCCAGAGGTTATAGAGAAGAGAGGGATGAATAGGTGGAGCATGGAGGATTTTTAGAGCAGTGAAACTACTCTGTATGATACTGTAATGGTGGGTACATGTCATTATACCTTTGTCCAAACTTATTGAATGTACAACACCAAGAGCAAATCCTAATGGAAACTATGGACTGTGGAAAATAATGATGTGTCATTGCAGGTTCAATTGTAACAAATGTACCACTCCTATGGGGAATGTTGATAATGGGGAGAAGAATCTTGCATGTGTTGGGCCCAGGAGTATATGCGATATATACCTTCCTCTCAATTTCAATGTGGTCCTAAAACTTCCCTTTAAAAAAAGTCTGTTAATTTTTTTAAAAATTAATAAGTAGTGAAAAAATTTAAATACTCATTCCTGGGCCAATTAAAAGATAGAGATTAACAGAGTGGATAAAAAATAATCAAACCATGTGCCATATACAAGAAACTCACTTCACATAGGACCACGTATGTAGATAGAAACTAAAAGGATGGAAAAACATATGCAATGCAAACATTAATTTTTTAAAAACTGGGAGTGACTATATTAATATTAGGTAAAATAGACTTCAGAGCAAAGTGAATTACTGGAAATGAAGGGGGATATCATATAATAAAAAGATCAATCCACCAAGACATAATGATATCAATTGAGGCAGAAAAAGCATCTGCAAAATCCCACACCCATTCATGATTTTAAACACTCTTGGACTTCCACCAAGATGACTGAATAGGAACAGCTCCAGAGCACAGTTACCAGTGAGAGCAATGCAGAAGGCGAGTGATCTCCATATTTGCAACCAAGGTACCAGGTTCATCTCAATGGGACTGGTTGGACAGTGGGTGTAGCCCAAGGAGAGCAAACTGAGGCAGGGTGGGGTGCTGCCTCACCCAGGAAGTGCACTGGGCCGGAGGACCCTTTCTCCTACCCAGTGGAGGCCATTGGGGACTTTCCTGGATGCTGTGGCACACTGGCTCAGATACTGCACTTCTTGCATAGTCTTTACAGGCCACAGACCAGGAGATTCCCACCAGGGCCAACAAGTGCTGTGGGTTTCCAGCACAAAACTGGGCTGCCATTTTAGCCAGTGCCCAGAATACCTGTGAGACAGAGCCATCCATTACCCTGAAATATAGGCCGCTGAAGGCAGGGAACCAAGTGATCTGGCTCGGTGGGTCCCACCCACACAAAGACCAGCAAACTGACAGCTACTGGTTTGAGATTTTCACAGCCAACACAGTAGTTTGAGCTCGACTTGGGATAGTCAAGCTTGGTGGGGAGAGGGGTATCTGCCATTACCGAGGCAGTCCGCCATTACCTGTGTAAACAAAATCTCAAGGAAGTTTACACAGCAGCTGGGTGGAGTCTGTGGCATCTCAGCAATGCCTCTGCAGGCAGACTGTGACTAGACTCCCTCCTAGCTGGGTAGGGCATCTCTGAAAAAAGATAGCAGCCCATCAGGGACTTACAAATAAAGCCCCATCTTACCAGGACAGTGCACCTGGGAAAGGGGGCGGTTTTGAGTTCTGCTGCAGCAGACTTAAACATCCCTGCCCAGCAGCTCTGAAGGGAGCAGCGGAGCTCCCAACAAAGCATTTGAGCTCTGAGAAGGGACAAATCGCCTCCTCAAGTGGTTCTCTGACCCCTGTATATCCAAAGAGACACCTCACACAGGAGAGCTCTGGCTGACATCTGGCGGGTACCCTTCTGGGACAAAGCTACTAGAGAAAGGAGTAGGCAGCAATCCTTGCTGTTCTGCAGTCCCCACGGGTGATTCCCAGGCAAGAAGGGTCTGAAGTGGACTTCCAGCAGTCCTGCAGCAGAGGGGCCTGACTCTTCAAAGGAAAACCCAAAAAAAAAAGAAAAAACGGAAAGAAATCGCTTCAGCATCAACAGAAAGGAGGTCCACCCAGAGACCCCATCCGAAAGTCACCAACTTCAAAGACCAAAGGTAGATAAATCCATGAAGATGGAAAGAAACCAGCACAAAAAGGCTGAAATTACCAAAAACTAGAATGGCTCTCCTCCTCCAAGGAATCACAACTCCTCACCAGCAAGGAAACAAAACCGGATGGAGAATTAGTTTGATGAATTGACAGAAGCAAGCTTCAGAAGGTGGGTAATAAAAAACTTCTCTGAGCTAAAGGAACATGTTCTAACCCAATGCAAAGAAACTAAGAACCTTGAAAAAAGTTTAGATGAAATGCTAACTAGAATAACCAGCTTAGAGAAGACCATAAACAACTTGATGGCACTGAAAAACACAGCATGAGAACTTCATGAAGCATACACAAGTTTCAATAGCCAAATAGACTGAGCAGAATTTAAAGCACTAAATGCCCACATGAGAAGAGAGAAAAGATCTAAAATCAACACCCTAATGTCACAAATAAAAGAAATAGAGGAGCAAGATCAAACGAATGCAAAAGCTAGCAGAAGACAAGAAATACGTAAGATCAGAGCAGAACTGAAGGAGATGGAGACATAAAAAACCCTTCAAAAAAATAATACAGGAGCTGTTTTTTTTAAAAGATCAACAAAATGAATAGACTACTAGCCAGACTAATAAAAAAGAAAAAGGAGAATTGAATAGATGCAATAAAAAATGATAAACGGGATATCACCACTGATTCCACAGAAATACAAACTACCATCAGAGATTACTACAAACAATTGTATGCACATAATCCAGTAAATCTAGAAGAAAGGGTTAAATTACTGGACACTTATACCCTCCCAAGACTAAACCAGGAAGAAGTTGAATCCCTGAATAGACCAATAACAAGGTTTGAACTTGAGGCAGCAATTTCTAGCCTACCAAACAAAAAAAGTCCAGGTGAAGAGGGATTCACAGCTGAATTCTACCAGACGTACAATGAGGAGCTGGCACCATTCCTTCTGAAACTACTCCAAACAATACAAAAAGAGGGAATCCTCCCTAATTCATTTTATGAGATCAACATCATCCTGATACCAAAACCTGGCAGAGACACAATTGAAAAAGAAAATTTCAGGTCAATATCCATGATGAACATCAATGCAAAAACCTCAATAAAATACTGGCAAACCGAATGCAACAGCACTTCAAAAAGCTTATCCATCATGATCAAGTAAGCTTCATCCCAGGGATGCAAGGCTGGTTCAACATACGCAAATCTATAAATGTAATATATCACATAAACAGAACCAAAGACAAAAACCACATGATTATCTCAATAGATGCAGAGAAAGCCTTTGACAAAATTCAACAGCCCTTTAGGCTAAAAAGTCTCAATAAGCTAGGTATTGATGGAACATATCTCAAAATAATAAAAGCTATTTATGGCAAACCCAAAGCCAATATCATACTGAATGGACAAAAACTGGAAGCATTCCCTTTGAAATCTGGCACTAGACAAGGGGGCCCTCTCTCACCATTTCTACTCGACATAGTATTGGAAGTTCTAGCCAGAGCAATCAGGCAAGAAAAAGAAATAAAGTGTATTCAGTTAGAAAAAGAGAAAGTCAAATTCTCTCTATTTGCAGATGACATGATTGTATATTTAGAAGACCCCATTGTCTCAGCCCAAAATCTCCTTAAGATGATAAGCAACTTCAGCAAAGTCTCAGGATACAACATCAATGTGCAAAAATTACAAGCATTCCTATACACCAATAACAGACAGAGAGACAAATCATAAGAATACTGCACATCTGCAACCATCTGATCTTTGACAAACCTGACAAAAACAAGCAATAGGGAAGATATTCTCTATTTAATAAATGGTATTGGGAAAACTGGCTAGCCGTGTGCAGAAAGCTGAAACTGGAACCCTTCCTTATGCCTTATACAAAAATTAACTCCAGATGGATTAAAGATTTAAACATAAGACCTAACACCATAAAAACCCTAGAAGAAAACCTAGGCAATACCATTCAGGAGATAGGCAAGGACTTCATGGCTAAAACACCAAAAGCAGTGGCAACAAAAGCCAAAATGGATAAATGAGATCGAATTAAACTTAAGAGCTTCTACACAGCAAAAGAAACAATCATTGGAATGAACCAGCAACAAACAGAATGGGAAAAAAAATTTGTAAACTAACCATCTGACAAAGGGCTAATATCCAGAATCTACAAAGAACTTAAACTCATTTACAGGAAAAAATGGACAACTCCATCAAAAAGTGGGCAAAGGATATGAACTGACACTTTTTAAAAGACATTTATGTGGCCAACAAACATATGAAAAAATGCTCATCATCACTGGTCATTAGAAAAATGCAAATCAAAACCACATTGAGATACCACCTCATGCCAGTTAGAATGGCGATCATTAAAAAATCTGGAGACAACAGATGCTGGAGAGCATGTGGAGAAATAGGAACACTTTTACACTGTTGGTGGGAGTGTAAATTAGTTCACCAATTATGGAAGGCAGTGTGGCAATTCCTCAAGGATCTAGAAATAGAAATACCATTTGACACAGCAATCCCATTACTGGGTATATACCCAAAAGATTATAAATCGTTCTATTACAAAGTCACATGAACACGTATGTTCATTGTGGCACTGTTTACAATAGCAAAGACTTGGAACCAACCCAAATGTCCATCAATGATAGACTGGATAAAGAAAATGTGGCACATATACACCATGGAATACTATGCAGCCATAAAACGTGATGAGTTCATGTCCTTTGTAGGGACATGGATGAAGCTGGAAACCATCATTCTCAGCAAACTACCACAAGAACAGAAAATCAAACACCGCATGTTCTCACTTATACATGGGTGTTGAACAATGAGAACACATGAACACAGGGAGGGGAACGTCACACACTGGGATCTATTGGGGGGTGGGGGGGCTAGGGAGGGATAGCAGTGGGTGGGGAGATTGGGGAGGGATAACATTAGGAAAAATACCTGATGTAGGTGACAGAAGGATGGATGCAGCAAACCACCATGGTATGTGTAACAATCCTGCATGGTATGCACATGTACCTCAGAACTTAAAGCATAATAATAAAAGAAAAAAACTCTCAGCAAACCAGAATAGAGCTGAATTTCTTCAATTTGATACAGTTCATCTACAAACAACTAGATAAAATCCTACTTAATTGGGAAAGTTTTCCCCCAAGGCCAGGAAAAAGGCAAGGACATATGTATCTCACTACTGGTATTCAACATAGTACTGGAAGTTCTAGCAGTGGACCAAGACAAAAAAAAAAAAAAAAAACTAAAAGAGATACAGATGAAAATGGCAGAAATTCAACTATCCCTGTTTGCAGATGGCTATGTAGAAAATCTCAAGGAATCTACCAAAAAAATCCCCCCTATAACTAACATGTGAGTTCAGCAAGGATGCAGGATACAAGATGATCAATACACAAAAATCAGTTGCACTTTATATATTAACAACAAACTAGTGGAAACTGGAAATAAACACATAATAGCATTACAATTGCTTTAAAGAAAATGAAATACTTAGGTATAAATCTAAAAGCATGTACCAGATCTGTATGATGAAATTTGCAAGAGATTGATAAAATAAATCAAAGACCTAAGTAAATGGAGAGACATACTGTGTCTGTGGATCAGAAGACTCAAAATAGTGGAGATGTCAAATCTCCCCAAATAGATATTTAAGTTTAATGCAATTCCTATCAAGTTGTTTGTAGACATAGACAAGCTTATTCTAAAATTCATATGGAAAGGCACAAGCCATAGAATAGCTAAAACAATTTTGAAAAGAATATATTGGGAGGAATTGCTCTACTTGATGACTTGCCATCTAGCTATAGTTACCAAAGAAGTTAAATTGTCCAAGAGGTAGATTACATCAATGGAACAGAATTGAAAACCCATAAATAGACCCACACAAGTGATTCTTTTTTTTGATGAAAAAAGAATCACTTGCTATGTTGTCCACACTGGACTTGAACTCCTTGGCTCAAGTGATCCTCCAATCTTATCCTTCCACATAACTAGGATCACAGCCATGCACCACCACATCTAGCTTTTCAACTGATTCCTTTTTTTTTTTTTTTTGAGACAGAATCTCACACTAAAATATTAGAAATAGAACAGATTAGAGAACTCAGAAGCAAATCCACACATCTTCAGTGAATTCATTTTTGCAAAGGTACTAAGAACATACATTGGAGGAAAGACAGTCTCTTCAATAAATGGTGCTGGGAAAACTGAATATCCATATACAAAGAATGAAACGAGGCTCCTATCTCTTGCCATTACAAAAATCAACTGAAGATGGATTAAAGACTTAACTCTAAGACCTCAAACTGTGAAACTACTGCTAGAAAACATTAGGAAAACTCTCCAGAGCATTGGTGTGGACAAAGATTGCTTCAGTAATATTTCAAATGCACAAGCATCCAAATAAAAAATGGATAAACGGAATCACATTAAGTTCAAAAGTTCTGCACAGTAAAGGAAATAATCAACAAAGGGAAGGGACAACCCACGGAATTGGAGAAAACATTTGCAAACTACCCATCTGACAAGTTGTTAATAACCAGGATATATAAGTAGCTCAAACAACTCAACAGGAAAAAATCTAATAATCTGATCTTAAAATGGGCAAAAGATCTGAATAGACATTTCTGAAAAGAAGACATACAGATGACAAACTGGTATATTACAAGGTTCTCAACATCATCAGTCATCAGAGAAATGCAAATCAAAACTAAAATGAGATACAATCTCTCCCCAGTTAAAATGGCTTTTATCCAAAAGACACGCAATAACGAATGCTGGCGGGGATGTACAGAAAAGGCAACCCTTGTACACTGTTGGTGGCAATGTGAATTAGTACAGCCACTATGGAGGAAAGTTTGGAAGTTCCTTAAAAATTAAAAATAGAGCTACCATGTGATCCAGCAATCCCACTACTACATATATACCCCCAAAAAAGGAAATCAGTATGTCAAAAAGATATCTGCATTCTCATGTTTATTGCAGCACTATTCACAATAGTCAGGATTTGAAATCAACCTAAGTGTCCATTAACAGATGAATGGATAAAGCAAATGTGGTAAATATACATAATGGAATATTATTCAGCCATAAAAAAGAATGAAATCTTGTCATTTGCAATAACATGGATAGAACTGGAGGTCATTATGTTAAGCTACATAAGCCAGACACTGAAAAACAAATGTCACATGTTCTCACTTATGTGTGGAAGCTAAAAGTTAAAACAATTGAACTCATGGAGATAGAGAGTAGAATGATTGTTGCCAGAGGCTGAAAGGGGTTAACAGGGATAGGGGAGAAAGTGGGGATGGTTAATGTGGGGATGAAGGTACAAGAATATAGTTAGAATGAATAAGATATAGTATTTAATAGCACAACAGAGTGATTATAGTCAACAATAACTTATTTTATTTTTGAAATAGCTAAGAGTAGGATTAGAATGTTCCTAACACAAAGAGATGATAAATACTTGAAGTGATGCATAACCTAATTACCTTGATATTATTATACATTATATGCCTTTATCAAAACATCACATATACCCTATAAGTATATACACCTATTATGTATGCATATTAATAAAAATTAGAAAAAATAATGTTTTAAAGACTCATGAGGGCCCCTGTCCCATTCTTTCCTGTGCTCAAGAAGCACATGCTAATGAAGCCTTCTGTACATGCCTAAATGGTGGCAATGTGAATCTCTCCACTCTGGGTCTCAGGTATATGATTGATGAAAGCAGATAATGTTGACCCAGGCCCACCACTCTCTGACTTTTCAGAGCTGCCTTATGCAAGTGGAATTTGATGTCAAAGTACAGAGACTCAAGTATCTTGGCTGCTGCAAAGAGGCAAATCAGGGTGAGATCCGCCAGATTTTGTGCCCTCCTTATGAGGTAGCAGACCAGGAGGACTTGTTTTCTGGTCCAAACCCTGCTGACCAAAACAGGATCTTGTCAAGACAGGATAAAGTGAAGAAACAAGCAGGAACCAGCAAAAGGCAAAAGTGATCCTTAGCTGCTTTCATTGTTCATTGGCATAAGACACTCCCACCAGCACCATGGCAGTTTACAAATGCTATGACAGTGACCCAGAAGTCACCACCTCTTTCCATAGCAATGGCTTGGAAGTTACCACCACTTTCTTAGAAAGTTCTAAATAATCTGCCCCTCAATTTGCACTGACTGACCCCTTAAGACACATGTAATTGAAAGTGGATTTACACGAGTATTAATGCACTTGCCATGAGCTCCTAAGTTGCTGGATCTGAACCACACTGCCTGTGAGTTAGCCCTGCTAGACAAGAAGCAGTACCACTCAATAGAAGATTGTCATCTAACACCACCACTTGGCCCTTGAATTCTTTCCTGGGCAAAGCCAAGAGCCTTCAGGGGTAAAGCCCTGATTTTGTGATTCTGGTAGGGGGTTTCCCTGTCCTGCAACAATTAATACAGGCACAAAGATGAAAAGAAAAATCATCACTATTAAATGAAATAAAGTCTGCGTCTATAACCCTTAAGAGCATCTAGCTCCTTAGAGTAAAATAGCCTCACATTTGAGGCTACATTTTATTTAGATTATTTTTGCTATTAGAGACGGATAACATAGTAAAAATAACCATTAGAGGATGCCATAAGAAAAAGGAAACTTACGATGTTGAAATGTGGCATTGGCTCAATTAATGTGGGAAATCCACCAACACTTTGCCTTCTTCCTCTATCCCATACTGGCCTCTGTCACTTCCAAACAAAGAGAAAAAAAAAACAACCAAACCAAAACAATCAAAGCAACAGATCCAAATAGATAAAGCTCTGGCATCAGATAAACCAACCAGATACCTAACCCAATATTATTTTCTCCTACATCTACTCAAGGCTCTTGGAATCACATGTTCTTTTCCTGTATAATCAGCAGGAAATTTGTACAGCTCTGAGATATGGTTTCTACGATGTTCCAGCTTGTGTTCAAGATTTGCACAGCTTTCAGAAACCACATAATGGAGATGTATTGGTTTAACTTTTTCCTGTCCTTGATAAATGACAATATATAGTGCAGCCTTTAAAACTGTGTTTTTATCCAATTTTGTAATGAGAAATAAATACAAAACACCAAAGCAACAGAAAAATCAAATTAACTTCTCTCCTGCCCATGTAACAAAACTGAATAATCTCTCCTTAGCTTTACTGTTGCTTGGGCTTCTTTTAAAAACAACAATAACAAACTTATAGTCAATATTTACAAAGCTGAGTTCAACTATTTATCAGCATTACAGAGGTCATCGAAAAATGTTGTTTGTTTCGACATTATTTCATTATTACCTTGATCAGGGAAAAAGTCAATTCCCAACAGGGCTACTGTTTGCGTGGCGTTGGCAGGTTCTCCCCATGTCTGTATGGATTTTCTCCCATATCCCAAAGCTGTGCACATTAGGTGAATGGGTATGTCACATGGTCCCAATCTAAGTGAGTGTGAGTGTCTGTGCGAGTGCCCCCTGAGATAGGATGGCATCTTGGCCAAGGTGGGTTCGTACCTTGCCCCTTGAGCTGCCAGGATAGGCTCTGGCCACCTGCCACCCTGAACTGGAATAAGCGGGCTGGAAAGCAAATGAATACAAATTATTGTAAAATAAAAATTTTTAAGTAGACTACAACCCTACAGATGCATGACAATAAATGATATAGTACACAGGCACTCAGTGAACCCAAAAAATGACACATTCTGACACACTTGGTTTTCATAGAGTTAAAAAGCCTAGCATTAAAACGTATCCAAATTGCAAGCTTGGATGACTGGAGTGGTTTGGGATTTCTGACAGATTTAGAGACTGAGCTTTTGACAGAAAAGCAACTGAACTGGAGATGGATGTCTCTAAATTCTACAGCACTCAACAGGCTCCTTCTGCCAGTCTGAACTTTTTATCCTAAGACACAAAGCTTTAGGAGTCACTGAGAAACAGGTCCTGTGCCAAACACACAGAAGCACACAGAAAATATCACCCCATTTTTCTTGAGGGGGGTAAATCTGAAATGCCCAGCATCAAGGCAGGAGAAACGCCATTTGGAGACAGATACCACTGTTACAACTGAATGCCAGAGATCAGGGACATCAGTCTAATTGCTAAGACAGTCACCTCATCTACTGGGGTCAAAAACCAAGCCACACAGAAGTTGGGGGAGAGGACAAGCATTTATGAAGATCTAGGATGAGGGGCTGATGAAAGGGAAACAGGAGCATCATCATGAGTAGGAAGGATGTTTATTCTGATGAGCAATGTTTCTTACACTCGAGTTGCTCTTGAGTTTTATAGAACCTGGTCAGGAGGAGATTCTATGCAGGAAATGAGACAAGAGCACCTGTGAAATAAAGCAAGAAGCTCTGAAACAGAAGATACTAAAGGTAGCCTGGAGGGACATACTTGCTGACAAGTGGATAGATGCTTAGGAGTGGCTGGTCCCTTCCTTTGACACTAATAGCAAAGTCATTGGTCTTAAGAAAAGGACACAAGGGAGGTAATTATGGCAAACATAATTTTTAAGGAGTACAAAGGATACTATCAGTGTGAAACCCTGAAGTAACCATAGCCACTGACAGTCATTAGTTCAGTGGAGCTAAGGACAGTTTGGCTCTTAGAGACTAGTGGGGATGAGGCTGCTGGTGAGAAAAGAAGAAAGCATTCAGTCTCTGGTTATGCAAGACTTATCTCCCAGAAACAGCTCAAATTTCCTACCATGATTGAATTTAAGCCGCAATACCCAAATGTTTTAATGATAGTCCTTTCTAACGATGCTATTGACTTGTAATGTGTTTGTGTTGGTTTAGGGTTTAATTTCTGCCCTTACATTGGCATATAGACTATGTTTTTAGATAAAATGTCATCTCTCATCAACATGTGATCATGAATTCTGTCTGGATGTGTACGTGTTACTGTCCTTGGAGTCTGTCTGTGCAGTGAAGGGGACAAAGCCATCTTACCTGAAGAGAGAGAAGACTTCTGAAAAAGGAGCTGTGAACAGCTCCTGGGGTGAAAAGGTGCTCAGGAAAAAGGAAGAGAAAGGGATGGGGAGGGAGTGGAGGGGAGGGGAGGGAGCCCCATCTGGAGACCCAAGCTGCACAAGATTAATGCCATAACCTAGGGTTCATTTATTTGTGGATGTGGGAATTCTCAGAGTGTCTCTTGGCCCAGGATCATGCTAAAGTACAGGCCAGAGGTATCTCCTCGGTTCTTGGTACCCTCTTTGTGCCCTCCTTTGTGCTTTTTTTTTTAGGACCCTCACATTTTAGGCTTCCAGACTTGTTCTCCTAAATGTTTTATGGCCTGGGTCAGTGGGAATAGAAGAACATTTTGAACAAATCTTTTCACACTGCATTAAGACTCGGCATGATTCCTTAACCGCACTCCCACTTTTATATTTTAAAAAGTCAGCAATGGATAATCCAAAGTGAGGTCTAGGCAAATATGGAGTACAGCCCCTTTTTCCCCCCTACCCTTAAAATAGACAACAGATTCATCTGATTGTTTCCATCTCAGCGTCTATTTTCCCTTCTCTGGTAAGACAACCCCTTTACCCTGCAGAGAACCTAACATCCTTGTAGTTTGTTTGGAGTGAAACTATTTGCCCCTCCTGACCACTGGGCTGGGCCTCCTGTGATTTAGGCTGGCCAATCAGCATCAAACACCCTCTTAAACAGAGTGTTTGGATGAAAGGAGGGTACATTACACAAATCAACCAATTGGAGTCCTCCCTGGGACCTTTTTTGCATACCAGGAAAGACACCATGGGGGAGCACTGATGAAGCTATTTGAGCCCCTGGATCCAGCTGTGCCCCAAAGCATAGATTCCTGCACTTCCCACTTGTGCAAGCCAATAAATTCATTTAAATTCATATAATACACCATATTATACACCTTGGTGCGTAATAGGAAGGATCCAAAAAAGGTCATCATAATTACTAACTATATTTTCTTCCTCATTGCTGTGTTCTTCTCTCCAAGTCACTCTGAGTCTTTGAAAGCAAGTAGCAATTGAGGCCCATCCACTGGATAGATTGGATGGAAATAATGACACATATCATCATGGGGGAGACATATTTGGGCATAGATACTTTCTGTGAATCCCTGGAATTACACCATAAAGGAATCTACCCACCCAGTGCAGACATGTGGTCCCTCTATCAATGAAATTCTGTTCTGCCTAGGAGAAACGCAATAGGTATCTAACACAAGAAGGCAGGTGGAAGACCATAGTAGGTAGTTAGGTCAACTTTCCTATGTGCCAAGGAAGAAAATTTTAGACAAATGCAACCACCAAGCTCAATAAAGGATGTCTAACTGGAGAAAAATATCTATATGAAAGGTTACCTTGTGGCAACAAGGCAGCCTCAGTTGTCTGGGTTACCCCCACAAGAAGATGTTAGCCATGGCGCTTTCTGTATAACTTAACAGGATAGATAATTATCTCCAGGGTCTGATATCAGGTACTCCAGATAAATGCTTGCTTGCCATCTTCCAGGCCATGGCAATGTCAGTTCAATTAAGATAAAGCCAGGACTTAGAAGTAGACCCACTAAGCCCTTATCACAAGAGAGCTGACTCAACTTCAGATGCAGAGGCATTCTCTTTCAAGCGGACAAATGTAATGTCCAGGAGCTCTGGGAACAAATGGCAGAGGGCAGTGTAGGTCAGTAGTTAGGTGATTTGGCTGAGGAGGCAGGGGAAGTTCTAATTTGAAGTGCCAGGAATTCTGGCTGGTTCTCAGGGTAGGGAGATGGTATCAGGAACAAGCTACACATTGGCTGCTGATTCTTGGAAGTCTAAGTAGGTTGGGAGTCAGCAGCAGGGGCATCTTACAACAGGGAGAAAGATGATGGGTACTGGGCTAGATATCAAAGCTAAAAGTTGACTTCATGCATAGTCAAATGGGAGAAAGGTGTTAGGATATACTAGAAAGAGATAAGCACAGACCTTGCATCTGAGACATCTGAGAGTGTCCAGGGTAGTGGACATGTTGTCATGGCAGATACCCCGGCTGGAGAAATGAAACAGAATCCCAGTTCTGTGAAATGAACTGTAAATACCCAGAACCAGTTTTGAAGCAAGCAGAAGCCAACATTGAGCTCCAGAATGTTAAAACAAGGCTCCAGAAATTTCTGATGAGACAGAATCTGCTGTAGAGAATGAGGCAAGGCTTAGTCTCTAAGTGCGAATTGAGAAGCTCCTTTAGGATAAGAGGGAATAATAGTGGCTAAGATCCCAGCTGGAAATATCACTGCTGCCATCCTGAAGCCTCCCCTAGTTCTATGTATGCCACTATTAGAAACGGTTTTTTTTTTTTTTTTTTTTTTTTTTTTAGCAAAGGGCTATTCCACTTCTTATAAGAAAAATTTCTCTTAGTATATGGATCACAATTTGAACAGTTATCAGCCATTTATACCTTAGTATGAATTTCCTTACCTATTTTCTGCCTGAGAGCAGGTTTTGACAGGAGTTGGAAGAAATTATTTATTTAGCAGAGTCTTACTGACAAGCTATGAATCAGGCACTGTGCTATGTACTAGGGATAGAAAAATAAGGCAAAGCATGTGCACTTCATCCCCAAACAATTTTACAACCTTCTAGATTGAAGGGGAGAGGAAGCCACTAAAAGGAAAAAGATATGGAAGAGAGAAGCTGGATAGATTATAGACAAAGATTTTCTTATTTTCCAGTGTTTCCAAATATGACTCATTTCTTCATGGAAATCTCACAGATGATCCTCGCCATCTTCCCACAGCCCTTAGCCCAAGTGGTCCCTAAGTCTTCAAAAAGCAGCAGGGCTTCATGGTCCATGCTTCATTCAGGAATAGAGATGCTGGAAAAATCATTTTGTCCAGTCTCCTTTGATTTATTGCCATGGAAAATCAGGTCCAGAGTGGCAAAGTAACCAGAAGAAATCACGAAGGGAGTTCCCTTTGGTTAATACCTTTTTACTGAATCACAGCACTTCCTAACAGTGGGCCATGGTGTGGAGCTACAATATCAGAGAAACTCCAGGTTGGATTTCATCAGTCATTCTTTCAAACACTTGTTTTCCAATGTCCACTACATATACTTCAACCCCTTGGGCGGGCTTTCAAAGCCTTCCATTCTTATTGGTCTATGTAACTAAACTACTTTGTCTTTTATTACTCACCTGCTTTAATTATTTGACTCATAATTGCCAGAATGTCATCTGTGTTTTCCTATTTCCATGACCTTGCTTATGCCACCCTCTCCACCAGATACCCTAATACCACCTCTATGTAAAGAATTCCTACCAGTTCTTCAGTGCTGTCTCATTTACAAAGCCATCCCCAATCTCACCTAAAAACATCTCTAGCTATTTTTGTGCTTGTATTGTTCAAATGGCTGTTAGCATATGCCATCTTCTAAGATGGGCGTTCTGTAACTGTCTTATCTGTCTGAATGAAAGGCAGGAACTCCTCCCTGTATATCTGGAACTCCTGCAGCTTCCAGCACAGTAAATCCTGGTTATCATAAATATCTGATGAATGAATGAAGAAACTAAGTGAACCTGAATTCATGTTGACAGAAAGGAAGAGAAAAAAATCAAAGCAATGCAGTTCTAAAGTTTAGCATGGCTAGGGCAGGCTGCATAGGCCAGAGAAAAAGACATAAGAAGGAGACTGCAGGGGAACCCATGATAAACTGTACAGTTATCATGGAGCAAGGAGATGAAAGTAAGATCCAGACGGTAGAACTGGTCCTGGAAGGGAAAGAGAAAACTGGAAAGGCGTGTCAAGCCAAGATGTGAGACCTGAAGGAAATGAAGAATAAGATTTCAATTTGGCAGACAACACAGAGGTGTCACAGACTCAAAGAAGCAGACAGCAACTGCCAAACTGTTTTGTGTTTTTGTCCTTTTTGATTAAAGTTCTGAGCTTGGTTGACAATCGTTCATTTAAAAAAATATTGTTTGGGCTGAGCATGGTGGCTCATGCCTGTAATCCCAGCACTTTGGGAGTCTGACGCAGACTGAGTACTTGAGCCCAGGAGTTTGAGACCAGTGTGGGCAACATGGCAAAACCGTCTCTACAAAAAAATTAAAACGAAAATCAGCCGAGAATGGTGGCATGCAGTTGTAGTCCCTGCTACTCAGGAGGCTGATGTGGGAGGATCGCTTGAACCTGGGAGATGGAGGCTGCAGTGATCTGAGATGGTGCCTCTGCACTCCAGCCTGGGTAACAGAACCAGATCCTGTCTCAAAAAATTTTTTTGTTGGAAGATGTTCTGTGGAGACATATCAAGGCCACCAGGGCTGTCAAATGGCACCCCAGGCAGGGCTCTGGAACTCCAGCCAAACTTACTTCAAACATTCCACTGTGATGTATTATTTGGAGGTTTGCCATAAGATGTATCTTGAAAAGAACTTGCTGTTTAAAAAAGTGTTTTCAAGGCCGGTGCGGTGGCTCACGCCTGTAATCCCCGCACTTTGGGAGGCCGAGGTGGGCAGATCACGAGGTCAGGAGTTCGAGACCAACCTGACCAACATGGTAAAACCCTGTCTCTACTAAAAATACAGATTAGGCCGGCATGGTGGCACACGCCTGTAATCCCAACTACTCGCGAGGCTGAGGCAGGAGAATCACTTGAAGCCAGGAGGCGGAGGTTGCAATGAGCCGAGATCGCACCACTGCACTCCAGCCTGGGAGACAGAGCGAGACTCCATCTCAAAAAAAAAAAAGTTTTATATGCCCCAGAAATGCCATTCCTTTCATTCAAGAAAAACAAAAATATGTCTGCAGAAAAACTTGTATTTGAATGTTCATAGCAGCATTATTCGTAATAGCCAAAAGGTGGGTGCAAACCACATGTTCACCAACTGATGAATGGATAGACAAAATGTGGTTTATCTATGCAATGGAATATTATCCAGCCATAAAAAGGAATAAATAACCCATACATGCTAAAAGTGGTGAACCTTGAAAGCAGTATGCTATGTGAGAGAAGCCAGTCACAAAAGACAACATATTGTATTATTTCATTTATATGAAATATCCAGAATAGACAAATCCATAGAGATAGAAAATAAATTAGTAGTTGCAGGAGTTGTGGGGATGGGGAGGGACTATTGATGGGCACAGCGTTTGTTTTAGGGAGGGCAAAAATGTTCTAAAATTAGGCTGTGGCAGTGGTTGTTCAACCCTGTAAATACATTAGAAACACTGAATTGCACATTTTAAAAGGGTGAATTGTATGGCATGTGAATTAGATCTCAAGAAAGCTATTTTTAAAAAAAAATTTTTTTTTTTAAATTTTAGAATATTTTACTCTAGGGCAATGGTTCTCAAAGGGGAGCAGGGAAGAAATTTTGTCCCCCAGGGGAAGTTTGCAATATCTAGAGACATTTTTTTATAGAGACAGAGTCTCACTATGTTGCTCAGGCTGGCCTCGAACTCCTGGGCTCAAGCAATCATCCCTGGCCTCCAGCAATCCAAAGTGCTAGGTTTACAGGTGTGAACCACTGCACTTGGCTGTCTGGAGACTTTTTTTTTTTTTTTTGGAGATGGAGTTTCGCTCTTGTTGCCCAGGCTGGAATGTAATGGTGCAATCTCAGCTCACTACAACCTCCACCTCCCAGGTTCAAGCAATTCTTCTGCCTCAGCCTCCCAAGTAGCTGGGACTACAGGCGTGTGCCACCATGCCCCCAGCTAATTTGTATTTTTAGTAAAGATGGGGTTTCACCATGTTGATCAGGCTGGTCTCGAACTCCTGACCTCAAGTGATCCGCCCACTACAGCCTCCCAAAGTGCTGGGGTTGCAGATGTGAGCCATCATGCCCAGCCTAAAGACATTTTTTGATTGTCACAACTGGGGAAAGGATTATTGGCCTATGCTAGGTAGAGGTCAGGGATGTTGCTAAAACATCCTACAATACACACGCAGCCCCCACAACAAAGGATCATCTGGCCCAAATGTCAATAGATCTGAGGTTGAGAAACCCTGTTCCAGGGTATAACTGCTTTAAAATAAAGATGATTGTTCCCAATTTTTTCTTTTTATTTTACTTATTTATTTTTTTATTTTCAGAACAGGGTCTCTTCCTGTCATCCAGGCTGCAGTTCAGTGGCACAATCACAGTTTGCTGCATACTCAACCTCCCAGGTTCAATCAATCCTCCCACCTCAACCTCCCAAGGCACACACCACCATGCCTGACACATTTTTTTCTATTTTTGTAAAGAAAGAATCTTGCTTTGCCCAGGCTGGTCTCAAACTCCTGAGCTCAAGTGATCCTTCTGCCTCAGCCTCCTAAAGTGCTGAGATTACGGACATGAGCCACCGCATCCAGCCTCTTCCTAATATTTTCATAAGGGTTACTGTTGTTACTGTTGTATGGCATTTGCTACCACTCTCATCCCCTATACACCTGTAGAAATCTGGAGTTGTTTCACATCTTTCATAATTTGCTTCTCAAGGCTAAAGTGGCCACTAGGACGTGTGAATCCTGGTGTCCATGTGTGTTTATAGCAGCACTCAGCTCCTCCTCTCTCACAGTCATTAGAAATCACTTCAGGATTACAATCGGAGCTCTTAAAAATACGCAACAAACAATTAATTTTTCAAGATAGTTATGGTTCTACATAACAGGCAGGGGCTATCTTAACATTCTAAATAAAGTACCTTGTTTTAGAAAATAGGAAAACATACTTTATATTCTATAAGATTTAAATCTATGCTTTAACAAGAGATCTTACATGAAATGCACACATAAACCAGCAAGTTATTTATCAACACATATTTACACAAAAGGTACATTATAAAGTTAAGGGATCTTTGAGTCCAGGCAAGTATTTACAGCCCAGATCCAAATGAGGATGAGTGTTTATGAAGAGATTTTGTGACAGGCAAGTTGAAGTTCATGGAGAAAAGCCCTGTAGCAGGCCAGCTCTCTACATTTGGAGTTCTAAAACATTTGTTTTCAGGAGTTAGAGCCTCCTTTGCCTACTTTATGGTTTTTCTCAAGGACACCTGTCAGATGCTAGAAGTGTTATTCTTTCTAACATAGCCCTACCAGACTTCTAACAAAGCCTATTCTCAGAAAAACAATTCTGACAAAATCCTCACCTGAAAGTGTACATGTCTGATCATGTCTACATTTTATCTTTCTCAAGAGGGCATATATTATAAAAGCTATCAGAGACTTTAGCCAAAAAAATGAGTATAAAATTGGAAGTTTTAGACTTGTTAGATGGGGCTATAAAGTTAGCACATTAAAGAAACACTGAAATCAGCCCAAGTTTCCCATAAAATTGAAGCTTTAGAAACTTACATTTGTCTTGTCTGAGTTCCTTTCTCAGGAGACTGACCAATAGGCCCCTAGATAGTGTCAGTGGGGCTGGGGCTTTCCAGATCACCACATCCAGACAGTGTGCTACACCTTCTACCTATTGACCGACTCCTCTTCTTTAATCCTAATTCCTGTTTTCCTTTCCCGCTTTATAAACCCCTAACTTTAGTCAGTTGGAGTGACAGATTTGAGACCTGTCTCCCATCTCTCGGTTGACATCCCCTGCAATAAAGCCTTTTTTCCTGAGCAACACTTGTCTCGGTGATTGGCTTTCTATGTGGTGAGCAATTGGACCTAGGCTGAACCTCTGGTGTTTGACAACACCATGAATGAATCTCAAAATAATTATCCTGTATGAATGAAACCAGATGAAAAAGAGTATATACTGTGTGGTTCCATCTTTATGAAATTATAGGACATAGAAACAGAAAGTAGTCAATGGTTGCATGGAGATGGGAAGGTAGGAGGAAGGGGTGGGATGGAGGGATGACAAAGGGACATGAGGAGACTTTTGGAGGTGATGCATATGTTCACTATCTTGATTCTTGTGACGGTTTCATGGATTCATGCATATGCCAAAACTGATCATATTATCTACACTTTAAATATGTGTAGTCTACTGAATAACAATTATAACTCAATAAAGTGGTAAAAAAAATATTAATCTAACATGGATGAATCTGGAGAACATCATCCTCAGCAAACTGACACAAGAACAGAAAATGAAACACCGCATATTCTCACTCATAGGTGGGTGATGAAAAATGAGAACACATGGACACAGAAAGGGGAGTACTAAACACTGGGGTCTATTGGGGGGAAAAGGGGAGGGCCAGTGGGAGGGGGAGATGGTGAGGGATAGCCTGGGGAGAAATGCCAAATGTGGGTGAAGGGGAGAAGAAAAGCAAAGCACACTGCCATGTGTGTACCTACGCAACTGTCTTGCATGCTCTGCTCATGTACCCCAAAACCTATAATCCAATAAAAAATTAAAAAAAAAAATATTAAGCCAACAAGATTAAATCAAAAGTACTATGCCGGCTAGGCACAGTGGTTCATGCCTATCATCCCAGCACCTTGGGAGGCCAAGGAGGGTGGATCACTTGAGGAGTTCAAGACCAGTTTAGCCAACATGGTGAAGCATCCTCTCTACTAAAAAATACAAAAATTAGCGGGGTGTAGTGGCAGGCGCCTGTAGTCCCAACTACTGGGGAGGCCGAGGCATGAGATTCAATTGAACCCAGAAGGCAGAGGTTGCAGTGAGCTGCCAAGATTGTGCCTCTGCACTGTAGCCTAAGTGACAGAGCAAGACTCTGTCAAAAAAAGAAACAACTCTATGCAGATAATTATAGTAGGACACATGGACACACACGTGCTGTGCGTGGGGCCAGGGAGCCCAGGAGTGGGAGGGCAATGGGAACTGCCACCACCACACCGCTGCTCAATTTCCATAATTTTGAGACTTTTTAAAAGCAATTTTTAAAAAATTGCTTATCCTGAGGGCAGCATTCCTAATATACCCAAGTTTGCGGATGACTCCCAAACTTTGCCCCTAGAGATGTCAAGCATCACTGCTTTGGAACATCAGATGAAGATGATAAATATCAGCCTAGCAGAGCTGCTGCAGGCCAGCCTGAAGTCAGTGGAGAGTGAGTCTATTGAGGATGATGTCCTGATCAATGATTCATCTTCAGTGGGTGGTGACATGGAGAGCCAAAGTGCTGGCAGCCCAGCCATCTCAGAGACTCTGTCTTCCATGCAGGCTCTGTCCCCATCCAACAGCACCCAGGGGTTCCATAAGTCACCCAGCAAGGAGGAGAAACCATAGGCAGTGGTCCCAAATGAGTTTGCCAATGGTTTGTCATTCATTCTAGTGAATGGTGGGGCTTTGGATCTGATATCTAGTCACATAGAGAAAATCATCAAAGAAGATTCTTTGGGGATACTCTTCCCTTTCAGAGGCCAGGGTAAATTTAAGAAACACTACTTGCAACATTTGTAGCAAAACATTTGCTTGTCAGACTGCCTTGTACATTCACTATGGAAATCGTACAGAAGAGAGACCATTTATTTGCACAGTTTGCAATCATGACTTTTCCACAAAGGGTCATTTAAAGCAGCACATGTTGACGCATCAGATGTGAGATCTACCATCACAGCTCTTTGAGCCCAGATCCAACCTTGGCTCCAGTCAGAACTCTGTGGTGATTCCTGCCAACTCGTTGTTATCTCTCATCAAAACGGAGGTCAATGGCCTTGTGCATGTTTCTCCTCAGGACAGTAAGGACACCCCCACCAGTCACATCCCTTCTGGGCCTCTGTCTTCCTCTGCCACACTGCGAGTTCTGCTCCTGACTCTGCCCAGGAGAACTCCCAAGCAGCACTATTGCAACACATGTGGCAAAACCTCCTCCTTGTTGAGAGGTTGCGTGCCCTGTAGAACTCACACTGGAGAGAAACTCTTTGCTTTCATTATTTGTGGAAGAGCTGTCACAACAAAAGGTACACATGGGCACTCACATGTGGAATAGCACTCCTGTGTGACAGGGTAGGTGGCTCTCTGGAGAGGGCCCCATGACATTTCTAGGAGGCAATCCTGTCAAGTTTTCAGAAATGTTCCATAAGGATTTGGCGGCAAGATCAGGAAGTGGTGATCCTTCCAGCTTCTGGAATCAGTATGCAGCACCACACTCCAACAGGTTGACTTTGAAGGCCAACGGGATCTCCGTCATTTAGAATGGTGGCATCCCTCCAATTCCCGGAAACCTCGGCATTGGGAACAGCTCACCTGTTTGTGGGCTGACAGGAAATCTGGAGAACCTCTAGAACTTAGAGCCCAGTACTTCTCTGGCCAGCCTGGAGAAAATGGCAAGCAGTCAGAAAAGAACCAACTTCTGCTTCACCTGCTTCATGGAGGACAGCAAAGAGATTGTCACAAGTTAAAGCACGTCAGGCTGGAGACATTAGCATTCACTCCTGTTCAGAATATGACCTATGGTGGCCTCCTACTCCTTGCCCCCATAACCCTTCCTTCTGGTTCCCCAGACCTATGAACTACAACATTATGAAGACATTCTTTTGTACCTCGTTCAACTTTGGAGTTCTACGAAGGCTTATTTATTAGTGATATAACCTCGCTTTGCAAACGGAATGAAAGTATTAACTTTTATCTTCTGTATTTTGGACTAAATACTAATTGACTAGAGTGCTGAAGTTGCCCTGCTAGGCAGTTGTAATCTGGCATTAACTTATTTTCTATATCCAGTTTAACATGAATCTGGTGTTGATGCAATGCCTAAGTGATGCATTAGATCTCTAATAAAGTCTGTATATAAATGTACATTTTGATCCTGCTAGAAATTTTTATCAGCAAACACGTTGTCTAATCTTTCAAAACAGATTTAAGGAAAGGACTGAAAGTACAGACTGAACAGTGTGGTTGTTTGAAAGATTTGTTTTTTAATTCAAAAATTTAAACTTTTTTTGTTTTGTAGATTTAACCATTTCCATTTTGAGCTGCTGTTTGTATTGTGATTTTTACTTGAGTCATCGTCAATATTAATACATTTCTGTACAGTAACAAGCATGCAGAATTCTTTAGAGAAAACAAACAAGTGTTGTTTTGGTCATTGAAACTGAGACATAACATTTTGCCGTGTAGGTATATTCAAGATAGAAAATGTGTGCTGGAACTTCAAAGGTTGCTAAGTATAGCATCTTGAACAAACTTCAGTGAAGAAAATGTAGATGCTCTTGTATATACAATAAGAAATATCACTTTCATTCAAATGTACATATGTTTCTTACGAGAGCAAATGCTTCTTCTTGATCAAGAGAGCAGGAATAGTGTTTATTTCATATTAGGTATGGAAGAAAAAAATGGACTATTACATGCACTTTCTTGGAAAGTTGAAAGGAAAGGGAAGGTGTTCCATTTCATCTAATGCTTATTAACAACAGAGATACTGTAATTTTACTCAAGTAATCAAATACATTTTTTTTGCAACAGAAAGAAAAGCAGTTTCCAAAGGGAAGTTAAACTTGCAGGTTATAAAGATGTCAAAGCAAACTACAAAAAGAATAAATAAAATAAAAATAGGTCGGGCTCTGTGGCTTATACCTGTAATCCCAGCACTTTGGGAGGCCAAGGCGGGTGGATCACCTAAGGTCAGGAATTCAAGACCAGCCTGGTCATCATGGTGAAACCCCATCGCTATTAAAAATGCAAAATTTAGCTGGGCATGGTGGCACGAGCCTGTAATCTCAGCTACTCAGAAGGCTGAGGCCGAAGAATCGCTTGAACCCAGGAGACGGAGGTTGAAGTGAGCTGAGATTGAAGTGAGCTGAGGTCACACCAGTGCACTCCAGTCTGGGCAACAGAGCAAGACTCCATCTCAAAATAAATAAATAGCATGTCAAAGCAAAATTATGTTATGAAAATACACTGTTCTAAACTTCATCGTAACCAGAAAAAAATGTAATCAGTATTTGCATGTCAAGAGTGAAATGTAGTTCGGTATCTAGTAGGCATTGGTTCAATAAAACTGAAGTAAATCTTGGGTGAAGGCTTGGGCCTGTTCCCTCCTTCGCTGGTTCACTGGGCTTACATTGTTCTCTTCTGAACCCAAAATCAGTGTGTTCCTTAAGTTTCTTCATTGATTCTCTGCTTTCTCCAAGCTTCTTTATGCTCATGAGTATGATTAGCCCAAGGACAGGACTACGTTTCTCTCCTAAGCTCCCATCCTATATCACTACCTGGATGTTCCCATTCAGATGTCCTGAAATCACATTAAATGCAATGTGTCCCCAGATCAGTTTCTTGTACAAACTTCCCCAGTTTCCAAGCTCTGCATGCTCCAGTCTACTCTGTCCCCTGTTCCCAGATCTATTGTAAGCAAGGGATTACCAGGGGATCATGATGAACTGATGAAGATAGGGAGCTATACAGCACAATGCCTATCGCTGAGCAACTGCAGTGTCCACAGCACACCTGGAAGGCCATCTGTCACTTATATCACCTCGATGAGAGCCCTGGTATCTTAAAATCTACCTTTGTGGGTATCCTGTATATTTCATTCAGGAGGGTGGGAAACAGCAGGAACAGGGCACTGGTTTCATCATGACCCCCTGGCAATCCCTTGCTTACAAAAGGACATATGACAAATGACACAAAAGACGGAGACAAAAGAAAATTGTGGTTACCCTTTGAGAGAGAGATGGATCAATAAGAAATTATTAAAGTCACACAAACCCAGAAAACTAACTTCACACAAATTTGTGTGTGTGTGTATGTGTGTTAGAGCAAGAGAGAGAGAGAAACTGTCACAGGGACCTGCAGGTCGTTCATTCCACAGGGATATACAGAAGCTGAACCCTAGCCTGCTGGTGCCAAGGTGTCTAATGCTGGACAGTTCAGAGATCACACAAACAGCACTAGGCCCTGCAGAAAATACCCACAGGCCCTTGGAGTCACAGTCTCAATAGTTCCCAAGCACTCGTGTACTGTGGCCTATGTACTTCAGTTTTAAAAATAGAACCTTAACCTCTAAATTGGCTATACTAGACCCAGTTTAAAGTGAGTGCTGTTTCAAATAAATACTTCAATCCTATCAGGATTGATAATATCTCAAAAGAGCCCTGGTGCTATAGTCACAGCACTCTGGGCCAAGGTGGGAGAATTGCCTTAGCCAAGAAGTTGGAGGTTACACTGACCTATGATCTCACCACTGCACTCCAGCCTGGACAACAGAGCAAGACCTTGTTTCTAATACACATACATACATACATATAAACATGTGGGCAAGAGGTGGTGGCTCAGGCCTGTAATCCCAGCACTTTGGGAAGCCATGGCAGGTGGATCACGTGAAATCAGGAGTTCGAGATCAGCCTGGACAACATGGCAAAATCCCCTCTCTACTAATAATACAAAAATTTTAGCCAGGAGTGATGGCGCACACCTGTAATCTCAGCTACTTGGAGGCTGAGGCCCAAGAATCACTTGAACCCAGGAGGTGGAGGTTGTGGTGAGCCAAGATCATGCCACTGCACTCCAGCCTAGATGACAGAGCCAGACGCTATCTCAAAAAAAAAGAAAAAATGTGGCGTGTAAGAATGATGTTTAAAGTTTGAGATAGCATTATTGGAAGAGTGCAATAATGACATTTACAAACAATTATGAGATGAAGTAGCATGTGGAAGAATCCATGTTTGCTCATTTCTGCTTGCCAGCATAATTTCACAAAGTCCCTGACTCTGTGAGGATGTACAGCTCGCCAGAAAGATGCTTTGAAGACAAAACAGGTTAGAGTACACACCCCCACCCCCATGTCTCTTCCCTGAGTCATTATATTCCTTACAAGATAAGTGACTTTAGTCTTTGCCTTTCCCTACACATGAGGTAACTGCTGACTGGGTTGGTGATCATGCTTCTGTAATCTATAGCTCTAGTTTATGCCCAAACCTAGAGGTGATTCCACTTCAATGTAACTTCTGAGCAAGTTTGATGTACTCATTAATACATAACCTACTGACATTGAAAAGGACACTACTTTGCTTCTAAATCATAAAGTTTTATGGATTGTCTTGTGCATAAAGCATTTTAGTGGCCAGGTGCAGTAGGTCATGCCTGTAATCCTAGCACTTTGGAAGGCCAAGGCAAGTGGATCACTTGAGGTCAGAATTCAAAACCAGCCTGGCCAACATGGCGAAACCCTGTCTTTAGGAAAAATACAAAACAGCGGGGCGTGGTGGTGCACACCTGTAATCCCTGCTACTCTGGAGGCTGAGGCAGGAGAATCACTTGAATTCAGGAGGTAGAGGTTGCAGTGAGCCGAGATTGTGCCACTGCACTCTAATATGGATGACTCTGTCTCAAAAAAAAAAATTTGGTTTTTATGTTGTCCTCTGTACCCAATGATTGCAACCTCCTCCAATGAAAAAGGAAAACTCCAACCGAGAAATCCCCCTCCTTTCCCCTAAACTTTCTTATCGAAGGCTTCCTACTTGTAATAGACTCTTAACACCAACTTTTTGTTGGTGTGTCTTCCCAGGCCAATCCTAACATTTGGCTTCCAATAAACCTTTATGAAATTATTTCTGCCTCAACAGCCTTAATTTTGGTCAACACAATGATTATTAAACTGTCAAACAAAAAGTAGACTCCAGTTTGTTTTCAAAATCAAAATCAAGGGTTAAATTTGTGAGGGGAGAGGGGTGAGGGGGTTACCAGAGAGGTCCAGCCACTCTGCTGAGATGCTGATGATGGTCACTGCTAGGGTCTGTACCTGCTGTACATTTTGTACCTTTATACCAGCTGAAAACCAACCATGATATTCTGATATAAAAGGAAATGCATATTTAGACTTTATCTCCAGTTCCTGGCACAGAGCTTCTAAAACCCTTGTAATTTCCTGAGTGGTAGGGGTGATAGGAGCATCTTTTATTATAATATTTGGTCTTAGTCCCTGGTTGCTAACACAAGACTCTTGGAATCTTGGAGTGATGAGTGTCTTCTCTATGCTAATAATATGACTGTTGGCTGAGAGTGGTAGCTTTAGGATGAGGGCTGGTCATCGGAAAACCATGGCAGCATTGGAGGGTTGGGACTTTCCTCCCTGCCTCCAACCTGTAAGGAGGAGAGAGTGGCTGGAGATTGAGTCAATCACCAATGGTCAATGGTTTAATTATAATGAAGCCTCCATAAGAACCTCTAAAGCACTGCAAGACTTCCAGGGTTCTAATCCATTTCCCAACTATTTAACTTTGGGAGAGTTACCCAACCTCTCTGTGCCTCAGTTTTACTCTCTGTAAAATGGGAAAATAAAGGCACCTTCCCAACAGTGTTGCTGTGGAGATGAAATGATTTAGCATAGGTAAAGTGTGTGTAACAGAGCCCAGCTGCCCATTGGTAACTGGTAATAGTAATAGCTATTACTACTAACCAAGGCCTGCTGGACAATGGCTTCCACCACAGATAGACAGGGTTTGAGCCTTGAATTCATTATCTACTAGTTGAGTGACCTGGAAGCAAGGTCACATATCATCTCTGTGCCCCAGTTTCTTTATCTGTAAAACAGAGGTCATAATGGGGCCAGCACCTCCTCAAAGGATATTGTGAGTACTAAGTGGGAAAATTCCTGAAAAGCAGTTAGCACATCCCCAGCACTAAATACCTGAACAACGGTGAGACTGTTCATAATTAATTAGCTAAACTGATGCTACCTGGTGACTCCAATATCTCTTCCTAGGTAAGTTAATGCTGTTCCACTTATCTGGTGTCTTAGTGGTTTTATGTTGCTATAACAGAATATCTGAGACTGAGTAATTTATAAAGAAAATGAATTTATTTCTTACAGTTCTGGAGGCTAAGTTCAAGGTTGAGGGGGCACATCTGGTGAGGATGATCTTGCTGGTGGGGATTCTCTGAGAGTCCCCAGGTGATGCAGGGTATCACATGGCAAAGGGGCTGAGTGTGCTAGTTCAGATCTCTCTTCCTCTTCTTATAGGGCCACCAGTCCCACTCCCATGGTAACCCATTACTCCATTAACCCATTAATCCCTTCATGACAGCAGAGCCCTCATGACCCAATCACTTTTCAAAGGTCTCACCTTTCCACACTACCACATTGGGAATTAAACTGCAACATACATTTTGGAGGGGACAAATACTCAAACCATAGCAGTGACCTTGGGCAAGTCACCTGTCCTGAGTCTCATTCAAATGCCCACCTTGGTGGACATCTGTACATCTTAGTGATGTCTGCAATGTGTCTGGCTCCCAATCATCCTTCAACAAGAGTTTCCCAAGAATCTGCTATGTGCCTGACTGCTGTTCTAGGTGCTAGCGATACAACAGAGAACAAAACCAACAAAGTTCCTGACTCATCTCAGAGGCTACAGCAAAACTCGAGCCCAGATCAAACTGGCAAAAGGTAAGAATTCTTCCTGAAGTCAGTATCCCAGATTACCATGTGTAGACTATGGCCAAGACCAGGTGGTAAAAATTTCTCCTTTCTAAGTTTAGATTAACAGGAGAAAACATTTGTGTGAAGTTAGTTTTCTGGGTTTGTGTGACTTCGATCGTTTCTTACTGATCTATCTCTCTCTCTCAAAGGGTAGCCACAATTTTCTTTCATCTCTGTCTTTTGTGTCATTTGTCATAAGAGGAAGAATCACAGGGTAAAACGAAGGCATAAGTCCTATAAGCCAGTTGTTTGAGTCAGCCTCATAGATTGGTGAGTTTACAGTTCTCACTGGACGAGTTTCCATCTGAACCAACTTTGCTGTGGGTCACTAATTTTTTAAAAAGATGAGATTTTCCTCCCATCTTATCTTGTGTCTTGAGAGTTTGTCTTGGATCCGGTGAGAGCACATTCTCCCTGGTTTTTCTGCCAGGATTTCAGGTTGTCGGGCTTGCATCTGTAGGTGGTGGACTATCAGGCTGGGGGCCTGAAATACTTTGCCTACCAACTGTGCCAACTCTCAGAGGAGTTTGCATCTTTTCTCTTTGCTTCCTTATTTGTGCTGGGGAAAGTCCTATCCTCGTGCCTGGTGTTACAGATTGGTGGGTCTGTGATTGAAGGTGTCTCACTTTTGTGGAAGATGGGAGTTTCCTTACCACCTGTGACAATGAATGTCTTCATATTCCATGTCTGTCTTTGGGAGTGACCTATTCGGATTACGGGGACAACATCATCTGCCCCATTTCAGGGATATCTCCTTTGTCTATGATAAAAACTTACTCTCAGCCTGGAATTTTGCCTCTGGGTATTTCCATTGAAAGGCTTTGTGGTTTCTGCCACATTTGGAATAGGTGTATCCTTCAGAGGTCCTATCCACTGATGGCCAGACATGGATCCTTTGGTTTGACATCTAAAATAATATTTAGAGAGCTCTCATCCTAAATAAATATCCTCTTGGTGCCTATGGAAAGATCAGATGGAATAAAGAAGAAAAAAGAAATGGGAGAGTACATTTCTGAGAGTGAAAATCTTCTTTAAAAGATTAGGAAACAAAGATCAGACATAGAACAAAAGAATTATAAAAGACACTCAGGCAGGTGTGGGGCTCATACAAACACTGATAGTCAGCAACTAGCTTTAACAAAGCCCCCAACCTCTGAACCCCAAGAATACAGATCAAGGCTGTTTTACTGCCCCTTACTCTAAACCTGCCCTCATCAGCTTCAGGCATTCCCTTGCAATGCCCTTTTCGAATGCATTTTGGAACCCCACCACAAAGAAATCTGCACTTAAAGCCCCATGTAAACAACAATTGCCCTGGGTTTCTGATAGTAAATAAATGTGCCCTTAAATCCCTTCTCAGAGAAAATTTACAACTTTTCTCTGTCCCTTGGAGTTGTAAATCTTACAATATTTTTAAAATATAAACATCCAGGCCTGGCACAGTGGCTCACTTCTGAAATCCCAGCACTTCGAGAGGCCAAGGCGGATGGATCCCTTGAGCCCAGGAGTTTGAGACCAGCATGGGCAACATAGTGAAACCCCACCTCTACAAAAAAAATGCAAAAATTAGCCGGGCATGGTGGGGTGCACCTGTGGTCCCAGCTACCTGGGCGGCTGAAGTGGGAGGACTGCTTGAGCCTGGGACATCGAGGCTGTAGTTAGCCAAAATAGTGCCACTGCACTCAAGCCTGGGCGACAGAGTGAGACCTTGTCTCAAAAAAAATAGATAGATAGATACATACATACATACAGACAGACAGACATATATAATACAAAACATCCAAAGAGATCATTCTTGACTAAAGCCATCACCTGCAACCATCTGAGACTGAAGAGGGAAAAAGAACCTTTTAGAAACAAATTGCTACTTGGCATTTCCAAAGAGTCCTTCAACCAAAATGTAGTCTATGGCCATCATAAAATTATTTATCATGGGCAAATGAAAATCTTAAAAGTCTCTTCCACAAATAATAAAAAAACTTTAGTCCTTATTAAACAGGTAACCTTAATTTGTCCAACTGTCAAAAACACAATTTGGATCTAACTATTGTATATAAACTAGTGAGTTTTTTGTTACTATGTTTGCCTGATTTATAGTTAAAAATTTTAAATGAAAGCTATAAGATCCCTATTTGCATTTGTCTGTACATTTGTTTATGTATATATGCATATATCTTATGTATATGTGGTATTTTCTACCTTATATTAGTACTGTTAAAATTAACTCATAAAACCCTGTAAAAGGGCTCTGTTTTAATTTGTCTAAAATAAATTAAGCAGTTATGTAAATTAAGTATTCCGAGAACTCTTAGAAAACTAGAATCCAATCCAATTTCTTTTCATATTCACATGCTCTGGGATAATCTTTGGTGAATAAAGTTAGATCAAGATTACTGACTTAAGATTTTTGATTAGGTTGGGTGCAGTGGCTCACACCTGTAATCCACCACATTGGGAGGTTGAGGAGGGAGGATTGCTTGAGCTCAGCAGTTTGAGACCAGCCTGGGCAACCTAGTGAAACCCCATCACTACAAAAAATACAAAACTTAGCCAGGCATGGTGGTGGGAGGCTAAGGTGAAAGTATCACCTGAGCCCAGAAAGGTAGAGGCTTCAGAGAGCCATAATTGTTCCACTGTACTCCAACCTGAGTGACAGCATGAGATACTGCCTCAAAAAAAAAATGCTAGTTAAATAAAAACAGCATGTCTTCAGAGTTGTCAGCATTAAATATTATACAGACATACAATTTTATTCTCTTGGGTTTACAGGTTTAAAATGTTATATTATCTCTACTACATGTTTAAGATTCAAAAATTATAAATTTAAGCTAAAAACCAAATGTACAATAAAAACAAATTGCTGGTGGGTGGGGCAGGAGGATCACTTGAGGCTAGAAGTTCAAGGCCAGCCTGGGAAACATGGTGAAACCCCCTCTGTACAAAAAAAAATACAAAAATTAGCCTGGTATGGTGGCATGCACCTGTAGTCCTAGCTACTCCAGAGGCTGTGGCAGAAGGATTGCTGAGCCCAGGACATGGGGGTTGCAGTCAGCCATGATAGCACCACTGCACTCCAGCCTGAGCAACAGAGTGAGACCCTGTCTCAAAAATAACTAACTAAATAAATAAATACATTGCTGGTGTATATCAAGCACACAGTAAAAACAAATTTGAGGAGGGGGAAGATCCAAGATGGCCATTTAGGAGCAGCTGAGGATTGCAGCTCCCAGTGAAAGCACAGAGGGTGAGTGGACACCGCATTTCCAGACTGATCTTTATTGCCCACATACCAGGAGATTCTGAGGCGGAGGAGCCCCACGGGTCACCAGCGCTGCTGTTTTGGCCAGTGCAGCTCTTTTGCTGGCGCCCTGGTGTGGCGGGTCTCAGTACAAAATACACTGATCTGGTTGCCCTTTTAAGCTGGCGATTGGAGCTCTGGGAAGGCAGAGTCACCCATTCATCTGATTAAATAGGGGACTGAAACAGGGAGCCAGGCCAGGAAATTCCTGGGCAAAAAGTGCCATGAATCTCAGTGCCGTTATTTCAGCTGGAGCAGTGGGTTGCCACACAGGAAATCACACAGATCCTGGTGCCTTTTCAGCAGGCTACTGGAACACCTGGGAGAGAGTCAACTGTTCAACTTAAGAAAAAAAGGCTCTAGGGCAGGCAGCCAGGTGATCAGGCTCAGTGGGTCCCACCCACACAAAAACAACAACAACAACAACAACAACAAACAGCAATTGGAAATGCTCTGGGTTGAGAGTTTCACTGTAAGCACAGCTGAACCCAGGACAGTCCAGCTCTGTGGGGGAGGGGTGTCTGCCGTTACCGAGGCACTCCATCACTATGGAGGTGAACAAAGTCTCCAAGAAATATGGGACTAAGTGAAAACACCTAATCTACATTTGATAGGTGTACCTGAATGTGATGAAGAGAATGAAT
Source organism: Callithrix jacchus (assembly GCF_049354715.1). Classification (NCBI taxonomy): domain Eukaryota; kingdom Metazoa; phylum Chordata; class Mammalia; order Primates; family Cebidae; genus Callithrix; species Callithrix jacchus. Next base: position 50,009,524 of record NC_133524.1, on the reverse strand, counting down.
CCAACCTGGAAAATACTCTTCAGGATATTATCTAGGAAAACTTCCCCAACCTAACAAGGCAGGCCAACATTCAAGTCCAGGAAATACAGAGATCACCACAAAGATATTCCTCAAGAAGAGCAACCCCAAGGCACATAATCGTCAGATTCACCAGGGTTGAAATGAAGGAGAAAATGCTAAGGGCAGCCAGAGAGAAAGGTCGGGTTACACACAAAGGGAAGTTCATCAGACTCACAGCAGATCTCCCAGCAGAAACCCTACAAGCCAGAAGAGAGTGGGGGCCAATATTCAACATCCTTAAAGAAAAGAACTTTCAACCCAGAATTTCATATCCAGCCAAACTAAGCTTCATAAGTGAAGGAAAAATAAAATCCTTTGCCAACAAGCAAGTACTCAGAGATTTTGTCACCACCACGCCTGCTTTACAAGAGCTCCTGAAAGAGGCACTACACATAGAAAGGAACAACCAGTACCAGCCACTCCAATAACATACCAAATTGTAAAGAGCATCAACACAATGAAGAATCTGCATCAACTAATGGGCGAAACAGCCAGCTAGCATCAAAATGGCAGTATCAAATTCACACATAACAATATTAACCCTAAATGTAAATGGACTAAATGCCGCAATCAAAAGATACAGACTGGCAAATCGGATAAAAAGCCAAAACCCATCAGTGTGCTGTATCCAGGAAACCCATCTCACATGCAAGGATACACAAAGGCTCAAAATAAAGGGATGGAGGAAGATTCACCAAGCAAATGGAGAGCAAAAAAAAGTAAAAGTTGCAATTCTCATCTCTGATAAAATACACTTTAAAGCAACAAAGATCAAAAGAGACAAAGAAGGACATTATGTAATGGTAAAAGGATCGATGCAACAAGAAGAGCTAATGATCCTAAATATATACACACCCAATGCAGGAGCACCCAGATACATAAAGCAAGTTCTTAATGACTTACAAAAAGACGTAGACACAATAATAGTGGGGGACTTTAACGCCCCATTGTCAACATTAGACAGATCAACCAGACAGAAAATTAACAAGGATATCCAGGACTTAAACTCAGACCTGGAACAAGCAAACCTAATAGACATTTACAGACCTCTCCACCACAAATCCACAGAATATACATTCTTCTCAGCACCACATCACACCTACTTGAAAATTGACCACATAATTGGAAGTAAAGCACTCCTCATCAAATGCAAAAGAACGGAAATCATAACAAACAGTCTCTCAGACCATAGTGCAATCAAGTTAGAACTCAGAATTCAGAAATTAACTCAGAACCGCACAGCTTCATGGAAACGGAACAACTAGCTCTTGAATGTTGACTGGATAAGCAATGAAATGAAGGCAGAAATAAAGATGTTCTTTGAAACCAACAAGAATGAAGACACAACATACCAGAATCTCGGTGACACATTTAAGCAGTCTCTAGAGGAAAACACATAGCAATAAGTGCCCACATGAGAAGCAAGGAGAGATTCAAAATTGACACCCTATTGTCAAAATTCAAAGAGCTAGAGGAGCAAGATCAAAAAAAAACCCAAAACCTAGCAGAAGACAAGAAATAACTAAGATCAGAGCAGAACTGAAGGAGATAGAGAAACAAAAAAACCTTCAAAAAAGTCAATAAATCCAAGAGCTGGTTTTTTTGAAAAGATCAACAAAATAAACCACAAGCCAGATTAATAAAAAAGAAAAGAGAGAATAACCAAATAGATGCAATAAAAAATGGTAAAGGGGATTTCACCACAGATTCCACAGAAATTCAAACCATCATCAGAGATTATTACAAACAACTCTATGCACATAAACTAGGAAAACTGGAAGAAATGGATAAATTCCTGGACACATGCCTCCTCCCAAACCTAAATCAGGAAGAAGTCAGAACCCTGAATAGACCAATAACAAGATCTGAAGTTGAGGCAGCAATTAAGAGCCTACCACATAAAAAAAGCCCAGGTCCAGGTGAGTTCACAGCCGACTTCTACCAGACACTCAAAGAGCAGCTGGTACCATTCCTTCTGAAACTATTCCAAATAATCCAGAAAGAGGGAATCCTTCCCAAATCATTTTATGAGACCATCATCATCCTGATACCAAAACCCTGCAGAGATTCAACGAAAAAAGAAAACTTCAGGCCAATATCCATGATGAACAGAGATGCAAAAATCTTCAATAAAATACTGGCAAGCCGATTGCAACAGCACATCCAAAAGCTTATCCACCATGATCAAGTAGGATTCATCCCGGGGATGCAAGGCTGGTTCAACATATGCAAGTCTATAAACGTAATTCACCACATAAACAGAACCAAAGACTAAAACCACATGATTATCTCAATTGATGCAGAAAAGACCTTTGACAAAATTCAACACCACTTTATGCTAGAAACCCTCAATAAATTAGGTATTGATGGAACGTATCTCAAAATAATAAAAGCTATTTATGACAAACCAACAGCCAATATCATACTGAATGGGCAAAGAAATCTGGCACTAGACAAGGATGCCCTCTCTCAACACTCCTATTCAATATAGTATTGGAAGTTCTAGCCAGAGCAATCAGGCAAGAAAAAGAAATAAAGGGTATTCAAATAGGAAAGAAGGAAGCCAAATTGTCTCTATTTGCAGACGACATGATAGTAAACCTAGAAGACCCCATCGCCTCAGCCCAAAAACTCCTGAAACATAAGCAACTTCAGCAAAGTCTCAGGATACTAAATCAATGTGCAAAAATTACAAGCATTCCTATACACCAATAACAGACTTAAAGAGAGCCAAATCAAGAACGAACTGCCATTCACAGTTGCTACAAAGAGAATAAAATACCAAGGAATACAACTAACAAGGAAGGTAAAGGACCTCTTCAAGGAGAACTACAAACCACTGCTCAACGAAATCAGAGAGGACACGAACAGATGGAGAAATACTCCATGCTCATGGTTAGGAAGAATCAATATCGTGAAAATGGCCATACTGCCCAAAGGAACTTACAGATTCAACACTATCCCCATCAAGCTACCAATGGCCTTCTTCACAGAACTGGAAAAAACCACCTTAAACTTCATGTGGAACCAAAAGAGAGCCCGCATAGCCAAGTCAATTCACGCTACCTGACTTCAAATTATACTACAAGGCTACAGTAATCAAAAAAGCATTGTACTGGTACCAAAAAAGAGATAGAGATCAATGAAACAGAACAGAGACCTCAGAGGCAATGCCACATGTTTACAACCATCTGATCTTTGACAAATCTGACAAAAACAAGCCATGGGAAAAAGATTCCCTGTTTAATGAATGGTGTTGGGAAAACTGGGTAGCCATGTGCAGAAAGCAGAAACTGGAACCCTTCCTAACACCTTACACTCAAATTAACTGCAGGTGGATTAAAGACTTAAACATAAGACCTAACACCATAAAAACCCTAAAAGAAAACCTAGGCAAAACCATTCAGGATAGGCATAAGCAAGAACATTGATGACAAAAGCCAAAATTGATAAATGGGGTCCAGTTAAACTCCAGAGCTTCTGCACAGCAAAAGAAACAATCATTAGAGTGAACTGGCAACCAGCAGAATGTGTAAAAATTCTTACAATCTACCCATCTGACAACGGACTTATATCCAAAATCTACAAACTAAAACAGATTTACAAGAAAAAAAAAACCCATTCAAAACTGGACAAAGGATATGAACAGACCCTTTTCAAAAGAAGATATATATGAGGCCAACAAACATATGAAAAAAATGCTCATCATCACTGGTCATTAGAGAAATGCAAATCAAAACTACATTGAGATACCACCTCACGCCAGTTGGAATGGCGATCATTAAAAAAATCTGGAGACAACAGATGCTGGAGAGGATGTGGAGAAATAGGAACATTTTTACACTGTTGGTGGGAGTGTAAATTAGTTCAACCATTGTGGAAGACAGTGTGGCTATTCCTCAAGGACCTAGAAATAGAAATTCCATTTGACCCAGCAATCCCATAACTGGGTATATATTCAAAGGATTATAAATCATTCTATTATGAGGACACATGCACATGTATGTTCATTGTAGCCCTGTTTACAATAGCAAAGACTTGGAACCAACCCAAATGCCCATCAATGATAGACTGGACAGGGAAAGTGTGGCACATATATACCATGGAATACTATGCAGCCATAAAAAATGATGAGTTTGTGTCCTTTGTAGGGACATAGATGAATCTGGAAACCATCATTCTCAGCAAACTGACACAAGAACAGAAAATCAAACACTGCATGTTCTCACTCATAGGCAGATGTTGAATAATGAGAACACATGGACACAGGGAGGGGAGCATCACACACTGAGGACTGTTGGGGGGGACTAGGGAGGGACAGTGGGGGTAGGGAGTTGGAGAGGGATAACATTGGGAGAAATGCCAGATATAGGTGATGGGGATGGAGGCAGCAAACCACATTGCCATGTAAATACCTATGCAACAATCCTGCATGTTCTTCACATGTACCCCAGAACCTAAAATGCAATAATATATATATATATTATTTAACATATATATATTATATATATGTATAATATATATAAATTTAACATATATATTATATATATGTTATATATAATATATATGTATAATATATATATTATTTAACATATATATATTATATATGTAATATATATTATATATATTCAATTATATATATATTATTTAACATATATATATTATATATATATATATAAAAAAACAAAACCAAAAAACAAATTCACAGGTGTCAGATATTACAGTGTGGATATAAAAGTTGCAGTAATTAAAAGAGTGTAATTTTGGCATCAAGGTAGAAAAATAGACCAATGGAGCAGAATGTAGTCAAGAAATAAACCTACACAGATATAGACCACTGATATTTTACAAAGATACAAAGGAAACACAGTACAGAAAGGATAATCTCAACAAATAAATGGTAGTATAACAATTGGGTATTCATACATGAAAAAAAGAACAAAGAACCTCAAGCCATACTTCCTACCATTTGCAAAATTACCTCAAAATGGATCATAGACCTATGCATAAAACCTCAAACTATAAAACTTGTAGGGCAAAACCTTTGTGATGTTTGATTAGACGAAGTTTTCCTAGATATGACAGCAAAAGAACAAGTAGAAAAGAACAAATTAATAAATTTGACTTTATCAAAACTAAAACATTTCTGCTTTTCAAAAGACACAGGAGAATGAACTGACAAGCCACAGACAAGGAGAAAATCTTTACAAAGCATATATCTGATAAAGGACTTTTATCCAGAATTTGTAAAGAACTCTTAAAACAGAAAAACGACAAAACAAGCATCCAAAAAATATAGGCAAAGAATTTGAACAGACACTCACCAAAGAAGACACTCAATTTGAAAAGAAGCACATGAAAAGATGCTCGACATCATTAGTCATGAGGAAAATGCGAAATAAAACCACAATAAGGTACGATTCTACAGGTACACATTTTTTAAAGGCTAACATTTTTTAAAGGCTGACCATATTATGTGCTAATGAGGATGTGGAGAAACTGGAACCCTTATAAACCACTGGTAAGAATGTAAGATACAGCTGCTATAGAAAATTATTTGGCAGCTTCTCAAAAAGTTAAACATATATATAATCAGCCATTCCACTCTTAGGTATTTGCCCCAAAGAAATGAAAATATATGTCCACGCAAAGACTTATACACAAATGTTCAGAGCAGCTTTATTTATAACAGCCCACAGCTGGAAACAACATAAATGTTCATCAATAGGTGAATTACTTGTGCTATATTTATACAATAAAATACTACTCGACAATAAAAATAAATGACCTATTGATACATGCAACAATTTGGATGAATTTTACAGTAATGTGAGTAAACAAAAGGCAAAAAAAGAATGCATACTGTGTGATTCCATTTATATGAATTCTAGAAAAGGCAAAATACCTATACTAACAGATAGCAGGTCTCGGTTTTCTGGGAGGTGGTAGCAGGGAGGGCCCAGAAGGAGGGATGACAAAAGGGCACGAAAACACTTTCAGGGGTGATGAATATGTTCACTATATTGATTGAGGTGATGGTTTCATAGTGTAAACATATGTTAAAACTTATCAAATTATACAACTTAAATGTGTGCCACGTATTGTTTGTCAATAAATGTACCTCAATAAAGCTATAAAAAATTGTAAAAGACACAAATACTACCCTCAAAGAGCACACAATGTCCTTAGGAAAATGTTACTTATGGAGGAGATGAAACTGAAACTCGATGGCTGAGGAGCATTTGTACGGATACAGATAATTGCGTAGGGGATAAGGTAGTAAGAAGATATTGATAGGAAGAACACAAAAAGCTTAGGTGATGACAAATGCAAAAGGCGTGTGTGCCGGGTGCGGTGGCTCACGCCTGTAAACCCAGCACTTTGGGAGGCCAAGGTGGGTAGATCACCTGAGGTCAGCAGTTCGAGACAAGCCTGACTAATATGGTGAAACCCTGTTTCTACAAAAAGTACAAAAATTAGCCAGGCATTGTGGCATGCACCTGTAATCCCAGCTACTCGGGAGGCTGAGGCAAGAGAATCACTAGAACCCAGGAGGTGGAGGTTGCAGTGAGCCAAGATCAGGCCACTGCACTTTAGCCTGGGTGACAGAGCGAGACTCCGTCTAACTTAAAAAAAAAAAAAGAAGGTGTTTGGAAAATTAGACATACCATAAGTATGGATTCACGAAGGGCTATTCTATGGTCAAGACTACAGATATGACTTTTGAGAGGATAAACGAGCTGTACAAGAAATTTCTCCAGATTTCCAAAAAGATTACTTTCTTTTTTTTTATTTTTTATTTTCTAATTTTTTATTGCATTTTAGGTTTTGGGGTACATGTGCAGAACATGCAAGACAGTTGCATAGGTACACACATGGCAGTGTGTTTTGCTTCCTTTCTCCCCTTCACCCACATTTGGCATTTCTCCCCAGGCTATCCCTCCCCAGCTCCCCCTCCCGCTGGCCCTCCCCTTTTCCCCCCAATAGACCCCAGTGTTTAGTACTCCCCTCCCTGTGTCCATGTGTTCTCATTTTTCCTCATCCGCCTATGAGTGAGAATATGCGGTATTTCATTTTCTGTTCTTGTGTCAGTTTGCTGAGAATGATGTTCTCCAGATTCATCCATGTCCCTACAAATGACACAAACTCATCATTTCTGATTGCTGCATAATATTCCATGGTGTATATGTGCCACATTTTCCCAATCCAGTCTATCATCAATGGGCATTTGGGTTGATTCCAGGTCTTTGCTATTGTAAACAGTGCTGCAATGAACATTCGTGTGCATGTGTCCTTATAGTAGAACGATTTATAGTCCTTTGGATATATAACCAGTAATGGGATTGCTGGGTCAAATGGAATTTCTATTTCTAAGGCCTTGAGGAATCGCCACACTGTCTTCCACAATGCTTAAACTAATTTACACTCCCACCAACAGTGTAAAAGTATTCCTTTTTCTCCACATCCTCTCCAGCATCTGTTGTCTCCAGATTTTTTAATGATCGCCATTCTAACTGGCGTGAGATGGTATCTCAATGTGGTTTTGATTTGCATCTCTCTGATGACCAGTGACGATGAGCAGTTTTTCATATGATTGTTGGCCTCATATATGTCTTCTTTTGTAAAGTGTCAAGATTACTTTCTGACTTAGAAGTAGGGGTCCATCTGAGGGTCTTTCTTAGCCACTATTTTTGCTTTGGGAAATAGAAGTTTTCTGATAAAAACAGTAAGTTCCAATAACTAGAGAGGAGGCTTAGCTTCAATGTGATTGCTACATTTTAAGAAAAGGAGACAAGCAAGAGGCCGGGCGCGGTGGCTCATGCCTGTAATCCTGGCACTTTGGGAGGCTGAGGTGAGTGGATCACAAGGTCAAGAGATCGAGACCATCCTGGCCAACATGGTGAAACCCTGTCTCTACTAAAGTTACAAAAATTGGCTAAGTGTGGTAGCACACACCTGTAGTCCCAGCTACTTGGGAGGCTGAGGCAGGAGAATCCCTTGAACTTGAGAGGAGGAGGTTGCAGTGAGCTGAGATCACGCTACTGCACTCTGGTCTGGGCGACAGAGCGAGACTCCATCTGAAAAAAAAAGAAAGAAAGAAAAGAAAAGAAAAGGAGGCAAGGAAACCATGGCATATCTTGGGCAGCAAGTGTATTCAACTCTTCAAAGCTCCTGGAAAACAGTGACCAGTTCCTGACAAAACAAAGATCCAATTCCAAGGACAAGTGTAAAGGATGAGGGGAAAGAGGCTGGCTGTTCAGCACCAGAGAGGGGACGTTCAGCCTTAGAGATGTATGAAAATTTATCCAAAAACTTGGAAAGTAGAGCAAGTGGAGAGCCCTCAGGGACAATTGTATGATCATAGCTCACTATAACCTCAAACTCCTGGGTTCAAGCAACAGCATGTCTTTTTAATGCCATATTGGAGCACTGTTTAACAGGCTCGCCCAGAAACTACTGAATTCTGTAGGTAGAATGTGCCTTTCTTTGATTCACTGTCTACTATTAGAGATATTTGGGGGAAGCAGTAGAGAAAAGGATCTAAGAATAAAAGCATTGATGGCTATTACAAAGTACCACTGATGCTCTACAAAAACATAAGCTATTCAGACCACTGGACTGCGACAAACAACTGAAAGCCAGGTGTGAACACCAGAGGGCCTCCTTGTTTGCATTCAGAATCCCAGCTCATGACCAGCAGCTTCAGATGCATGATGTCTCAGTGCTCCATACCCAAGCATTCCATCTCTACACAGCCCATCAGGACCTTTTTTTTGATAGCAGAAACAATGTTCACCATTTTTATTTATAAGATTCTTCTTCTTTATTACCAACTTAATTGGTATTTATAATAAATTTATAAGAAAGTTCTTCTTTGTTACCAACTTAACCATTTCTAAGTGTATGGTTCAGTGGTGTTAACTAGATTTACATTGTTGTGAAACAGATCTCCAGAACACCTTTTCATCTTGCATGACTAAAATTCTTCTCTCTCCCTCCCTTTTTTTTTTTTTTGAGATGGGGTCTCACTCTGTTGCCCAGGCTTGAGTGCAGTGGCATGATCTCGGCTCACTGCAACCTCCGCCTGCCTCCTGGACTTAAGTAATCCTCCCACCTCAGCCTCCCAAGTAGCTGGGACCACAGGACTGTGCCACCACACCTGGCTATTTTTTGGTACTTTTGATAGAGATAGGGTTTCACCATGTTGCTCAGATTAGTCTTGAACTTCTGGGCTCAAGCAATCGACCCACTTTGGCCTCCCAAAGTGCTGGGATTACAGGTGTGAACCACTGCACCCAGCTGCGTAACTGAAATTCTATATTTATTAAACAACTCCCCATTCACCACTCCCCTCAGCCCCTGGTATCCACCATTCAGCTTTGTTTCTATGACTTTGACTACTCTAGGTACCTCAAATCATGTGGAATTATATAGTGTCTGTTCTTTTGTGACTGGCTCATTTCATTTAGCATAATGTCCTCCACGTTCATCCATGTTGTAGCCTGTGTCAAGATTTATCTGGGCCTTTAAGAAATTAAATTCGCACATTGCCTTGCTATGTCGCCCAGGCTGGAGTGCAGTGGAATGATCATGGCTCACTGCAACTTCGGCCTCCCAAAGTACTTGTATTATAGGCATGAGCCACTGTGTTGTGCGCAGGGCCTATTTTTTTTTTTTTAATGTATAATTCTCCACTGTAGATGTCATGGGCCTGCTTCAGAACTGCAGAAGTCTGAGCTGGGATACATCCACTGGGGCTTGCTATGAATTCTATACCATCTTTTCCCACTACTGATACTTCCAACAGTCTAGTGGCTGCTAGGTCACATGGCCCAAGCAGCAGAGCTGTTTGAACTGCATCCTGAACCTGCTATGAGCCCCTTTGCTCTGGGTTCCATTTAAAGCTGGTAGCCTTCTATACCACATCATGTATGGGCCGGAGCCATATTCCTACATGTCAAATTTGCTGCCTGCAGAATCTGATGAAGCCCACAAGGCATTGTCTCTCCTTCATGGTGGGAGATGCAAGACGCAATTGTCTGTCCTTTACTTTGTGGGGTATTTTTGGTTTTTCTTTTTTCTTTTGAGACAGAGTCTTACTCTGTCACCCAGGCTGGAGTGCAGTGGCCCAATCTCAGCTGACTGCAACTTCCGCTTCCTGAGTTCAAGTGATTCTCCTGCCTCAGCCTCCCAAGTAGCTAGGATTACAGGCATGCAACACCATGCTCAGCTTCAGGGTTTCACCATGTCGGCCAGGCTTGTCTCTATCTCTTGACCTCAAAAGATATGACCCTCTCAGCCTTCCAAACTGCCAGGATTACAGGCATTAGTCACCGTGCCCAGCTTGTTCTTTACTTTGGAGGGAATGTTCTAGGACTGACCTCCAGACCACTTAACTCTTAACATTTGTCAGCACGTGGCAGGTTCCTGAATTTTCAATGTTCATCTCCCACCCTCTGGAGTCCATGTGTCTTATCAAGTCCTTCATTGTGCTAGCCGCATCTTACATAATGTTATCTATATCATGACTTGATGTGATATTCTGTGGGGTATCCAGACAGTCCAGATACCCTTGTACTAATTATGACAGAAGGTAAGAGAGTTAAAATTCCTTTGGGACAAAGCTGTAAATGAATATTGTCTCCCATTCAGTGTGATTGTAAAGTGTTTTTGATCTTATTTTCTGATAAGGATAGAAAAGCATGCATTTGACAAATTGAAGGCCACACACCATGGACCTGAGGCCAGGTTAAGCTTCCCTAGAAATGATACAACATCTGGCTGCTACTGGGGCTGCTGTTATTTGATTGAACTGTGGCATCCACTGTCAACCTTCAGGATACAACCAGTTTCTGAAGGAGCCAGACTGACAAATTAGATGGAGACACAATGAGAGTCACCATCCCTGCATCTTCTAGATTTTTAAAGGTGGTGCTAATCTCAGCCATACCCCTAGGATTCAATATTGCTTTTGATCCTTGCTGAGTGGAGGGTAGTGTTATGGGTTGAATAGTGTTCCCCCACCACACTGCAATTCAGATGTTAGAGTCCTAACCCCCAATATTTCAGAAAGTAACCTTATATGGAAATAAAGGCATTACAGATGTGAATTAGTTAAGTTAGGATGTGCTCATACTAAAGCAGATGGGCCCCTAATCCAATATGACTGGCATTCTTATAAGAAGGGGAAATGTGGACACACACACACACACACACACATGCACACACACATGCCATGTGAAGATGAAGGCAGAAATTGGAGTGATGCTTCTACAAGCCAAGGAAAGCCAAAGATTGGCAGCAAACCACCAGAAGAGGCAGGGAACAGATTCTCCCTCATAGCCATCAGAAGGAAGCAGCCCTGACAACACTTTGATTTTGGACTTCTGGCCTCCAGAACTGTGACATGATGAACGTCTGTTATTTAAGCCACCCAGTTTGTAATACTTTGTTATGGCAGCCCCAGGAAACCAACATAGGCAGTTCCAGAGGTTTCCACTTAGCCTTCCCCACATTCCAGCTCTTACCCCATAGGTCAAGGAACCAATGTAGGAGTTATGCCAACTGCCGATTATGTCAATCCCAATTATACATTCAAAGACCAGTAAAAGGACCACCAGTTGGGGCCTTGGCCCCATTGCCCCACTGTAAGCACCATAAAGTCCCACTATAAGGTGGACTTGGGCCAGGACTCTATTTATTATCTGGTCTTTGTACACCTCACTCTAACAGAGGGGCCATGATGACACTTTGCGTCTCCAGATATCAATGTCAACTCAGACCCTTTGTCCAACAGTCCTTGAAAAGTCTGGATATTTTCCTTTTCCTAGTGCAGTTGTCTAAGACCAGCTCCAATGGCGAGTGCTATGGTTCATCCCACTAGTTACCCTTCTTAAGTTACCCTGCAAGAACAGCAGCCCACCAGAATTTTAGATGAACAGCTCCCTGGTTATATGTAGAGGAATAGACCATGTAAACATAAACCTGTACCACCCAGGCCCCCTTCAAGTTCTTTCAGGGCCTGCCTCAACTTCAGAAAACTGCCTGGCCTGAGGTCACATGCTTCCTAGGATGGCCCACAAGCAGGGACTCAGTGAGGCTGGGTAGAGGGGAATAAGGGGTATGCCATCTTGGCCCAACACAACACACTTAGATGGGCAGAACTCACTGCAGTGGACTGAATGTTTGTTCCTCTACACTCTCCCCTCCACTGAAATTCACATGTGGAAACCCTAATCCTAATGTGATAGTGTTAGGAGGTGTGGCCTGTGAGAGGTCATGAGGTCATGAGAATTCTGCTACTGGGATTAGTGCCTGCTAATGGGATTAGAGGCCAGAGAGCTAGCTGGCTCTTTCTGCCACGTAAGGACACAACATGAAGTTGGCATGTCTGCAACCTGAAGAGGGCCCTCACCACAGTCTAGCCATACTGGCACCCTGATTTTGGACTTCCAGCCTCCAGAACAGGAAAAAATAAATGCTTTGTGTATGAGCCTCCCAGTCTATGGTTAATGTGTTCTAGTAGCCCAAGCTAAGACACTTACTCTAGGACTCCCGTCCAGATTAGCTGGCCAGGGTTTTGTTGGATTCTCCATTATAGTTCCATTTATTCCTCTGCCCAGTTATACTTCCCCTCCCTTTCACAGATGCTGATGCTTACTAAAGGTCTTGTCAGGCTCAGTGGCTCACACTTGTAATCCCAGAGCTTTGGGAGGCTAAGGTGGTAGGATCACCTGAGGCCAGGAGTTCAAGATGAGTTCGGGCAACATAGAGAGGCCCTCATCTCTGCAAAAGAAAAAAAAAATTAATTACCCATTATGTCATTGCACTCCTGCCTGGATGACAGAGCAAGGCCCTGTCTCAAAAAAAAAAAAAAAAAATGAGCTGGCCATGGTGGTGCACAGCTACTTGGGAACTGAAGCTGGAGAATCACTTGAGTCCAGGACTTGGAGGCTGCAGTGAGCCAAGATCGTGCCACTGCACTCTGGCCTGAGCAACATAGCAAGACCCTGTCTCTAAATAAATAAGTCTTGCCAACAAACCCCATCTCAGCAACAGTTGCCAGGGAATGCACCTTGTAATATGTGTTCACTCCATATTTGTATTAGGACCATGCTTGTGACTTTTTCAAAAGTGTACTTCAACAGATTTCACAGGCAGTATAAGAATGTTATAAGGGCAAATTCCTGGATAGGACAGATAATCAGTTCTTTATTAAGAGCTGTGTTACATGAACATAGAGATGGGAACATCTCACACTGGGGCCTGTCGGGTGTTGGGGGGCAAGGGGAGGGAGAGCATTAGGACAAATACCTAATGCATGCAGGGCTTAAAACCTAGATGACAGGTTGATAGATGCATCAAACCACCATGGAATGTATATACCTATGTAACAAACCTGCACATTCTGCACATGTATCCTAGAACTTAAAGTAAAATTTTAAAAAATAAGAGCTGTGTGAGTTTAATTGATGCCTTTACTATTACCTCAGCAAAACTGCTATTTTCTGGGTATCCTGCCTTGGGAACACGTTGAGGCTCTCTAACAGAGAAAGGGCAATATATACACTAAAAGATGTAAAATTGTAAACAGGATGTGCTTCTTCAGGGTTTTCCCTTTTTCCTTTTGGCATCCCCTTTGTACCCTCTTCTTTCCCCTCTACTAATGTCAACTGCACTGCAACCTGGGTCCCCAGAAAATCTCTGGGACCTTTTCCTCCATCCCCTTCTCTTGTCCACCAAAAGGGACTCATGCTTCATTACCCCTCTGGTAATGTCTCATCCCCTTAGACAGGTGCTAAGTGACTCATTCAACTGGTCAATCAGGCTATTAAGAGCTGCTAATAGCACTGTGAACAGTCCCATTTCTATGCTCTTTCCAGGAGAGAAGTTTGGTTTTAGAACCATAACAGGGCCAGTAGGACAGACAGTTGCAAGTAGAAGCAGCCACAAATCATGACTTCTCAGCAGCCACTTTGATATGAAAAGATGGAACTCAGAGTGGGATCCTAGGACAAGGTTAGTAACAAGCATGGCCTTCAGCAGCCAGAAGCAAGTCACCCGGGCTACTCCAGGGGCTAGAGAAGTAAAGGGACCAGGGAGAAAAGTGAGATTGCTCCAGCCACCTTCTTGTGAGTTCTGATTTGTATTCCCAGGCAATTCCCAACAAAGAACTGATTTAAAAACAGTCTGGGTTGTTTGCTAACAGTTTGCTGCCCCTGTCCTGGAGAAATTGATTTCAAGTAAATGCCAACATCCTGATTTAAAAAAACAGGAAGCATTCAGAACTCTTGACAAAAAGAAAATAAAATTGAATAATGAAGGCTGTATACATGAAGCCCTTCCTCTGTGATAACCAAGACTGACACACAGCCAGGAAACTGTATTCAAAGTTGTCTGGAAGATTATTTTTCTCGGAGGGTTATGGTTTTGATTAAGAATTAGGTTCATTTGCATATGCTTGTATTCACTTTTGGGGTTTGGTTTTTTCCTCCCATTTACATTTTTTTTTCTACGTAGCTTTCCTCATTTTCCTATGCATCACAAGAGGAAACGTTGGAAACAGACACTGTGAACAGAAGAATTTTTAATTGCTTTTATATCAAGATTTATGTTGTTTTTTAAAACTAGATTGCTGGGCCAGGCAAGGTGGCTCATGCCTGTAATCCCAGCACTTTGGGAGGCCGAGGCAGGCGGATCACCTGAGGTCAGGAGTTCGAGACCAGCCTGGCCAACATGGAGAAACTCCGTCTCTACTAAAAATACAAAAATTAGCCTGGTGCAGTGGCTCATGCCTGTAATCCCAGCTACTCAGGAGCTGAGGCAGGAGAATCGCTTGAACCCGGGAGGCGGAGGTTACAGTGAGCCGAGATTGTGCCACTGCACTCCAGTCTAGGCAACAGAGCAAGACCCTGTCTCAAAAAAAAAAAAAAAGAATACTAGATTGCTGTACCTTTTCAAGATGTTAAACTTGGCTCCAGGTCCTTAATGTACTTCTGGAATTAACGGCAAAGAAAACCCACATGGGAAAACATTTCATCACAGAAGTACCAGCTGCTGGAGACTGGGCTTGTCTAAGCGACCCCCTGCTCTGTGATCCTGGGATGAGGGGCCCTCCACCAGGGTAAGAATTCTATTTAATACAATTTCTTCTGTGAAGTTTCCCTAGATCCCAAATCCAACTATGCAATTTTACCAATGGAGAGAATGAATGAATGAATGAATACATTGCAAGAATGACTGAGTGAAGGCAGGGGCATCTGCTGGGCTTGTGACTGAGTTTAGGGGTGAACGGGCAGCACAAGACTGCAGGAGCTTACATGAAGCCAGCCCCCATCACCCTTGCACTAAGAGACAGAGCATGGCTATGAGCCAGTGATATCTGTGAATTCTACTTAGGAGTTACTATCTTTGGCCCCTTTGACAAATGAACAGACTGAAGCACCGAGACGGGATTCGAACCTTATCCGAAAGTCCCAGGAACCTCAGCCCAGAACTCTGGCCAAGCAACCATTGCGCTTGCGCCGAACCAGCGGCCAATTGGAGCTCGGCCGGCGACCCAGTTGAGGTGCTGCAATTTACCCCTTTTGCATTCGGGAAAAGCTTAGGAGAAATGAAAGCTCGCGTTGACCAATCGGATCCCAAAACGAGCCTTGCGGCCCATTCCCCTCTGCTAGGATCCAATTGCGTGCCCCTGCAAGAGCAAGCCACAGTTTCAAAGTCAAAAAGCCAAGAGAGGCAGAGCCCGAGGAGCCGGGACTGCAGCCTAGGAGAGGTCTTGCTAGCAGGTGCCTGCCTGGGATGGGAACCGAGAGGGTGGGTGTGGGCTACGGACGGTCAAGGTAGTGTCATTCCTTCCTCCTTCCGGGGCTTGGACTGAAACCACCTGCAAGGGGTGGAAGCGGCCCTTCGAGTCCCCCCCAACACACACAATGGTTTGAGCCAAGCCCCCTACCCAGTGTTGCCTCCCAGAACTGACTGCTCTGTCTCTGCCTACGGCAACAATGGTAACGCCTGGCAGGATGTTTCCATCCTTGATTTGTTGTCTCTACCTCCCGCAGGCCCTCTAGTGGTGCGATCAAGGAGGCTTCCATCCAAATACCTTGTAAACAGTTCCTTCTCCGCCTCCCTACTTCCCAGTGGACCCTTCCTCCACATCTACTGTCATTTCATACTCACTACCCCAGATGGATCTCCCGACCCAGGTCCCAACCCTGAAGATCATGCAGAGAGCAAAGGCCAAGGTGTTTATTCACCTGCCTCAAAGGCCCCACTCCAGGGGTGAGCTGAGGATGCTAGTAATTCAATAGCAATGTGGCAGCATCTATCAAAATAAAAATTGGAAACATCCTTCACAAGAATTTCATCTCCATCAAGGCAGGCACATGTGGCTTTTTAGTTCCCTGATGTCCTCCCAGCACCTAGAACAGCACCCACCACATAGTAGACAGTCATTAGGTGTTTGTTGAATGAATGACTCCTTTGACTAAACAATTCCACTAGTAAGAATGTGACCTTAAAAGAAGAAACACCTGCTGGGCACGGTGGCTCACGCCTGTAATCTCGGCACTTTGGAAAGCCTAGGCAGGTGGATCACCTGAGGTCGGGAGTTCGAGACCAATCTGACCAACATGGAGAAGCCCCCATCTCTACTAAAAATACGAAATCAGCCAGGCATGGTGGCACATGCCTGTAGTCCCAGCTACTTGGGAGGCTGAGGCAGAAGAATCGCTTGAACCTGGGAGGCGGAGGTTGCAGTGAGCCAAGATCTTGCCATTGCACTCCAGCCTGGGCGACCAGTGAAACTGTCTAGAAAAGAAGGAGGAGGAGGAGGAGGAGGAGGAGGAGGAGGAGGAGGAGAAAGGAGAAAGGAGAAGGAGGAGGAGGAGGGAAAAAAGAAAAGAAAAAACACTTGCACATGTGCAGAGAGCAATGTGCACAAGGATGTCAGGAGCAAACTACTGGCCTGGGGTGGGGGAGACTCTAAATGACCACTTATAGCCAATGATTTGCAGGGTAAAATTAATGATGAGTTTCATGTTATACCACAGACCCCACCCCCCCCATCCCCTCACCCCCCGCCACTGGACATGATACAGAATGGATGAGACCTGTGTGTACCTGCAGGGGACAGGGGGCAGTGGGAATGCCTTTTACAGGACAATACTGTAAGCAGGGAAAAGTGTGTGTGTGTGTGTGTGTGTGTGTGTGTGTGTGTGTGTGTGTGTCCAATCCCAAAAAGCTAGTGCCTCAACCCCATGGAATGAGGGGAAGACAGAGCTTTGTTAACCTGAGGTCTGGCCAAACACCACTCCGTAGGCTGTCTCAGATGGGTGGGCTTGGGGAGGGCTCATTCAGGAGCTTGGGAGAGGGTGAGCCATCTCTTTTTGCTTCATTTGGTCACTCTTCATTTACTCACTCACAAATTGTTGGGGTCCGGCACATCTGCCGGGGGACTACCAACCTGCAGGAGTCCCCCAGACCGCCAAGGTAGATGTCTCGTTCAACCTGAGGGAGAGAGTGCACGGAAGTGAAGGAAAATAGAAAAGCAGAGTCTGGAGGCCTGGCTTAGGCTATGTCCAAGCAGCAATTTTATTTTTGCAATACGTTTCATTATATACTTTTCTGAAGTCAAAGTTGTTTACACCAGATCAACGTACTTAAGTTACAGTAAGCAAGTTACACCCACTAAGTTATGCCCAGTAAGTAAGTTAAGCCCAGTCAGTAGGTTACGCCCAGTAAGTAGGTTACTTCCAGTAAGTAGGTTACACCCAATAGGTCAAGGTAAGCAAGTTACAGTCATGCCCTATAAGCTATGGTAAGTAAGTTACAGTTACGCCCTGTAAGCTATGATAAGTAAGTTACAGTTACACCCAGTAAGTTACGGTAAGTAAGTTACCAACTGTAAATACTTAAGTTAATATTTTACAATGAAGGTAACAAAGGTCCAAAATGAACACAATCAAGCAATAAACCATAAGAAGCCGAAAGTGGACACATTGCCTCCCAAGTCCTCATATCCATAAAGTAATGTCTGTTAATTATTTAGAATAACATAGTCCCTCTCTCGGTTCCTGCTTTCCCTCAGCTTGACTCCCCCAACCAGGGATCTGTGTCTGGGCTCAAGCTCACCGTATGGCAAGGCCCATTTCCCAGGGGCCTCACACGGGAGCGATCCCCACAGATTCCCTCAACAAATACTGTGGGCTGACATTTACCTTTATGACTTGGATGAAGACACAATGAGAGGCTCATTTGGACTGACAATGGGAGGACAAGAATCCCCAGATCCTAACAGTCAGGGAGGGACAGACCTCCTCCAGGGAGCTCTGTGTAAAGCCCTGAAACCCAGCTGGACTTCAGGCAAGGAAAGGGGGCTCATATCAGTTTGGGAAGGGCCCTTGAGAGCCACAGGGAAATATTGGACCCTGGAGCCACAATAACAAGAGTGGTATCCAGAATGGAGGACAGGGACAGGGCCCCTGCTAAGGGGTGGGAACTTAGCACTACGACTACACTTTAAGAAAGACGTGATGAAATCAGCACAGCAAATTTTGGAGGATAGTGCTTTCAGCATCCTCATTTTATATAATGTCCTCTTCCCCGTGTCCCTTCTTGATCTTCCAGGGACTGCACTTCATTTTTTTTCTTTTTTTTTTCTTCCAGAGTCTCTCTCTGTTGTCCAGGCTGGTACAGTGGCATGATCTCGGTTCACTACAACCTCTGCCTCCCAGGTTCAAGTGATTCTCCTGCTTCAACCTCCTGAGTAGCTGGGATTACAGGCATGGGCCACCACACCCTGCTAATTTTTGTATTATTAACAGAGACGGGGTTGTACCTTGTTGGCCAGGCCGGTCTTGAACTCCTAACCTCAGGTGATCTGCCCTCCCGAAGTACTGGGATTACAGGTGTGAGCCGCCATGCCCAGCCTCATGGGCTGCACTTTTAATTCAATGCTTTGAAGTGTTTTCATTAGCAGGCACATATCAAACGTTTAATGCTAGGTCAGGACCCATTCCAAGTTCTTTACAAATATTAACTCACCTAATAGTCTTCGCAATAACTGAATAAACTAGATAACGTTGTTTCCTCCATTTTACAAATGAGGCACCTGAGAAACAGAGAGGTTTAGTAACCTGCCAGAGATCACACAGCTGGGAAATCATGGAAGCAGGATTTGAATCTAGTCCATCCAGATCCAGAGTTCCATCCTCGTAACTACATACTGCTATGACTTTTCTTTTTCTTTTTGTTGTGTTTGTGTATCAGCCTCCCTCACCAGACTGTGACACTTGAGAATTTGTGTGATGCTTGTGTGACTGCCAGGTTTCCAGCAGTAAGGATGCGTCTGACATTGTGCGGGCATCCTTGGACAAATGCTGAATCAGTGGATTAACTCCTGTTTCTTCCATTTCAGCCTGGGCATCTATCCTCAGAGTGGGCACTATGGGATGTGATTGTGCACCTGCCCCCAGGAAGGTCCTTCTGAGTAGTTGGGATGAAGCAGGAAGGGCCACGAAACAAACCTCTCAGAACTGGGAAGGAAGTGGTGATTAATTTGGCGGGGAGCTGTGGCGGCATAGATGTTTAACAGCCGAGCTCCCCAACAAAGAAAATCCTTGCCCTTCCTGGGCTTACAACTCTAGAAATTACATGTAAAAGGGTCTTGATCCACGAAGTAGGCGTGGGGTATGTGACCTAGGTGAGGGTTTGATCATGTTTAAGTAAAAACAATGCCTTCTGGAAAGATTCCTCCACACCACATCCGTGATCTATAGATGAGATTGTGGTTAACAGTGGGGGTCTTACCCTTAACCTGGCTGGTGGCGCCAACCGGTCCCTCCCCTGGCTGACTTCTAACTTCTCCTTTTGAGATGCAATGTAGAAGGTTGAAGAGGATTAACCGTCTCCTTCCTCAGGGAGAGGCTGAGGGGACAGGCGTGGCCTGCGGCATGACTTCAGCAGTGGTTCCTGAACTCCAGTCACTCACTTCCCACCCGAGGGGACTTCCCTGCCCTGATCCCATTCAGACTAGTAGAGCCACCTCAAATTGTCCCTGAAATCAAATCTATTTCGTTCTTAAATGAAATATTTTAAAAAGATTCTATCACTATACAAAATTAGAAACAATTGCCACAGAAGGTAACTGTGAAAGTAAGCAATGAAAAAAGTCATATGTTATCAATTCTAAAATGCACTTTAAAATATATTTTTATATTATACATAAATATATATATTTTAAGATAGCGTCTCACTCTCTCACCTAGGCTGGAGTGCAGTGCCATGATCATAGCTCACTGCAACCTTGCAACCTTAAACTCCTGGGCTCAAATGATCCTCTCACCTCATCCTCCCAAGTAGTAAGGGCTACAGTCATGCAAAACCACCCTTGGCTAATTTTTTATTTTTTCTGGAGATGGGGTCTCTCTATGTTGCCCAGGCTGTTCTGGAACTCCTGGGCTCAAGTGATCATCCCACCTTGGCCTCCCAAAGTGCTGTGTTTACCAGTGTGAGACAGTGCACCCAGCCTTAAAATATTTTAATGTATTTGAAACTAGGAATGCATTTTACAGTCACTGAGGTGAAAAGGCAACAGGTCATAGTTCAATTTGTAGCATTCTTTCTTTCTTAGGGGTACCTACAAGGAGTGTGACACACCATCTATAGCATCTGAGATTTGATGAGATATGGTAAAAGTGTCATGAAGCTTTCCATCTTAAACTTATTTTTAAAATAATTAATTATTTTTTTCCATGAGCCATAACAAGAATGCACCAATCTAAAATTTAAAGAACAACTTTTTTTAGGTCATCACAGAGCTGACTTGCAGTGTCCAAAGTAAGCCTTTCTTATGTGCTATCTCATTTAATCACCACCAGGACCCTTGGAAGAAAACCCTGTCATCTCTGTCACTGATGACACTGAGGTACTGAGAAGGCAAGTCCCTTGCTCAGGCCCTCCAGCCAGGGTGGGGCAGAGCTGGAGCCAGATGTCAATGCTAGGATGACCACAGTTGGGGCACTCCCCATGCTCATGCTGCCCCTGTTCCTCCCAGGATTCCTTCTAAGCCCTCACAGACCCAGCTGTGCAGTGCCCTCCCATCTCCTGAGGCGACACTCAGGAAGCCCATCCCACCTCCTCCAGCCCTAGGCTATTTGCCCTGGGCTCCCAGTCTGGGTCTGGAGTTTCATCTGGATCTGGGAGAGATTTCTAGTTCTGCCCTAACAGGGATGTTGTGACAGACCCTGGTAGCCAGCAGGCATAGGGATTTGGGGACAGATACAGTGAGGTGCCCCAGAAGTCCTGGTCCAGACACCTGCACCATTCAGTCTGCTGCTCACCCATTCCCAAGATGCCCACAAGAAACTAACTCTCCCTGACTGCCTCCTGCTAACCTTCAACAACAGAGACCACTTTAATGGGAGACAGCGTTGTGGGTGTTTCTTTTTTTTTTTTAAGTGTTTGATAATTCTTTTATTATTGTTTAACTTTTAAAAAAAATTTATTTTTTTAATTGTACTTTAGGTTCTGGGGTACATGTGCAGATCATGCAGGATTGTTGCATAGGTACATACATGGCAATGTGCTTTGCTGCCTCCATCCCCCCGTCACCTACATCTGGCATTTCTTCCCATTTTATCCCTCCCTGACCTCCCTACCCCGACTGCTGTCCCTCCCTTGGACTCCCCAACAGATCTCAGTGTGTGATGCTCCCCTCCCTGTGTCCATGTGTTCTCATTGTTCAACACCTGCCTATGAGTGAGAATATGCAGTGTTTGGTTTTCTGTTCTTGTGTAGCTGGAGAGTTTTCTGTAATGCAGGCTCCCATATAAGTTGAGGGTCATGATACCCACCCCACTCATAAGTAATCCTGAGTAATAGAGGTTAAACCATGAATATAAGGTGCCATGTTGCATGTGTGTTGGGGGGAGGGAGGAAAAGACAGAGAGAGAGAGAGAGAAAGAGAGAGAGAGAGAGAGAGAGAGAAAGGTGGAGTCAAACAGCCTCTTTCCAGGTCCAGAAGTGATAGCCATTTGGCCACTAGCAAATTCCTAAAATTCATCCTACAGTTTTAGCTCCATAACTGATCCACTCTGAAGAGGCCTCCCCCAATTCCTGGGGGTAATGACTTGAGGTACGGCTTAGGGGCACAGGCTACAGAGAAAGCCTGAGCACTAACCCTGACTTCTGCTGCCTGCCATCTGCATGACACCAGGCAAATCATAGAACCTCACTGGGCCTCAGATTTCTCATTGTAAAATGGGGATGGTGGCACCCATGATCCCTGCAAAGCAATGGTATATGCTAAACCTGGGGTAAATGATTGCTGTTATTATCAACATTGTCATTATTATTGTTTCTAGTGGCTATCAACCACTGCTGTATTTTTCTCCTTGCTACTCACAGAGTCAGGCCCCGTCTGTGTCCACCTTTGTGGTCCAATGTGGGGACAGAGACAGTCACCACAGAGGGCTTAGTGAGGGAAAGGGGGTGTGGTACAAAGCATATGGCCCCCAAAGCTGCCCATGTCTTAATTTCCAGAATCTGTGAATGTATTACCTTACACAGCAAAGAAACTTTAAAGATGTGATTCGGTTAAGCATCTTGACATGGGGAGATAATCTTGGATTATCTAGGTCATAACAAAAATCTAAACACATTTAAAAGAACTCAAATAATGTACAGGATGTTCTGTAACTATAACAAAACTAAACCAGAAATAAATGACAGAAAAATATCTAGAAAAATCTCCAAATGTTTGGAAATTGAACATATTTATAAATAACCTATGAGTCAAAGAATAAGTCGCAAAGCACTTTAGAAAATAGTATGAATTAAATGACACAAAAAACACAACATATCAAAATTTGTGACATGTAGCTAAAGCAGTGCTTAGAGGAAAAATTGTGGCATGAAATGCTTATGTTAGAAATGAAAGTTTGGGTTTGGCCAATGGGAAGAGAAAATAGAAACAAAAGCCTCACATCTAAGCTTCCACCTTACAAAATGAGAAAAAGACAAATAAACCTAAAGCAAGCTGATGGAAGAGTATAATAAAGATAAGAGAAGAAATCAAGAAAATTGAAAATAGAATGACAATAGGAAAAAAATCAATGAAACGAAAAGCTAGTTCCATGGAAAGATTAAGAGAATTGATCTAACTAGCCAAACTGATCAAAAACACAAGCAAACAAAAAGCAAAGAAAAGACCTAAAACCAATACCAGGAGTGAAAGAGGGAGGCAGAAGGGGAAATAGGGAGTTATGGTTTAATAGGTACAGTTTCAGTTTTGCAAGGTGAAAAAGTTCTGGAAAATGATAGCTTATGTAAATGTGCTTACTGTTACTGTACTGTACACTTTAAAATGCCTAAAATGGTCTGGGTGTGGTAACTCACATCTGTAAACTCAGGGATTTTGGAGGCTGAGGCAGAAAGATTGCTTGAGGCCAGGAATTTAAGACCAGCCTGGGCAACATAGCAAGACCCCATCTAAAAAAAATTTTTTAAACTTTCCTTGGCATGGTAGTTCATGCCTGTAGTCCCAGCTACTCAAGAGGCTGAGATAGGAGGATAACTTGAGCCCAAGAGTTTAACGTTGCAATGAGCCATGATTGTGCCACCACACTCCAGCCTGGGCAAAAGGGCAAGAAGAAAGAAAGAGAGAGAGAGAGAAAGAGAGAGAGAGAGAGAGAAGGAGGAAAGGAAAGAAAGAAGAAGGAAAGAGAAAAAGAAAGAAAAGAGAGAGAAAGAAAGGGAGAAAGGAAAGAAAAAAGAAGAGGGGAGGACTCAAGATGGCACTGTGAGAACAACCCAGGATTGAAGCTCTTGCTGGATGCGTGGAGAGGGTGAGTTGAGGACGCATTTCCAGATGGATCATAGTTGCCCACAGAACGGGGAAATTCCCAGGTATAAAAGAGACACAGGACGCCAGGCAGAGGTCTTGGCTGGTGTAGCCAGCAGCTGGTGCATCTCCGGCTGGTGCCGGAGTGCAGAGGCGCTCCACAGCACTCCATACAAAAGCGCACTGTTACGGGTGCCCTGTTGAACTGGCAAACTGAGACCTGAGAGGGCTGAACTTGAGACTGAATGGGACTTGGACTGTGAGCCAGCCCAGGAAATCCCAGGGACACAGCGTTTGGGGTAGCGCAGTGCGACAAACAAAACGGCGATTCCAAACGCTCCCGGTGAGGAGGTTTTCTTAAAGCGCAGCTCCATGGGGGAGGGGCGTCCGCCATTACCGAGGCAATCAGCCCCTACTGAGGTACACGCCCATTGCTGACGCAGCCTGCCATTGCCGAGGCAACCCGGTACAACAGAGAGCCTCCGCTGCAGGGTGTAGCCCATGGCAACAGGGAGGAGACTGCAGCAGAAGGGCAGAGCCTGCAGCGACAGGGTGAACCTCACACCAGCAGGGCGGAGCCTCGGCAGGCAAATAGTGACTAGACTGCCTCCTAGCTGGGCAGGACAGTGAGGTGGACACTCACAAGGAAAGCCCCAACCCCCCCCCAGACAGAGCATCTGAGAAAAAAAGGGTTTTTTTATGAGTTATATTGCAGCAGAATTAAACATAGCAGCCTAACAGCCCTGAATGAACAACAGAGCTCACAGCTCAGCACTTGAGCTCCTATAAAGTATAGACTGTCTCCTCAAGCAGCTCCCTGACCCCTCTATATCCAAAAGACTGACATTTGGCAGGCATCATTCTGGGACAAAGATAGCAGAAAAAGAAACTGGTAGCATCCCTCGCTGTTCTGCAGCTGCTATAGGTGCACCCCAGACAAGCAGGGCCTGGAGTGGACCTCAGCAGTCATATAGCAAAGGGGCTAGACTGGTAGAAGGAAAACCAAGTAACAGAAATACTTCATCATCAACAATCTGGGTGTCCACTCAGAGACCCAATCGAAAAGTCAGCAACTACACAGACGACAGGTGGATAAATCCACAAAGATGGGAAGAAACCAGAGCAAAAAGGAGGAAAACACCCAAAACCAGAACACCTCGCCGCCTAGAAAGGACAAAGCTGGATGGAGAATGACTGTGACGAAATGACGGAATTAGACTTCAGAAGGTGGATAATGAGAAACTTTTGTGAGCTAAAAGAACATGTTTTAAATCAATGCAAAGAAACTAAGAACCTTGAAAAAAGATTTGAGGAAATGATAACAAGAATGGATACCTTAGAGAGGAATATGAATGAATTAAAGGAGATGAAAAACACAATACGAGAACTTCGCAAAGCATGCACAAGTTTCAATAGCCGAATTCACCAAGCAGAAGAAAGAATATCAGAAGTCAAAGATCAACTCAATGAAATAAAACGAGAAACCAAGATCAGAGAAAAAAGCGCAAAAAGGAATGAACAAAGTCTCCAAGAAATGTGGGACTATGTGAAGAGACCTAACCTACGTTTGATAGGCGTACCAGAATGTGATGAAGAGAATGAATCCAAGCTGGAAAATACTCTTCAGGACATTATCCAGGAAAATTTCCCCCACCTAGCAAGACAGGCCAACACTCAATTGCAGGAAATACAGAGAACACCACAAAGATATTCCGCAAGAAGAGCAACCCCAAGGCACATAATCGTCAGATTCAACAAGGTTGAAATAAAGGAGAAAATACTAAGGGCAGCCAGGGAGAAAGGTCGGGTCACCCACAAAGGGAAGCCCATCAGACTCACAGCAGATCTCTCGGCAGAAACTCTACAAGCCAGTAGAGAGTGAGGGCCAATATTCAACATCCTTAAAGAAAAGAACTTTCAACCCAGAATTTCATATCCAGCCAAACTGAGCTTCAGAAGTGAAGGAAAAATAAAATCCTTTGCAAACAAGCAAGTACTCAGAGATTTCTTCACCACCAGGCCTGCTTTACAACAGCTCCTGAAAGAGGCACTACACATAGAAAGGAACAACCACTACCAGCCATTCCAAAATCACACTAAATGCTAAAAAGCATCAACATAATGAAGAATCTACAACAACTAACGGGCCAAACATCCAGCTAGCATCAAAATGGCAGTATCAAATTCACACATAACAATATTAACCCTAAATGTAAATGGGCTAAAGGCACGAATCAAAAGACACAGACTGGCAAATTGGATAAAAAGCCAAAACCCATCAGTGTGCTGTATCCAGGAAACCCATCTCACATGCAAAGATACACAAAGGCTCAAAATAAAGGGATGGAGGAAGATTTACCAAGCAAATGGAGAGCAAAAGAAAGCAGGAGTTGCAATTCTCATCTCTGATAAAATAGACTTTAAAGCAACAAAGATCAAAAGAGACAAAGAAGGCCATTACATAATGGTAAAAGGATTGATACAACAAGAAGAGCTAACGATCCTAAACATATATGGACCCAATACAGGAGCACCCAGATACATAAGGCAAGTTCTTAATGACTTACAAAGAGACTTAGACTCCCACACAATAATAGTGGGAGACTTTAACACTCCATTGTCAATATTAGACAGATCAACCAGACCGAAAATCAACAAGGATATCCAGGGCTTGAACTCAGACCTGGAGCCAGCAAACCTGATAGACATTTACAGAACTCTCCACCCCAAATCCACAGAATATACATTCCTCTCAGCACCACATCACACCTACTCTAAAACTGACCACATAATTGGAAGTAAAGCACTGCTCAGCAAATGCAAAACAACTGAAATCATAACAAACAGCCTCTCAGACCATAGTGCAATCAAGTTAGAACTCAGAATTCAGAAACCGACCCAGAACCGCACAGCTTCATGGAAACTGAACAACTGGCTCTTGAATGTTGACTGGATAAACAACGAAATGAAGGCAGAAATAAAGAAGTTCTTCGAAACCAATGAGAACAAAGACACAGCATGCCAGAATCTCTGGGACACATTTAAAGCAGTCTCTAGAGGAAAGTATATAGCAATAAGTGCCCATATGACAAGAATGGAGAGATCCAAAATTGACACCCTGTCATCAAAATTGAAAGAGCTAGAGGAGCAAGATTAAAAAAACTCAAAACCCAGCAGAAGACAAGAAATAACTAAGATCAGAGCTGAACTGAAGGAGATAGAGACACGAAAAACCCTCCAAAAAATCAATAAATCCAAGAGCTTGTTTTTTGAAAAGATCAACAAAATAGACAGACCACTAGCCAGACTGATTAAAAAGAAAAGAGAGAACAACCAAGTAGATGCAATAAAAAATGATAAGGGGGAAATCACCACAGATTCCACAGAAATTCAAACCATCATCAGAGAATATTACAAATAACTCTATGCACATAAACTAGTAAACCTGGAAGAAATGGATAAATTCCTGGACTCCTGTGTCCTCCCAAGCCTAAACCACGAGGAAGCTGAAACTATGAATAGACCAATAACAAGGTCAGAAGTCGAGGCAGCAATTAAGAGCCTACCACACAAAAAAAGCCCAGGTCCAGACGGGTTCACAGCCGAATTCTACCAGACACACAAAGAGGAGCTGGTACCATTTCTTCTGAAACTATTCCAAATAATCCAAAAAGAGGGAATCCTTCCCAAATCATTCTATGAGACCAATATCATCCTGATACCAAAACCCGGCAGAGACCCAACAAGAAAAGAAAACTTCAGGCCAATATCCATGATGAACATAGATGCAAAAATCTTCAATAAAATATTGGCAAGCCGATTGCAACAGCAAATCAAAAAACTTATTCATCATGATCAAGTAGGATTCATCCCAGGGATGCAAGGCTGGTTCAACATGCGCAAGTCTATCAACGTAATTCACCACATAAACAGAACCAAAAACAAAAACCACATGATTATCTCAATTGATGCAGAGAAGGCCTTTGACAAAATTCAACAGCCCTTTATGCTAAAAACCCTCAATAAACTCGGTATCGATGGAACATATCTCAAAGTAATAAAAGCTATTTATGACAAACCAACAGCCAATATCATACTTAATGGGCAAAAACTGGAAGCATTCCCTTTGAAATCCGGCACTAGACAAGGATGCCCTCTGTCACCACTCCTATTCAATATAGTACTGGAAGTTCTAGCCAGAGCAATCAGGCAAGAAAAAGAAATAAAGGGTATTCAAATAGGAAAGGGGGAAGCCAAATTGTCTCTATTTGCAGACGACATGATAGTATACCTAGAAGACCCCATCGCCTCAGCCCAAAAACTCCTGAAACTGATAAGCAACTTCAGCAAAGTCTCAGGATATAAAATCAATGTGCAAAAATCACAAGCCTTCCTCTACACCAATAACAGACTTAAAGAGAGCCAAATCAAGAATGAACTGCCATTCACAATTGCTACAAAAAGAATAAAATACCTTGGAATACAACTCACAAGGAACGTAAGGGACCTCTTCAGGTAAAACTACAAACCACTGCTCAACAAAATCAGAGAGGACACAAACAGATGGAGAAACATTCCGTGTTCATGGTTAGGAAGAATTAATATCATAAAAATGGCTATACTGCCCAAAGTAATTTACAGAATCAACGCTATCCCCATCAAGCTACCATTGACTTTCTTCACAGAACTGGAAAAAACCACCATGAACTTCATATGGAACCAAAAGAGCCCGCATAGCCAAGTCAATTCTAAGCAAAAAGAACACAGCGGGGGGCATCACACTACCGGATTTCAAACTATACTACAAGGCTACAGTAATCAAAACAGCATGGGACTGGTACCAAAACAGAGATATAGACCAATGGAACAGAACAGAGGCATCGGAGGCAACACAACATAGCTACAACCATACAATCTTTGATAAACCCGACAAAAACAAGCAATGGGGAAAGGATTCCCTGTTCAACAAATGGTGCTGGGAAAACTGGCTAGCCATGTGCAGAAAGCAGAAACTGGACCCCTTCCTGACACCTTACACCAAAATTAATTCCAGATGGATTAAAGACTTAAACATAAGACCTGGCACCATAAAAACCCTAGAAGGAAATCTAGGCAAAACCATCCAGGACATAGGAGTAGGCAAGGACTTCATGAACAAAACACCAAAAGCATTGGCAAAAAAAGCCAAAATAGACAAATGGGAAACTCCACAGCTTCTGCACAGCAAAAGAAACAGTCTCTAGTGTGAATCGGCAACCAACAGAATGGGAAAAAATTTTTGCTGTTTACCATCTGACAAAGGGCTGATATCCAGAATTACAAAGAACTCAAACAGATTTACAGGAAAAAAACAAACAAGCCCATTCAAAATTGGGCAAAGGATATGAACAGACACTTTACAAAAGAAGACATATATGAGGCCAACAATCATATGAAAAAATGCTCATCGTCACTGGACATCAGAGAGATGCAAATCAAAACCACATTGAGATACCATCTCACGCCAGTTAGAATGGCGATCATTAAAAAATCTGGAGACAACAGATGCTGTAGAGGATGTGGAGAAAAAGGAACACTTTTACACTGTTGGTGGGAGTGTAAATTAGTTCAACCATTGTGGAAGACAGTGTGGCGATTCCTCAAGGCCTTAGAAATAGAAATTCCATTTGACCCAGCAATCCCATTACTGGTTATATATCCAAAGGACTATAAATCGTTCTACTATAAGGACACATGCACACGAATGTTCATTGCAGCACTGTTTACAATAGCAAAGACCTGGAATCAACCCAAATGCCCATTGATGATAGACTGGATTGGGAAAATGTGGCACATATACACCATGGAATATTATGCAGCAATCAGAAATGATGAGTTTGTGTCATTTGTAGGGACATGGATGAATCTGGAGAACATCATTCTCAGCAAACTGACACAAGAACAGAAAATGAAACACCGCATATTCTCACTCATAGGCGGGTGATGAAAAATGAGAACACATGGACACAGAGAGGGGAGTACTAAACACTGGGGTCTACTGGGAGGAAAAGGGGAGGGCCAGTGGGAGGGGGAGGTTGGGAGGGATAGCCTGGGGAGAAATGCCAAATGTGGGTGAAGGGGAGAAAGCAAACAAAACACACTGCCATGTGTGTACCTATGCAACTGTATTGCATGCTCTGCACATGTACCCCAAAACCTAAAATGCAATAAAAAAAAGAAAAAAGAAGAAAAAGAAAGAAAGAAGAAAGGAAAGAAGGAAAGATAGAAGAAAGAAAGAAAGGAAAGAAAGAGAAAGAAGAAAGAAAGAAAGAAAGAAGGAAAGAGAAAGAAAGAAAGAAAGAAAGAAAGAAAGAAAGAAAGAAAGAAAGAAAGAAAGAAAGAAAGAAAGAAAGAAAGAAAAGAAAGAAAGAGAAAGAAGCAATGATGGTAACTGGTAAGTTTTACATTACATGTACTTTATTACAATTTTAAAATAAATTAACTTTTAAAAGTAATCAATGGCTGTTACCAGTATACCAAAGCAGACAGTTTTGGTAAAGGAAGAGGAGGTGCCACAACTTCGGCAAATACTCATCCTGCGAGTTCTGGAATTTTAGATGCCTATAGCCCTCATTGACCTGAGACTCCTGGCCCTATCAGCCTGGGGTAACTGGTACCTCTTTTCAGAATTCCTCATGGATGTCTCAGTGTCATGACACCCAACAGACAAGTCTGGAAGTTGGGCAGGCTTGCGGTCCTCCTGAAGCCTTCATCCCCTGTGACATAGACCAGTTTGTGTATAATAACTATGTGCCTTACCTGGGACAATAATCCCAGTAACCTAGATCAATATTTCCTCTGCCAGGTGCCCTGGATAATGGGAGTTAGAACCTGTCTTCAGCATGGCTTCTGATGCAGCCACACAATTCCTGACAGAGGTCTGTGATCCAAAGCCTGAGCAATAAGAAGACAATTTCAGACACCTTTAATGCGTAGTCCGAGACCAGCCTCGCCAACATGGCAAAACCCTGTGCCTGCTAAAAATACAAAAATTAATGGGGCACGGTGACCCATGCCTGTGGTCCCAGCTACTCGACAGGCTGAGGCAGGGAGAATCACTTGAGCCCAGGAGGCAGAGCTTGCAGTGAACTGAGATTGTGCCACTGCACTCCAGCCTGGCTAATAGAGCAAGAATCAAGGAAAGAAAGAAAGAAAAAGAAAATAAAAGATAAAGAAGAGAGAGAGAGAAAAAAGAAAATATGCTTAATGTGTTGAAATGTAAATTAAAACTGCAAGGAGGTACCACTACACACCTATTACGGGGACGGGGAAGGGGCGACAGGTGCCTGTAATCTCAGCTACTTGGGAGACTGAGGCAGAAGAATTGTTTGAACCTGAAGGGGAGGGTTCCAATGAGCTGAGATCACTCCATTGCACTCCAGCCTGGGCAACAGAGCGAGACTCTGTCTCAAAAAATAATAAATAAATAAAAGTATTTACAGTGAAGCAGTACTTAGAACACACACATCATTCCCTGGGAGTAGACTCCGAGCTCTTTTATAACTCTTATCCTGCATAAATTATTCCTAGATCCTCAGAGCCTTTCTAGCCCAGAGCACAGAGCCTGATTCCCAGCAGCTGATTCTCAGACAAGTTTTTGTTGTTGGATTTTGCTTTGTTTTGTTGTTGCTGCTGTTGTCACTGTTGAGAGAGAGATGATGATGACATGCTCCTCACTTACTTTAATCATTATTAAACCAGTAATTTGTTTACTGGAAATAATACATTGCAGATGAGCGATCATAGGAAATCTCTCTTTGCAAACTTCTGTTCCCTTAGAAGAGGTTTTGCAGGCAAGGGTTAACTCAGCAGCCCTGCCTGATAAGAGTGTTTTTTATGTCTGAGACTTTGGGCCACACCGTACAAGTAGGATCCAATAAGTTTGTTTAACAATGTGATTCATGGTGAATGTCTGTTTTTGCTCAGGAAGGTTAGAGTCTAAGTAGCTGAGGTCAGTTACACAAGTTTGGCATGCCTACATGACTCCCAATAAAAACCCTGAACACCAAGGGTCAGATGAGCTTCTCTGGTCGGTAATACTTCACGTGTCGTCACACATCATTGCTGGGACAGTATATAAGTATGTCCCTGTGCCACTCCACTGGGAAAAGACACCTAAAATCTTGCCTCTGGTCACTCTTGGACTTCACCTCATGCACCTTTTCCCTTTGCTGATTCTAATCTGTATCCTTTCACTGAAATAAACTATAACGGTGAGTATAACAGCTCCTGAATACTGTGAGTCTGGAAGATCATCAAGCTGAAGGTTGTCTTGGGTATCTGTCATAGAGGGCTTGTGCCCTTCACCACGCACTTTGTCCAGAAGCATCTAGTACCAATGTGTTCCCTTTCATACTTTTGTATTTATAGTGAATATTTATAATGTTTTATAAATATTAAACACTTTACATTTATAATGAATCTTGGACAATGCTACTTTCTCAGATCATTTCTCAGTTAGAGGCTACATTGGCTAATTAGCTGATGTCTTCTCATATATAAAGGAACTGATAAAGAAACTGCTCAATAAATAATTTTTGAATAAGCACAACACTGCCATTCTGGTTATTTTAGTTTTCAAGTGTGAGGCACAGTTGTCACTCAGCCTTCAAAAAATAAAGAGGCCATGCACAGTGACTCACACCTGTAACCCCAATACTTTGGGAGGCCAAGGTGGGCAGAACACTTGAGGTCAGGAGTTCGAGACAAGCCTGGCCAACATGGTGAACCCTCATCTCTTCTAAAAATACAAAAAGTAGCTGGGTGTGGCAGCATGCACCCGTAATCCCAGCTACCTGGGAGGCTGAGGTGGGAAAATTGCTTGAGCCCAGAAGGCAAAGGTTGCCGTGAGCCACTGCACTCCAGCCTGAGCAACAGAGTGAGACTCCATCTCAAAAAAAAAAAAAAATAGAAACAGGGTCTTGCTCTGTTGCCCAGGCTGGTCTTGAACTCATGGGCTCAAGCAATCCTCTTGCCTCAGCCTCCCAAAGTGCTGGGATTACAGGCGTGATCCTCCGTGCCTGGCTGCCATTCAGCCTTATATCAACAGAATCAAGTAGTTGGACCCAACAATCGGTGAGTATGAGAAGTTCATATCTCTTTCACTCTCACAACACTTCTCTCCTTGTTTTTCTCTTGCTTCTTAGCTACCCCATTCACTGTGTGTGTGTGTGTGTGTGTGTGTGTGTGTGTGTGTGTGCACTTCAACTGCTCTTCTGTTTACATGTCGGTCTGCCCCACCAGAACATGATACCCCCCATGGGAAACACCATATGTATTGGAATCTCATTCTTCATAGCAATCATTTATCATAAATATTGTTATTCCTACTTTAGAAATGGGGAAACAGGCCCAAGGACTGTAAGAACCTTTCCCACCATTGCACCATTGCAAGGTCAGTGTGTCAGAGCCAGGATGGAAACCCATGGCTTTTTCATGCCATTGCCTATAAGGAGACAGTGTGGGTAGGACCCAAGTAATTTTCCCTGAGCAAGTTCTCCTGGTTGCTTTTCCTTTTCTTCTATATAGTTTCTAATCTTTTCTGCCACCTCCACGACCAAGGGACCCCCTCATGTATTTGGAGTAAATTGAGATACCCTGCATTTAGCCTTACTCTTTCCTTGAACCACAGATGTTCAGTCCCCTTGGATCACGGAATATTTTTAAGCATCTGTAAGAGGGAGAAATCAGTGCTGTTTATGATCCCTTGTCATTCCTTAAGCAGGGTGGATTCTGAGTAGGATTTTTTTTTGGCACAACTGTTTTCTTGGGGTGGGGGACTGTGAAGACGCAAACAAGAGCTCAGAGATGTAACCTGTCTTTGTGTATAGTAACAAGAGTAGAGATCTGGAATTGGGCAGCAAGGGGGACTTCTGGGTGAAATCTCTTGACTGTCAAGCCAACAGAGGATTTTGTGGAAGAAGAAAAGAGATTTGTGGCTGCTCCTTCCCCACCTCTGAGTAACTAGGAAGGACAGATGTGTTTGTAGGGGCTCTTGTGGCATTTTGCCGTGTAATTTGTGACACACGTTCTTAATGTTGCAAATGGCTTTAGTATTATATTTTCTGTAACATAATAAACACATTATCATGAAAAAAAGTTTTTAAATGTTTGTTTTTGTTTTAATGATTTCATCCAGCCAAATCCACAGCTGGAGATGCCCCAAAAGCAGAAGTAAACGAGTTCCCACAAGGGAGTGTCCCAGACGGTCTAGAGACTGGGCCTGTCTGGATTTCCAAGGAGCACTAAATGCCAGGATGATCAGTCCAAAGCATTTTTTGGGAGAACTTACTCACAGAGTAGGCTACAGCATCCTCACAACAGACAACAAGGATGTCGTGCCTAGGTATATCCACAGTGGGGGGCGGGGTCAGATTATGGAGTTTTACAGGAGAGTTTAACGGATTTGGTTCAGGGCCAGAGCTAGCTTATTTCAGTATTTTGAGCAACAACCTAAACACCTTTATCAGCACCTAAGAATGGTCAAGGCTCCAGCTTGGGTTCAAGCATGCTGGGTGAAGACACAGCTGGCTGGGTCTCAGCGCAGACAAGGCACTTTGTTTTTCAGTCAGAACAAGAGAAAAAGCAGGGGAAATGTGGGGTGGGAGGCCCTAGAGACACCATGCAAGGTCTGTGCACCACATTTTGGGAGATGCTTCCATTAAGTCCAACACTTTCGTATATGTAATTTTTTTAAAAAAATCAGATTACAACTAAAGTCATCATATGCACCATTGGTTCATCTACATTTAACACTTTCAAAAGCTTTCCTTTGAGAAAAGTGCAAGTTTGAGCTTAGAAATTGAAATCCCCCCAAATCTGCTTCTTACTGGAGTCAATTTCATGAAATTTCAGTCAGAAATTTTCAATTTCGTGAAAATTCTGCCTTATCTCCTACTGTCAAGTAGCCAAATAGCTGTAGTCCCAGCTACTTGGGAAGCTGAGGCAGGAGAATTGCTTGAACCTGGGAGGCGGAGGTTGTGATGTGATTGTGGCATTGCAGTCCAGCCTGGGCAAAAGAGCAAAACTCCCTCTCAAAAAAAAAAAAAAAGAGTACAAATTTATCAATGTAATTCACTACATTAACAGATTACTGGGGGGGGAAACCCTGTGGTAACCACAACAGATGCAATGTTTGATGAAATTCAACATATATTCAAAATGAATACTCTCAGCAAATTAGAACAGAATGGAATGACTGACAAAGTCCATCTACAAAAACAATACAGTAAAAATTATCATGAAATGTTGAAAATTTCCATTTCTCTTCAGGAATAACACAAACATTTCCACTATCACCATTGTACCAGGTGGGTCTGCCCAATGCCATAATATCAGAAAAGGAAATAAAAGTGTTTAAAATGGCAAAAACAGGCCCGGTGTGGTGGCCCATGCCTGTAATACCAACACATTAAAAGGCTAAGATGAGTGGATTACTTGTGCTTAGGAGTTCAATAAAAGCCTGGACAACAGGACAAAATCCCAGTCTCTACAAAAAATAAAAAACAAAAAACAAAAAAAAAATGGCAGGAATGAAATTATTCTTATTTAAAGATAATATGGTTCTGTATGTTGAAAACTGAAAAAAATCTAGAAGTAAACCTTTTTTGTTTTGATTATTATACCTTAACTTCTGGGGTACATGTGCAGAACGTGCAAGTTTATTACATAGGTATACACGAGTCATGTGGTTTGTTGCATCCATCTCCCCGTCATCTACATTAGGTATTTCTCCTAATGTTAGCCATCCCCAATCCCCCACCCCCTGATATCCCTTCCCTAACCCACCAACCCCCCTGGCAGGCCCCGGTGTATGATGATCCCCTGCTTGTGTCCATGTATTCTCATTGTTCAACATCCACTTATGAGTGAGAACATGTGGTGTACTTCTAAGATTCTTAAGCATATTTAACAACGTTGCTGGACAGAAAATCTATACATAGGAATTATGCCTCCACACACCAGCTCAAAGAGTTAGAATATAAAATTTCAAAGACTGAAAGACATTTCACATCATCAAATATCTAGAAATAAAATTAACAAAAGATGCAAAAGGCTTCTTTGCAGAAGGCTGTAAAGCTTTATTGAAAGAATTTTAGTGGACAAATTTCCAACATAGAAACAGCCTGCATCATTTCAGTGTATCTTCTTTTAATGCTGTGATTGCCTTTCACCTGAAACAGAAACATAACAGTTGGGAACATTACTGAGAAGCAGTTTGTTTAGATGACCATAAAGGTATACAAAGGACACTACAGTTTGAGTTTCATAAAATACACTAAAAACTGAACACTAAGGGTGATCCTGTGTCTTATATCAGATTAAACCTCTGTATAGACTTTGAGGGTGGACCTGCAGAATTTACAGTTTATTTCTTCCTAAACAGCAAGTGCTTCCTTTAAATTCAGAAGCACTTATAATTAATAGTTAGCAAATTGGAAAACACCTGTAAAACACACTTCAGTTGATTACTCAGGAAGTACTAAAGTCATGGTCTTTGAACTTCAAATCTTCTCAACTGATGTTCTCAAAAGCTGAAACTTATATGTAACATTTGATATGGTTAGAGCTGATTATATCATCTATGTGTCTACAGTCTTATTAGAAATAGTGGCTCATAAAGACTGACAGTGGGGCAGGGAGCGTGCTTAACACAGGTATCTTACTCACACCGATGCTGAGCATCACTGATCAACATGCCACAAATGATAGAAACTAAACCGTCTCAAGCCATTTGATAACTCAGTCACACAAGGTTTTTTTGGGAAAAGATTTAAAAACCAGTTATTCACGAAGAGCAAGAGAATCCCAGACTAGGCAACATAGTGAGCTCTCATCTCTACTAGCAAATTATTTTAAAAAACAAAATTAGTCAGGGATGGTGGATTGTGCCTGTAGTTCCAGGCACTCAGAAGGCTGAGGTGGGAGGATTGCTTGAGCCTGGGAGGCAGAGGTTGAAGTCAACTGAAATCACAACACTACACTCCAGCCTGGGTGACAGAGTCACACTCTGTCTCAAAAAAAACAAACAAAAAATGGCCAGAGATTTCAGAATTTGATGGAATCTCAGAATAGGCATTCAGGTCTCCACAAAGAAAAACAAACATGAAGCAGAGGCCCACTCACTTTCTTAGTATCAATGAAATCTCAGTTAGATGTTTTAAGATGACTCGGGCCAGAGTTTGATGATTGATGATAAAAAAAATCGTGCAAAACTGACAATCTACGTATCCTATGCATTCTATCCAACAGGATCAAAGTATGAACGTACCAGAATGGAAAATGATTTTAAAATATCTGACACAACCTCACTATTTTATAAGACCAAAGACAGGTTTAGGAGTTAAGGGATTCGTTAAGCAAATGCTGTAAGAGCTGGTATTAGAAGCTACATCAGTGCTTCGGCATATTTCACACCAACTGATGGGTGTTACAAATGTGTTATGTATTTGTTAAAAGGAGATCCTTACAAAAGCATCTGAAAATTATAAATTATTGGTTTAAGGACTTATACTAAAAAGTTGTAAATCAACATAAGTTTGACTCAGCATCTTTCTATATTTGACATTCTGTAAGTCGAGTGCTAGGGCCTGAACTACATTTCAAATAAGCTTTACACAAGAACTCTATTATTAAAGAGGCAGTACTGTTACCTCTGTGTTATTAAAAATATAATACTGGGCACAGTGGCTCATGCCTAAAATCCTGGCACTTTGGGAGGCCAAGGCGGGTGGATTATCTAAGGTCAGGAGTTCGAAACCAGCCTGTCCAACGTGACAAAACCCCATCTCTATTAAAAGTACAAAAATTAGGATGGTGGCTCATGCCTATAATCACAGCTACTCAGGAGGCTGAGGCAGATGAATCATTTGAACCTGGGAGGCAGAAGTTCCAGTGAGCCGAGATTGCATCACTGCACTCCAGCCTGGGTGACAGAGCAAGACTCCATCTCAGGAAAAAAAAAAAATATATATATATATATATATATACACTTATATATGATACTGTGGAAACAAACACCCTACAATTTGCATGCCCAATGGATTATCTACCTTCTTCTGGTGATTTCACCTGCTCTGGATTTGGCAGGCACATCTCCCATATATCAGGATCATCTCCACACTCACATGCAGTCTTTGGGTGAACCTGTTCTTGGCTATCAGCTTCAGGCTCTGGCCCTTAAATATAAAATATATATCTTATTTTTAAATATTATATACATTTTAAACATATATAGTTATATTTATATATATAAATTTAGACAGTAAAACATGAAGGTAAAGAAATAGTATTCATGCTCTTGGTGTTATTAAATAAAACCTTTAGCTAGTGTAATTACTAAATGTATTGATAAGAATCCGAAGAACATTATTTCAGGAGACTGTTGGCAAAAAACAGGAAAACAGAGTTTTCTAAATATTACCCTCTTCCAGCCCAAATACTGCCCTCAAACAACTTTGTTGCCTCCTTTGCATTTCTCTGTTATTGGACTTCTGAGTGTCCTTATCATATTAAACGACTCAAGGCTGAAATCCTGTCTGTCATAGCACTTAGACTCCTATACAGCATCAGTAGCCACCAATAAATGATGAGTGAAAAACGGTCTTAAAAAAATACATGAAAAGGCCCAAATTGGTGAACATTCTGCAAAACAACTGGTCCTCTTCAAAAATGTCCATATCATGAATGACAAAGAAAAATTAAGGAGCTATTCCAGATTAAAATAAACTAAAAATACATGACAAATACATGCAAGACATGATCCTGAACTGGGCTCTGGGTTAGAAACAAAAAATTCTGTAAAGGAAACTATCTGGGCCAGGTTCGGTGGCTCATGTCTGTAATCCCACCATTTTGGGATGCCAAGGTGGGCAGATCAGATGAGGTCAGAAGTTCAAGACCACCCTGGCTGACATGGTGAAACCCATATATATTAAAAATACAAAAAAAGGAGAAACATTAGACAGGCACAGTGGCTGGCAACTGTAGTCCCACCTACTCAGGAGGCCGAGGCATTAGAATTCCTTGAACCTGGGATGTGTAGGTTGCAGTGAGCCTAGATTGCATTACTGTACTCTAGCCTAAGCAACAGAGTGAGACTCTGTATTTCAAAAAAAAAGAAAAAAGGAATTTTCTGGATACCTAAAAAAATTTGAGTATACACTGTGTGTGAAATGACTGCATTTTCACATTGTTAAAACTTCCTGATTTTGATCTTTGTGCAGTGATGATCCAAGGAATGACTTGTTCTTTCTTCTGACGACATACATACACTTAAGTACACAGGGTAAAGGGCCATAATACTTGAAACTTTATCTAAGCATTTCACCATTAATAACAGTAAACATAATATCTGTTAAGTGAGTGTGTGAGTGTGTGGGCAGCAGGGTAAGTCAGGGAGGGAAAAGATATCAAACCAATGGAGCAAAAGCTATTAACAATTGGTGAATCTAGGTGACAATATATGACTTCATTGTACTATTCCTGGAAATTTTCTATAAATTTTATGTCTTGAAAATATATAAAGTCAAAATTTAGAAAAATATAGGACATATACTCAAAAGTTGTAAGTCTACACTGAATTTAGAAAGACAGGAGTTTTTTTCAATTATGGTAAAAAATACACTTAACATAAAATTTACCATCTTAACTATTTTTAACTGTTACAGTTCAGTAAAGAGTTATGTTTGCAACATTACCAGCAAATAGAAAGGAACTTTGCATGTTTGTTTTCCTATCTCATGAAACCTTTATGTATTTCTTTCTTTCTCTCTTTCTTTATTTGTTAGCAATGAGGTCTCACTATGTTTCCCAGGCTGGGCTTGAACTCCTGGACTC
Source organism: Callithrix jacchus (assembly GCF_049354715.1). Classification (NCBI taxonomy): domain Eukaryota; kingdom Metazoa; phylum Chordata; class Mammalia; order Primates; family Cebidae; genus Callithrix; species Callithrix jacchus. The sequence continues at coordinate 49,969,746 of NC_133524.1, read as the reverse complement.
AAGCAATCCTCTCACCTCAGGCTCCCAACTAGCTGGGACTATGAGTACATGGCATTCAGCCCCGGTTGAGACCTTTCTCTTAAATGACATTCTAAACATAAACCACAGGACATGTGTAATGCTTACAATCAGCAATAAGAGCAGTGGGCATCAGCTAAGAAATCTGACGTCTACAATATGGATAGAATTTCAGTTACTATTACAATATAAATTTCTAAGGATTCATTAGCTGAATGAGTACTATGGAAAATCTTACAGTCATGATATCCATTACCTATTGGGTTCAACAGAAACTTAACTTTCTTCAAATAAAGTTACATTTAGGTTCAAAGGTCCTAAATGTGACATTCCATAAATGAACCTCATGTAGAACAAAGCACCAAAAATAAGATGGTTTGTGAATCACAGCAAATATACTGTCCTACACTGAGAATAAGGGAGTGGGTGGACAGCAACTAATGGACCATGTTGTCAGTCATATTCCAGAAACCTTTAACAGTAAATCCCTAGAATAATCCATGACCTAAGTTATATAAATGATTTGTTTCAAACTATTTTATCTAGGAGAAATTGTTTCTATCTCATGTTAATTTCAGAGTAATTCCTTTCTTTGGTTTTTCTAAACATAAAAGGATTTAATCACCTCATAAAAGGCACTTAAAAATCACACTAAACCAGCTACCTGTATGGTAGTATCCTGATTTATCCAGATCAAACTTACCATATAAGAGTATCAATCAAGAGAGCCACAGTAGCTCAGGCCAGTGGTCCTGGTGCTTGAGGAGGTAAGGCTATGCATTCGAGGCAAGACTGGGCAACATAAGAACCTGTCATCCATTTAAAATACACACACACACACACATACACACATAACGGTGGCCAACATTCTGTTTCTGGACTTGCTCCTACTCCTCTGAACTTGGTCTATTCTTGGGCCAGTACAGTAAAGCATTTGAGTTTTAAGCATTTTCAGCAAAATCATTTACTTTTTTTTAAAGCAACATAGATAGTAGGAAGACACAAACTTTGAAACAAAATATAAATTCTGTATTCACCAAGTCCCTGAGCCTCCATTCTCTCATTCATAAAGTGGACACATTTCATCATAGTGAGGGGTTTCCCTAAGCTAAACTGCAAACTATATACCCTCCTCACTTTTCCAGTCAATTTTAGGCATTGTTTCCATTGTTTTCTTTCCTCCTGTTCCTATTATATGATAATGCATGAGACGCATGCACACATACAACAACAGGTATTCGTCTTCCCTTTCCCTTCACCTTGACCTGCAGATGCTCCCTTATCTTCTCCCTCCTGAGCAGGTACAGGAACCTGACTTTCAGTTGCTGGTTCCCCTTCTTCAGGTTTTGGTGGTTTCACTTCTTCATCACTGAGCTGCTCGGGCCAGGGAGTGTGTGTGTGTGTGTGTGTGCAAATTTAAAAAAAGTTTTGTTATTAATACATGATTATATATATGCACATAGAATACATAGATATTTCTGATCATAACTAAGCCTAAAGACGTTTCACCAACTCTATTCTGTATGCTTAATGAGGTTACTCTACCACAGGAAAGTTACTCTGAATAAAGTAACCACAAGGACTCCAGAAGCTATTATACTCTGTGTTAGAATAGATGTGTACAATCTGTCATTAACAAGCAAAGCATGAGAAAGAAGTAATGTGCGAAACCTGAAGAACACAAGAGAAAAACAAAATCCTCCTGAATCAATGTTTCCTTCATGAGACACCATAATCATTTTTATCAGCATGAAGACCTTACCACTGTCTTTGTACTGATGCAAAAATACTATCACAAAAAATAACATCTGCTAATAGAAAACATCAGATTAACAATAAAGCGCTCACCAGCATAGGCCCACTCACCTCAGGTGGTTTGACATAGTGTCTTAGTCTAGGCCAATAGGTTAATCTTCCTCACCAACTCATATTTCATACAGAAACACTGAAAACAGAAAATGGTGACTGGGAACATGCACTTGAGAGGACAGCTATATTCGATCACTTCCATAGCTAAATGTTAACTTGTCGTTTTAATTTGGAAAACATACCCAAAATAAGTCCCAGAGCTAAGCATACATGTGTACCTTTTCTGAGTGCATGCAAAGCCACTTATGCAAGGCAAGTTGGCAGAGCAATCTTCTAAAGACATGTGGCGAAAGGTAGAGGACATTTTTTTCTAAATTTCTTTTGGACACAAGGTCTCATTCTGTTGCTCAGGCTGGAGTGCAGCCGCATGCTCACTGCAGCCTCGACCTCCCGCTCAAGGCCTCCTCCTGTCTTAGTGTCCTGAGTAACTGGGACTGAGTAACTGAGTAACTGGACTACAGGTACATGCCACTGGGCCTCGCTGACAGAGGACATTTCTCATGAGGTTCAGTTTCACAAGTTGACTTCACATGAATACACTAATCATAATTCCTGTGATCGCTGCTTTTGGCACACTCCCACTTACTAGAGCCATTCACCCCAACAAATCAAGTGTGTTTGGACCACAGAGCCTCGCCCAGTCCTTCCCATTGTTTCCTTACCCTGCATAGCATAGGCGAGACCTAGCAATGCTTCTCACCGGGATACTACTCACCCCATACCTCTGGGGGGTGCTAACCAGCCTGCAGCTTTCCCAGTTTCCAGGCCCCTTCTTTACTGCCCGCCTTGCCCACGATCAGGGGCCCCATTCAGGACTCAGGAAGGTGCCCTGTGTCGGGGGTTCCCAGCACCTCGGGACTTCCATCCCTCCAATAACACCCCCCAGAACTTGCCCTATCTTCACCTGAGCCCCTGACCGCCTCCCCTCCATGGCCCACCTTCCTCCCTGTCCCGGGCCCTTCAGAACCACAAAGCCTGTGAGTTAAAGTAGAGCGACCTCAGGGCCCCATGCTTGGAAGTCAGGAGGCACTTCTTCAGAGGCCATGAGTCCCTTTTCCCTCAGAGGTCACAGACCAGGCACTGAAACCCGTGGACTCGCCCAAAGCCCAATGCCTCTTCCTCACCCTCACTCAAACTTCAGCCCCCGGGAGGACTGGCCTGTGGACCTACCAGATGAGTCTAAGTAGAGAAAAAAGAGTCCAGACGGCAGGAACGTGACCACACACCCTCACAGCTCCCTGGTATTCTTCACGTAGGCAAAGGGGCTGACCTGAAGATGACCAGTGAACATGCGCACTGAGGCAACAAGGAGCATGTGCAGCTATGGGTGGGATGGAAAGGGCTGCTGCTACCAGCGTCACACTCCAAACCCCCTATTCCCATCCCCACAGAGGATAATGGAATCCCACCTCCCGCTGCCGTTTCCTATGCCTCTGGGGCTCATATACCTTAAATAGTGCCCCCCTCAAAACTCGCTCCATCTTCAACTGAGCTCCCCTCCCCTCCAGGGCCCTCTCTTGCCCTGGCCCCACCATGAAGACAAGGACCATGGTGACTGCCTGGGAAGACAGGTAGACGACCTGCTAAAACAGAAATAGCAACCTACCCCAAAAAGAAATTGTTCAACATGAACAAGTCAGAGAGAGAGACAAAGAAGAACAAATACGACTTCAAGGACCTGTAAGAAAATACTAAAACATTATTTGTAGTATCAGAATTGCAGAAAGAGAAGTGACAGTATTAGGGAAACAGGAGCCTAGGACAGCTAAAGTGACACCATTTGAAAATGAACTCCATCTTGAAAATAGCAAGATGCATCCCTTATCAGTCACAACCCATGGCCCTAACATGTTTGTAGTTGAGAAAACAGACTAAAGTTACCTGGAAGGACATGCTCCCACAGCAGTGGAAAGTGCAGGGGTCCCAACACTCGTAGCAATATATGCTTTCAAAATAATTATGCTGTCATATACTTACACACTGGAGTGTCAAGGATAGTTTTCTTTTAATCAATTGAATGATACATTTCATCACGCTGTTAGCCCACATGCACAAAGGTTAGTCTAAGACCCCGATGTAAGAAAAACCTGGCCAGGTCAAGGCTCATGCCGGAAATCCTAGTATTTTAGGAGGCTGAGCTGGGCAGATCGCCTGAGCTCAAGAGTTCAAGACCAGCCTAAGCAACATAAAAAAGTCTCATCACTACAAAGAAAAATATAAAAATTAACTGGGCTTGTTGGGATGTACCTATAGTCACAGCTACTCAGGAGGCTGAGGTGGGAGGATCACTTAAGTCTAGGAGGTCAAGGCTGCAGTGAGCTGTGATACCACCACTGCACTCCAGCCTGTGTGACAGAGTGAGACCCTGTCTCAATTTTTAAATATACAATATAAAAAAGTACAAATGTATCAATCAAATTCATTACATTAACAAATTAATGGGAAAAATGCTGTGGTAATCAATATAGATGCACTGTTTGATGAAACTCAACATATATTCAAAATGAATCAGCAAAGTAAAACAATGGAATGACTTACTCTGATAGAGTCCATCTACCAAAAAAGTACAGTAAATACTATGGTGAAACGCTGAAATGTTTCCATTTCTCATCAGGGTTAAGACAAAGATGTCCACTATCACCATGGTACCAGGTGGGTCTGCCCAATGCCATAAAATCAGAAAAGGAAATGAAAAGTGTTCAAAATGGCAGCAACGTGCCTGGTGCAGTGGCACATGCCTGTAATCCAAGCACTTTAGGAGGCTGAGTCGGGTGGATCACTTGCACTCAATAGTTCAAAAAGAGCCTGGGAAATATAACAAAACCAGGTCTCCACAAAAAGTACAAAAGGAAATAGAAAAAAAATGGCAGAAACAAAATTGTTCTTATTCAAAGATTATATCATTCTGTATGTTGAATACTGAAAACAATCTCAAAGTAAACTTTAAGAATTCATAAGCATATTTAACAAGGTTGCTGGATACAAAATCAATATTTAAGAATTATCTCTCTACATACCAGTTCAAACAGGATATAAAATGTCAAAGAATGATACATATTTCACAGCATCAAATACCTAGAAATAAAGTCACAAAAGATGCATAAGACTTCTTTGCAGAAGGCTATAAAGCTTTATTGAGAGAACTTAAATGAACAAATTTCCAACATAGGAACAGCCTGCATCATTTCAGTGTATCTTCTTTTAACACTGTGGTTGCCCTTCACCTGAAACAGAAACATAACAGTTGTGAATGTGACTTAATAACAGATTATTTAGATGACCCTAAAGGCATACAAAGGACACTACAGCTTGGGTTTTATAAAATGGACTAAAAACAGAACTCTAAGGGTGATTCTGCATCTTACATCCAATTACAACTCTGTATAGACTAAGCATAGACATGTGGAATTTAAAGGTTAATTTCTTCCTAAACATCAAGTGCTTCCTTTAAATTCAGAAGCACTTATAATTAACAGTCAGCAATCTGGAAAACACATATGTAAAACATACTTTGGTTGATTACTCAGGAAGTACTAACGTCATGGTCTTTGAAGATCAAATCTTATCAACTCATGTCTCAAAAGGTGAATCTTACATGTAATATATGATATGATTAGAGATGATTATATCCTACACGTATATACAGGTCTTATTAGAAATAGTGGCTCACGAAAACTGACAGTGCAGCAGGGAGCATGCTTCGCACAGGCATCTTACTCACACCGATCCTGAGCATCAATGACCTACATCCCACAGAAAATAGAAACTAAATAGTCTCTTGCCATTTCATAATTCAGTTACTCAAGGTTTCTGTGGGGAAAGATTTAAAAATCAATTATTCATTAAGAGTCAGAGAATCCCAGCCTGGGCAACATAGTGACACCTCATCTCTACAAAAATTTTTTCTCAAAAAAAGAAAACAAAATTAGTCAGGTATGGTGGCTTATGCTTCTAGTTCCAGCCACTCAAGAGGCTGAGGTGGGAGTATTACTTGAGCCTGAAAGGCAGAGATTACAGTGAGCTGAAATTGCACCACTACACTCCAGCATGGGTTACAGAGTAATATTGTGTCTCAAAAACAAACAAACAAAAAATCAAGAGAATTCAGAATTAGAATCTAAGAGTAGGCATTCATTTCTCAACACAGACAAAGAAACATGAAGCCCACTAACTTTCTTAATAGCAATGAAATCTCAATTCACATGTTTTAAGATGAGTCAGATCAGGGTTTGATGATTTAGGATAAACAAGTCATGCACAGCAGATGATCTCTGTATCTTCTACCCAACAGGATCAGAGTATGAAAAAACCAGAATGGAAAATATCAAAATACCTTACTTAAACTCATTATTTTTAAGACCAAAGATAGCTTTAGAACTTAAAGGATTCACTCAGAGTCTCACTAATGTTCTAAGAGCTGGTATTAGAACCTATATCAGTGCTTCAGCATATTTCAAAGAAACTGATGTGTGTTACAAATGTGTTATGTATTTGCCAAAAGCAGACCTTTACAAAAGCATCTGAAAATTATAAGCTATTGATTTAAGGACTTATTCTCAAAAGCTGTACCTTAATAGGGCTTTGACTCAGTTTGTTTCTATATGACAGTCTATAAGTTGGTTGCTGGGTCCTGAACTACATTTCAAATAAACTTTATGAAAGAACTGTATTACTGGCCAGACATGGTGGCTTATTACAGGAGTAATACTTGGACTCTGAAAGCCCGAGGTGGATGGAATACCTGATGTCAGAAGTTCAACATCTGCCTGAAAAATATGCTGAAACCCCTGTCTCTACCTAAAATACAAAAATTAGCAAGGCATGGTGGCGTGTGCCTGCAGTCCCAGCTACTCCAGAGGCTGAGACAGAAGAATTGCTTGAGCCTGTGAGGCGTGACTGCAGTAACCTTCAAGATCAGGCAACTGTACTCCAAGCTGGGTGACAGAATGAGACTCTGTCACAAAAAGAAAGAGAGAGAAAGAGAGAGAGAGAGAGAGAGCGCGCACGCTATTATTAAAGAGACAGTATTGGGGGAAGATCCAAGAGGGCCAATTAGGAGCAGCTCAGGATTGCAGCTCCCAGTGAAAGCACAGAGGGTGAGTGGACACCACATTTCCAGACAAATTTTTATTCCCCACAGACCAGGAGATCCTAGGTAGAGGAGCCCCACTGGTCACCAGCACAGCTGTATTGCTGGTGCGGTTCTTTTGCTGGTGCCTCAGCATGGCGGTTCTCCGTACAAAATACACTGGTTTGGTTGCCCTTTTAAGCTGGCAATTGGAGCTCCGAGAAGGCAGAGTCACCCATTCATCACATTAAAAAGGGGACTCAAACAGGGAGCCAGGCCAGGAGATTCCCAGGCAAAAAAGTGCCACGAATCTCAGCGTCACTGTTTCAGGCGGTACAGTGGGTCGCCACACAGGAAATCACACAGATGCCGGCGCCTTTTCAACAGGTGACTGGAACACCTGGGAGAGTCGACTGTTCAAATAAAAAAAGGCTCTGAGGCCGGGAGCCAGGTGATCAGGCTCCACTGGTCCTACCCCCCCTCCCCCACAAAAAAAAACAGCAATTGGAAATGCTCTGGGTTGAGAGTTTCATAGCAAGCACAGCTGAACCCGGGACGGTCTAGCTCTGTGGGGGAGGGGTGTTCACCATTACCAAAATACTCCACCATTACAGAAGTAGTCCACCATTGCTGAGGCAGCCCACCACTGCTGAGGCAACCCACCATTACAGAGGTGGGCCACCATTGCCAAGGCAGTTCTAACAACACCCATATAAACAGGACTGCAGGGAAGTCCACATGGCAGCAGGGCGGAGCCCACATCAGCTCAGTAAAGCCTCTGCAGGCAGACAGTGACTAGGCTGCCTCCTTGCTGGGCAGGGCAGCCCTGAAAAAAAGGCTGCAGCACAACAGAAACTCATAAATAAAGCCCTAACTCCCTGGGACAGAACACCTGGGAAGAAAAAGGGGTTTCTGAGTTCTGCTGCAGCTGACGTAAACCCACCTGCCCAGCAGCTCTGAATGAACAACAGAGCTCACAGCTCAGCACTTGAGCTCCTATAAAGAACAGACTGTCTCCTCAAGCAGCTCCCTGACCCCCGTATATCCAAAGAGTCACCTCATAAAGGAGAGATCAGACTGACATTTGGTGGGTATCCTCCTGGGACAAAGAGAGCAGAAGAAGAAACTGGTAGCAACCCTTACTGTTCTGCAGCTGCTGCAGGTGATCCCCAGGCAAGCAGGGCCTAGAGTGGACCTCAGCAGTCCTGTGGCAGAGGGGCCAGACTGTTAGAAGGAAAACTAAGAAACAGAAATAACTTCATCATCAACAAACTGGACGTCCACTCAGAGACCCAATCTGAAAAGTCAGCAACTACAAAGATGACAAGTGGATAAATCCACAAAGATGGGAAGAAACCAGCGCAAAAAGGATGAAAACACCCAAAACCAGAACACCTCTCCTCCTGCAAGGGATCACAACTCCTCACCAGCAAGAGAACAAGGCTGGATGGAGAATGAGTGTGATGAAATGACAGAATCAGGCTTCAGAAGGTGGGTAATGAGAAACTTCTGTGAGCTAAAAGAACATGTTCTAACCCAATACAAAGAAACTAAGAACCTTGAAAAAAGATTTGACGAAATGCTAACGAGAATGGACACTTAGAGAGGAATATAAGTCAATTGATGGAGCTGAAAAACACAAAACGAGAACTTCGTGAAGCATGCACAAGTTTCAACAGTCAAATTGACCAAGCAGAAGAAAGGATATCAGAGGTCGAAGATCAACTCAATGAAATAAAACGAGAAACCAAGATTACAGAAAAAAGGGTAAAAAGGAATGAACAAAGTCTCCAAGAAATATGGGACTATGTGAAAAGACCTAATGAACGTTTGATAGGTGTACCTGAATGTGATGAAGAGAGTGAATCCAAGGTGGAAAATACTCTTCAGGATATTATTCAGAAAAACCCCCAACCTAGCAAGGCAGGCCAATATTAAAGTCCAGGAAATACAGAGAACACCACAAAGATATTCCTCAAGAAGGGCAACCCCAAGGCACATAATCATCAGATTCACCAGGGTTGAAATGAAGGAGAAAATGATAAGGGCAGCCAGAGAGAAAGGTCAGGTTACACACAAAGGGAAGCCCATCAGACTCACAGCAGATCTCTCAGCAGAAACCCTACAAGCCAGAAGAGAGTGGGGGCCAATATTCAACATCCTTAAAGAAAAGAACTTTCAACCCAGAATTTCTTATCCAGCCAAACTAAGCTTCATAAGTGAAGGAAAAATAAAATCCTTTGAGAACAAGCAAGTACTCAGAGATTTCGTCACCACCAGGCCTGCTTTACAAGAGCTCCTGAAAGAGGCACTACACATAGAAAGGAACAACCAGTACCAGCCACTCCAAAAACATACCAAATGGAAAAGAGCATAAACAAAATGAAGACTCTGCATCAACTAATGGGCAAAACAGCCAGCTAGCATCAAAATGGCAGGATCAAATTCACACGTAACAATATTAACCCTAAATGTAAATGGACTAAATGCCCCAATCAACACAGACTGGCAAATTGAGTAAAAAGCCAAAACCCATTGGTGTGCTGTATCCAGGAAACCCATCTCACATGCAGGGATACACAAAGTCTCAAAATAAAGGGATGAAGATTTACCAAGCAAATGGAGAGCAAAAAACAAGCAGGAGTTGCAATTCTCATCTCTGATAAAATAGACTTTAAAGCAACAAAGATCAAAAGAGACAAAGAAGGACATTACATAATAGTAAAATGATCTATGCAACAAGAAGAGTTAACGATCCTAAATATATACACACCCAATACAGGAGCACTCAGTTACATGAGGCAAGTTCTTAATGACTTACAAAGAGACGTAGACTCCCACACAATAATAGTGGGGGACTTTAACACCCCATTGTCAATATTAGACAGATCAACCAGACAGAAAATTAACAAGGATATCCAGGACTTGAACTCAGACCTGGAACAAGCAAACTTAATAGACATTTACAGAACTCTCTACCCCAAATCCACAGAATATACATTCTTCAAAGCACCACATCACACCTACTCGAAAATTGACCACATAATACGAAGTAAATCACTCCTCACCAAATGTAAAACAATGGAAATCATAACATACAGTCTCTCAGATCACAGTGCAATCAAGTTAGAACTCAGAATTCAGAAACTAACTCCGAACCGCACAGCTTCATGGAAACTAAACAACTGGCTCTTGAATGTTGACTGGATAAACAATGAAATGAAGGCAGAAATAAAGAAGTTCTTCAAAACCAACGGGAACGATGACACAACATACCAGAATCTCTGCGACACATTTAAGCAGTCTCTAGAGGAAAATATATAGCAACAAGGGCCTACATGAGAAGCAAGGAGAGATTTAAAATTGACACCCTATCGTCAAAATTGAAAGAGCTAGAGGAGCAAGATCAAAAAAACTTAAAACCTAGCAGAAGACAAGAAATAACTAAGATCAGAGCAGAACTGAAGGAGACAGAGACACAAAAACCCTTCAAAAAATCAATAAATCCAGGAGCTGGTTTTTCAAAAAGATCAACAAAATAGACAGACCACTAGCCAGATTAATAAAAAAGAAAAGAGAGAGTAACCAAATAGATGCAATAAAAAATGATAAAGGGGATTTCACCACAGATTCCACAGAAATTGAAACCATCATCAGAGATTATTACAAACAACTCTATGCACATTAACTAGGAAACCTGGAAGAAATGAATAAATTCCTGGACACTTGCCTTCCCCCAAGCCTAAAGAAGTCAGAACCCTGAATAGACCAATAACGAAGTCTGAAGTTGAGGTAGCAATTAAGAGCCTACCACACAAAAAAAGCCCAGGTCCAGATGGGTTCACAGCCGAATTCTACCACACATACAAAGAGGAGCTGGTACCATTCCTTCTGAAACTATTACAAATAATCCAAAAAGAGGGAATCCTTCCCAAATCATTTTATGAGACCAACATCATCCTGATACCAAAACCCGGCAGAGATTCAACAAGAAAAGAAAACTTCAGGCCAATATCCATGATGAACAGAGATGCAAAAATCTTCAATAAAATACTGGCAAGCCAACTGCAACAGCACATCAAAAAGCTTATGCACCATGATCAAGTAGGATTCATACCGGGGGGATGCAAGGCTGATTCAACATATGTAAGTCTACAAACGTAATTCGCCACATAAACAAAACCAAAGACAAAAACCACATGATTATCTCAATTGATGCAGAGAAGGCTTTTGACAAAATTCAACAGCCCTTTATGCTAAAAACCCTCAATAAACTCGGTATTCATGGAACGTATCTCAAAATAATAAAAGCTATTTATGACAAACCAACAGCCAATATCATACTGAATGGGCAAAAACTGGAAGCATTCCCTTTGAAATCTGGCACTAGACAAGGATGCCCTCTCTCACCACTCCTATTCAATATAGTACTGGAAGTTCTAGCCAGAGCAATCAGGCAAGAAAAAGAAATAAAGGGCATTCAAATAGGAAAGGAGGAAGGCAAATTGTCTCTATTTGCAGATAACATGATTGTATATCTAGAGGACCCCATTGTTTCAGCCCAAAATCTCCTGAAACTGATAAGAAACTTCAGCAAAGTCTCAGGATACACAATCAATGTGCAAAAACCACAAGCATTCCTATACACCAGTAACAGACTTAAAGAGAGCCAAATCAAGAATGAACTGCCATTCACAATTGCTACAAAGAGAATAAAATACCTAGGAATACAACTAACAAGGAACATGAAGGACCTCTTCAAGGAGAGCTACAAACCACTGCTCAACGAAATAAGAGAGAACACAAACAGATGGAGAAACATTCCATGTTCATGGTTAGGAAGAATCAATATTGTGAAAATGGCCATACTGCCCAAAATAATTTACATATTCAATGCTATCCCCATCAAGCCACCAATGACCTTCTTCACAGAACTGGAAAAATCACCTTAAACTTCATATGTAACCAAAAGAGAGCCCACATAGCCAAGTCAATTCTAAGCGAAAAAAAAAAGCAGGAGGCATCACACTACCAGACTTCAAACTATACTACAAGGCTACAGTAATCAAAACAGCATGGTACTGGTACCAAAACAGAGATAGAGACCAATGGAACAGAACAGAGGCCTCGGAGGCAACACAACATATCCACAACCATCCGATCTTTGACAAACCTGACAAAAACAAGCAATGGGGAAAGGATTCCCTGTTTAATAAATGGTGTTGGGAAAACTGGCTAGCCATGTGCAGAAAGCAGAAATTGGACCCCTTCCTGACACCTTACACTAAAATTAACTCCAGATGGATTAAAGACTTAAACATAAGACCTAACACCACAGAAACCCTAGAAGAAAATCTAGGGAAAAATTCAGGACATAGGAATAGGCAAGGACTTCATGACCAAAACACCAAAAGCATTGGCAACAAAAACCAAAATAGACATATAGGACCTAATCAAATTCCACAGCATCTGCACTGCAAAAGAAACAGTCATTAGAGTGAATCAGCAACCAACAGAATGGGAAAAAAATTTTGCGGTTAACCCATCTAAGAAAGGGCTGATATCCAGAATTTACAAATAACTCAAACAGATTTACAAGAAAACAACAAACAAGCCCATTCAAAAGTGGGCAAAGGATATGAACAGCCACTTTACAAAAGAAGCCATACATGAGGCCGAGAAACATATGAAAAAATGCTCATCATCACTGGTCATTAGAGAAATGCAAATCAAAACTACATTAAGATATCATCCCATGCCAGTTAGAATGGCAATCATTAAAAATCTGGAGACAACAGATGCTGAAGAGGATGTGGAGAAATAGGAACATTTTTACACTGTTGGTGCAAGTGTAAATTAGTTCAACCATTGTGGAAGACAGTGTGGCGATTCCTCAAGGACCTAGAAATAGAAATTCCATTTGACCCAGAGATCCCATTACTGGGTATATATCCAAAGGATTATGAATCGTTCTACTATAAGGACACATGCACACGAATGTTCATTGCAGCACTGTTTACAGTAGCAAAGACCTGGAACCAACCCAAATGCCCATCGATGATAGACTGGACAGGGAAAATGTGGCACATATACACCATGGAATATTATGCAGCCATCAAAAACGATGAGTTTGTGTCCTTTGTAGGGACATGGATGAACCTGGAGAACATCATTCTCAGCAAACTGACACAAGAACAGAAAATCAAACACCGCATGTTCTCACTCATAGGTGGGTGTTGAACAATGAGAACACATGGACACAGGGAGGGGGGAGCACTACACACTGGGATCTGTTCAGCAGTAATAGGGGAGGGACAGCGGGTGGTGGGGAGTTGGGTAGAGATATCATGGGGAGAAATGCCAGATATAGGTGAAGGGGAGGAAGGTAGCAAATCACACTGCCACGTGTGTACCTATGCAACAATCTTGCATGTTCTTCACATGTACCCCAAAACCTAAAATGCAATTAAAAAAAAATCTGAGGTCCACAACACAGAAACAATTTCAATTACAATTGACTGTAAACGTCTAAAGGAAATTGATTTGAGGACTATGGAAAATCTCACAGTCAGGACACCCATTCCCTACTGGGGTAAACAGAAACTCAACTTTGTTCTAATGAAGTTATATGCAGGTCCAAAGGTCCTAAATGTAACATTTCATAAATGAACCCCACATTAAAAAAAAACATTATTTGTCAATCACAGAAAACATATTGTCCAAAACTGAGAATAAGGGAGCAATTAGCAGGCATTGTCAGTCATATTCTAGAAATCTTTAACAGTGAATTACTAGAGTAATCCATGACCTGAGTTACATAAATGTTTTGCTTCAAAATATTTTATCTAGCAGAAATTATTTCTATCTTATGTTAATCTCAGGATAATTATTTCTTAGTTTTTCTAACCATAAATGGATTTAATCACCTCTTAAAAGCCACTTATAAAATCATAGTAAACCAACTTCCTGTATGGTAATATCCTGCTTTATCCAGTTTTTACCAAACATACCATATAAAAATATAAATCAAAGGAAAGAGTGGCCAACATTCAGCAATATGGTTTTTGGAGTTGCTCCTGCTCCTATGAATTTGGTCTATTTTGGAGCCAGTACTAAGCTACCTTACAGTAAAACATTTCAGTTCTAAGCATTTTAAGCAAAATCATTTACTACTTTTATGGCAACATAGACGGTAGGAAGACACAGACTTCAGAAAATATATACAAATTCTGTATTCATCAGTCAAGTGTTCTTGGATAAAACAAATTCCCCAAGCATTTATTCTGTCATTTATAAAGTGGAGAAATTTTATCATAGTGAGGGATTTCCCTAATCTAAGCTGCAAACTATACCCTCCTCACTTTTCCAGTCAATTTCCAGGCATTGTTTACATTGTTCTCTTCCATCCTGTTCCTGGTATGTAACAATGCAACACACACACACACACACACACACACACGCCCCAACAGGCATTCTTCTTTCCTTTCCCTTCACCTTGAGCTGTCAATGTTCCTTCATCCTTTCTCTTTTGAGCAGGTGCAGGATCCAGACTTTGAGATGGTGGTTCCACTTCCTTAGGTGGTTCATGATTGCACTGCTCGCGCTACAAAATATGTGCATGTGTGTAAATTTAATAAAAAGTTTCATTATCAATACATGTCAATAAAATACATACATATGTGTGTATAAATATATATATATATATACACACACACACACACAGAGAGAATAGGTAAATGCTTCTTCTGATCATAACTAATCCTAAAGACATTTCTCCCACTCTATTCTATATGCTTAATAAGTTTACTCTACCCACAGAAAGGTAACTCTGAGAAAAGTTACCTGCAAGAACTTTGGAAGCTATTATACTCTATGGTAGAATAGATGTATACAATTTGAAATTAACAAGCATGAGAAGGAAGTCCTGGGCAAAAGCTGGAGAACACAAGAGAAAAAAAATCCTCCTGTATCAATGTTTTCTTCATGGGATGCCATAATCATTTTATATCAGCATCAAAGACCTTTATCAGTATATCTATAAAGGTCTATACTAAGTATATCTATACTAGCATAGTTAGTATATCTATACTAAGGCAACAACACTATCACAAAAATTAATTTCTGCTAATAGAAAACATCAAATGTTAAAGTACTTACCAGCATAGACCCAGTCACCTCAGAAAGTTGTATATATCATAGTACTCTAGGCCGATAGGTTGGTCTTTCTCGCCAACTCATATTTCACACTAAAAACAGAAAACCATGACTGGCAACATGCACTTGAGAGGATAGCTGTATTCGATCACTTCCATGGCCAAATGCTGTCATTTTACTTTTGAAAATACTTTCAAAATAAGGCCAAGACTTAAGCATAAGTGTGTACATTTCCTGAGTGCTTGCAAAGCCATATATGGTGGCCAAGGTGGCAGAGCAATCATCTTAAGGCGTGTGGCAAAAGGCAGAGGACATTATTTTAAAATGTATTTTGGATGTGGGTTCTCGCTCTGGTGCTCAGGCTGCAGTGCAGCGGCATAATCACAGCTCACTGCAACCTTAACCTTCCACTCAACTGATCCTCCCACCTCAGCGTCCCGAGGATCTGGGACCACTGGGCCCCGCTGACAGAGGGCATTTCTGATGAGGTTTAGTTTCACAAGGGGTCCCCACATGAAAACACTAGTGAATCACAATTTCTGTGACTGCTGCTTTTGGCACACCCCCACTTACAGAGCCATTCACCCCCCTCAAATCAAGTTTGCTTGGACCACACAGTCTCGCCCAGTCCTTCCCATTGTTTCTGGACCATCCATGGCAGAGGTGAGAACTTGCAATGCTTCTCACTCTGGCCCTCCTCACTCCACATGGCTAAGGGGCGCTCACCAGCATTCTCAGGTTCCAGGTCACTTCTTTGCCACCTGCCTTGCCCCCAACAGGGGCCCCCATTCTGGACTCAGGAATCTGCCCTGTGTCAAGGGTTCCAGGCACCTCAGGATATCCATCCTTCCAACATCACCACCAGCACTAGCCCCATCTTCACCCGGGCCCCTGTCCGCCTCCCTTCCATGGCCCACCTTCCTCTCTGTCCTGGCCCCTTTATGACCACAAATCCGATAGGGGCATTGCAGCCTGTGAAGAGAAGGAGGACGACCTTGTGGCCCCGCTCTTTCAGAGGTCAGGGGGCCCTTCTCCCTCCGAGGCCACGGGGCCCTTCTCCTTCAGAAACCATGAGGCCCTTCTCCCTCAGAGACCACAGGCCACGTAGCAGACCCACGGACTGCCGGAAGCCCGCTGCCTCCTCCTCAGCCTCACTCACACTTCAACTCCGGGAAGGACTGGCCTGTGGGCCTACCAGATAAGTCTCAGTAGAAGAAAAAGAGTCTGGAATGCAGGAACGTGGCCGCACACCTTCACAGCTCACTGCCGTTCTCCACGTGGACTAAACTGCTGACCGGAAGACGCCCAGTGAACATGCGCACTGAGGCGGGAGTCCAAAGAGCTTGTGTGCCTGGCAGGGGAGGGGAGGGCTGCAGTTCCCAGCCCTACACCCCAAACCCCCAATTCCCATCCCCACTTAGGATAATGGAATCTGACCGACCTCCCTCTGCTGTTTCCTATGTCTCTGGGACTCAAATACCTCAAATAGTGCTTCCCTCAAAACTGACTCCATCTTGAACTGAATCCCCCTTCCCTCCAGGGCCCTCTCTGACCCTGGACCCACCATGCAGACAAGGACCATGGTAACTGCCTGGGAAGACAGGTAGACCACCTGCTTAAACGGAAATAGCAAAAATTCTTCAATATGAACAAGTCAGAAAAAGAGACTGAAAGAAAAACGAATACAGCCTCAAGGACCTGTAAGAAAATACTAAAATATCTATCATTTGTAGCACCAGAATTGCAGAAGGACGAGTGACAGTATTAGGGAGACAGAAGCCTAGGATAGCCAGAGTGACACCATTTGAAAATCAACCCCATCTTGAAACTAGCAAGACACATTCCTTACCAGTCACAACCCATAGTCCTAAGATGTTCATAGTGGAGAAAACAAACTAAAGGTACCTTACAAGGACATGCTCCCATAGCAGCGGAAAGTGCAGGGGTCCCAACACCCATAACAATATATGCTTTCAAAATAATTATGCTTTCACGTGCTTACAAACAGGAAGGTCAAAGATACTTGTTTTCTTTAAATCAATATAATGATAAATTTCATCATGCTATTAGCCCACCCACACCAAAGTACAGATAAGTTTAGTCTTTATATAGGTAAGACCCCTATGTAAGAAAAAATGGCCAGGCCAAGGCTAACACCTGTAATCCTAGTATTTTGGGAGGCTGAGCTGGGCAGATTGCCTGAACTCAGGAGTTCGAGAACAGTCTAAGCAACATGAAAAAATCTCATCACTACAAAAAAAAAGAAAGAAAAACTTAAATAGATGTACTGTTTGATGAAACTCAACATATATTAAAAATGGACACTTTCAGCAAATTAGAACAGAGTGGAATGGCTTACTCCGATAGTCAATGTATTTAAAAATACAGTAAATATACTGGTGAAATGTTGACATTTTTTCCATTTCTCATCAGTGATAAGTCAAAAATGTCCACTAGCACCATCATACCAGATGGGTCTGCCCAATGCCATAAAATCACAAAGGAAATAAAACTCTTCAAAATGAGTGGCTGAGGTGGGAGGATTTCTTGAGCCTGGGAAGCAGAGGTTACAGTAAGCTGAAATCACACCACTGCACTCCAGCCCAGGTGACAGAGTGAGACTCTGTCTCAAACAAACAAACAAAAGAAGCCAGAGAATTCAGAATTTAATGGGATCTAATAATAGGCATTCAGATCTCCACACCGCTGGGGAGTGCTCAACAGCCCACAGCCTTCCCAAACAACAGACCCATTCTTTACCACCCACCAAGCCTCCCTCTATGCCCCCACTCCCGGGGCCCCATTCAAGACTCAGGGATCTGCCCTGTGTTAGGGGTTCCCAGCACCTCGGGACTTCCATCCCTCCAACATCACCCCCAGCACTTGCCCCATCTTCACTTGCACCTCCATTGCCCACCTTCCTCCCTTTCCTGGCCCCTTCAAAAACACAAAGCCAATTGTGGCCTTGCAGCCTGTGAAGAGAAAGAAGATGATCTCATGGCCCTGCTCTTTCGAGGTCAGGAGGCCCTTCTCCCTTAGAGACCACAGACCGACCACGCAGCAGGACGCGCCAGAACTGCCTGATGCTCACTGCCTCCTCCTCACTCTCACGTACTGTGGGGATCACCCCTGCGAGAGGCTAACAACTTGGCCTCCGCCATTAGGTGAGCTTGATTCCTTACACACTTTCCCTGGCTGGAGGCTGTCGAGCTATGGGGAGGAAAAATTGGGAGAAGAATGACTAAACAGCACACTATTTTCAGCCTTCTTGGTTGATGAGATAACGGCTGGGTGAACGCTGAAGTGATTCAACTGGGTATTGTGTTCCCCTTTCTGGTTCCTAATCTAAACCTGTTCTATGACTTTGTTTACCAGGCATTGTTTCAGCCTGGTGACCTCCCCTGTGGCCCTTGTCTTTTGCAGATGTATGATTTACTGCTGAGCTTGTGACTTCTAGATAATTGAAGATTGTTATCCAAGTTACTGGTTGTTCTGATAATATTGATAATCAGCATCACCTACTTCCCCCTTGACCTTTTAAATCAGTATCAGTTCCTTTTACTAGTTCCCCAGAATTGTTTTCTCTTTCTTTTGTTATTTAAGAAATGCTTTGATCTGACATGAACAACATTAAGTAGAAAAGTATATAATGGAACCTACTGCACAAAAAAAATTGCTGTTTGGGCATAGCCTAATCAGTCCTCCAGACCCCTCTCTCTGTCTCCTTTTTTTTCCACACATGCCCTCTTCCAGGTTTGGGACCCTCTCGCTGGATGAGATTCCCAGGCTCACGTTCAGTTCACAACACTCACTCACACTTCAGCCCTCAGGAGGACTGCCACGTGGGCCTACCAGATAGTCTCAGTAGAAGAAAAAGTGTCCAGACGACAGGGACAGGACTGCACACCCTCCCAGCTCCCTGGAGTTCTCCAAGTGGGCAAACATACTGACCAGAAGACAACCAGGGAACATGCACACTGAGGCAGGAGCCCAAGGAGCATGTGCAGCTGCAGGGAGGGGAGTGCTGCCTTTTGTAGCCCCATACCCCAGACCCCTGATTCCCATCCCCACTGAGGATAATGTAATCCGACCTCCCTCTGCTGTTTCCTATGCCTCGGGGACTCAAATACCTCAAGTAGTGCTCCCCTCAAAACTCCATCTTCAACTGAACACCCCTCCCCTACAGGACCCTCTCTTGTCCTGGCCCCACCATGGGGACAAGGACCATGGTGACTGACTAGAAAGACAGGTAGACCACCTGCTAAAACAGAAATAACGATCTACCCCCAAAAGAAATTGTTCAACATGAGCAAGTCAGAGAAAGAGACTGAAAGAAGAATGAATACAACCTCAAGGGCCTGTAGGAAAATACTAAAACGTCTATCATTTATAGCATCAGAATCACAGAAGAAGTAACAGTACCAGGAAAACAAGAGCCTAGGACAGCCAGAGTGACACCATTTGAAAATCAACTCCATCTTGAAACTAACAAGACACATTCCTTACCAATCACAACCCATGGCCCTAACATGTTTGTAGTTGAGAAAACAGACTAAAGGTACTTATAAGGACATGCTCCCACAGCACTGAAAAGTGCAGGGGTCCTAACACCCATAGCAATATATGCTTTAAAAATCATTATGCTTTCACGTACTTACACACTGGAAAGTCAAGGATAGTTTTCTTTAAATTAATAGAATGATAAATTTCATCATGCTGTTAGCCCACCCTCAAAAAGGTACAGATAAGGTTAGTCTTTACATGGATAAGACCCCAATATAAGAAAAACCTGGTCAGGCCAAGGCTCACGCCTGAAATCCTAGTATTTTGGAAGGCTGAGCTGGGCAGATCACCAGAGTTCAGGAGTTCAAGACCAGCGTAAGCAACATGCCAAAATCTCATCACTACAAAAAGAAAAAAAATAGAAAAATTAGCTGGGCATGGTGGCAGGTACCTGTAGTCACAGCTACTCAGGAGGCTGAGGTGTGATTATTGCTTGGGCACAGAAGGTCAAGGCTGCAGTGAGCTTGGATAACACCACTGCACTCCAGCCTGTGTGACAGAGTGAGACCCTGTCTCAATTTTTAAACATACAATATAAAAAACTACAAATTTGTCAACCTAATTCATTACATTAACAGATTAATAGGAAAAAATTCCTTGGTAATCAAAATAGATGCACTGTTTGACGAAATTCAACATATATTCAAAATGAATACTCTTAGCAAATTAGAACAGAATGGAATGACTTACTCTGATAAAGTCCAAAACTACTACAGTAAATATGATGGTGAAATGCTTAAATATTTTCATTTCTCAGCATGGATAAGACAAGGGTGTCCACTATCACCATTGTAACCAGGTGGGTCTGCCCAATGCCATAAATTCAGAAAAGGATATAAAACTCTTCAAAATGGCAGCAACAGGCCTAGTGCGGTGGCCCATGCCTGTAATCCCATCACTGTGGGAAACTGAGAGGGGTGCATCACTTGCACTAAAGAGTTCAAGAACAGCCCTAGAAACATATCAAAACCCCATCTCTACAAAAAATACAAAAGGAAATAGAAAAAAAATGGCAGAAACAAAACTGCTCTTATTCAAAGATGATATGACTCTGAAGACTGTAAAGGATCTAGAAGTAAACTTTTAGAATTCATACGCATATTTAACAGGTTGCTGGATAGAAAACTCCATATATAAGTATTAAGTCTCTACATACCACCTCAAACAGAATATAACATTTCAAAGAATGATATATATTTCACAGCATCAAATACCTAGAAATAAAGTTTACAAAAGATGTGCAAGACTTCTTTGCAGAAGGCTGTAAAGCTTTATTGAGAGAATTTTAATGAACAACTTTCCAACATGAAAGCAGCATCATTTCAGCGTGTCTTCTTTTAACGCTGTGATTGCTTTCCACCTGTAACAGAAACACAACAGTTGGGAACATGACTTAGCAACAGATTATTTACAAGACCCTAAAGGCATACAAAGCACACTACACTTTGGGTTTTCTAAAATGGACTAAAAACAGAACCCCAAGACTGATTCTGTGTCTTACATCCAATTAAACCTCTGTATAAACTTTGAGGGTAGACCTGCAGAATTTAAGAGTTATTTCATCCCTAAACATTAAGTGCTTCCTTTAAATTCAAAAGCACTTATAATTAACAGTCAGTAATTTGGAAAACACATGTGAAAAACATACTTCAGATGATTACTCAGAAAGTATTAAAGTCATGGTCTTTGAACTTCAAATCTTATCAACTCATGTCTCAAAAGCTGAAACTTACATATAACATTTGATATAGCTAGAGGTGATTATATCATCTATGTGTCTACAGTCTTATTAGAAATAGTGCCTCATGGAGACTGACAGTAGGGCAGGGAGGGTGTTTAACAAAGGCATCTTTTTTTTTGAGACGGAGTCTTACTCTGTCACCCACGCTGGAATGCAATGGTGCGATCGTGGCTCACTGCAACCTCTGCTTCCCTGTTCAAGAGATTCCCCTGCCTCAGCCTCCCGAGTAGCTGGGATTACAGGCACCTGCCAACACACCTGGCTAATTTTTGTATTTTTAGTAGAGAGGGGGTTTCATCATATGGGCCAGGATAGTCTTGATCTCCTGATCTCATGATCTTCCCACCTCGGTCTCACAAAGTGCTGGGATTGCAGGTGTGAGCTACTGCACCCAGCCCAGAGGAATCTTACTCACACCCATGCTAAGCATCACTAATCTACATGCCATAGATAATAGAAAGTAAACAGTCTCTCGCCACTTGATAATTCAGTCACTTAAGGTTTTCTTGAAAGAATATTGAAAAAGTGATTATTCATTAACAGCCAGAGAATCCAGGCCTGGGCAACATAGTGAGACCTCATCTCTACAATAAATTTAAAAAAAAAAAAGAACAAAAACAAAAACAAAATTAGGCACAGTAGCTTGTGCATGTAGTTCTAGCCACTCAGGAGCCTGAGGTGGGAGGATTGCTTGAGCCTGGGAGGCAGAAGTTGCATTGAGCTGAAATCGCACCAGTGTACTCCAGCCTAGGTGACAGAGTGAGACTCTGTCTCAAACAAACAAACAGAAAAAAAGAAGCCGGAAAATTCAGAATTTGACAGGATCTAACAATAGGCATTCAGGTCTCCACACAGAAAAACAAACATGAAGCAGAGTGCCTGCTCACTTTCTTCGTAGCAATGAAATCTCAATTCACAGGTTTGCAGATGACACAGGCCAGGGTTTCATGATTTATGATACACAAATCATACAAACAGATGATCTCTATATCCTATGCATTCTATTCAACAGGATCAGAGTATGAAAGAAGCAATGTGTTATGTATTTGTTCAAAGCAGACTTTAACAAAAGCATCTTATAATTAGGGACTATTGGTTTAAGGACTTAAAGTCAAATGTTTTCATTCAAGATGACTTTGACTCAGTGTGTTTCTATATCTGACAGTCTATAGGTCAGGTACTGGGGCCTAAACTACGTTTCAAATAACCTTTATGTTATAAGAACTCTATTATTAAGGAGTCAATACTGTTACCTCTCTGTTATTAAAAATATAATACTGGGTCAGGCAGGGAGGCTCACACCTGTAATCCCAGCACTTTGGAAGGCCGAGGCAGGTGGATCACCTGAGGTCAGGAGTTTGGGACCAGCCTGTACAACATGACAAAAGCCCATCTCTACTCAAAATACAAAAACTAGCTGGGTGCATTAATACATGCCTGTAATCCTAGCTACTCAGGAGGCTCAGCCAGGAGAATCACTTGACCCTGGGAGGTGGAAGTTCCAGTGAGCTAAGATGGCACCCCTGCACTCCACCCTGGGTCACAGAGTGAGGTTCCATCTCAAAAACAATAAAAGAAGAAGAAGATAATACTGTGGAAACAGACACCATACAATCTGCGTGCCTCATAAATTGCCTACCTGATTCTGGCGGTTGCACCTCCTCTGGATTTGGCAGGCGCACCTCCTGGACATCAGGACTATCTCCACGCTCACACCCAGTCTTTGGGTGAACCTGTTCCTGGCTATCAGCTTCAGGCTCCGGCCATTTAAAATTTTTTAAAAATATATCAATTTAAGCAGTAAAACATGAAATATGAATAAGGAAATAATATTCGTGCTCTCAGTGTATTAAATAAAAGATTTAGCTAGTGTCATAATAAATGTGTTCGTAACAATCCCAGGAACATTATTTCAGGAGTCTGTTAGCAGAAAACAGAAAAACAGGGTTTTCCAAATATTACCCTCTTCCTGAAGACTGCCCTCACACAACGTTGTTGCCTCCTTTGCACCGCTCTGTTATTGGCCTTCTTAGTGTCCTTATCATATTAAATGACTCAAGGCAGAAATCCTGTCTCTCATAGCATTTATACTCCTAGCACTTAGACTCATATGGCCTGAGTAGCCACCAATAAACACTGAGTGAAAAATCTTTAAAACATACACGAAAAAGCTCAAACTGCTGAACATTCTGCAAACCAACTGGTCTATCATCTTCAATAATGTCTGTATCATGAATGACAAAGAAAAATTAAGAAACCATTCATGATTAAAGGAAACTAAAACCACATGACAAGCACATGCAATACGTGATCCTGAACTGGACTCTGCATTAGAAAAAGAAATTCTATAAAGGAAATTATCTGGGCCGGACGTGGTGGCTCACACCTGTAATCCCAGCATTTTGGGATGTCAAGGTGGGCAGATCAGGTGAGGTCAGAAGTTCAAAACCACCCTGGCCAACGTGGTAAAACCGCATCTCTACTAAAACTACAAAAAAGAAGAAACATTAGCCAGGCGCAGTAGTTGGCAACTGTAGTCCCAGCTACTTAGGAGGCTGACGCATGAGAATCCCTTGAACTTGGGACGTGTAGGTTGCATTGAGCCAAGATAGCAATACTGCACTCCAACCTGGCCAATAGAGTGAGACTCCATCTCAACTAAAGAAAGAAAGAAGGAAAAAACATTGTCTGAATAATTGGGAAAATTTGAGTACACACTGTGTATGAAATGACTGCATTTTCACATTGTTAAATTTCCTGATTTTGATCTTTTTGCAGTGCTGATCCAAGGAATAACTTGTTTTTTCTTCTGATGATATACACACACTCAAGTACATAGAGAAAAGGGTCATAATACCTGAAGCTTTATCTAAACAATCCACCATTAATAACAATAAATATAATATCCATGAATGTGTGTGTGAGTCTGTGGGCAGCAAGGTAAGACAGGAAGGGTAGATTTATCAAACCAATGCAGCAAAAGCTATTAACAATTGGTGAATCTAGGCGAAAAGTATATGAGTTAATTGTAGTATAACTGCAAATTTTCTACAAATGTTATGTCTTGAAAATATATGAATGAAAATTTAGGGGACTATATGACAACTACACTGAATTTGGGTAGACAGGAGTTTTTTTGTTTGTTGTTGTGGTAAAAAAAAAAAACACACACACAGCATAAAATTTACCGTCTTAACTATTTTTAAGTGTTACAGTTCAGGAAGGAGCTGCATTTGCAACATTACCAGCAACTAGAAACAAACTTCCTATGTTTGTTTTTCTATATCATGAAACCTTTATGTATTTCTTTATTTGTTAGCAATGAGGTCTTGCTATGTTTCCCAGGCTGGGCTTGAACTCCTGGGCTCAAGCAATCCTCTCACCTCAGCCTCCCAATTAGCTGGGACTATGTGTGCATGGCATTCAGCCCAGGTTGAGACCTTTCTCTCAAATGACAATCTAAGGATAAACCACAGGACTTGTACAATGCCTATATTCAGCCATAGAGTACTAAAAGCAGTGGGCATCAGCTAAGAAATCTGAAGTCTGCAACATGGATAGGAATTCAGTTATAATTACGTTTAAATTTCTGAGGATTCATTAGCTGAATGGATTTGAGGACTATGAAAAATCTTTCATTCATGACATCCATTACCTATTGGTGTAAAGAGAAATGTAAATTTCTTCAAATAAAGTTATATTTAGGACCAAAGGTCCTAAATGTAATATTCCATAAATGAACCACATGTAGAACAAAGCACCAAAATGACACGGTTTGTGAATCACAGCAAATATACTGCCCTGCACCGAGAATAAGGGATTGGGTGGACAGCAATTAATGGGCATTGTTGTCAGTCATATTCTAGAAAGTTTTAACAGTGAATCCCTAGAATAATCCATGAACTGGATTACATAAATGATTTGTTTCAAACTATTTTATCTAGGAGAAATTATTTCTATCTCATGTTAATCTCAGGAAGGATAATTCTTTTTGTGGTTTTTCTAATCATAACAGGATCGAATCACATCCTAAACCCACTTAGAAAATCATACTAAACCAGCTACTTGTATGGCAGTATCCTGATTTATCCAGTTTTTAATAAACTTACCATATAAAAATAACAATCAATGGAAACGGTGGCCAGCATTCAGCAACTTGGTTTTTAGAGTTGCTCCTGCTCTTCTGAACTGGGTCTATTCTTGGGCCAGTACTAAGAAACAAAATACAAATTTTGCATTCACCACTCAACTGTTCTTGGTTATAACACAACCCCCAAGCCTCCATTCTCTTATTCATAAAGTGGACATGCTTCATCATAGTGAGGGATTTCCCTAAGCTAAGCTGCAAACTATACACCTTCCTCACTTTTCCAGTCCATTTCAGGTATTCCTTCCATTGTTTTATTTCCTCCTGTCCCTGCTATGTGACAATATATGATGCACATACACACACAAACATCCCAAGAGTCATTCTTCTTCCCTTTTGCTTCACCTTGACCTGCAGATGCTCCCTCATCCTCTCCCTCCTGAGCAGGTGCAGGATCCTGAGTTGCTGGTTCCCTTTCTTCAGGTTTTGGTGGTTCCAATTCTTCATCACTGAACTGCTTGGTCTAGGAAGTGTGTGTGTGTATGTGTGTGTGCAAATAAAAAAAAGTTTTGTTATTAATATGTGATTATACAAATATACACAGAATACGTAGATATTTCTGATCATAACTAAGCCTAAAGACATTTCTCCAACTCTATTGTCCATGCTCAGTAAGGTTACTCTACCCACAGGAAGGTTACTGTGAGAAAAGTGACCCACAAAGACTTTGGAAGCTGTTATATTCTGTGTCGTAATCGCTGTGTGAAATCTGTCATTAACAAGCAAAGTGGCCGGGCGCAGTGGCTCGCACATCTAATCCCAACACTTAGGGAGGCCAAGGCAGGTGGATCACCTGAGGACAGGAGTTCGAGGCTAGCCTGACCAACATAATGAAACCCCATCTCTACTAAAAATACAAAAAAAAAAATAGTCGGGTATGGTGGCAGTCGCCTGTAATCCCAGTACTCGGGAGGCTGAGGCAGGAGAATCACCTGAACCCGGGAGATGGAGGTTGCAGTGAGCCGAGATTGCCCCATTACATTCCAGCCTGGGCAACATGAGAAAGAAGCCATGGGCAAAAGCTGAAGAACACAAGAGAAAAAAAAATCCTCCTGAATCAATGTTTCCTTCATGAGACGTCACAATCATTTTTATCAGCATGAAATAATTTTATCAGTGTCTATATAACAATACAACAATACTATCACAAATATTAATTTCTGCTAATAGAAAACATCAAACTAACATTAAAGCACTTAACAACATACGCCCAATCACCTCATAGAGGTTCCATATAGCATCTTGGTCTAGGCGGATAGGTTGATCTTCCTCGCCAATTCATATTTCACACTGAAACACTGAAAACAGAAAACAGTGATTGGGAACATGCACTTGAGAGGACAGCTATATTTGATCACCTGCATGGCTAAATTTTAACTTGTTGTTGTATTTTTGAACATACTATCACAATAAGTCCCACAGTTAAGCATACGTCTGTACCTTTTCTGAGTGCCTGCAAAGCCACTTATGCTGGCCATGCTGGCAGAACAATCATCTTAAGGCATGTGGCAAAAGGCAGAGGACATTATTTTCTAAATTTCTTTTGAACATGTGGTCTGGCTCTGCTGCTCAGGCTGGAGTGCAGCAGCGCAATCACACCACACTGCAGCCTCGACCTCCCTGCTCAAGGGATTCTCCCTCCTCAGATGAGGTTTAGTTTCACAAGTGGACTCCACATAAAAATACCAGTGAATCACAAATTTGTGACTGTTGCTTTTGGCACACTCCTACTTACTAGAGCCATTCATGCCCCTCATATCAAGTTTGCTTGAACCCCACAGCCTTGCCCAGTCCTTCCCATTGTTTCCAGACCTTCCATGGTAGAGGTGAGACCCTGCATGGCTTCTCACTCTGGCGCCCCCACTCCACCCCGCTGGGGCTGCTCACCAGGCTGCAGCCTTCCCAAATGCAACGTCCCTTCTTTACCCTGTGCCTCGCCCCCATCTCCCCGCCCCACCACCCAGGACCCCATTCAGGACTCAGAGATTTGCCCTGTGTCAGAGTTCCTGGGACCTCGGGACTTTCGTCCCTCCAACATCACCCCCAGCACTCGCCCCATTTTCAACTGAATCCCTGACTGCCTCCCCTCCGCAGCCCACCTTCCTCCGTTTCCTGGCCTCTTCACGACCACAAAGGCAATGGTGGCCTCACAGCCTGTGAGGTGAAGGAGGACGGCCTCGAGGACCTACTCTTTTGGACCTCAGGAGGCCCTTCTCCCCCCGAGGCCAAGAGGCTCTTCTCTTTCAGGAGCCACGAGGCCCTTCTCCCTCAGAGGCCGCAGGCCATGCAGTGGGACCCACCAAACATGCCCAATGCCCACTGCTTCCTCCCCAGCCTCACTCACACTTCAGCCCCTGGGAGGACTGGCCTGCAGACCTAACAGATGAGTCCGAGTAGATAAAAAAGAGCCCAGACAGAAGGAATGCGACTGCACACCCTCACAGCTCCCTGGTGTTCTCCACACATGTTAAGGAGCTGACAGGAAGACGCCCAGTGAGCATGCGCACTGAGGCAGGAGCCCAAGGAGATTGTGTGCCTGGGGGGCGGGGAGGGGAGAGCTACAATTCACACCCGCACACCCCAAGTCCCAGATTCCATCCCCACTGAGGATAATGGAATCCGACCAAATTCCCTCTGCTGTTTCCTATGCTTCTGGGACTCAGATATCTCAAATAGTGCTCCCCTCAAAACACTCCATCTTCAACTGAACTCCCCTTCCCTCCAGGGCCCTCTCTTGCCCCCACCCTACCATCGGGAAAAGGACCATGGTGACTGCCTGGAAAGACTGATAGACCACCTGCTTAAACAGAAACAGCAACCTACCCCAAAAAGAAATTCTTCACTCTGAAGAAGTCAGAGAAAGAGACTGAAAGAAAAACGAATACAACCTCAAGGACCTGTAAGAAAATACTAAAACATCTATCATTTGTAGCATCAGAATCGCAGAAGGACAAGTGACAGTATTAGGGAAACAGGAGCCAAGGACAGCCAGAGTGACACATTTGAAAATCAACTCCATCTTGAAACTATAAAGACACTTTCCTTACCAGTCACAATATATGGTCCTAAGATGTTTGTAGTTGAAAAAACAGACTAAAGGTACCTACAAGGACATGCTCCCACAGCATCGGAAAGTACAGGGGTCCCAACACTCATAGCAATATATGCTTTCAAAATAATTATGCTTTCACGTGCTTACACACTGGAAAGTCAAGGATAGTTTTCTCTAAATCAACAGACTGCACCTGTAATCCCAGCACTTTGGGAGGCTGAGGCGGGTGGATCATGAGGTCAGGAGTTCAAGACCAGCCTGGCCAAGATGATGAAACCCCATCTCTACTAAAAATACAAAAAATTAGCCAGACATTGTGGCATGCTATGTAATCTCAGGTACTCTGGAGGCTAAGGCAAAGAATTGCTTAAATCTGGGAGGCGGAGGCTGCAATGAGCCAAGATTGCACCACTGCACTCCAGCCTGGGTGACCAAGCGAGACTCTGTCTCAAAAAAAAAGAAAAGAAAATCAACAGAATGATAAATTTCATCATGCTGTTAGCCCATCTGCACAGAGGAACTGATAAGTTTAGTCTTTACATAGATAAGACCCTTATATAAGGAAAACCTGGCCAGGCCAAGGCTCACACCTGTAATCTTTGTATTTTGAGAGGCTAAGCTGGGCTGATTGCCTGAGTTCAGGAGTTTGAGACCAGCCTAAGAAAAATGAAAATATCTCATTACTCCAAAAAAAAGTTGGGGGGGGGAATTAGCTGGGCATGGTGGCATGTAATTATAGTCACAGCTACTCAGGATGCTGAGATGGGATTATCACTTCTCCTGCCTGGGTGACAGAATGAGACCCTGTCTCAATTTTTTTTAAATGAAAAATAAAAAAGTACAAACTTTTCAATCTAATTAACTACATTAACAGATTAATGGGAAAATTGCTGTGGTAATCAACATAGATTCACTGTTTCATGAAACTCAACATACATTCACAATGAATACTCTCAACAAATTCAAGCAGAATGGAATGACTTACTCTGATAAAGTTCATCTAAAAAGTACAGTAAATATGGCGAAACATTGAAATGGGTCAGTTTCTCATCAGGGATAAGAAAAGGATGTCCACTATCACCA
This sequence comes from Callithrix jacchus, assembly GCF_049354715.1. Taxonomy (NCBI): domain Eukaryota; kingdom Metazoa; phylum Chordata; class Mammalia; order Primates; family Cebidae; genus Callithrix; species Callithrix jacchus. The sequence goes on along the minus strand of NC_133524.1, from coordinate 49,940,051 downwards.
TTGTACCAGGTGGGTCTGCCCAATGATATAAAATCAGAAAAAAAAATAAAACTATTTAAAATACCAGTAACAGGCCAGGTTCAGTGGCCCATGCCTGTACTCCCAGCACTGCGGGTGGCTGAAACAGTTGCATCACTTGCATTCATTAGTTCAAGGACACTCTGGGAAACATGGCAAAACCCCGTCTCTAAGAAAATACAAAAGAAAAGAAAATGACAGAAAAGAAATTGTTCTTATTCAAAGACTATATGATTCTGTATGTTGAATAATGAAAACAATCTCAAATTAAACTTTTACTTTTAAAATTCATAAGCATATTTAACAGGTTGCTGGATAGAAAATCAATATATAAGAATTATGTCTCTACATACCAGTTCAAACAGTTAGAATATAAGATTTCATAGAATAATATATATTTCACAGCATTAAATACCTAGAAATAAGTTCAAAAAAGATGAGCAAAACTTCTTTGCAGAAAGCTGTAAAGCTTTATTGAGAGAACATAAATGAACAAATTTCCAACATAGAAACAGCCTGCATCATTTCAGCGTGTCTCTTTTTAACACTGTGATTGCCCTTCACCTGTAATAGAAATATAACAATTGGGAATGTGACTTAGCAACAGATTATGTAGGTGACCCTAAAGGCATACAAAGGACACTACAGTTTGGGTTTCATAAAATGGACTAAAAATAGAACCCTAAGGGTGATCCTGCGTCTTATATCCAATTACAACTCTGTATAGATTTTGAGGGTAGACCTGCAGAATTTAAAGGTAATTTCTTCCTAAACATCAAGTGTTTCCTTTAAATTCAGAAGCACTTATAATTAACAGTAAGTAATTTGGAAAACACATGTGTAAAACACACTTCAGTGAATTACTCAGGAATTACTAAAATCATGGTCCTTGAACTTTCAATCTTATCAACTAATGTCTCCAAAGGTGAAACTTACATATCATAATTGATATGTTTAGAGGTGATTATATCATCTATGTGTCTACAGTCTTTTTTTTTTTTTTTTCTTTGAGACGGAGTTTCGCTCTTGTTACCCAGGCTGGAGTGCAATGGCGCGATCTCGGCTCACCGCAACCTCCACCCCCTGGGTTCAGGCAATTCTCCTGCCTCAGCCTCCAGAGTAGCTGGGATTACAGGTACGCGCCACCGTGCCCAGCTAATTTTTTGTAATTTTAGTAGAGACGGGGTTTCACCATGTTGACCAGGATGGTCTCGATCTGTTGACCTCGTGATCCACCCGCCTCGGCCTCCCAAAGTGCTGGGATTACAGGCTTGAGCCACCGCACCCGGCCCGACAGTCTTATTAGAAATAGTGGCTCATGAATACTGACAGTGCGGCAGGGAGCATGCTTTGCACAGGCATCTTACACCCATTCCGAGCAACATTGACCTACATCCCACAGAAAATAGAAAGTAGTCTCTTGCCATTTCATAAGGTTTCCTTGGGGAAAATTTAAAACTCAATTATTCATTAAGAGCCAAAGAATGTCAGCCTGGGCAACATAGTGACAGCTCGTCTCTGGAAAGTTTTTGGTTTTTTTTTAAATTAGTCAGGCATGGTGGCTTATGCCTGTAGTTCCAGCTACTAAGGAGACTGAGGTGGGAGGATTGCTTGAGTCTAGGAGGCAGAGGTTACATTAAAAGCTGAAATCGCACCACTACACTTCAGCCTGGGATATGGAGTAAAACTGTGTCTCAAAAAGAAAAAAAAATCAAGAGAATTCAGAATTTGACAGAATCTAAGAGTAAGCATTCAGGTCTCCACACGGAAAAACAAACATGAAGCAGAGTGCCCACTTACTTTCTTAGTAATAGGAAATAAAACTGTTTAAAATGGCAGCAACAGGGTGGGTGTGATGGCCAGCACCTGTAATCTCAGCCCTGTGGGAGGCCTCTATTTACATGTATTAAGATGACTCAGGTCACATTTGGTAATTTAGGATAAACAAATGATGCACAGCAGATGATCTCTGTATCCTATCCATTCTATCCAACAGGATCAGAGTATGGAAAAACCAGAATGGAAAATGATATTAAAATATCTAACTTAAACTCATTACATCATCCAAAGGTAATTTTATAAGTTAAGGGATTCGCCCAGAATCTCACAAATGTTGTAAGAGCTGGTATGAGAACCTACCTCCGTGCTTCAAGATACTTCACACCAACTGATGTGTGTTACAAATGTGTTATGTACCTGTTAAAAGCAAACCTTTACAAAAGCATCTCAAAATTATGAGCTATTGGTTTAAGGAGGTATTCTCAAAAGCTATATTTAAATATGTCTTTGACTCAGTTTGCTTCTATATCACAGTCTATAAGTCTGCTGCTGGGGCCTGAACTATGTTTCAAATAACTTTTATATAAGAACTCTATTATTGGCCAGATGGGGTGGCTCACCCCTCTAACCCCAAGAATTTGGAAGGCTGACATGGGTGGATCATCTGAGGTCAGAAGTTTGAGATCAGCCTGACAAATATGTTGAAACCTGTCTCTACAAAAATTAGCCTGACATGGTGGCATGTGGCTTTACTACCACCTACTCAGGAGGCTAAGACTAAAGAATTGCTTGAGCCTGGAAGGCGGACTTGCAGTGACCTCCGAGATAGGGCAACTGCACTCAAGGCTGAGTGACAGAGTGAGAATCTGTCTCAAAAACAAAACCCCACAAAAACTCTATTATTGAAGAGGCAGTATTATTACGCATGCATTATTGAAACTATAATACTGTAGAAACAGAAACCCTGCTATTTACATGCTTAATAGATTGCCTACCTTTTTCTAGCAGTTTCCCAGGCTCTGGAATTGGCAGTCACATCCCCGTCACAGTAGGACCATCTCCATGCTCACAACCAGTCTCAGCTGAACCAGTTCCTGGCTATCAGCTTCCAGCTCAGGCCCTTAAAAGAAAAAATCAATTTAAGCAGTAAACCATAAAATATAAATAAGAAAATAATAGTCATGCTCACAGTGTTATTAAATGAAAGCCGTAGGCTCGTGCAATAAATAAGTGTATTGATAAGAATCACAAGAACACTGTTTCAGGAGCCTGTTGCCAGAAAATAGTAAAACAGGGTTTTCCAAATATTACCCTCTTTTTTTCCGAAGACTGCCCTCAGACAGCTTTTTTGCCTCCTTATCACTTCTATGTTACTGTACTTTTCACTGTCCTTCTCATATTAAACTACTCAAGGCTGAAATCCTGTCTCTCATTAGCAATTAGACTACTAGCACCTAGCAGGTTATATGGCATGAGTAGGCACCCATAAATGGTGAGTGAAAAAAGGTATTCAAACAATATATGAAGACCCCAAACTGGTGAACATTCAGCAAAATGACTAGTTATATGAGGATAGATATATCCTCTTCCAAAACATCAGTATCATGAATGGCAAAGAAAACTTAAGGAACCATTCCAGATGAAAAGAAACTAAAATGACATGACAACTACATGCAAGACATGATCCTGATTTGGACTCGGGATCAGAAAATTAAATTCTGTAGAGGAAATTCTCTTGGCTGGACATGGTGGCTCATGCCTATAATCCCAGTAGTCTGTAAGGCCAAGGCAGGCAGATCACTTGAGGACAGGAGTTTAAGGCCAGCCTGGCCAACATAGTGAAACCCTGTCTCTACTGAAAATACAAAAAAAAAAATTAGCTGAATGCCATAGCAGGCAACTGTAATCCAAGTTACTCAGGAGACTGAGGCATGAGAATCCTTTGAACCTGGGAGGCTAAGATTGCGATGAGCCAATATTGCACCACTGCACTCCAGCTTGTTTGACAAAGTGAAACTCCCTGTGTAAAAACAAAAATGTGTAATTACCGGAATAACTGTCAAAACATGAGTATGCACTTTTTTTTTTTTTTGAGACGGAGTTTCACTCCTGTTACCCAGGCTGGAGTGCAATGGCGCGATCGCAGCTCACCGCAACCTCCGCCCCCTGGGTTCAGGCAATTCTCCTGCCTCAGCCTCCTGAGTAGCTGGGATTACAGGCACGTGCTACCGTGCCCAGCTAATTTTTTGTAATTTTTAGTAGAGACGGGGTTTCACCATGTTGACCAGGATGGTCTCGATCTGTTGACCTCGTGATCCACCCGCCTCGGCCTCCCAAAGTGCTCCACGAGTATGCACTTTATATTAAATGTCTGCTTTTCCTCATCGTTAAATTTCTTGCTTTTGATAATTGTGCATTATCCAAGGAATGACTTTTTCTTTGTTCTGAAAATATAGACACACTCAAGTACCTAGGGTAAAGGACTATAATTCCTGAGACTTCATCTAAACAATTCAACATCAATAACAATAAATATAATATCAATAAATGTATGTGTGAGTGTCTGGGAAGCAGGGTAAGAGAGGGAGAGAACAGCCAGGAAATCAATGGAGCAAACACAATTAACAATTGGTGAATCCAGGTGAAAAGTATATGAGTTAATTGTTAGATTTTTAAACTTTTTTATCCATGTTATGTTTTCAAAATATATAAAGTGAAAACTTAAAAGAATATATGACAACTACACTGAACATTATGAAAATAGAAAATTTTTAATAGCAGTAAAAATGACATATAACATCAAATTTACCTTCTTAACTATTTTTAAGTGTCACAGTTCAGTAAAGAGTTGTTTCCAACATTGCCAGCAACTAGGAACAAACTTTACATGTTTGTTTTCCAGTGTCATGAAACATTTATTTATTTACTTACTTATAACTTCTTTTTTTTTTTTTGAGACAGAGTCTTGCTCTGTCACCAGGCTGGAGTGCAGTGGCACAATCTTGGCTCACTGCAACCTTCACCTCCTGGGTTCAAGCGATTCTCCTACCTCAGCCTCCCGAGTAGCTGGGACTACAGGAGCGTGACACTAGGCCCAGCTAATTTTTGTATTTTTAGTAGAGATGGGGTTTCACCATGTTGGCCACAATGGTCTCGATCTCCTAACGTCATGATCTGCCCACCTAGGCCTCCAAAAGTGCTGGGATTACAGGCCTGAGCCACCATCACTGGCCTTATTTACTTATTTCTTAGCCATAAAGTCTCACTATGTTTCCAAGGCGGGGCTTCAACTCCTGGACTCAAGCAATCCTCTCACCTCAGCCTCCCAAGTAGCTGGGACTACGAGTATATGGCACTAAAAGCTTTGACCCCAGGTAACACCTTTCTCTTAAATTACAGTCTAAGGATAAACCATGGGACATGTATAATTCCTATATTCACCCATAGAGTACTAAGAGCCACATGCATCCAATAAGAAATCTTAAGCCTACAACATGAAAACAATTTCAATTACAATTGAAACGTAAATTTCTGAAGGACTGATTAGATGAATGGATTTGAGGACCATGGAAAATGTTACAGTCAGGACACTCATCCCCTATTGGGATTAACAGAAACTCAACTCTGTTCAAATGAAGTTATATTGAGGTCCAAAAGTTCTAAATGCAATACTCCCTAAATGAACCCCACGTAGAACAAAATAACATTATTTGTCAATCACAGAAAATATACTGTCCCAAACTGAGAATAACGGAGGGGGTGGACAGCAATTAGTGGGCATTGTTGTCAGTCATATTCTAGAAACCTTTATCGTGAATCCATAGAATAATCCATAACTTGAGTTACATTAATGATTTGCTTCAAAATATTTTATCTAGGAGAAATTAGTTCTACCTCATGATAATCTCAGGATAATTTTTTTTTGTTTTTCTAACTATAAAAGTATATAATCACCTCTTAAAAGCCACCTAAAAAATCATACTAAGCCAACTACCTATATGGCAATATCCTCATTTACTCAGCTTTTAACAAACTAACCATATAAAAATATCAATCAAAAAACGGTGGCCAATATCCAGTGACACAGCTTTGGAGTTGCTCCTACTCCTATGAACTGGGTCTATTCTGGGGCCATTACTAAGCTACCTTACAGTAAAGCATTTCAGTTGTAAGCATTTTAAGCAAAATCACTTACTACTTTTACAGCAACACAGGTGGTAGAAAGACACACACTTAGAAAAAAAAATACAAATTTTGCATTCACCAGTCAAGTGTTCTTGGATAAAATACAATCCCGAACCTTCGTTCCCTCATTTATAAAGTGGAGAAATGTTATCATAGTGAGGGATTCCCCTAAGGCAAATTGCAAACTATTCCCTCTTCACTTTTCCAGTCCATTTCCAGGCATTGTTTGCATTGTTTTCTTCCCATCTGTTACTGGTGTATGACAATGCATCACACACACACTCACACACACACACACTCACACACACACACACACACACACGCACACACACTCCAACAGGCATTCTTCTTCCCTTTCCCTTCACCTTGAGCTGCAGATGCTTCCCCATCCTTTCTCTCCTGAGCAGGTGCAGAATCGTGATTTTGACTTGGTGGTTCCACTTCTTCAGATGGTTCGTGACTGCACTGCTCATGCTACAAAATATGTGTGCAAATAAAAAAGTTTTGTTATCAATACGTGTCAATAAAATATATACATATATTACACATATATGTATTTAATATGCATACAATACACACATGCATGTATTTATATGTGAATGAAATATGTTCACATAAACATACACATGCAAAGAATACATAGCTGCTTCTGATCACAACTAAGCCTAAAGACCTTTCCCCCACTCTATTCTATATACTTAATAAGGTTACTCTATCCACAGAAAGATAATTCTGGGAAAAGTTTCCCGCAAGGACTCTGGAAGCTGTTTTACTCTATTGCAGAACAGATGTGTACAATCTGAAACTAACAAGCATGAAGAAAGTCCTGGCAAAAGCTGGAGAACACAAGAGAAAAAAAAATCTTCCTGAATCAATGTTTCCTTCATGAGACACCATAATCATTTTTTACCTCTCTCAGTGTATCTATACTAATGCAACAACACTATCACAAAAATTAATTCCTGCTAACCAAAAACATCAAATGTTAAAGCACTCACCAGCATAGGCCTAATCACCTTAGAAGGTTTTATATATCATACTACTCTAGGCTTCCTCACCAACTCATATTTCACACTGAAAAACAGAAAACCGTGACTGGGAACATGTACTTGAGAGGACAGCTGTATTCTATCACTTCCATAGCCAAATTTTAATTTTGAAAATACTTTTAAAATAAGGATCAGAGATAAGCATAAATTGTACGTTTCCCGAGTGCTTGCAAAGCCACTTATGGTGCCCAAGGTCACAGAGCAATCATCTTAAGGCACGTGGCATAAGGCAGAGGACATTATTTTAAAATTTATTTTTGATGTGGGGTCTTACTCTGTTGCCGGCGCTGCAGTGCAGCAGCACGATCACAGCTCACTGCAGCCTTGACCTCCCGCTCAAGTGATCCTCCTGCCTCAGTGTCCAGAGTAGCTGGGACAACAGGCACGTGCAACTACACCTCGGTGACGCACGACATTTCTCATGAGGTTTAGTTTCCCAAGTGTACTCCACATGAAAACACTAGTGAATCACAATTCCCATGACTGCTGCTTTTGGTACACTCCCACTTACTACAGCCAGTCACTCCCTTCAAATCAAGTTTGCTTTGACCGCATAGCCTCGCCCAGTCCTTGCCATTGTTTCCAGACCTTCCATAACGGATATGAGACCTTGCATGGCTTCTCACTGGGGTGCTCCCCATTTCACGCTGCTGGGGAGCCCTCACCATCCCGCAGCCTTCCCTAATGCCAGGCCCCTTTGTTACTGCCCACCTTACCCCCATCACCACACCCCCGGGGCCCCATTCAGGATTCAGGGATCTGCCCTGTGTCAGGGGTTCCCAGAACCTCGGGACTTCCGTCCCTCCAACATCATACCCAGCACTCGCACCATCTTCACCTGAGCCCATGACCACCTCCCCTCTGCAGCCCACCTTCCTCCCTGTCCTAGCCCCTTCACGACCACAAAGCCAGTGGTGGCCTCAGAGCCTGTGAAGAGAAGAAAGACAACCTCGAGGCCCTGTGCTTTCGGAGGTCAGGAGGCCCTTCTCCCTCAGAGACCACAGACCATGCAGCAGGACCCACCACACCTCCCCAAAGCTCACTGTCTCCTCTGCACCATCACTCACACTTCAGCACCCAGAGGTCTGGCCTGCAGGCCTACCAGATGAGTTTCAGTAGAGGAAAAAGAGTCCGGACAGCAGGAAAGCGACGGCACACCCTCATAGCTCCCTGGCGATTTCCACGAGGGTGAAGATGCTGACCAGATGTCGACCAGTGAACATGCGCACTGAGACGGGAGCCCAAGGAGCATGCTTGGCTGTGGGTGGGAAGGAAAGGGCTGCCGTTCCCAGCCCCAGAGCCCAAACCCCCTATTCCCATCCTGACTGGGGATAATGGAATTCGACCTTCCTCTGCTGTTTCCTATGCCTCTGGGGCTCAAATACCTCAAATAGTGCTCCCCTCAAAACTCACTCCATCTTCAACTGAACCCCCTTCATTACAGGATCCTCTCTTGCCCTGGCTGCACCACTGGAACAAGGACCATAGTGATTGCCTGGAAAGACAGGTAGACCACCTGCTAAAACAGAAATAATGACCTACCCCAAAAGGAAATTGTTCAACATGAACAAGACAGAGGAAGAGACTGAAAGAAAAATGAATACAACCTCAAGGGTCTGTAGGAAAATACTAAAATGTCTATCATTTGTAGCATCAGAATTACAGAAGGAGAAGTGACAGTACCAGGGAAACAGGAGCCTAGGACAGCCAGAGTGAACTGTTTAAAAATCGACTCCATCTTGAAACTAGCAGGACACATTCCTTACCAGTCACAACGCACGGCCCTAACATGTTTGCAGTTGAGAAAACAGACTAAAGGTACCCACAGGGACAGGCCCCCACAGCAGCAGAGAGTGCAGGGGTCCCAATTATTTTGAAAGCAATATATGCTTTCAAAATAATTAACTTTCACGTACTCACACACTAGAAAGTCAAGGATAGTTTTCTTTCAATCAATAGAATGATAAATTTCATCATGCTGTTAGCCCACCCATGCAAAGATACAGCTAAGGTTAGTCGTTACATGGATAAGAACCCAATGTGCCAGGCCAAGGCTCACGCCCGGAATCCTAGAATGGTGGGAGGCTGAGCTGGACAAATTGCTTGAGCTCGGCAATTTGAAACCAGCGTAAGAAACATGACAAAATCTCATCACTACAAAAAAAAATTAGAAAAATTAGCTGGGCATGGTAGCATGTACCTAGAGTCACAGCTACTCAGGAGGCTGAGGTGTGATTATCCCTTGAGCCCAGAAGGTCAAGGATGCAGAGCTCTGATAACACCACTGCACTCCAGGCTGGATGACAGAGTGAGATCCTGTCTCAATTTTTAAAAATAGGAATTAAAAATTACAAATTTATCAACCTAATGGACTACATTAACAGATTAATGGGAAAAGAATGCTGTGGTAATTGAAATAGATGCACTGTTTGATGAAACTCAACATATACTCAAAATGAATACTCTCAGAATATTAGAATAGAATGGAATGACTTACTCTGATAAAGTCCAAAAATAGTACAGTAAACATGATAGTGAAATACTGAAATGATTTCATTTCTCATCAGGGATAAGACAAGGATGTCCACTATCACCATTCTATCAGGTGGGTCTGCCCAATGCCATAAAATCAAAAAAGGAAGTAAAACTCTTAAAAATGGCAGCAACAGGCCTGGCGCAGTGGCCCACCACAGTGGGAGGCCAAGGTGGGTGCATCACATGCACTCAGGAGTTAAAGAACAACCCAGGAAACATATCAAAACTCCCTCTCTACAAAACGACAAACAAAAGAAATAGAAAAAAAATGGCAGAAACAGAATTGTATTTATTCAAAGATGACATGACTCCTTTTGCTGAAGACTGAAAGGGATCTAGAAGTAAACTTTTGGAATTCATAAGCACATTTAACAGGTTTCTTGTTGAGAAATGTTGACTGTATAATAGAATGTATCATTTGCTAAGAAGAACAATGGCAAGAAAACATAGCTGCCCCTTTCCCCAAGTGGAAGAGTACCAGCGGCATTCTAAATTGGCAAGAGAGTATATGTATATCATACAGCGGTAAAAACAATTCTTTTTTTTTTTATTCCTGAGCTTTTTATTCTTCTCTACTGGGATTCCTTATTCTCAACCCTGTAGTACCTGTAGATGTGTTGATGTGAAATTATTTTATCTATAATGGGAGAAAAAGTCATGTTCAAGGTTTTTACAAAATGAATATTCTCACATGCTTTCATTTGTTTTTTGTTTGTTTGGTTGTTTTTTTTTATTGCATTTTAGGTTTTGGGGTACATGTGCAGAACATGCAAGATAGTTGCATAGGTACACACATGGCAGTGTGTTTTGCTGCCTTCCTCCCCTTCACCCACATTTAGCATTTCTCCCCAGGCTATGCCTCCCCAGCTCCACCCTCGCTGTCCCTCCCCTATTCCCCCCACTAGACGCCAGTGTGTAGTACTCCCTTCCCTGTGTCCATGTGTTCTCATTTTTCCTCACCAGCCTATGAGTCAGAATATGCAGTATTTCATTTTCTGTTCTTGTGTCAGTTTGCTGAGAATGATGTTCTCCAGATTCATCCATGTCCCTACAAAGGACACAAACTCACCATTTTTGATTGCTACATAATATTTCATGGTGTATATGTGTCACATTTTCCCAGTCCAGTCTATCATCAATGGGCATTTGGGTTGGTTCCAGGTCTTTGCTATTGTAAACAAGGCTGCAATGAACATTCGTGTGCATGTGTCCTTATAGTAGAACGATTTATAGTCCTTTGGATATATACCTAGTAATGAGATTGCTGGGTCAAATGGAATTTCTATTTCTAGGTCCTTGAGGAATTGCCATACTGTCTTCCACAGTGGCTGAACTAATTTACACTCCTACCAATAGTGTAAAAGTGTTCCTATTTTTTAGGAGGAGAGTCCACATCCTCTCCAGCATCTGTTGTCTCCAGATTTTTTAATGATTGCTGTTCTAACTGGCATGAGATAGTATCTCAATGTGATTTTGATTTGCATCTCTCTTATGACCAGTGATGATGAGCATTTTTTCATATATTTGTTGGCCTCATGTATGTCTTCTTTTGTAAAGTGTCTCTTCATATCCTTTGCCCATTTTTGAATGGGCTTGTTTGTTTTTCTCCTGTAAATCTGTTTGAGTTCTTTGTAAATTCTGGATATCAGCCCTTTGTCAGATGGGGAAACTGCAAAAATTTTTTCACATTCTGTTGGTTGCCGATTCACTCTAGTGACTGTTTCTTTTGCCATGCAGAAGCTGTGGAGTTTGATTAGGTCCCATATGTCTATTTTGGCTTTTGTTGCCAATGCTTTTGGTGTTTTGGTAATGAACTCCTTGCCTACTCCTATGTCCTGAATGGTTTTGCCTAGATTTTCTTCTAGGGTTTTTATGGTGCCAGGTCTTTTGTTTAAGTCTTTAATCCATCTGGAGTTAATTTTAGTGTAAGGTGTCAGGAAGGGGTCCAGTTTCTGCTTTCTGCACATGGCTAGCCCGTTTTTCCAACACCATTTATTAAACAGGGAATCCTTTCCCCCTTGCTTGTTTTTGTCAGGTTTATCAAAGATTGTATGGTTGTAGATATGTTGTGTTGCCTCCGATGCCTCTGTTCTGTTCCATTGGTCTATATCTCTGTTTTGGTACCAGTACCATGCTGTTTTGATTACTGTAGCCTTGTAGTATAGTTTGAAGTCCGGTAGTGTGATGCCTCCCGCTGTGTTCTTTTTTCTTAGAATTGACTTGGCTATGTGGGCTCTCTTTTGGTTCCATATGAAGTTTAAGGTGGATTTTTACAGTTCTATGAAGAAAATCAATGGTAGCTTGATGGGGATAGCATTGATTCTGTAAATTACATTGGGCTGTATGGCCATTTTCACGATATTGATTATTCCTAACCATGAACATGGAATGTTTCTCCATCTGTTTGTGTTCTCTCTTATTTCGTTGAGCAGTGGTTTGTAGTTTTCCTTGAAGAGGTCCCTTACATTCCTTGTAAGTTGTATTCCTAGATATTTTATTCTTTTTGTAGCAATTGTGAATGGCAGTTCGTTCTTGATTTGGCTCTCTTTAAGTCTGTTATTGGTGTATAGGAATGCTTGTGATTTTTGCACATTGATTTTATATCCTGAGACTTTGCTGAAGTTGCTTATCAGTTTCAGGGGTTTTTGGGCTGAGGCAATGGGGTCTTCTAGGTATACTATCATGCTGTCTGCAAATAGAGACAATTTTGCTTCCACCTTTCCTATTGAATACCCTTTATTTCTTTTTCTCGCCTGATTGCTCTGGCTAGAACTTGCAGTACTATATTGAATAGGAGTGGTGAGAGAGGGTATCCTTGTCTGGTGCCAGATTTCAAAGAGAATGCTTCCAGTTTTTGCCCATTCAGTATGATATTGGCTGTTGGTTTGTTGTAAATAGCTTTTATTACTTTGAGATACGTGCCATTGATACCGAGTTTATTGAGGGTTTTTAACATAAAGGGCTGTTGAATTTTGTCAAATGCCTTCTCTACGTCAGTTGAGATAATCATGTGGTTTTTGTTTTTGGTTCTGTTTATGTGGTGAATTACGTTGATAGACTTGTGTATGTTGAACCAGCCTTGCATCCCCGGGATGAATCCTACTTGATCATGATGGATAAGTTTTTTGATGTGCTGTTGCAATCGGCTTGCCATTATTTTATTGAAGATTTTTGCATCTATGTTCATCATGGATATTGGCCTGAAGGTTTATTTTCTTGCTGAGTCTCTGCCAGGTTTTGGTATCAGGATGATGTTGGTCTCATAAAATGATTTGGGAAGGATTCTCTCTTTTTGAATTATTTGGAATAGTTTCAGAAGGAATGGTACCAGCTCCTCTTTGTGTGTCTGATAGAATTCGGCTGTGAACCCATCTGGACGTGGGCTTTTTTTATGTGGTAGGCTCTTAATTGCTGCTTCGACTTCAGACCTTGTTATTGGTCTATTCATACTTTCAGCTTCCTCCTGGTTTAGGCTTGGGAGGACACAAGTTTCCAGGAATTTATCCGTTTCTTCCAGGTTTCCTAGTTTATGTGCATAGAGTTATTTGTAATATTATCTGATGATGGTTTGAATTTCTGTGGAATCTGTGGTGATTTCCCCTTTATCGTTTTTTATTGCATCTATTTGGTTGTTCTCTCTTTTTTTTTTTTTTATCAGTCTGGCTAGTGGTCTGTCTATTTTCTTGATCTTTTCAAAAAACCAGCTCTTGGATTTATTGATTTTTTGAAGGGGTTTTCGTGTCTCTATCTCCTTCAGTTCTGCTCTGATCTTAGTTATTTCTTGTCTTCTGCTGGGTTTTGAGTTTTTTAAATCTTGTTCCTCTAGCTCTTTCAATTTTGACGATACGTTGTCAATTTTGGATCTCTCCACTCGTCTCATGTGGGCACTTATTGCTATATATTTTCCTCTAGAAACTGCTTTAAATGTGTCCCAGAGATTCTGGTATGTTGTGTCTTCGTTCTTGTTAGTTTTGAAAAACTTCTTTATTTCTGCCTTCATTTCATTGTTTATCCAATCAACATTCAAGAGCCGGTTGTTCAGTTTCCATGAAGCTGTGCAGCTCTGAGTTAGTTTCTGAATTCTGAGTTCTAACTTGATTGCACTGTGATCTGAGAGACTGTTTGTTATGATTTCCATTGTTTTGCATTTGCTGAGGAGTGCTTTACTTCCAATTATGTGGTCAATTTTAGAGTAGGTGTGATGTGGTGCTGAGAAGAATGTATATTCTGTGGATTTAGGGTGGAGAGTTCTGTAAATGTCTATCAGGTTTGCTTGCTCCAGGTCTGAGTTCAAGCCCTGGATATCCTTGTTAATTTTCTGTCTGGTTGATCTGTCTAATATTGACAGTGGAGTGTTAAAGTCTCCCACTATTATTGTGTGGGAGTCTAAGTCTCTTTGGAAGTCGTTAAGAACTTGCCTTATATATCTGGGTGCTCCTGTATTGGGTCCATATATATTTAGAATCGTTAGCTATTCTTGTTGTATCAATTCTTTTACCATTAGGTAATGACCTTCTTTGTCGCTTTTGATATTTGTTGCTTTAAAGTCTATTTCATCAGAGACGAGAATTGCAACTCCTGCTTTTTTTGCTCTCCATTTGCTTGGTAAATCTTCCTCCATCCATCTATTTTGAGCCTTTGTGTATCCTTGCATGTGAGATGGGTTTCCTGGATACAGCACACTGATGGGTTTTGGTTTTTTATCCAACTTGCCAGTCTGTGTCTTTTGATTGGTGCATTTAGCCCATTTACATTTAGGGTTAATATTGTCATGTGTGAATTTGATACTGCCATTTTGATGCTAGCTGCCTGTTTTGCCCATGTTGATGCAGATTCTTCATTTTGTTGATGCTCTTTAGCATTTGTTATGTTTTTGGAATGGCTGGTACTGGTTGTTCCTTTCTATGTGTAGTGCCTCTTTCAGGAGCTGTTGTAGAGCAGGCCTGGTGGTGACAAAATCTCTGAGTACTTGCTTGTTTGCAAAGGATTTTATTTTTCCCTCACTTATGAAGCTCAGTTTGGCTGGATATGAAATTCTGGGTTGAAAGTTCTTTTCTTTAAGGATGCTAAATATTGGCCCCACTCTCTTCTGGCTTGTAGAGTTTCTGCTGAGAGATCTGCTGTGAGTCTGATGGGCTTCCCTTTGTGGGTGACCCAACCTTTCTCTCTGGCTGCCCTTAGTATTTTCTCCTTCATTTCAACCCTGATGAATCTGACGATTATGTGCTTTGGGGTTTCTCTTCTTGCGGAATATCTTTGTGGTGTTCTATTTCCTGGACTTGAACATTGGCCTGTCTTGCTAGGTTGGGGTAATCTTCCTGGATAATATCCTGAAGAGTATTTTCAAGCTTGGATTCATTCTCTTCGTCACATTCTGTTACACCTATCAACTGTAGGTTAGGTCTTTTCACATAGTCCCACATTTCTTGGAGACTCTGTTCATTCCTTTTTGCACTTTTTTCTCTAATATTGGTTTCTCCTTTTATTTTATTGAGTTAATCTTCGACTTCTGATATTCTTTCTTCTGCTTGGTCAATTCGGCTGTTGAAACTTGTGCATGCTTCGCGAAGTTCTCGTGTTGTGTTTTTCAGCTCCTTCAATTCATTCATATTCCTCTCTAAGTTGTCCATTCTTGTTATCATTTCCTCGAATATTTTTTCAAGGTTCTTAGTTTCTTTGCATTGATTTAGAACATGTTCTTTTAGCTCACAGATGTTTCTCATTATCCACATTCTGAAGTCTGATTCCATCATTTCGTCACACTCATTCTCCATCCAGCTTTGTTCCCTTGCTGGTGACGAGTTTTGGTCCTTTGTAGGAGGCGAGGTGTTTTGGTTTCAGGTGTTTTCCTCCTTTTTGCGCTGGTTTCTTCCCATCTTTGTGGATTTATCCACCTGTCATCTGAGTAGTTGCTGACTTTTCGATTGGGTCTCTGAGTGGGCGCCCAGATTATTGATGATGAAGTATTTCTGTTACTTAGTTTTCCTTCCAACAGTCTAGCCCTTCTGCTGTATGACTGCTGAGGTCCACTCCAGGCCCTGACTTGTCTGGGGTACACCTGTAGCAGCTGCGGAACAGTGAGGGGTGCTACCAGTTTCTTCTTCTGCTTTCTTTGTCCCAGAATGATGCCCACCAAATTGTCAGTCTGATCAGTCCTTTTTGAGGTGACTCTTTAAATACACAAGGGTCAGGGAGCTGCTGGAGGAGACGGTCTGTACTTTATAGGAGCTCAAGTGCTGAGCTGTGAGCTCCATTGTTCATTCAGGGCTGTTAGGCAGATGTGTTTAAGTCTGCTGCAGCAGAACTTATAAAACCCCTTTTTTTCTCAGATTCTCTGTCTCAGGGAGTTAGGGCTTTCTTTTTGAGTATCTGTTGCACTGTCCTGCCCAGCTAGGAGGCAGTCTAGTCACTATTTCCCGGCTGAGGCTCTGCCCTGTTACCGCGGGGTCCGCCCTGTTGCCAGGGGCTCCACCCTGCTGCTGGGGGCTCTGCCCTGTTGCTGTGGGCTCTGCCCCACTGTCGTGGGCTCCACCCTGTTGCCATGGGCTCCGCCCTGCTGTCATGGGCTCTGCCCTGTTGGCAGAGTCTCTTTGTTATGGTGGGTTGCCTCGGCAATGGCAGGCTGCATCAGCAATGGGAGTGTACCTCAGTAGGGGCAGAATGCCTGGGTAATGGCGGACGCCCGTCCCTCACTGAGCTGCACCATCCTTGATTCAGCTGTTCCCACAGTGAAACACTCAACCCCGAGCATTTCGAATCGCCATTTTGTTTGTTCCTGTGGGGGTGGGACCCACTGAACCTGATCAGCTGGCTCCCTACCTCAGAGCCCTTTTCCTTTTTTTTTTTTTTTAAGTTGAATGGTTGACTCTCTCCCAGGTGTTTCAGTCGCCTGCGGATAGGGCACTGGGATCTGTGTGATTTCCTGTGCAGCAACCCACTGCGCCGGCTCTAATGTCGCTTCCCAAAAATCTCCTGGTCTGGCTCACTGTCCAAGTCGCATTTAATCAGATGGATATGCTAATCTGCCCTCCCAAATCTCAGATTTCTGGTTTAACAGGGCACCCAGACCAGTGCGTTTTGTGCGGAGTGCCGCTGCGCTGCAGCGCCGGCCGAAATGACTGCGCCAGATGAAAGGGCTGCGCTGGCATCCCATGTCTCTCCTACACCTAGGAATTTCCCCATTCTGTGGGCAACAAAGATCCTTCTGGAAATGCAGCTTGGACTCACCCTCTGCGCCTTCACTGAGCGCTGCAATCCTGAGTTGCTAATAGTGCACCATCTATCTCAATTCATTCACATGCTTTCATTTGATGTTTAGTTAATTGCAAAACAATTCTTTAAGCATGGGGTATGTGACCCTGCCTCCCTGGCTCCTTCATGGAGAATAGTTTTCGGTTTCTGTATGGTCAGTAGTAAGCAGGAACCAGCTGCCTACCTGATTTATCTTGGGTATACAAAAAAACATACTACACCTGTTTGTTAATACTAATCACCTGTTAAGAGAGAAAAACTATGTGGGTCAGCATCTGCTAGAGACCCTGAGCCCAGAATGCTGTCACTGACTGAGGCTCTGAATTTGGAAGGCTATTGGCCCCCAGACACTCCCATTTGGTTGTTCTATCTGGGGGTCGGCTTCTTAATATCTTCAGGGCTGACAGGGTGGGTGTGTCTACTGCAGAGCTGAACTCGAAAGCTGCTGGAGAGAAACATCCATATATATTATGTCTCTAAATACCAGCTCAAACAGTTACATATGTCACTTCAAAGAATTACACATATTTCACAGCATCAAATACCTAGAAATCAACTTCACAAAAAATGCACAAGACTTCTTTACAGAAGGCTACGAAGCTTTATTGGGAGAACTTAAAACAGCCTGCATCATTTCACCAAGTCTTCTTTTAACCCTGTGATTGGTTATCACCTGCAACAGAAACACAACAGTTGGGAACATGACTTAGCAACAGATACTTTAGGTGACCGAAAAGGGACACAAAGCACATCGCATTTTGGGTTTTCTAAATTGCGCTACAAACAGAACTCTAATATGGATCCTCTGTCTTACATCCAATTAAACATCTATACACAGTCTGAGGGTAGACCTGGAGAACTTAAGTGTAATTTGCAGCATATGCAATGTGACAAAATCTCATCACTACCACAAAAATAAAAGCAAAAATAAACAAGCTGGGCATGGTGGCATGTACCTATTCTCACAGCTACTCAGGAGACTGAGGTGCGGTTACCGCTTGATCCAAGAAGGTCAAGGCTGCAGTGAGCTCGGATAACACCACTGCACTCCAGCCTGGGTGACACAGTGAGATCCTGTCTCAATATGTTACAATAGGAAATAAAAAGTACCAATGTATCAACCTAATGCACTGCAGTAACAGATTAATGGGAAGAATGCTGTGATAATCGAAATAGATGCACCGTTTGATGAAACTCAACATCTATTCAAAATGAATACTCTCAAAAAATTAGAACAGAATGGAATAACTTACTCTGATAAAGTCCATCTACAAAAATACTACGGTAAACACGATGGAGAAATATTTCCATTTCTCATCACGGATAAGACTAGGATGTCCACTATCACCACTGTACCCCAGGTGGGTCTGCCAAGAAATCAGAAGAGGAAATCAAACTCTTCAAATGGCAGCAACAGACCCGGTGCAGTGCCCCACGCCTACGATCCCAGCACTGTGGGAGGCCAAAGCGGGTGCATCACTTGCACTCAGGAGTTCAAGAACAGACCTGGGAAACATATCAAAACCCGTCTCTCAAAAAACACAAAAGGAAATAGGAAAAAAAAACGCAACTACTCTTATCCAAAGATGATATGACTCTGCATGTTGAAGACTGTAAAGGATCTAGAAGTAAACTTTTAGAATTCATACGCATATTTAACAGGGTGCTGGACAGAAAACTCCATATATAAGTATTGGGTCTCTACATACCAGCACAAACAGTTAGAATATCAAATTCCAAAGAACGATAGATATTTGACAGCACCGAATACCTAGAAATAAAGTTCACACAAGATGCGAAAGACTTCATTGCAAAGGGCTGTATAGCTTTATTGAGAGAACGTTAACGAACAACTTCCCAACTTCAAAGCAGCCTCCATCATTTCAGCGTGTCTTCTTTTAACACTGTGATTGCTTTCCACCTGTACCAGAAACACAACAGTTGGGAACATGACTTAGCAACAGATAATTTAGGTGACCCCAAAGGCATACAAAGCACATTACACTTTGGGTTTTCGAAAATGGGCTACAAACAGAACCCGAAGCGTGATCCTGTGTCTTACATCCAATTAAACCTCTGTACACACTCTGAGGGTACATCTGCAGAACTTAAGGGTAATTTCCTCCCTAAACATCGAGTGCGTCCTTTAAACTCAGAAGCACTTATAATTCACAGTCAGTAATTTGGAAAACACATGTGTAAAACATACTTCAGTTGATTACTCAGGAAGTATTAAAGTCATGGTATTTAAACTTCAGATTTTATCAACTCATGTCCAAAAAGTTGAACCTTACATATAACATTTGATATGATTAGAGCTGATTATATCATCTATGTGTCTACAGTCTTATTAGAAATAGTGGCTCATAAAGACTGACAGTGGGGCAGGGAGCGTGCTTAACACAGGCATCTTCCTACCCACACCGATGCTGAGCATCACTGATCAACATGCCACAGATGATAGAAACTAAACCGTCTCTAGCCATTTGATAACCCAGTCACGCAAGGTTTCTTTGGGAAAAGATTTAAAAACCAATTATTCATTAAGAGCCAGACAATCCCAGGCTTAGCAACATAGTGAGACCTCATCTCTATAGTGAATTAAAAAAAAGAAAAAAAAAACTAGGCACAGTGGCTTGTGCATGTAGTTCCAGCCGCTGAAGAGGCTGAGATGGGAGGATCGCTTGAGTGTGGGAGGCAGAGATGACAGCTAGCTGAAATCCCACCACTGCACTCCAGCATGGGTGACAGAATGAGACTCTGTCTCAAACAAACAAACAGAAGAAGCCAGAGAATTCAGAATTTGACAGGATCTAACCATACACATTCAGGTCTCCACACAGAAAAACAAACATGAAGCAGAGTGCCCACTCGCTTTCTTAGCAGCAATGAAACCTGAACTCACAGGTTTTCAGATGACACAGGCCAGGGTTTCATGACATATGGTAAACAAATCATGCAAACGGAAGATCTTTGTATCCTATGCCTTCTATCCGTCAGGATCACAGTATGAAAGGACCAGAATGAAAAATGATTTTAACATATCTGACTTAAACTCACTATTTTTATAGTAACCAAAGATAGGTTGAGAAGTTAAAGGATCCGCTCAAAATCTCACAAATGCTGTAAGAGAGCTGGTATTGGAACCTGCATCAAGGGCTTCAGAATATTTCACACCAACTGATGGGTGTTACAAATGTCTTATGTATTTGTTTAAAGCAGACCTTTACAAACAATATGAAAATTATGAGCCACTGGTTGGAGGATTTATACTCAAAAGTTGTCATTCAAGATGACTTTGACTCAGTGTGTTTCTCTATCTGACAGGCTATAGGTCGGGCGCTGAACTACGTTGCAAATAACTACTATGTTAGAAGACCTCTGTTATTGAGGAGGCAGTATTGTTACCTCTCCGTTATTAAAAATGGAATCCTCGGTTCGGCGCGGTGCCTCACACTTGAATCCCGGCACTTTGGGGGGCCGAGGCAGGTGGATCACCTGAGGTCAGGAGTTCGCGACCAGCCCGTGCAACATGACAAAAGCCCATCTTGACTAAAAGTACAAAAATTAGCTAGGCTGGGAGGCGAACGCCTGTAATCCCAGCTACTCGGGAGGCTCAGGCAGGAGAATCACTTCAACTTGGGAGCTGGAAGTTCCTGTGAGCTAAGATGGCACCACTGCGCTCCCCCTGGGCAACAGGGCGGGACTCCATCTCAAAAACAATAGGAATAAGAATATCACACTCTGGAAACAGACACCATGCAATCTGCATGCCTCAGAAATTGCCTACCTGCTTCTGGCGGTTGCACCTCCTCTGGATTTGGCAGGCACACCTCCTGGACATCAGGACTATCTCCACGCTCACACCCAGTCTTCGGGTGAACCTCTTCCTGACTATCAGCTTCAGGCTCCGGCCCTTAAAAATTAAAACAAAATTATCAATTCAAGCAGTAAAATATGAAATATGAATAAGGAAATCACATTCATGCTCTCGGTGTTATTAAATAAAGGCTTTAGCTAGTGTCATAAGAAATGTGCTCATCACAATCCCAGGAACATTATTTCAGGAGTCTGTTAGCAGAAAACAGGAAAACAGGGTTTTCCAAAAATATTACCCCCTTCTTTCCCCAAGACTGCCCTCACAACACTTTGTTGCCTCCTTTGCACTTCTCTGTTATTGGACTTCTCAGTGTCCTTATCGTATTAAATGACTCAAGGCTGAAATGCTTTCTCATAGCACTTACAGTCCTAGCACTTAGACGTCTAATATGGCACGAGTAGCCACCAATAAACGCTGAGTGAAAATCTCTGAAACATACACGAAAAAGCCCAGACTGCTGAACATTCTACAAACCAACTGGTCTATCCTCCTCAAAAATGTTCGCATCAGGAATGACAAAGAAAAATTAAGGAACCATTCCAGATTAAAGGAAAGTAAAACCACATGACAAGTACGTGCAACATGTGATCCTGAACTGCACTCTGCATTATATAAAGAAATTCTATGAAGGAAATTATCTAGGCTGGGCACAGTGGCTCACTCCTGTAATCCCCATCATTCTGGGATGCCAAGATGGGCAGATCAGGTGAGGTCCGAAGTTCAAGACCAGCCTGGCCAATGTGGTGAAACCCCACGTGTATTAAAAATAGAAGAAGAAAAAAAGAAAGAAAGAAAAAGAAACATTAGCCAGGCGCGATGGCCGGCAACTGTACTCCCAGCTACTCAGAAGGCTGAGGCATGAGAATCCCTTCATCCTCAGACGGTAGGCTGCAGTAAGCCAACATCGTACTACTGCACTCCAGCCTGGGCAACACAGTGAGACTCTCTCTCAATCAATCAATCAATGCAAGTGTCTGAATAACTGGCAAAAGTTGAGTACACACTGTACGCGAAATGACTGCATTTTCTCATTGTTAAATTTGCTGATTTTGGTCTTTGTGCAGTGAGAATCCAAGGAATGACTTCTTCTAGGTTCGGACAATATACACACAATCAAGTACACAGGGTGAAGGGCCACAGTACCTGAAACTTTATCTAAACAATTGACCATTTAGAACAGTAAACATAATATCCATAAGTGAGTGTGTGAGTGTGTGGGCAGCAGGGTAAGACAGGGAGGGAACAGATATCAAACTAATAAAGCAAAAGCTATTAACGGTTGCTAAATCTAGGTGACAAGTATGTGACCTCATTGTAGTAAAATTGCAAATTTTCTATTATTGTTATGTCTTCAAAATATACAAATAAATACTTGGAAGAATATATGACAACTACACTGAATTTACAAAGCCAGGAGGTTTCTTTTAGTTGTGGTTTAAAAAATACACACACACACAAACACACACATACACACACACACACACACACACACACACACGACATAGAATTTATCATCTTAACTATTTTTAAATGTTACAGATCAGTAAGGACCTATGTGTGCAACATTACCAGCAACTAGAAACAAACTTTGCATGTTTGTTTTCCTATATGATGAAAGCTTTAAGTATTCATTTCTTTGTTTCTATCCTTATTTATGTATTTGTTAGCGATAAGGTCTTGCTATGTTTCCCGGGCTGGGCTTGAACTCCGGGCTTGAACTCCGGGGCTCAAGCAATCCTCTCAGCTCAGCCTCCTAAGTAGCTGAGACTATGAGTGCATGGCATTCAACTCGCGTTGAGACCTTGCTCTTAAATGAAAATCTGAGGATAAACCACGGGATTTCTACAATGCTTATATTCAGCCATAAACTACCAAGAGCAGTGGGCATCAGCTAAGAAATCTGAAGTCCACAACACGGATAGGATTTCAGTAACAATTACTATGTAAATTTCTGAGGATTCATTAGCTGAATGCACTTGAGGACTATGGAAAATCTTACACTCATGACACCCATTACCTATTGGGGTAAACAGAAACTTAATCTTTTTCAAATAAAGTTATATTTCTGTCCAAAGGTACTAAATATACTAGTCCATAAATGAACCCCATGTAGAACAAAGCACCAAAAATTACATGGTTTGTGAATCACAGCAAATATACTGTCCTGCACTGAGAATAAGGGAGCGGGTGGACAGCAATTAATGGGTATTGTTGTCAGTCATATTCGAGAAACCTTTAAAATAAATCCCTAAAATAATCCATGACCTGAGTTACATAAATGTTTTGTTTCAAACTGTCTTTTTTTTTTTTTTCTTGAGACTGAGTTTTGCTCTTGTCACCCAGGCCGGAGTGCAATGCTGTGAACTTGGCTGACTGCAACCTCTGCCTCCCAGGATCAAGTAACTCTCCTGCCTCAGCCTCCTGAGTATCTGGGATTAGAGGCGCCCACCACCACGCCCAGCTAATTTTTTGTATTTTTACTAGAGATGGGGTTTCACCACGTCGGCCAGGCTGTTCTCAAACTTCTGACCTCAGGTGATCCACCTGCATCCACCTACCATACTGCTGGGATTACAAGCGTGAGCCGCCACCCCTACCTCAAACTATTTTATCTAGGAGAAATTATTTCTCTCGTGTTGACCTCAGAATAATTACTTTTATGGTCTTTCTAACCACAAGAGGATAGCATCACCTCCTAAACCCAATTAGAAAATCATACTGAATCGGCCAGGCGTGGTGACTCCCACCTGTAATCCCAGCACTTTGGGAGTCTGAGGCGGGCAGGTCCCAAGATCAAGAGAAGAGGTCAAGAGCAGCCTGACCAACGTGGTGAAATGCCGTCTCTATTAAAAATACAAAAATTAATTGCCTGTGGTGGTGGGCGCCTATACTCCCAGCTACTGTACTGAGGATGAGGACAGGAGAACTGCTTCAACCCAGGAGGCGCAGGTTGCAATGAGCCGAGATCACGTCACTGCACTCCATCCTGGGCAACAGAGCGAGAGACTCTGTCTCAAAAAGAAAAACAATAGTAAAGAAAAGAACATCGTACTAAAGCAGCTCCACATATGGCAGTATCCCGATTCATTCAGTTTTTATCAAACCCATCACATTAAAATTTCAATCCAAGCAAACAGTGGCCAACGTTCAGTGACTCCGTTTTTAGAGCTAGTCCTGCTCCTCCGACCTGGATCTATTCCTGGGCCACTACTAAGCTACCTTACAGTAAACCATTTGAGTTGTAAGCATTTTCAGCAAAATTATTTACTTCTTTTTACAGTAACGTAGACAGATGATAGAAGGACTCAAACTTTGAAACAAAGCACAAATCTTGCATTCACCAGTCAACTCTTCTTGGATTAAACCCAGTCTCCGAGCCTGCATGATCTTATTCATAACGTGGACATGTTTCATCATAGTGAGGAGTTTCCCTAAGCTAAGCTGCAAACCATATACCCTCCTCACTTTTTCAGTCCACTGCAGCCATTCTTTTCATTGTTTCCTTTCCTCCTGTGCCTGCTATGTGGCAATACATGAGACACACGCCCCACCCCATCCCCCCCACGACAGGCATTCTTCTTCCCTTTCCCTTCACCTTGACCTGAAGATGCTCCCTCATCTTCTCCCTCCTGAGCAGGTACAGGATCCTGACTTTCAGCTGCCGGTTCCCCTTCTTCAGGTTTTGGTGGTACCACTTCTTCATCACTGAACTGCTCGGGCTAGGGAAAGTGTGTGGGTGTGTGTGTGTGTGTGTGTGTGTGTGTGTGTGTGTTTGCAAATCAAGAAAAAACAGGTTTCTTGTTAATACAAGATTACATATATATATACATATACAGAATACACAGATATTTCTGATCATAACTAAGACTAAAGACAGTTCTTCTTCATGAGACAGCAGGAAGGAGAGGAAAAGAAAAACAAAAACAAAAAACAGACATTTCTCCAAATCCATTGTCCATGCCCAATAAGGTTACTCCACCCACAGGAAGCTTACTGTGAGAACAGTGACCCACAAGGACTTTGGAAGCTATTACACGATGTGTATCATCTGTCATTTACAAGCCCACCATGAGAAAAATGTCATGGGCAAAAGCTGAAGAACACGAGAGAGAAACAAAATCCACCTGAATCAATGTTCCCTTCACGAGACGCCATAATCATTTTTATCAGCATGAAAGAATTTTATCAGTGTCTATACACCTATGCAACAACATTATCACAAATATTACTGTCTGCTAATAGAAAATATCGAATTAACATTAAAGCACTCACCAGCATACGCCCAATCATCTCAGGAGGTTCTATACGGCGTCTTGGATTAGGCCGATAGGTTGATCTTCCACGCCAACTCATATTTCTCGCTGAAAAAACAGCAATAAAAAAAATCGTGATTGGGAACGTGCACTTGCGAGGACAGCTATATTCGATCACTTCCGTGGCTAAACGGTAACTTCTCATTTATTTTTGAAAACACTCTCACAATAAGTCCCTCAGTTAAGCAGACGCGTGTACCTTTTCTAAGTGCCTGCAAAGCCACTTATGCTGGCCATGCTGGCAGAACAATCATCTTAAGGCGTGTGGCAAAACGCAGCAGACATGTTTTCTCTAAATTTCTTTTGGATGCGCGGTCTCGCTCTGTTGCTCAGGCTGGAGTGCAGCAGCGCGGTCACAGATCGCTGAAGCCTTGACCTCCCTGCTCAAGGGAACCGCCCTCCTCAGATGAGGTTTCCTTTCACGAGTGAACTCCACATGAAAACACTAGTGAATCACAATTCCCCTGACTACTGCTTGTGGCACACTCCCACTTACTAGAGCCAGTCACCCCCCTCAAATCAAGTTTGCTTGGACGGCACAGCCTCGCCCAGTCCTTCCCGTTGTTTCCGGACCCTCCATGGTGGAGGTGAGACCTGGCGTGGCTTCTCACTCGGGCGCTCTGCTCTCCACGATGCTAGGGGGCGCGAAGCAGCCCGCAGCCTTCCCAGATGCCAGGCCCGGTCTTCACTTTCCACCTCGCACCCATCCCCTCGCCCCCACCCACGGGGACCCATTCAGGACTCAGGAATCTGCCCTGTAGGGGGGCTTCTGGCACCTCAGGACTTCCATTCCTCCAACATCACCCCCAGCACTCGCCCCAGCTTCACCTGAGCCCCGGACCGCCTCCCTTCTGCGGCCCACCTTCCTCGCTGTCCTGGCCCCTTCACGACCACAAAGCTCATGGTGGCCTCGCAGCATGTAAAGAGGAGGATGACCTCCAGGCCCTGCTCTTTCGAGGTAAGGAGGCCCTTCTCTTTCAGAAGCCATGAGGCCCTTGTCTCTCAAGGGCCACGAGGCCCTTCTCTCTCAGAGACCACAGACCACGCAGCAGGACCCGCCGGACCCCCACGAAGCTCACTGCCTCCTCCTCAGCCTCACTCACACTTCAGTGCCTCGGGGGACTGCTTTCAGACCTACCAGATGAGTCTCCGTAGAGGAAAAAGAATCCGGATGGCAGGAACGCGACACCGCACCCTCACAGCTGCCTGGCGTTCTTCACGCGAGCGAACGCACCAACCGGAAGACGGTCAGTGGACATGCGCACTGAGACGGGAGCCCAAGGAGCATGCGCGGCTGTGGGTGGGAAAGGGAGGGCTGCCGTTACAAGCCCCACACCCCAAACTCCCAAGTCCCATCCCCGCTGAGGATAACGGAATCCGACCTCCCTCTGCTGTTTCCTACGCCTCGGGGACTCAAATCCCTCAAATAGTGCTCCCCTCAAAACTCACTCCACCTTCAACTGAACCCCCCTCCCATCCAGGGCCCTCCCTCGCTCTGGCCTCACCATGGGGGCTGGGACCATGGAGACTGCCTGGAAAGACATTTAGACCACCTGCTGAAACAGAAATAACGACCTACCCCAAAAAGAGATCGTTCACCACGAACAAGTCAGAGAAAGAGACTGAAAGAAAAATGAATACAACCTCAAGGACCTGTAGGAAATTACTCGAACATCTATCATTTGTAGCATCAGAATCGCCGAAGGAGAAGTGACGGTACCCGTGAAACAGGAGCCAAGGACAGCCAGAGTGACACCGTTTGAAAAGCAACTCCCATCTTGAAACTAACAAGACACATTCCTTACCAATCACAACCCATGGCCCCAACATGTTCGTAGTTGAGAAAACAGACTAAAGGTACCTACAAGGACATGCTCCCACAGCAGCGGAAAGTGCAGGGGTCCCAACACTCGTAGCAATATATGCTTTCAAAATAATTATGCTGTCACATACTTACACACTGGAGTGTCAAGGATACTTTTCTTTTAATCAGTAGAATGATAAATCTCATCATGCTGTCAGCCGTCCCGCACAAAGGTACAAATAAGATTGGTCTGTTTTGGGGCTTTTTTTTTTTTTTAGATGCAGTCACACTCTGTCACCCAGGCTGTAGTGCAGTGGTGGGATCTCAGCAAACTTCCACTTCCACCTCCCCGGTTCAAGCGATTCTTCAGCCTCAGGCTCTCCAGTACGTGAGACTACATGCCGTGCCACCACACCCGCCTAATTTTCGTACTTTTCGTAGAGAAGGGGTTTTACCATCTTGGCCAGGCTGGTCTTGAACTCCAGACCTCGTCATCCACCCACCTGGGCCCCTCAACCTGTTGGGATTACAGGCGTGACCCACGGCACCCAGTCTAATGTTCGTCTGTACATGAATAAAACCCTGAGATAAGAAAACCCTTGCCAGGCCAAGGCTCTGTGCTGTAATCCTACTCTTTTGGAAGGCTGAGCTGGGCAGATCGCCTGAGCTCAGGAGTTTGAGACCAGCCTATGCAATGTGGCAAAATCTCATCACTACCACAAGAAAAAAAAAAACAAAAAAAAGCAGAGAAAAGGAAGCTGGGCGTGGTGGCATGTACCTATTCTCACAGCTACTCAGGAGACTGAGGTGCGGTTATTGCTTGAGCCCAGAAGGTCAAGGCTGCAGTGAGCTCGGATAACACCACTGCACTCCAGCCTGGGTGACACAGTGAGATCCTGTCTCAATTTTTTTCAGTAGGAAATAAAAAGTACCAATGTATCAACCTAATGCACTGCAGTAACAGATTAATGGGAAAAATGCTGTGATAATCGAAATAGATGCACCGTTTGATGAAACTCAGCATCTATTCAAAATGAATACTCTCAAAAAATTAGAACAGAATGGAATAACTTACTCTGATAAAGTCCATCTACAAAAATACTACGGTAAACACGATGGAGAAATATTTCCATTTCTCATCACGGATAAGACTAGGATGTCCACTATCACCACTGTACCCCAGGTGGGTCTGCCAAGAAATCAGAAGAGGAAATCAAACTCTTCAAATGGCAGCAACAGACCCGGTGCAGTGCCCCACGCCTACGATCCCAGCACTGTGGGAGGCCAAAGCGGGTGCATCACTTGCACTCAGGAGTTCAAGAACAGACCTGGGAAACATATCAAAACCCGTCTCTCAAAAAACACAAAAGGAAATAGGAAAAAAAAACGCAACTACTCTTATCCAAAGATGATATGACTCTGCATGTTGAAGACTGTAAAGGATCTAGAAGTAAACTTTTAGAATTCATACGCATATTTAACAGGGTGCTGGACAGAAAACTCCATATATAAGTATTGGGTCTCTACATACCAGCACAAACAGTTAGAATATCAAATTCCAAAGAACGATAGATATTTGACAGCACCGAATACCTAGAAATAAAGTTCACACAAGATGCGAAAGACTTCATTGCAAAGGGCTGTATAGCTTTATTGAGAGAACGTTAACGAACAACTTCCCAACTTCAAAGCAGCCTCCATCATTTCAGCGTGTCTTCTTTTAACACTGTGATTGCTTTCCACCTGTACCAGAAACACAACAGTTGGGAACATGACTTAGCAACAGATAATTTAGGTGACCCCAAAGGCATACAAAGCACATTACACTTTGGGTTTTCGAAAATGGGCTACAAACAGAACCCGAAGCGTGATCCTGTGTCTTACATCCAATTAAACCTCTGTACACACTCTGAGGGTACATCTGCAGAACTTAAGGGTAATTTCCTCCCTAAACATCGAGTGCGTCCTTTAAACTCAGAAGCACTTATAATTCACAGTCAGTAATTTGGAAAACACATGTGTAAAACATACTTCAGTTGATTACTCAGGAAGTATTAAAGTCATGGTATTTAAACTTCAGATTTTATCAACTCATGTCCAAAAAGTTGAACCTTACATATAACATTTGATATGATTAGAGCTGATTATATCATCTATGTGTCTACAGTCTTATTAGAAATAGTGGCTCATAAAGACTGACAGTGGGGCAGGGAGCGTGCTTAACACAGGCATCTTCCTACCCACACCGATGCTGAGCATCACTGATCAACATGCCACAGATGATAGAAACTAAACCGTCTCTAGCCATTTGATAACCCAGTCACGCAAGGTTTCTTTGGGAAAAGATTTAAAAACCAATTATTCATTAAGAGCCAGACAATCCCAGGCTTAGCAACATAGTGAGACCTCATCTCTATAGTGAATTAAAAAAAAGAAAAAAAAAAACTAGGCACAGTGGCTTGTGCATGTAGTTCCAGCCGCTGAAGAGGCTGAGATGGGAGGATCGCTTGAGTGTGGGAGGCAGAGATGACAGCTAGCTGAAATCCCACCACTGCACTCCAGCATGGGTGACAGAATGAGACTCTGTCTCAAACAAACAAACAGAAGAAGCCAGAGAATTCAGAATTTGACAGGATCTAACCATACACATTCAGGTCTCCACACAGAAAAACAAACATGAAGCAGAGTGCCCACTCGCTTTCTTAGCAGCAATGAAACCTGAACTCACAGGTTTTCAGATGACACAGGCCAGGGTTTCATGACATATGGTAAACAAATCATGCAAACGGAAGATCTTTGTATCCTATGCCTTCTATCCGTCAGGATCACAGTATGAAAGGACCAGAATGAAAAATGATTTTAACATATCTGACTTAAACTCACTATTTTTATAGTAACCAAAGATAGGTTGAGAAGTTAAAGGATCCGCTCAAAATCTCACAAATGCTGTAAGAGAGCTGGTATTGGAACCTGCATCAAGGGCTTCAGAATATTTCACACCAACTGATGGGTGTTACAAATGTCTTATGTATTTGTTTAAAGCAGACCTTTACAAACAATATGAAAATTATGAGCCACTGGTTGGAGGATTTATACTCAAAAGTTGTCATTCAAGATGACTTTGACTCAGTGTGTTTCTCTATCTGACAGGCTATAGGTCGGGCGCTGAACTACGTTGCAAATAACTACTATGTTAGAAGACCTCTGTTATTGAGGAGGCAGTATTGTTACCTCCCCGTTATTAAAAATGGAATCCTCGGTTCGGCGCGGTGCCTCACACTTGAATCCCGGCACTTTGGGGGGCCGAGGCAGGTGGATCACCTGAGGTCAGGAGTTCGCGACCAGCCCGTGCAACATGACAAAAGCCCATCTTGACTAAAAGTACAAAAATTAGCTAGGCTGGGAGGCGAACGCCTGTAATCCCAGCTACTCGGGAGGCTCAGGCAGGAGAATCACTTCAACTTGGGAGCTGGAAGTTCCTGTGAGCTAAGATGGCACCACTGCGCTCCCCCTGGGCAACAGGGCGGGACTCCATCTCAAAAACAATAGGAATAAGAATATCACACTCTGGAAACAGACACCATGCAATCTGCATGCCTCAGAAATTGCCTACCTGCTTCTGGCGGTTGCACCTCCTCTGGATTTGGCAGGCACACCTCCTGGACATCAGGACTATCTCCACGCTCACACCCAGTCTTCGGGTGAACCTCTTCCTGACTATCAGCTTCAGGCTCCGGCCCTTAAAAATTAAAACAAAATTATCAATTCAAGCAGTAAAATATGAAATATGAATAAGGAAATCACATTCATGCTCTCGGTGTTATTAAATAAAGGCTTTAGCTAGTGTCATAAGAAATGTGCTCATCACAATCCCAGGAACATTATTTCAGGAGTCTGTTAGCAGAAAACAGGAAAACAGGGTTTTCCAAAAATATTACCCCCTTCTTTCCCCAAGACTGCCCTCACAACACTTTGTTGCCTCCTTTGCACTTCTCTGTTATTGGACTTCTCAGTGTCCTTATCGTATTAAATGACTCAAGGCTGAAATGCTTTCTCATAGCACTTACAGTCCTAGCACTTAGACGTCTAATATGGCACGAGTAGCCACCAATAAACGCTGAGTGAAAATCTCTGAAACATACACGAAAAAGCCCAGACTGCTGAACATTCTACAAACCAACTGGTCTATCCTCCTCAAAAATGTTCGCATCAGGAATGACAAAGAAAAATTAAGGAACCATTCCAGATTAAAGGAAAGTAAAACCACATGACAAGTACGTGCAACATGTGATCCTGAACTGCACTCTGCATTATATAAAGAAATTCTATGAAGGAAATTATCTAGGCTGGGCACAGTGGCTCACTCCTGTAATCCCCATCATTCTGGGATGCCAAGATGGGCAGATCAGGTGAGGTCCGAAGTTCAAGACCAGCCTGGCCAACGTGGTGAAACCCCACGTGTATTAAAAATAGAAGAAGAAAAAAAGAAAGAAAGAAAAAGAAACATTAGCCAGGCGCGATGGCCGGCAACTGTACTCCCAGCTACTCAGAAAGCTGAGGCATGAGAATCCCTTCATCCTCAGACGGTAGGCTGCAGTAAGCCAACATCGTACTACTGCACTCCAGCCTGGGCAACACAGTGAGACTCTCTCTCAATCAATCAATCAATGCAAGTGTCTGAATAACTGGCAAAAGTTGAGTACACACTGTACGCGAAATGACTGCATTTTCTCATTGTTAAATTTGCTGATTTTGGTCTTTGTGCAGTGAGAATCCAAGGAATGACTTCTTCTAGGTTCGGACAATATACACACAATCAAGTACACAGGGTGAAGGGCCACAGTACCTGAAACTTTATCTAAACAATTGACCATTTAGAACAGTAAACATAATATCCATAAGTGAGTGTGTGAGTGTGTGGGCAGCAGGGTAAGACAGGGAGGGAACAGATATCAAACTAATAAAGCAAAAGCTATTAACGGTTGCTAAATCTAGGTGACAAGTATGTGACCTCATTGTAGTAAAATTGCAAATTTTCTATTATTGTTATGTCTTCAAAATATACAAATAAATACTTGGAAGAATATATGACAACTACACTGAATTTACAAAGCCAGGAGGTTTCTTTTAGTTGTGGTTTAAAAAATACACACACACACAAACACACACATACACACACACACACACACACACACACACACGACATAGAATTTATCATCTTAACTATTTTTAAATGTTACAGATCAGTAAGGACCTATGTGTGCAACATTACCAGCAACTAGAAACAAACTTTGCATGTTTGTTTTCCTATATGATGAAAGCTTTAAGTATTCATTTCTTTGTTTCTATCCTTATTTATGTATTTGTTAGCGATAAGGTCTTGCTATGTTTCCCGGGCTGGGCTTGAACTCCGGGCTTGAACTCCGGGGCTCAAGCAATCCTCTCAGCTCAGCCTCCTAAGTAGCTGAGACTATGAGTGCATGGCATTCAACTCGCGTTGAGACCTTGCTCTTAAATGAAAATCTGAGGATAAACCACGGGATTTCTACAATGCTTATATTCAGCCATAAACTACCAAGAGCAGTGGGCATCAGCTAAGAAATCTGAAGTCCACAACACGGATAGGATTTCAGTAACAATTACTATGTAAATTTCTGAGGATTCATTAGCTGAATGCACTTGAGGACTATGGAAAATCTTACACTCATGACACCCATTACCTATTGGGGTAAACAGAAACTTAATCTTTTTCAAATAAAGTTATATTTCTGTCCAAAGGTACTAAATATACTAGTCCATAAATGAACCCCATGTAGAACAAAGCACCAAAAATTACATGGTTTGTGAATCACAGCAAATATACTGTCCTGCACTGAGAATAAGGGAGCGGGTGGACAGCAATTAATGGGTATTGTTGTCAGTCATATTCGAGAAACCTTTAAAATAAATCCCTAAAATAATCCATGACCTGAGTTACATAAATGTTTTGTTTCAAACTGTCTTTTTTTTTTTTTTCTTGAGACTGAGTTTTGCTCTTGTCACCCAGGCCGGAGTGCAATGCTGTGAACTTGGCTGACTGCAACCTCTGCCTCCCAGGATCAAGTAACTCTCCTGCCTCAGCCTCCTGAGTATCTGGGATTAGAGGCGCCCACCACCACGCCCAGCTAATTTTTTGTATTTTTACTAGAGATGGGGTTTCACCACGTCGGCCAGGCTGTTCTCAAACTTCTGACCTCAGGTGATCCACCTGCATCCACCTACCATACTGCTGGGATTACAAGCGTGAGCCGCCACCCCTACCTCAAACTATTTTATCTAGGAGAAATTATTTCTCTCGTGTTGACCTCAGAATAATTACTTTTATGGTCTTTCTAACCACAAGAGGATAGCATCACCTCCTAAACCCAATTAGAAAATCATACTGAATCGGCCAGGCGTGGTGACTCCCACCTGTAATCCCAGCACTTTGGGAGTCTGAGGCGGGCAGGTCCCAAGATCAAGAGAAGAGGTCAAGAGCAGCCTGACCAACGTGGTGAAATGCCGTCTCTATTAAAAATACAAAAATTAATTGCCTGTGGTGGTGGGCGCCTATACTCCCAGCTACTGTACTGAGGATGAGGACAGGAGAACTGCTTCAACCCAGGAGGCGCAGGTTGCAATGAGCCGAGATCACGTCACTGCACTCCATCCTGGGCAACAGAGCGAGAGACTCTGTCTCAAAAAGAAAAACAATAGTAAAGAAAAGAACATCGTACTAAAGCAGCTCCACATATGGCAGTATCCCGATTCATTCAGTTTTTATCAAACCCATCACATTAAAATTTCAATCCAAGCAAACAGTGGCCAACGTTCAGTGACTCCGTTTTTAGAGCTAGTCCTGCTCCTCCGACCTGGATCTATTCCTGGGCCACTACTAAGCTACCTTACAGTAAACCATTTGAGTTGTAAGCATTTTCAGCAAAATTATTTACTTCTTTTTACAGTAACGTAGACAGATGATAGAAGGACTCAAACTTTGAAACAAAGCACAAATCTTGCATTCACCAGTCAACTCTTCTTGGATTAAACCCAGTCTCCGAGCCTGCATGATCTTATTCATAACGTGGACATGTTTCATCATAGTGAGGAGTTTCCCTAAGCTAAGCTGCAAACCATATACCCTCCTCACTTTTTCAGTCCACTGCAGCCATTCTTTTCATTGTTTCCTTTCCTCCTGTGCCTGCTATGTGGCAATACATGAGACACACGCCCCACCCCATCCCCCCCACGACAGGCATTCTTCTTCCCTTTCCCTTCACCTTGACCTGAAGATGCTCCCTCATCTTCTCCCTCCTGAGCAGGTAC
The DNA here is from genome assembly GCF_049354715.1 of Callithrix jacchus. Classification (NCBI taxonomy): domain Eukaryota; kingdom Metazoa; phylum Chordata; class Mammalia; order Primates; family Cebidae; genus Callithrix; species Callithrix jacchus. The sequence continues at coordinate 49,905,893 of NC_133524.1, read as the reverse complement.
AGGATCCTGACTTTCAGCTGCCGGTTCCCCTTCTTCAGGTTTTGGTGGTACCACTTCTTCATCACTGAACTGCTCGGGCTAGGGAAAGTGTGTGGGGGTGTGTGTGTGTGTGTGTGTGTGTGTGTGTGTTTGCAAATCAAGAAAAAACAGGTTTCTTGTTAATACAAGATTACATATATATATACATATACAGAATACACAGATATTTCTGATCATAACTAAGACTAAAGACAGTTCTTCTTCATGAGACAGCAGGAAGGAGAGGAAAAGAAAAACAAAAACAAAAAACAGACATTTCTCCAAATCCATTGTCCATGCCCAATAAGGTTACTCCACCCACAGGAAGCTTACTGTGAGAACAGTGACCCACAAGGACTTTGGAAGCTATTACACGATGTGTATCATCTGTCATTTACAAGCCCACCATGAGAAAAATGTCATGGGCAAAAGCTGAAGAACACGAGAGAGAAACAAAATCCACCTGAATCAATGTTCCCTTCACGAGACGCCATAATCATTTTTATCAGCATGAAAGAATTTTATCAGTGTCTATACACCTATGCAACAACATTATCACAAATATTACTGTCTGCTAATAGAAAATATCGAATTAACATTAAAGCACTCACCAGCATACGCCCAATCATCTCAGGAGGTTCTATACGGCGTCTTGGATTAGGCCGATAGGTTGATCTTCCACGCCAACTCATATTTCTCGCTGAAAAAACAGCAATAAAAAAAATCGTGATTGGGAACGTGCACTTGCGAGGACAGCTATATTCGATCACTTCCGTGGCTAAACGGTAACTTCTCATTTATTTTTGAAAACACTCTCACAATAAGTCCCTCAGTTAAGCAGACGCGTGTACCTTTTCTAAGTGCCTGCAAAGCCACTTATGCTGGCCATGCTGGCAGAACAATCATCTTAAGGCGTGTGGCAAAACGCAGCAGACATGTTTTCTCTAAATTTCTTTTGGATGCGCGGTCTCGCTCTGTTGCTCAGGCTGGAGTGCAGCAGCGCGGTCACAGATCGCTGAAGCCTTGACCTCCCTGCTCAAGGGAACCGCCCTCCTCAGATGAGGTTTCCTTTCACGAGTGAACTCCACATGAAAACACTAGTGAATCACAATTCCCCTGACTACTGCTTGTGGCACACTCCCACTTACTAGAGCCAGTCACCCCCCTCAAATCAAGTTTGCTTGGACGGCACAGCCTCGCCCAGTCCTTCCCGTTGTTTCCGGACCCTCCATGGTGGAGGTGAGACCTGGCGTGGCTTCTCACTCGGGCGCTCTGCTCTCCACGATGCTAGGGGGCGCGAAGCAGCCCGCAGCCTTCCCAGATGCCAGGCCCGGTCTTCACTTTCCACCTCGCACCCATCCCCTCGCCCCCACCCACGGGGACCCATTCAGGACTCAGGAATCTGCCCTGTAGGGGGGCTTCTGGCACCTCAGGACTTCCATTCCTCCAACATCACCCCCAGCACTCGCCCCAGCTTCACCTGAGCCCCGGACCGCCTCCCTTCTGCGGCCCACCTTCCTCGCTGTCCTGGCCCCTTCACGACCACAAAGCTCATGGTGGCCTCGCAGCATGTAAAGAGGAGGATGACCTCCAGGCCCTGCTCTTTCGAGGTAAGGAGGCCCTTCTCTTTCAGAAGCCATGAGGCCCTTGTCTCTCAAGGGCCACGAGGCCCTTCTCTCTCAGAGACCACAGACCACGCAGCAGGACCCGCCGGACCCCCACGAAGCTCACTGCCTCCTCCTCAGCCTCACTCACACTTCAGTGCCTCGGGGGACTGCTTTCAGACCTACCAGATGAGTCTCCGTAGAGGAAAAAGAATCCGGATGGCAGGAACGCGACACCGCACCCTCACAGCTGCCTGGCGTTCTTCACGCGAGCGAACGCACCAACCGGAAGACGGTCAGTGGACATGCGCACTGAGACGGGAGCCCAAGGAGCATGCGCGGCTGTGGGTGGGAAAGGGAGGGCTGCCGTTACAAGCCCCACACCCCAAACTCCCAAGTCCCATCCCCGCTGAGGATAACGGAATCCGACCTCCCTCTGCTGTTTCCTACGCCTCGGGGACTCAAATCCCTCAAATAGTGCTCCCCTCAAAACTCACTCCACCTTCAACTGAACCCCCCTCCCATCCAGGGCCCTCCCTCGCTCTGGCCTCACCATGGGGGCTGGGACCATGGAGACTGCCTGGAAAGACATTTAGACCACCTGCTGAAACAGAAATAACGACCTACCCCAAAAAGAGATCGTTCACCACGAACAAGTCAGAGAAAGAGACTGAAAGAAAAATGAATACAACCTCAAGGACCTGTAGGAAATTACTCGAACATCTATCATTTGTAGCATCAGAATCGCCGAAGGAGAAGTGACGGTACCCGTGAAACAGGAGCCAAGGACAGCCAGAGTGACACCGTTTGAAAAGCAACTCCCATCTTGAAACTAACAAGACACATTCCTTACCAATCACAACCCATGGCCCCAACATGTTCGTAGTTGAGAAAACAGACTAAAGGTACCTACAAGGACATGCTCCCACAGCAGCGGAAAGTGCAGGGGTCCCAACACTCGTAGCAATATATGCTTTCAAAATAATTATGCTGTCACATACTTACACACTGGAGTGTCAAGGATACTTTTCTTTTAATCAGTAGAATGATAAATCTCATCATGCTGTCAGCCGTCCCGCACAAAGGTACAAATAAGATTGGTCTGTTTTGGGGCTTTTTTTTTTTTTTAGATGCAGTCACACTCTGTCACCCAGGCTGTAGTGCAGTGGTGGGATCTCAGCAAACTTCCACTTCCACCTCCCCGGTTCAAGCGATTCTTCAGCCTCAGGCTCTCCAGTACGTGAGACTACATGCCGTGCCACCACACCCGCCTAATTTTCGTACTTTTCGTAGAGAAGGGGTTTTACCATCTTGGCCAGGCTGGTCTTGAACTCCAGACCTCGTCATCCACCCACCTGGGCCCCTCAACCTGTTGGGATTACAGGCGTGACCCACGGCACCCAGTCTAATGTTCGTCTGTACATGAATAAAACCCTGAGATAAGAAAACCCTTGCCAGGCCAAGGCTCTGTGCTGTAATCCTACTCTTTTGGAAGGCTGAGCTGGGCAGATCGCCTGAGCTCAGGAGTTTGAGACCAGCCTATGCAATGTGGCAAAATCTCATCACTACCACAAGAAAAAAAAAAAACAAAAAAAAGCAGAGAAAAGGAAGCTGGGCGTGGTGGCATGTACCTACTCTCACAGCTACTCAGGAGACTGAGGTGCGGTTATTGCTTGAGCCCAGAAGGTCAAGGCTGCAGTGAGCTCGGATAACACCACTGCACTCCAGCCTGGGTGACACAGTGAGATCCTGTCTCAATTTTTTTCAGTAGGAAATAAAAAGTACCAATGTATCAACCTAATGCACTGCAGTAACAGATTAATGGGAAAAATGCTGTGATAATCGAAATAGATGCACCGTTTGATGAAACTCAGCATCTATTCAAAATGAATACTCTCAAAAAATTAGAACAGAATGGAATAACTTACTCTGATAAAGTCCATCTACAAAAATACTACGGTAAACACGATGGAGAAATATTTCCATTTCTCATCACGGATAAGACTAGGATGTCCACTATCACCACTGTACCCCAGGTGGGTCTGCCAAGAAATCAGAAGAGGAAATCAAACTCTTCAAATGGCAGCAACAGACCCGGTGCAGTGCCCCACGCCTACGATCCCAGCACTGTGGGAGGCCAAAGCGGGTGCATCACTTGCACTCAGGAGTTCAAGAACAGACCTGGGAAACATATCAAAACCCGTCTCTCAAAAAACACAAAAGGAAATAGGAAAAAAAAACGCAACTACTCTTATCCAAAGATGATATGACTCTGCATGTTGAAGACTGTAAAGGATCTAGAAGTAAACTTTTAGAATTCATACGCATATTTAACAGGGTGCTGGACAGAAAACTCCATATATAAGTATTGGGTCTCTACATACCAGCACAAACAGTTAGAATATCAAATTCCAAAGAACGATAGATATTTGACAGCACCGAATACCTAGAAATAAAGTTCACACAAGATGCGAAAGACTTCATTGCAAAGGGCTGTATAGCTTTATTGAGAGAACGTTAACGAACAACTTCCCAACTTCAAAGCAGCCTCCATCATTTCAGCGTGTCTTCTTTTAACACTGTGATTGCTTTCCACCTGTACCAGAAACACAACAGTTGGGAACATGACTTAGCAACAGATAATTTAGGTGACCCCAAAGGCATACAAAGCACATTACACTTTGGGTTTTCGAAAATGGGCTACAAACAGAACCCGAAGCGTGATCCTGTGTCTTACATCCAATTAAACCTCTGTACACACTCTGAGGGTACATCTGCAGAACTTAAGGGTAATTTCCTCCCTAAACATCGAGTGCGTCCTTTAAACTCAGAAGCACTTATAATTCACAGTCAGTAATTTGGAAAACACATGTGTAAAACATACTTCAGTTGATTACTCAGGAAGTATTAAAGTCATGGTATTTAAACTTCAGATTTTATCAACTCATGTCCAAAAAGTTGAACCTTACATATAACATTTGATATGATTAGAGCTGATTATATCATCTATGTGTCTACAGTCTTATTAGAAATAGTGGCTCATAAAGACTGACAGTGGGGCAGGGAGCGTGCTTAACACAGGCATCTTCCTACCCACACCGATGCTGAGCATCACTGATCAACATGCCACAGATGATAGAAACTAAACCGTCTCTAGCCATTTGATAACCCAGTCACGCAAGGTTTCTTTGGGAAAAGATTTAAAAACCAATTATTCATTAAGAGCCAGACAATCCCAGGCTTAGCAACATAGTGAGACCTCATCTCTATAGTGAATTAAAAAAAAGAAAAAAAAAAACTAGGCACAGTGGCTTGTGCATGTAGTTCCAGCCGCTGAAGAGGCTGAGATGGGAGGATCGCTTGAGTGTGGGAGGCAGAGATGACAGCTAGCTGAAATCCCACCACTGCACTCCAGCATGGGTGACAGAATGAGACTCTGTCTCAAACAAACAAACAGAAGAAGCCAGAGAATTCAGAATTTGACAGGATCTAACCATACACATTCAGGTCTCCACACAGAAAAACAAACATGAAGCAGAGTGCCCACTCGCTTTCTTAGCAGCAATGAAACCTGAACTCACAGGTTTTCAGATGACACAGGCCAGGGTTTCATGACATATGGTAAACAAATCATGCAAACGGAAGATCTTTGTATCCTATGCCTTCTATCCGTCAGGATCACAGTATGAAAGGACCAGAATGAAAAATGATTTTAACATATCTGACTTAAACTCACTATTTTTATAGTAACCAAAGATAGGTTGAGAAGTTAAAGGATCCGCTCAAAATCTCACAAATGCTGTAAGAGAGCTGGTATTGGAACCTGCATCAAGGGCTTCAGAATATTTCACACCAACTGATGGGTGTTACAAATGTCTTATGTATTTGTTTAAAGCAGACCTTTACAAACAATATGAAAATTATGAGCCACTGGTTGGAGGATTTATACTCAAAAGTTGTCATTCAAGATGACTTTGACTCAGTGTGTTTCTCTATCTGACAGGCTATAGGTCGGGCGCTGAACTACGTTGCAAATAACTACTATGTTAGAAGACCTCTGTTATTGAGGAGGCAGTATTGTTACCTCCCCGTTATTAAAAATGGAATCCTCGGTTCGGCGCGGTGCCTCACACTTGAATCCCGGCACTTTGGGGGGCCGAGGCAGGTGGATCACCTGAGGTCAGGAGTTCGCGACCAGCCCGTGCAACATGACAAAAGCCCATCTTGACTAAAAGTACAAAAATTAGCTAGGCTGGGAGGCGAACGCCTGTAATCCCAGCTACTCGGGAGGCTCAGGCAGGAGAATCACTTCAACTTGGGAGCTGGAAGTTCCTGTGAGCTAAGATGGCACCACTGCGCTCCCCCTGGGCAACAGGGCGGGACTCCATCTCAAAAACAATAGGAATAAGAATATCACACTCTGGAAACAGACACCATGCAATCTGCATGCCTCAGAAATTGCCTACCTGCTTCTGGCGGTTGCACCTCCTCTGGATTTGGCAGGCACACCTCCTGGACATCAGGACTATCTCCACGCTCACACCCAGTCTTCGGGTGAACCTCTTCCTGACTATCAGCTTCAGGCTCCGGCCCTTAAAAATTAAAACAAAATTATCAATTCAAGCAGTAAAATATGAAATATGAATAAGGAAATCACATTCATGCTCTCGGTGTTATTAAATAAAGGCTTTAGCTAGTGTCATAAGAAATGTGCTCATCACAATCCCAGGAACATTATTTCAGGAGTCTGTTAGCAGAAAACAGGAAAACAGGGTTTTCCAAAAATATTACCCCCTTCTTTCCCCAAGACTGCCCTCACAACACTTTGTTGCCTCCTTTGCACTTCTCTGTTATTGGACTTCTCAGTGTCCTTATCGTATTAAATGACTCAAGGCTGAAATGCTTTCTCATAGCACTTACAGTCCTAGCACTTAGACGTCTAATATGGCACGAGTAGCCACCAATAAACGCTGAGTGAAAATCTCTGAAACATACACGAAAAAGCCCAGACTGCTGAACATTCTACAAACCAACTGGTCTATCCTCCTCAAAAATGTTCGCATCAGGAATGACAAAGAAAAATTAAGGAACCATTCCAGATTAAAGGAAAGTAAAACCACATGACAAGTACGTGCAACATGTGATCCTGAACTGCACTCTGCATTATATAAAGAAATTCTATGAAGGAAATTATCTAGGCTGGGCACAGTGGCTCACTCCTGTAATCCCCATCATTCTGGGATGCCAAGATGGGCAGATCAGGTGAGGTCCGAAGTTCAAGACCAGCCTGGCCAACGTGGTGAAACCCCACGTGTATTAAAAATAGAAGAAGAAAAAAAGAAAGAAAGAAAAAGAAACATTAGCCAGGCGCGATGGCCGGCAACTGTACTCCCAGCTACTCAGAAGGCTGAGGCATGAGAATCCCTTCATCCTCAGACGGTAGGCTGCAGTAAGCCAACATCGTACTACTGCACTCCAGCCTGGGCAACACAGTGAGACTCTCTCTCAATCAATCAATCAATCAATCAATCAATGCAAGTGTCTGAATAACTGGCAAAAGTTGAGTACACACTGTACGCGAAATGACTGCATTTTCTCATTGTTAAATTTGCTGATTTTGGTCTTTGTGCAGTGAGAATCCAAGGAATGACTTCTTCTAGGTTCGGACAATATACACACAATCAAGTACACAGGGTGAAGGGCCACAGTACCTGAAACTTTATCTAAACAATTGACCATTTAGAACAGTAAACATAATATCCATAAGTGAGTGTGTGAGTGTGTGGGCAGCAGGGTAAGACAGGGAGGGAACAGATATCAAACTAATAAAGCAAAAGCTATTAACGGTTGCTAAATCTAGGTGACAAGTATGTGACCTCATTGTAGTAAAATTGCAAATTTTCTATTATTGTTATGTCTTCAAAATATACAAATAAATACTTGGAAGAATATATGACAACTACACTGAATTTACAAAGCCAGGAGGTTTCTTTTAGTTGTGGTTTAAAAAATACACACACACACAAACACACACATACACACACACACACACACACACACACGACATAGAATTTATCATCTTAACTATTTTTAAATGTTACAGATCAGTAAGGACCTATGTGTGCAACATTACCAGCAACTAGAAACAAACTTTGCATGTTTGTTTTCCTATATGATGAAAGCTTTAAGTATTCATTTCTTTGTTTCTATCCTTATTTATGTATTTGTTAGCGATAAGGTCTTGCTATGTTTCCCGGGCTGGGCTTGAACTCCGGGCTTGAACTCCGGGGCTCAAGCAATCCTCTCAGCTCAGCCTCCTAAGTAGCTGAGACTATGAGTGCATGGCATTCAACTCGCGTTGAGACCTTGCTCTTAAATGAAAATCTGAGGATAAACCACGGGATTTCTACAATGCTTATATTCAGCCATAAACTACCAAGAGCAGTGGGCATCAGCTAAGAAATCTGAAGTCCACAACACGGATAGGATTTCAGTAACAATTACTATGTAAATTTCTGAGGATTCATTAGCTGAATGCACTTGAGGACTATGGAAAATCTTACACTCATGACACCCATTACCTATTGGGGTAAACAGAAACTTAATCTTTTTCAAATAAAGTTATATTTCTGTCCAAAGGTACTAAATATACTAGTCCATAAATGAACCCCATGTAGAACAAAGCACCAAAAATTACATGGTTTGTGAATCACAGCAAATATACTGTCCTGCACTGAGAATAAGGGAGCGGGTGGACAGCAATTAATGGGTATTGTTGTCAGTCATATTCGAGAAACCTTTAAAATAAATCCCTAAAATAATCCATGACCTGAGTTACATAAATGTTTTGTTTCAAACTGTCTTTTTTTTTTTTTTCTTGAGACTGAGTTTTGCTCTTGTCACCCAGGCCGGAGTGCAATGCTGTGAACTTGGCTGACTGCAACCTCTGCCTCCCAGGATCAAGTAACTCTCCTGCCTCAGCCTCCTGAGTATCTGGGATTAGAGGCGCCCACCACCACGCCCAGCTAATTTTTTGTATTTTTACTAGAGATGGGGTTTCACCACGTCGGCCAGGCTGTTCTCAAACTTCTGACCTCAGGTGATCCACCTGCATCCACCTACCATACTGCTGGGATTACAAGCGTGAGCCGCCACCCCTACCTCAAACTATTTTATCTAGGAGAAATTATTTCTCTCGTGTTGACCTCAGAATAATTACTTTTATGGTCTTTCTAACCACAAGAGGATAGCATCACCTCCTAAACCCAATTAGAAAATCATACTGAATCGGCCAGGCGTGGTGACTCACACCTGTAATCCCAGCACTTTGGGAGTCTGAGGCGGGCAGGTCCCAAGATCAAGAGAAGAGGTCAAGAGCAGCCTGACCAACGTGGTGAAATGCCGTCTCTATTAAAAATACAAAAATTAATTGCCTGTGGTGGTGGGCGCCTATACTCCCAGCTACTGTACTGAGGATGAGGACAGGAGAACTGCTTCAACCCAGGAGGCGCAGGTTGCAATGAGCCGAGATCACGTCACTGCACTCCATCCTGGGCAACAGAGCGAGAGACTCTGTCTCAAAAAGAAAAACAATAATAAAGAAAAGAACATCGTACTAAAGCAGCTCCACATATGGCAGTATCCCGATTCATTCAGTTTTTATCAAACCCATCACATTAAAATTTCAATCCAAGCAAACAGTGGCCAACGTTCAGTGACTCCGTTTTTAGAGCTAGTCCTGCTCCTCCGACCTGGATCTATTCCTGGGCCACTACTAAGCTACCTTACAGTAAACCATTTGAGTTGTAAGCATTTTCAGCAAAATTATTTACTTCTTTTTACAGTAACGTAGACAGATGATAGAAGGACTCAAACTTTGAAACAAAGCACAAATCTTGCATTCACCAGTCAACTCTTCTTGGATTAAACCCAGTCTCCGAGCCTGCATGATCTTATTCATAACGTGGACATGTTTCATCATAGTGAGGAGTTTCCCTAAGCTAAGCTGCAAACCATATACCCTCCTCACTTTTTCAGTCCACTGCAGCCATTCTTTTCATTGTTTCCTTTCCTCCTGTGCCTGCTATGTGGCAATACATGAGACACACGCCCCACCCCATCCCCCCCACGACAGGCATTCTTCTTCCCTTTCCCTTCACCTTGACCTGAAGATGCTCCCTCATCTTCTCCCTCCTGAGCAGGTACAGGATCCTGACTTTCAGCTGCCGGTTCCCCTTCTTCAGGTTTTGGTGGTACCACTTCTTCATCACTGAACTGCTCGGGCTAGGGAAAGTGTGTGGGGGTGTGTGTGTGTGTGTGTGTGTGTGTGTGTGTGTTTGCAAATCAAGAAAAAACAGGTTTCTTGTTAATACAAGATTACATATATATATACATATACAGAATACACAGATATTTCTGATCATAACTAAGACTAAAGACAGTTCTTCTTCATGAGACAGCAGGAAGGAGAGGAAAAGAAAAACAAAAACAAAAAACAGACATTTCTCCAAATCCATTGTCCATGCCCAATAAGGTTACTCCACCCACAGGAAGCTTACTGTGAGAACAGTGACCCACAAGGACTTTGGAAGCTATTACACGATGTGTATCATCTGTCATTTACAAGCCCACCATGAGAAAAATGTCATGGGCAAAAGCTGAAGAACACGAGAGAGAAACAAAATCCACCTGAATCAATGTTCCCTTCACGAGACGCCATAATCATTTTTATCAGCATGAAAGAATTTTATCAGTGTCTATACACCTATGCAACAACATTATCACAAATATTACTGTCTGCTAATAGAAAATATCGAATTAACATTAAAGCACTCACCAGCATACGCCCAATCATCTCAGGAGGTTCTATACGGCGTCTTGGATTAGGCCGATAGGTTGATCTTCCACGCCAACTCATATTTCTCGCTGAAAAAACAGCAATAAAAAAAATCGTGATTGGGAACGTGCACTTGCGAGGACAGCTATATTCGATCACTTCCGTGGCTAAACGGTAACTTCTCATTTATTTTTGAAAACACTCTCACAATAAGTCCCTCAGTTAAGCAGACGCGTGTACCTTTTCTAAGTGCCTGCAAAGCCACTTATGCTGGCCATGCTGGCAGAACAATCATCTTAAGGCGTGTGGCAAAACGCAGCAGACATGTTTTCTCTAAATTTCTTTTGGATGCGCGGTCTCGCTCTGTTGCTCAGGCTGGAGTGCAGCAGCGCGGTCACAGATCGCTGAAGCCTTGACCTCCCTGCTCAAGGGAACCGCCCTCCTCAGATGAGGTTTCCTTTCACGAGTGAACTCCACATGAAAACACTAGTGAATCACAATTCCCCTGACTACTGCTTGTGGCACACTCCCACTTACTAGAGCCAGTCACCCCCCTCAAATCAAGTTTGCTTGGACGGCACAGCCTCGCCCAGTCCTTCCCGTTGTTTCCGGACCCTCCATGGTGGAGGTGAGACCTGGCGTGGCTTCTCACTCGGGCGCTCTGCTCTCCACGATGCTAGGGGGCGCGAAGCAGCCCGCAGCCTTCCCAGATGCCAGGCCCGGTCTTCACTTTCCACCTCGCACCCATCCCCTCGCCCCCACCCACGGGGACCCATTCAGGACTCAGGAATCTGCCCTGTAGGGGGGCTTCTGGCACCTCAGGACTTCCATTCCTCCAACATCACCCCCAGCACTCGCCCCAGCTTCACCTGAGCCCCGGACCGCCTCCCTTCTGCGGCCCACCTTCCTCGCTGTCCTGGCCCCTTCACGACCACAAAGCTCATGGTGGCCTCGCAGCATGTAAAGAGGAGGATGACCTCCAGGCCCTGCTCTTTCGAGGTAAGGAGGCCCTTCTCTTTCAGAAGCCATGAGGCCCTTGTCTCTCAAGGGCCACGAGGCCCTTCTCTCTCAGAGACCACAGACCACGCAGCAGGACCCGCCGGACCCCCACGAAGCTCACTGCCTCCTCCTCAGCCTCACTCACACTTCAGTGCCTCGGGGGACTGCTTTCAGACCTACCAGATGAGTCTCCGTAGAGGAAAAAGAATCCGGATGGCAGGAACGCGACACCGCACCCTCACAGCTGCCTGGCGTTCTTCACGCGAGCGAACGCACCAACCGGAAGACGGTCAGTGGACATGCGCACTGAGACGGGAGCCCAAGGAGCATGCGCGGCTGTGGGTGGGAAAGGGAGGGCTGCCGTTACAAGCCCCACACCCCAAACTCCCAAGTCCCATCCCCGCTGAGGATAACGGAATCCGACCTCCCTCTGCTGTTTCCTACGCCTCGGGGACTCAAATCCCTCAAATAGTGCTCCCCTCAAAACTCACTCCACCTTCAACTGAACCCCCCTCCCATCCAGGGCCCTCCCTCGCTCTGGCCTCACCATGGGGGCTGGGACCATGGAGACTGCCTGGAAAGACATTTAGACCACCTGCTGAAACAGAAATAACGACCTACCCCAAAAAGAGATCGTTCACCACGAACAAGTCAGAGAAAGAGACTGAAAGAAAAATGAATACAACCTCAAGGACCTGTAGGAAATTACTCGAACATCTATCATTTGTAGCATCAGAATCGCCGAAGGAGAAGTGACGGTACCCGTGAAACAGGAGCCAAGGACAGCCAGAGTGACACCGTTTGAAAAGCAACTCCCATCTTGAAACTAACAAGACACATTCCTTACCAATCACAACCCATGGCCCCAACATGTTCGTAGTTGAGAAAACAGACTAAAGGTACCTACAAGGACATGCTCCCACAGCAGCGGAAAGTGCAGGGGTCCCAACACTCGTAGCAATATATGCTTTCAAAATAATTATGCTGTCACATACTTACACACTGGAGTGTCAAGGATACTTTTCTTTTAATCAGTAGAATGATAAATCTCATCATGCTGTCAGCCGTCCCGCACAAAGGTACAAATAAGATTGGTCTGTTTTGGGGCTTTTTTTTTTTTTTTAGATGCAGTCACACTCTGTCACCCAGGCTGTAGTGCAGTGGTGGGATCTCAGCAAACTTCCACTTCCACCTCCCCGGTTCAAGCGATTCTTCAGCCTCAGGCTCTCCAGTACGTGAGACTACATGCCGTGCCACCACACCCGCCTAATTTTCGTACTTTTCGTAGAGAAGGGGTTTTACCATCTTGGCCAGGCTGGTCTTGAACTCCAGACCTCGTCATCCACCCACCTGGGCCCCTCAACCTGTTGGGATTACAGGCGTGACCCACGGCACCCAGTCTAATGTTCGTCTGTACATGAATAAAACCCTGAGATAAGAAAACCCTTGCCAGGCCAAGGCTCTGTGCTGTAATCCTACTCTTTTGGAAGGCTGAGCTGGGCAGATCGCCTGAGCTCAGGAGTTTGAGACCAGCCTATGCAATGTGGCAAAATCTCATCACTACCACAAGAAAAAAAAAAACAAAACAAAGCAGAGAAAAGGAAGCTGGGCGTGGTGGCATGTACCTACTCTCACAGCTACTCAGGAGACTGAGGTGCGGTTATTGCTTGAGCCCAGAAGGTCAAGGCTGCAGTGAGCTCGGATAACACCACTGCACTCCAGCCTGGGTGACACAGTGAGATCCTGTCTCAATTTTTTTCAGTAGGAAATAAAAAGTACCAATGTATCAACCTAATGCACTGCAGTAACAGATTAATGGGAAAAATGCTGTGATAATCGAAATAGATGCACCGTTTGATGAAACTCAGCATCTATTCAAAATGAATACTCTCAAAAAATTAGAACAGAATGGAATAACTTACTCTGATAAAGTCCATCTACAAAAATACTACGGTAAACACGATGGAGAAATATTTCCATTTCTCATCACGGATAAGACTAGGATGTCCACTATCACCACTGTACCCCAGGTGGGTCTGCCAAGAAATCAGAAGAGGAAATCAAACTCTTCAAATGGCAGCAACAGACCCGGTGCAGTGCCCCACGCCTACGATCCCAGCACTGTGGGAGGCCAAAGCGGGTGCATCACTTGCACTCAGGAGTTCAAGAACAGACCTGGGAAACATATCAAAACCCGTCTCTCAAAAAACACAAAAGGAAATAGGAAAAAAAAACGCAACTACTCTTATCCAAAGATGATATGACTCTGCATGTTGAAGACTGTAAAGGATCTAGAAGTAAACTTTTAGAATTCATACGCATATTTAACAGGGTGCTGGACAGAAAACTCCATATATAAGTATTGGGTCTCTACATACCAGCACAAACAGTTAGAATATCAAATTCCAAAGAACGATAGATATTTGACAGCACCGAATACCTAGAAATAAAGTTCACACAAGATGCGAAAGACTTCATTGCAAAGGGCTGTATAGCTTTATTGAGAGAACGTTAACGAACAACTTCCCAACTTCAAAGCAGCCTCCATCATTTCAGCGTGTCTTCTTTTAACACTGTGATTGCTTTCCACCTGTACCAGAAACACAACAGTTGGGAACATGACTTAGCAACAGATAATTTAGGTGACCCCAAAGGCATACAAAGCACATTACACTTTGGGTTTTCGAAAATGGGCTACAAACAGAACCCGAAGCGTGATCCTGTGTCTTACATCCAATTAAACCTCTGTACACACTCTGAGGGTACATCTGCAGAACTTAAGGGTAATTTCCTCCCTAAACATCGAGTGCGTCCTTTAAACTCAGAAGCACTTATAATTCACAGTCAGTAATTTGGAAAACACATGTGTAAAACATACTTCAGTTGATTACTCAGGAAGTATTAAAGTCATGGTATTTAAACTTCAGATTTTATCAACTCATGTCCAAAAAGTTGAACCTTACATATAACATTTGATATGATTAGAGCTGATTATATCATCTATGTGTCTACAGTCTTATTAGAAATAGTGGCTCATAAAGACTGACAGTGGGGCAGGGAGCGTGCTTAACACAGGCATCTTCCTACCCACACCGATGCTGAGCATCACTGATCAACATGCCACAGATGATAGAAACTAAACCGTCTCTAGCCATTTGATAACCCAGTCACGCAAGGTTTCTTTGGGAAAAGATTTAAAAACCAATTATTCATTAAGAGCCAGACAATCCCAGGCTTAGCAACATAGTGAGACCTCATCTCTATAGTGAATTAAAAAAAAGAAAAAAAAAAACTAGGCACAGTGGCTTGTGCATGTAGTTCCAGCCGCTGAAGAGGCTGAGATGGGAGGATCGCTTGAGTGTGGGAGGCAGAGATGACAGCTAGCTGAAATCCCACCACTGCACTCCAGCATGGGTGACAGAATGAGACTCTGTCTCAAACAAACAAACAGAAGAAGCCAGAGAATTCAGAATTTGACAGGATCTAACCATACACATTCAGGTCTCCACACAGAAAAACAAACATGAAGCAGAGTGCCCACTCGCTTTCTTAGCAGCAATGAAACCTGAACTCACAGGTTTTCAGATGACACAGGCCAGGGTTTCATGACATATGGTAAACAAATCATGCAAACGGAAGATCTTTGTATCCTATGCCTTCTATCCGTCAGGATCACAGTATGAAAGGACCAGAATGAAAAATGATTTTAACATATCTGACTTAAACTCACTATTTTTATAGTAACCAAAGATAGGTTGAGAAGTTAAAGGATCCGCTCAAAATCTCACAAATGCTGTAAGAGAGCTGGTATTGGAACCTGCATCAAGGGCTTCAGAATATTTCACACCAACTGATGGGTGTTACAAATGTCTTATGTATTTGTTTAAAGCAGACCTTTACAAACAATATGAAAATTATGAGCCACTGGTTGGAGGATTTATACTCAAAAGTTGTCATTCAAGATGACTTTGACTCAGTGTGTTTCTCTATCTGACAGGCTATAGGTCGGGCGCTGAACTACGTTGCAAATAACTACTATGTTAGAAGACCTCTGTTATTGAGGAGGCAGTATTGTTACCTCCCCGTTATTAAAAATGGAATCCTCGGTTCGGCGCGGTGCCTCACACTTGAATCCCGGCACTTTGGGGGGCCGAGGCAGGTGGATCACCTGAGGTCAGGAGTTCGCGACCAGCCCGTGCAACATGACAAAAGCCCATCTTGACTAAAAGTACAAAAATTAGCTAGGCTGGGAGGCGAACGCCTGTAATCCCAGCTACTCGGGAGGCTCAGGCAGGAGAATCACTTCAACTTGGGAGCTGGAAGTTCCTGTGAGCTAAGATGGCACCACTGCGCTCCCCCTGGGCAACAGGGCGGGACTCCATCTCAAAAACAATAGGAATAAGAATATCACACTCTGGAAACAGACACCATGCAATCTGCATGCCTCAGAAATTGCCTACCTGCTTCTGGCGGTTGCACCTCCTCTGGATTTGGCAGGCACACCTCCTGGACATCAGGACTATCTCCACGCTCACACCCAGTCTTCGGGTGAACCTCTTCCTGACTATCAGCTTCAGGCTCCGGCCCTTAAAAATTAAAACAAAATTATCAATTCAAGCAGTAAAATATGAAATATGAATAAGGAAATCACATTCATGCTCTCGGTGTTATTAAATAAAGGCTTTAGCTAGTGTCATAAGAAATGTGCTCATCACAATCCCAGGAACATTATTTCAGGAGTCTGTTAGCAGAAAACAGGAAAACAGGGTTTTCCAAAAATATTACCCCCTTCTTTCCCCAAGACTGCCCTCACAACACTTTGTTGCCTCCTTTGCACTTCTCTGTTATTGGACTTCTCAGTGTCCTTATCGTATTAAATGACTCAAGGCTGAAATGCTTTCTCATAGCACTTACAGTCCTAGCACTTAGACGTCTAATATGGCACGAGTAGCCACCAATAAACGCTGAGTGAAAATCTCTGAAACATACACGAAAAAGCCCAGACTGCTGAACATTCTACAAACCAACTGGTCTATCCTCCTCAAAAATGTTCGCATCAGGAATGACAAAGAAAAATTAAGGAACCATTCCAGATTAAAGGAAAGTAAAACCACATGACAAGTACGTGCAACATGTGATCCTGAACTGCACTCTGCATTATATAAAGAAATTCTATGAAGGAAATTATCTAGGCTGGGCACAGTGGCTCACTCCTGTAATCCCCATCATTCTGGGATGCCAAGATGGGCAGATCAGGTGAGGTCCGAAGTTCAAGACCAGCCTGGCCAACGTGGTGAAACCCCACGTGTATTAAAAATAGAAGAAGAAAAAAAGAAAGAAAGAAAAAGAAACATTAGCCAGGCGCGATGGCCGGCAACTGTACTCCCAGCTACTCAGAAGGCTGAGGCATGAGAATCCCTTCATCCTCAGACGGTAGGCTGCAGTAAGCCAACATCGTACTACTGCACTCCAGCCTGGGCAACACAGTGAGACTCTCTCTCAATCAATCAATCAATGCAAGTGTCTGAATAACTGGCAAAAGTTGAGTACACACTGTACGCGAAATGACTGCATTTTCTCATTGTTAAATTTGCTGATTTTGGTCTTTGTGCAGTGAGAATCCAAGGAATGACTTCTTCTAGGTTCGGACAATATACACACAATCAAGTACACAGGGTGAAGGGCCACAGTACCTGAAACTTTATCTAAACAATTGACCATTTAGAACAGTAAACATAATATCCATAAGTGAGTGTGTGAGTGTGTGGGCAGCAGGGTAAGACAGGGAGGGAACAGATATCAAACTAATAAAGCAAAAGCTATTAACGGTTGCTAAATCTAGGTGACAAGTATGTGACCTCATTGTAGTAAAATTGCAAATTTTCTATTATTGTTATGTCTTCAAAATATACAAATAAATACTTGGAAGAATATATGACAACTACACTGAATTTACAAAGCCAGGAGGTTTCTTTTAGTTGTGGTTTAAAAAATACACACACACACAAACACACACATACACACACACACACACACACACACACACACGACATAGAATTTATCATCTTAACTATTTTTAAATGTTACAGATCAGTAAGGACCTATGTGTGCAACATTACCAGCAACTAGAAACAAACTTTGCATGTTTGTTTTCCTATATGATGAAAGCTTTAAGTATTCATTTCTTTGTTTCTATCCTTATTTATGTATTTGTTAGCGATAAGGTCTTGCTATGTTTCCCGGGCTGGGCTTGAACTCCGGGCTTGAACTCCGGGGCTCAAGCAATCCTCTCAGCTCAGCCTCCTAAGTAGCTGAGACTATGAGTGCATGGCATTCAACTCGCGTTGAGACCTTGCTCTTAAATGAAAATCTGAGGATAAACCACGGGATTTCTACAATGCTTATATTCAGCCATAAACTACCAAGAGCAGTGGGCATCAGCTAAGAAATCTGAAGTCCACAACACGGATAGGATTTCAGTAACAATTACTATGTAAATTTCTGAGGATTCATTAGCTGAATGCACTTGAGGACTATGGAAAATCTTACACTCATGACACCCATTACCTATTGGGGTAAACAGAAACTTAATCTTTTTCAAATAAAGTTATATTTCTGTCCAAAGGTACTAAATATACTAGTCCATAAATGAACCCCATGTAGAACAAAGCACCAAAAATTACATGGTTTGTGAATCACAGCAAATATACTGTCCTGCACTGAGAATAAGGGAGCGGGTGGACAGCAATTAATGGGTATTGTTGTCAGTCATATTCGAGAAACCTTTAAAATAAATCCCTAAAATAATCCATGACCTGAGTTACATAAATGTTTTGTTTCAAACTGTCTTTTTTTTTTTTTTCTTGAGACTGAGTTTTGCTCTTGTCACCCAGGCCGGAGTGCAATGCTGTGAACTTGGCTGACTGCAACCTCTGCCTCCCAGGATCAAGTAACTCTCCTGCCTCAGCCTCCTGAGTATCTGGGATTAGAGGCGCCCACCACCACGCCCAGCTAATTTTTTGTATTTTTACTAGAGATGGGGTTTCACCACGTCGGCCAGGCTGTTCTCAAACTTCTGACCTCAGGTGATCCACCTGCATCCACCTACCATACTGCTGGGATTACAAGCGTGAGCCGCCACCCCTACCTCAAACTATTTTATCTAGGAGAAATTATTTCTCTCGTGTTGACCTCAGAATAATTACTTTTATGGTCTTTCTAACCACAAGAGGATAGCATCACCTCCTAAACCCAATTAGAAAATCATACTGAATCGGCCAGGCGTGGTGACTCACACCTGTAATCCCAGCACTTTGGGAGTCTGAGGCGGGCAGGTCCCAAGATCAAGAGAAGAGGTCAAGAGCAGCCTGACCAACGTGGTGAAATGCCGTCTCTATTAAAAATACAAAAATTAATTGCCTGTGGTGGTGGGCGCCTATACTCCCAGCTACTGTACTGAGGATGAGGACAGGAGAACTGCTTCAACCCAGGAGGCGCAGGTTGCAATGAGCCGAGATCACGTCACTGCACTCCATCCTGGGCAACAGAGCGAGAGACTCTGTCTCAAAAAGAAAAACAATAGTAAAGAAAAGAACATCGTACTAAAGCAGCTCCACATATGGCAGTATCCCGATTCATTCAGTTTTTATCAAACCCATCACATTAAAATTTCAATCCAAGCAAACAGTGGCCAACGTTCAGTGACTCCGTTTTTAGAGCTAGTCCTGCTCCTCCGACCTGGATCTATTCCTGGGCCACTACTAAGCTACCTTACAGTAAACCATTTGAGTTGTAAGCATTTTCAGCAAAATTATTTACTTCTTTTTACAGTAACGTAGACAGATGATAGAAGGACTCAAACTTTGAAACAAAGCACAAATCTTGCATTCACCAGTCAACTCTTCTTGGATTAAACCCAGTCTCCGAGCCTGCATGATCTTATTCATAATGTGGACATGTTTCATCATAGTGAGGAGTTTCCCTAAGCTAAGCTGCAAACCATATACCCTCCTCACTTTTTCAGTCCACTGCAGCCATTCTTTTCATTGTTTCCTTTCCTCCTGTGCCTGCTATGTGGCAATACATGAGACACACGCCCCACCCCATCCCCCCCACGACAGGCATTCTTCTTCCCTTTCCCTTCACCTTGACCTGAAGATGCTCCCTCATCTTCTCCCTCCTGAGCAGGTACAGGATCCTGACTTTCAGCTGCCGGTTCCCCTTCTTCAGGTTTTGGTGGTACCACTTCTTCATCACTGAACTGCTCGGGCTAGGGAAAGTGTGTGGGGGTGTGTGTGTGTGTGTGTGTGTGTGTGTGTGTGTTTGCAAATCAAGAAAAAACAGGTTTCTTGTTAATACAAGATTACATATATATATACATATACAGAATACACAGATATTTCTGATCATAACTAAGACTAAAGACAGTTCTTCTTCATGAGACAGCAGGAAGGAGAGGAAAAGAAAAACAAAAACAAAAAACAGACATTTCTCCAAATCCATTGTCCATGCCCAATAAGGTTACTCCACCCACAGGAAGCTTACTGTGAGAACAGTGACCCACAAGGACTTTGGAAGCTATTACACGATGTGTATCATCTGTCATTTACAAGCCCACCATGAGAAAAATGTCATGGGCAAAAGCTGAAGAACACGAGAGAGAAACAAAATCCACCTGAATCAATGTTCCCTTCACGAGACGCCATAATCATTTTTATCAGCATGAAAGAATTTTATCAGTGTCTATACACCTATGCAACAACATTATCACAAATATTACTGTCTGCTAATAGAAAATATCGAATTAACATTAAAGCACTCACCAGCATACGCCCAATCATCTCAGGAGGTTCTATACGGCGTCTTGGATTAGGCCGATAGGTTGATCTTCCACGCCAACTCATATTTCTCGCTGAAAAAACAGCAATAAAAAAAATCGTGATTGGGAACGTGCACTTGCGAGGACAGCTATATTCGATCACTTCCGTGGCTAAACGGTAACTTCTCATTTATTTTTGAAAACACTCTCACAATAAGTCCCTCAGTTAAGCAGACGCGTGTACCTTTTCTAAGTGCCTGCAAAGCCACTTATGCTGGCCATGCTGGCAGAACAATCATCTTAAGGCGTGTGGCAAAACGCAGCAGACATGTTTTCTCTAAATTTCTTTTGGATGCGCGGTCTCGCTCTGTTGCTCAGGCTGGAGTGCAGCAGCGCGGTCACAGATCGCTGAAGCCTTGACCTCCCTGCTCAAGGGAACCGCCCTCCTCAGATGAGGTTTCCTTTCACGAGTGAACTCCACATGAAAACACTAGTGAATCACAATTCCCCTGACTACTGCTTGTGGCACACTCCCACTTACTAGAGCCAGTCACCCCCCTCAAATCAAGTTTGCTTGGACGGCACAGCCTCGCCCAGTCCTTCCCGTTGTTTCCGGACCCTCCATGGTGGAGGTGAGACCTGGCGTGGCTTCTCACTCGGGCGCTCTGCTCTCCACGATGCTAGGGGGCGCGAAGCAGCCCGCAGCCTTCCCAGATGCCAGGCCCGGTCTTCACTTTCCACCTCGCACCCATCCCCTCGCCCCCACCCACGGGGACCCATTCAGGACTCAGGAATCTGCCCTGTAGGGGGGCTTCTGGCACCTCAGGACTTCCATTCCTCCAACATCACCCCCAGCACTCGCCCCAGCTTCACCTGAGCCCCGGACCGCCTCCCTTCTGCGGCCCACCTTCCTCGCTGTCCTGGCCCCTTCACGACCACAAAGCTCATGGTGGCCTCGCAGCATGTAAAGAGGAGGATGACCTCCAGGCCCTGCTCTTTCGAGGTAAGGAGGCCCTTCTCTTTCAGAAGCCATGAGGCCCTTGTCTCTCAAGGGCCACGAGGCCCTTCTCTCTCAGAGACCACAGACCACGCAGCAGGACCCGCCGGACCCCCACGAAGCTCACTGCCTCCTCCTCAGCCTCACTCACACTTCAGTGCCTCGGGGGACTGCTTTCAGACCTACCAGATGAGTCTCCGTAGAGGAAAAAGAATCCGGATGGCAGGAACGCGACACCGCACCCTCACAGCTGCCTGGCGTTCTTCACGCGAGCGAACGCACCAACCGGAAGACGGTCAGTGGACATGCGCACTGAGACGGGAGCCCAAGGAGCATGCGCGGCTGTGGGTGGGAAAGGGAGGGCTGCCGTTACAAGCCCCACACCCCAAACTCCCAAGTCCCATCCCCGCTGAGGATAACGGAATCCGACCTCCCTCTGCTGTTTCCTACGCCTCGGGGACTCAAATCCCTCAAATAGTGCTCCCCTCAAAACTCACTCCACCTTCAACTGAACCCCCCTCCCATCCAGGGCCCTCCCTCGCTCTGGCCTCACCATGGGGGCTGGGACCATGGAGACTGCCTGGAAAGACATTTAGACCACCTGCTGAAACAGAAATAACGACCTACCCCAAAAAGAGATCGTTCACCACGAACAAGTCAGAGAAAGAGACTGAAAGAAAAATGAATACAACCTCAAGGACCTGTAGGAAATTACTCGAACATCTATCATTTGTAGCATCAGAATCGCCGAAGGAGAAGTGACGGTACCCGTGAAACAGGAGCCAAGGACAGCCAGAGTGACACCGTTTGAAAAGCAACTCCCATCTTGAAACTAACAAGACACATTCCTTACCAATCACAACCCATGGCCCCAACATGTTCGTAGTTGAGAAAACAGACTAAAGGTACCTACAAGGACATGCTCCCACAGCAGCGGAAAGTGCAGGGGTCCCAACACTCGTAGCAATATATGCTTTCAAAATAATTATGCTGTCACATACTTACACACTGGAGTGTCAAGGATACTTTTCTTTTAATCAGTAGAATGATAAATCTCATCATGCTGTCAGCCGTCCCGCACAAAGGTACAAATAAGATTGGTCTGTTTTGGGGCTTTTTTTTTTTTTTTAGATGCAGTCACACTCTGTCACCCAGGCTGTAGTGCAGTGGTGGGATCTCAGCAAACTTCCACTTCCACCTCCCCGGTTCAAGCGATTCTTCAGCCTCAGGCTCTCCAGTACGTGAGACTACATGCCGTGCCACCACACCCGCCTAATTTTCGTACTTTTCGTAGAGAAGGGGTTTTACCATCTTGGCCAGGCTGGTCTTGAACTCCAGACCTCGTCATCCACCCACCTGGGCCCCTCAACCTGTTGGGATTACAGGCGTGACCCACGGCACCCAGTCTAATGTTCGTCTGTACATGAATAAAACCCTGAGATAAGAAAACCCTTGCCAGGCCAAGGCTCTGTGCTGTAATCCTACTCTTTTGGAAGGCTGAGCTGGGCAGATCGCCTGAGCTCAGGAGTTTGAGACCAGCCTATGCAATGTGGCAAAATCTCATCACTACCACAAGAAAAAAAAAAACAAAACAAAGCAGAGAAAAGGAAGCTGGGCGTGGTGGCATGTACCTACTCTCACAGCTACTCAGGAGACTGAGGTGCGGTTATTGCTTGAGCCCAGAAGGTCAAGGCTGCAGTGAGCTCGGATAACACCACTGCACTCCAGCCTGGGTGACACAGTGAGATCCTGTCTCAATTTTTTTCAATAGGAAATAAAAAGTACCAATGTATCAACCTAATGCACTGCAGTAACAGATTAATGGGAAAAATGCTGTGATAATCGAAATAGATGCACCGTTTGATGAAACTCAGCATCTATTCAAAATGAATACTCTCAAAAAATTAGAACAGAATGGAATAACTTACTCTGATAAAGTCCATCTACAAAAATACTACGGTAAACACGATGGAGAAATATTTCCATTTCTCATCACGGATAAGACTAGGATGTCCACTATCACCACTGTACCCCAGGTGGGTCTGCCAAGAAATCAGAAGAGGAAATCAAACTCTTCAAATGGCAGCAACAGACCCGGTGCAGTGCCCCACGCCTACGATCCCAGCACTGTGGGAGGCCAAAGCGGGTGCATCACTTGCACTCAGGAGTTCAAGAACAGACCTGGGAAACATATCAAAACCCGTCTCTCAAAAAACACAAAAGGAAATAGGAAAAAAAAACGCAACTACTCTTATCCAAAGATGATATGACTCTGCATGTTGAAGACTGTAAAGGATCTAGAAGTAAACTTTTAGAATTCATACGCATATTTAACAGGGTGCTGGACAGAAAACTCCATATATAAGTATTGGGTCTCTACATACCAGCACAAACAGTTAGAATATCAAATTCCAAAGAACGATAGATATTTGACAGCACCGAATACCTAGAAATAAAGTTCACACAAGATGCGAAAGACTTCATTGCAAAGGGCTGTATAGCTTTATTGAGAGAACGTTAACGAACAACTTCCCAACTTCAAAGCAGCCTCCATCATTTCAGCGTGTCTTCTTTTAACACTGTGATTGCTTTCCACCTGTACCAGAAACACAACAGTTGGGAACATGACTTAGCAACAGATAATTTAGGTGACCCCAAAGGCATACAAAGCACATTACACTTTGGGTTTTCGAAAATGGGCTACAAACAGAACCCGAAGCGTGATCCTGTGTCTTACATCCAATTAAACCTCTGTACACACTCTGAGGGTACATCTGCAGAACTTAAGGGTAATTTCCTCCCTAAACATCGAGTGCGTCCTTTAAACTCAGAAGCACTTATAATTCACAGTCAGTAATTTGGAAAACACATGTGTAAAACATACTTCAGTTGATTACTCAGGAAGTATTAAAGTCATGGTATTTAAACTTCAGATTTTATCAACTCATGTCCAAAAAGTTGAACCTTACATATAACATTTGATATGATTAGAGCTGATTATATCATCTATGTGTCTACAGTCTTATTAGAAATAGTGGCTCATAAAGACTGACAGTGGGGCAGGGAGCGTGCTTAACACAGGCATCTTCCTACCCACACCGATGCTGAGCATCACTGATCAACATGCCACAGATGATAGAAACTAAACCGTCTCTAGCCATTTGATAACCCAGTCACGCAAGGTTTCTTTGGGAAAAGATTTAAAAACCAATTATTCATTAAGAGCCAGACAATCCCAGGCTTAGCAACATAGTGAGACCTCATCTCTATAGTGAATTAAAAAAAAGAAAAAAAAAAACTAGGCACAGTGGCTTGTGCATGTAGTTCCAGCCGCTGAAGAGGCTGAGATGGGAGGATCGCTTGAGTGTGGGAGGCAGAGATGACAGCTAGCTGAAATCCCACCACTGCACTCCAGCATGGGTGACAGAATGAGACTCTGTCTCAAACAAACAAACAGAAGAAGCCAGAGAATTCAGAATTTGACAGGATCTAACCATACACATTCAGGTCTCCACACAGAAAAACAAACATGAAGCAGAGTGCCCACTCGCTTTCTTAGCAGCAATGAAACCTGAACTCACAGGTTTTCAGATGACACAGGCCAGGGTTTCATGACATATGGTAAACAAATCATGCAAACGGAAGATCTTTGTATCCTATGCCTTCTATCCGTCAGGATCACAGTATGAAAGGACCAGAATGAAAAATGATTTTAACATATCTGACTTAAACTCACTATTTTTATAGTAACCAAAGATAGGTTGAGAAGTTAAAGGATCCGCTCAAAATCTCACAAATGCTGTAAGAGAGCTGGTATTGGAACCTGCATCAAGGGCTTCAGAATATTTCACACCAACTGATGGGTGTTACAAATGTCTTATGTATTTGTTTAAAGCAGACCTTTACAAACAATATGAAAATTATGAGCCACTGGTTGGAGGATTTATACTCAAAAGTTGTCATTCAAGATGACTTTGACTCAGTGTGTTTCTCTATCTGACAGGCTATAGGTCGGGCGCTGAACTACGTTGCAAATAACTACTATGTTAGAAGACCTCTGTTATTGAGGAGGCAGTATTGTTACCTCCCCGTTATTAAAAATGGAATCCTCGGTTCGGCGCGGTGCCTCACACTTGAATCCCGGCACTTTGGGGGGCCGAGGCAGGTGGATCACCTGAGGTCAGGAGTTCGCGACCAGCCCGTGCAACATGACAAAAGCCCATCTTGACTAAAAGTACAAAAATTAGCTAGGCTGGGAGGCGAACGCCTGTAATCCCAGCTACTCGGGAGGCTCAGGCAGGAGAATCACTTCAACTTGGGAGCTGGAAGTTCCTGTGAGCTAAGATGGCACCACTGCGCTCCCCCTGGGCAACAGGGCGGGACTCCATCTCAAAAACAATAGGAATAAGAATATCACACTCTGGAAACAGACACCATGCAATCTGCATGCCTCAGAAATTGCCTACCTGCTTCTGGCGGTTGCACCTCCTCTGGATTTGGCAGGCACACCTCCTGGACATCAGGACTATCTCCACGCTCACACCCAGTCTTCGGGTGAACCTCTTCCTGACTATCAGCTTCAGGCTCCGGCCCTTAAAAATTAAAACAAAATTATCAATTCAAGCAGTAAAATATGAAATATGAATAAGGAAATCACATTCATGCTCTCGGTGTTATTAAATAAAGGCTTTAGCTAGTGTCATAAGAAATGTGCTCATCACAATCCCAGGAACATTATTTCAGGAGTCTGTTAGCAGAAAACAGGAAAACAGGGTTTTCCAAAAATATTACCCCCTTCTTTCCCCAAGACTGCCCTCACAACACTTTGTTGCCTCCTTTGCACTTCTCTGTTATTGGACTTCTCAGTGTCCTTATCGTATTAAATGACTCAAGGCTGAAATGCTTTCTCATAGCACTTACAGTCCTAGCACTTAGACGTCTAATATGGCACGAGTAGCCACCAATAAACGCTGAGTGAAAATCTCTGAAACATACACGAAAAAGCCCAGACTGCTGAACATTCTACAAACCAACTGGTCTATCCTCCTCAAAAATGTTCGCATCAGGAATGACAAAGAAAAATTAAGGAACCATTCCAGATTAAAGGAAAGTAAAACCACATGACAAGTACGTGCAACATGTGATCCTGAACTGCACTCTGCATTATATAAAGAAATTCTATGAAGGAAATTATCTAGGCTGGGCACAGTGGCTCACTCCTGTAATCCCCATCATTCTGGGATGCCAAGATGGGCAGATCAGGTGAGGTCCGAAGTTCAAGACCAGCCTGGCCAACGTGGTGAAACCCCACGTGTATTAAAAATAGAAGAAGAAAAAAAGAAAGAAAGAAAAAGAAACATTAGCCAGGCGCGATGGCCGGCAACTGTACTCCCAGCTACTCAGAAGGCTGAGGCATGAGAATCCCTTCATCCTCAGACGGTAGGCTGCAGTAAGCCAACATCGTACTACTGCACTCCAGCCTGGGCAACACAGTGAGACTCTCTCTCAATCAATCAATCAATGCAAGTGTCTGAATAACTGGCAAAAGTTGAGTACACACTGTACGCGAAATGACTGCATTTTCTCATTGTTAAATTTGCTGATTTTGGTCTTTGTGCAGTGAGAATCCAAGGAATGACTTCTTCTAGGTTCGGACAATATACACACAATCAAGTACACAGGGTGAAGGGCCACAGTACCTGAAACTTTATCTAAACAATTGACCATTTAGAACAGTAAACATAATATCCATAAGTGAGTGTGTGAGTGTGTGGGCAGCAGGGTAAGACAGGGAGGGAACAGATATCAAACTAATAAAGCAAAAGCTATTAACGGTTGCTAAATCTAGGTGACAAGTATGTGACCTCATTGTAGTAAAATTGCAAATTTTCTATTATTGTTATGTCTTCAAAATATACAAATAAATACTTGGAAGAATATATGACAACTACACTGAATTTACAAAGCCAGGAGGTTTCTTTTAGTTGTGGTTTAAAAAATACACACACACACAAACACACACATACACACACACACACACACACACACACGACATAGAATTTATCATCTTAACTATTTTTAAATGTTACAGATCAGTAAGGACCTATGTGTGCAACATTACCAGCAACTAGAAACAAACTTTGCATGTTTGTTTTCCTATATGATGAAAGCTTTAAGTATTCATTTCTTTGTTTCTATCCTTATTTATGTATTTGTTAGCGATAAGGTCTTGCTATGTTTCCCGGGCTGGGCTTGAACTCCGGGCTTGAACTCCGGGGCTCAAGCAATCCTCTCAGCTCAGCCTCCTAAGTAGCTGAGACTATGAGTGCATGGCATTCAACTCGCGTTGAGACCTTGCTCTTAAATGAAAATCTGAGGATAAACCACGGGATTTCTACAATGCTTATATTCAGCCATAAACTACCAAGAGCAGTGGGCATCAGCTAAGAAATCTGAAGTCCACAACACGGATAGGATTTCAGTAACAATTACTATGTAAATTTCTGAGGATTCATTAGCTGAATGCACTTGAGGACTATGGAAAATCTTACACTCATGACACCCATTACCTATTGGGGTAAACAGAAACTTAATCTTTTTCAAATAAAGTTATATTTCTGTCCAAAGGTACTAAATATACTAGTCCATAAATGAACCCCATGTAGAACAAAGCACCAAAAATTACATGGTTTGTGAATCACAGCAAATATACTGTCCTGCACTGAGAATAAGGGAGCGGGTGGACAGCAATTAATGGGTATTGTTGTCAGTCATATTCGAGAAACCTTTAAAATAAATCCCTAAAATAATCCATGACCTGAGTTACATAAATGTTTTGTTTCAAACTGTCTTTTTTTTTTTTTTCTTGAGACTGAGTTTTGCTCTTGTCACCCAGGCCGGAGTGCAATGCTGTGAACTTGGCTGACTGCAACCTCTGCCTCCCAGGATCAAGTAACTCTCCTGCCTCAGCCTCCTGAGTATCTGGGATTAGAGGCGCCCACCACCACGCCCAGCTAATTTTTTGTATTTTTACTAGAGATGGGGTTTCACCACGTCGGCCAGGCTGTTCTCAAACTTCTGACCTCAGGTGATCCACCTGCATCCACCTACCATACTGCTGGGATTACAAGCGTGAGCCGCCACCCCTACCTCAAACTATTTTATCTAGGAGAAATTATTTCTCTCGTGTTGACCTCAGAATAATTACTTTTATGGTCTTTCTAACCACAAGAGGATAGCATCACCTCCTAAACCCAATTAGAAAATCATACTGAATCGGCCAGGCGTGGTGACTCACACCTGTAATCCCAGCACTTTGGGAGTCTGAGGCGGGCAGGTCCCAAGATCAAGAGAAGAGGTCAAGAGCAGCCTGACCAACGTGGTGAAATGCCGTCTCTATTAAAAATACAAAAATTAATTGCCTGTGGTGGTGGGCGCCTATACTCCCAGCTACTGTACTGAGGATGAGGACAGGAGAACTGCTTCAACCCAGGAGGCGCAGGTTGCAATGAGCCGAGATCACGTCACTGCACTCCATCCTGGGCAACAGAGCGAGAGACTCTGTCTCAAAAAGAAAAACAATAGTAAAGAAAAGAACATCGTACTAAAGCAGCTCCACATATGGCAGTATCCCGATTCATTCAGTTTTTATCAAACCCATCACATTAAAATTTCAATCCAAGCAAACAGTGGCCAACGTTCAGTGACTCCGTTTTTAGAGCTAGTCCTGCTCCTCCGACCTGGATCTATTCCTGGGCCACTACTAAGCTACCTTACAGTAAACCATTTGAGTTGTAAGCATTTTCAGCAAAATTATTTACTTCTTTTTACAGTAACGTAGACAGATGATAGAAGGACTCAAACTTTGAAACAAAGCACAAATCTTGCATTCACCAGTCAACTCTTCTTGGATTAAACCCAGTCTCCGAGCCTGCATGATCTTATTCATAACGTGGACATGTTTCATCATAGTGAGGAGTTTCCCTAAGCTAAGCTGCAAACCATATACCCTCCTCACTTTTTCAGTCCACTGCAGCCATTCTTTTCATTGTTTCCTTTCCTCCTGTGCCTGCTATGTGGCAATACATGAGACACACGCCCCACCCCATCCCCCCCACGACAGGCATTCTTCTTCCCTTTCCCTTCACCTTGACCTGAAGATGCTCCCTCATCTTCTCCCTCCTGAGCAGGTACAGGATCCTGACTTTCAGCTGCCGGTTCCCCTTCTTCAGGTTTTGGTGGTACCACTTCTTCATCACTGAACTGCTCGGGCTAGGGAAAGTGTGTGGGGGTGTGTGTGTGTGTGTGTGTGTGTGTGTGTTTGCAAATCAAGAAAAAACAGGTTTCTTGTTAATACAAGATTACATATATATATACATATACAGAATACACAGATATTTCTGATCATAACTAAGACTAAAGACAGTTCTTCTTCATGAGACAGCAGGAAGGAGAGGAAAAGAAAAACAAAAACAAAAAACAGACATTTCTCCAAATCCATTGTCCATGCCCAATAAGGTTACTCCACCCACAGGAAGCTTACTGTGAGAACAGTGACCCACAAGGACTTTGGAAGCTATTACACGATGTGTATCATCTGTCATTTACAAGCCCACCATGAGAAAAATGTCATGGGCAAAAGCTGAAGAACACGAGAGAGAAACAAAATCCACCTGAATCAATGTTCCCTTCACGAGACGCCATAATCATTTTTATCAGCATGAAAGAATTTTATCAGTGTCTATACACCTATGCAACAACATTATCACAAATATTACTGTCTGCTAATAGAAAATATCGAATTAACATTAAAGCACTCACCAGCATACGCCCAATCATCTCAGGAGGTTCTATACGGCGTCTTGGATTAGGCCGATAGGTTGATCTTCCACGCCAACTCATATTTCTCGCTGAAAAAACAGCAATAAAAAAAATCGTGATTGGGAACGTGCACTTGCGAGGACAGCTATATTCGATCACTTCCGTGGCTAAACGGTAACTTCTCATTTATTTTTGAAAACACTCTCACAATAAGTCCCTCAGTTAAGCAGACGCGTGTACCTTTTCTAAGTGCCTGCAAAGCCACTTATGCTGGCCATGCTGGCAGAACAATCATCTTAAGGCGTGTGGCAAAACGCAGCAGACATGTTTTCTCTAAATTTCTTTTGGATGCGCGGTCTCGCTCTGTTGCTCAGGCTGGAGTGCAGCAGCGCGGTCACAGATCGCTGAAGCCTTGACCTCCCTGCTCAAGGGAACCGCCCTCCTCAGATGAGGTTTCCTTTCACGAGTGAACCCCACATGAAAACACTAGTGAATCACAATTCCCCTGACTACTGCTTGTGGCACACTCCCACTTACTAGAGCCAGTCACCCCCCTCAAATCAAGTTTGCTTGGACGGCACAGCCTCGCCCAGTCCTTCCCGTTGTTTCCGGACCCTCCATGGTGGAGGTGAGACCTGGCGTGGCTTCTCACTCGGGCGCTCTGCTCTCCACGATGCTAGGGGGCGCGAAGCAGCCCGCAGCCTTCCCAGATGCCAGGCCCGGTCTTCACTTTCCACCTCGCACCCATCCCCTCGCCCCCACCCACGGGGACCCATTCAGGACTCAGGAATCTGCCCTGTAGGGGGGCTTCTGGCACCTCAGGACTTCCATTCCTCCAACATCACCCCCAGCACTCGCCCCAGCTTCACCTGAGCCCCGGACCGCCTCCCTTCTGCGGCCCACCTTCCTCGCTGTCCTGGCCCCTTCACGACCACAAAGCTCATGGTGGCCTCGCAGCATGTAAAGAGGAGGATGACCTCCAGGCCCTGCTCTTTCGAGGTAAGGAGGCCCTTCTCTTTCAGAAGCCATGAGGCCCTTGTCTCTCAAGGGCCACGAGGCCCTTCTCTCTCAGAGACCACAGACCACGCAGCAGGACCCGCCGGACCCCCACGAAGCTCACTGCCTCCTCCTCAGCCTCACTCACACTTCAGTGCCTCGGGGGACTGCTTTCAGACCTACCAGATGAGTCTCCGTAGAGGAAAAAGAATCCGGATGGCAGGAACGCGACACCGCACCCTCACAGCTGCCTGGCGTTCTTCACGCGAGCGAACGCACCAACCGGAAGACGGTCAGTGGACATGCGCACTGAGACGGGAGCCCAAGGAGCATGCGCGGCTGTGGGTGGGAAAGGGAGGGCTGCCGTTACAAGCCCCACACCCCAAACTCCCAAGTCCCATCCCCGCTGAGGATAACGGAATCCGACCTCCCTCTGCTGTTTCCTACGCCTCGGGGACTCAAATCCCTCAAATAGTGCTCCCCTCAAAACTCACTCCACCTTCAACTGAACCCCCCTCCCATCCAGGGCCCTCCCTCGCTCTGGCCTCACCATGGGGGCTGGGACCATGGAGACTGCCTGGAAAGACATTTAGACCACCTGCTGAAACAGAAATAACGACCTACCCCAAAAAGAGATCGTTCACCACGAACAAGTCAGAGAAAGAGACTGAAAGAAAAATGAATACAACCTCAAGGACCTGTAGGAAATTACTCGAACATCTATCATTTGTAGCATCAGAATCGCCGAAGGAGAAGTGACGGTACCCGTGAAACAGGAGCCAAGGACAGCCAGAGTGACACCGTTTGAAAAGCAACTCCCATCTTGAAACTAACAAGACACATTCCTTACCAATCACAACCCATGGCCCCAACATGTTCGTAGTTGAGAAAACAGACTAAAGGTACCTACAAGGACATGCTCCCACAGCAGCGGAAAGTGCAGGGGTCCCAACACTCGTAGCAATATATGCTTTCAAAATAATTATGCTGTCACATACTTACACACTGGAGTGTCAAGGATACTTTTCTTTTAATCAGTAGAATGATAAATCTCATCATGCTGTCAGCCGTCCCGCACAAAGGTACAAATAAGATTGGTCTGTTTTGGGGCTTTTTTTTTTTTTTAGATGCAGTCACACTCTGTCACCCAGGCTGTAGTGCAGTGGTGGGATCTCAGCAAACTTCCACTTCCACCTCCCCGGTTCAAGCGATTCTTCAGCCTCAGGCTCTCCAGTACGTGAGACTACATGCCGTGCCACCACACCCGCCTAATTTTCGTACTTTTCGTAGAGAAGGGGTTTTACCATCTTGGCCAGGCTGGTCTTGAACTCCAGACCTCGTCATCCACCCACCTGGGCCCCTCAACCTGTTGGGATTACAGGCGTGACCCACGGCACCCAGTCTAATGTTCGTCTGTACATGAATAAAACCCTGAGATAAGAAAACCCTTGCCAGGCCAAGGCTCTGTGCTGTAATCCTACTCTTTTGGAAGGCTGAGCTGGGCAGATCGCCTGAGCTCAGGAGTTTGAGACCAGCCTATGCAATGTGGCAAAATCTCATCACTACCACAAGAAAAAAAAAAAACAAAAAAAAGCAGAGAAAAGGAAGCTGGGCGTGGTGGCATGTACCTACTCTCACAGCTACTCAGGAGACTGAGGTGCGGTTATTGCTTGAGCCCAGAAGGTCAAGGCTGCAGTGAGCTCGGATAACACCACTGCACTCCAGCCTGGGTGACACAGTGAGATCCTGTCTCAATTTTTTTCAGTAGGAAATAAAAAGTACCAATGTATCAACCTAATGCACTGCAGTAACAGATTAATGGGAAAAATGCTGTGATAATCGAAATAGATGCACCGTTTGATGAAACTCAGCATCTATTCAAAATGAATACTCTCAAAAAATTAGAACAGAATGGAATAACTTACTCTGATAAAGTCCATCTACAAAAATACTACGGTAAACACGATGGAGAAATATTTCCATTTCTCATCACGGATAAGACTAGGATGTCCACTATCACCACTGTACCCCAGGTGGGTCTGCCAAGAAATCAGAAGAGGAAATCAAACTCTTCAAATGGCAGCAACAGACCCGGTGCAGTGCCCCACGCCTACGATCCCAGCACTGTGGGAGGCCAAAGCGGGTGCATCACTTGCACTCAGGAGTTCAAGAACAGACCTGGGAAACATATCAAAACCCGTCTCTCAAAAAACACAAAAGGAAATAGGAAAAAAAAACGCAACTACTCTTATCCAAAGATGATATGACTCTGCATGTTGAAGACTGTAAAGGATCTAGAAGTAAACTTTTAGAATTCATACGCATATTTAACAGGGTGCTGGACAGAAAACTCCATATATAAGTATTGGGTCTCTACATACCAGCACAAACAGTTAGAATATCAAATTCCAAAGAACGATAGATATTTGACAGCACCGAATACCTAGAAATAAAGTTCACACAAGATGCGAAAGACTTCATTGCAAAGGGCTGTATAGCTTTATTGAGAGAACGTTAACGAACAACTTCCCAACTTCAAAGCAGCCTCCATCATTTCAGCGTGTCTTCTTTTAACACTGTGATTGCTTTCCACCTGTACCAGAAACACAACAGTTGGGAACATGACTTAGCAACAGATAATTTAGGTGACCCCAAAGGCATACAAAGCACATTACACTTTGGGTTTTCGAAAATGGGCTACAAACAGAACCCGAAGCGTGATCCTGTGTCTTACATCCAATTAAACCTCTGTACACACTCTGAGGGTACATCTGCAGAACTTAAGGGTAATTTCCTCCCTAAACATCGAGTGCGTCCTTTAAACTCAGAAGCACTTATAATTCACAGTCAGTAATTTGGAAAACACATGTGTAAAACATACTTCAGTTGATTACTCAGGAAGTATTAAAGTCATGGTATTTAAACTTCAGATTTTATCAACTCATGTCCAAAAAGTTGAACCTTACATATAACATTTGATATGATTAGAGCTGATTATATCATCTATGTGTCTACAGTCTTATTAGAAATAGTGGCTCATAAAGACTGACAGTGGGGCAGGGAGCGTGCTTAACACAGGCATCTTCCTACCCACACCGATGCTGAGCATCACTGATCAACATGCCACAGATGATAGAAACTAAACCGTCTCTAGCCATTTGATAACCCAGTCACGCAAGGTTTCTTTGGGAAAAGATTTAAAAACCAATTATTCATTAAGAGCCAGACAATCCCAGGCTTAGCAACATAGTGAGACCTCATCTCTATAGTGAATTAAAAAAAAGAAAAAAAAAAACTAGGCACAGTGGCTTGTGCATGTAGTTCCAGCCGCTGAAGAGGCTGAGATGGGAGGATCGCTTGAGTGTGGGAGGCAGAGATGACAGCTAGCTGAAATCCCACCACTGCACTCCAGCATGGGTGACAGAATGAGACTCTGTCTCAAACAAACAAACAGAAGAAGCCAGAGAATTCAGAATTTGACAGGATCTAACCATACACATTCAGGTCTCCACACAGAAAAACAAACATGAAGCAGAGTGCCCACTCGCTTTCTTAGCAGCAATGAAACCTGAACTCACAGGTTTTCAGATGACACAGGCCAGGGTTTCATGACATATGGTAAACAAATCATGCAAACGGAAGATCTTTGTATCCTATGCCTTCTATCCGTCAGGATCACAGTATGAAAGGACCAGAATGAAAAATGATTTTAACATATCTGACTTAAACTCACTATTTTTATAGTAACCAAAGATAGGTTGAGAAGTTAAAGGATCCGCTCAAAATCTCACAAATGCTGTAAGAGAGCTGGTATTGGAACCTGCATCAAGGGCTTCAGAATATTTCACACCAACTGATGGGTGTTACAAATGTCTTATGTATTTGTTTAAAGCAGACCTTTACAAACAATATGAAAATTATGAGCCACTGGTTGGAGGATTTATACTCAAAAGTTGTCATTCAAGATGACTTTGACTCAGTGTGTTTCTCTATCTGACAGGCTATAGGTCGGGCGCTGAACTACGTTGCAAATAACTACTATGTTAGAAGACCTCTGTTATTGAGGAGGCAGTATTGTTACCTCCCCGTTATTAAAAATGGAATCCTCGGTTCGGCGCGGTGCCTCACACTTGAATCCCGGCACTTTGGGGGGCCGAGGCAGGTGGATCACCTGAGGTCAGGAGTTCGCGACCAGCCCGTGCAACATGACAAAAGCCCATCTTGACTAAAAGTACAAAAATTAGCTAGGCTGGGAGGCGAACGCCTGTAATCCCAGCTACTCGGGAGGCTCAGGCAGGAGAATCACTTCAACTTGGGAGCTGGAAGTTCCTGTGAGCTAAGATGGCACCACTGCGCTCCCCCTGGGCAACAGGGCGGGACTCCATCTCAAAAACAATAGGAATAAGAATATCACACTCTGGAAACAGACACCATGCAATCTGCATGCCTCAGAAATTGCCTACCTGCTTCTGGCGGTTGCACCTCCTCTGGATTTGGCAGGCACACCTCCTGGACATCAGGACTATCTCCACGCTCACACCCAGTCTTCGGGTGAACCTCTTCCTGACTATCAGCTTCAGGCTCCGGCCCTTAAAAATTAAAACAAAATTATCAATTCAAGCAGTAAAATATGAAATATGAATAAGGAAATCACATTCATGCTCTCGGTGTTATTAAATAAAGGCTTTAGCTAGTGTCATAAGAAATGTGCTCATCACAATCCCAGGAACATTATTTCAGGAGTCTGTTAGCAGAAAACAGGAAAACAGGGTTTTCCAAAAATATTACCCCCTTCTTTCCCCAAGACTGCCCTCACAACACTTTGTTGCCTCCTTTGCACTTCTCTGTTATTGGACTTCTCAGTGTCCTTATCGTATTAAATGACTCAAGGCTGAAATGCTTTCTCATAGCACTTACAGTCCTAGCACTTAGACGTCTAATATGGCACGAGTAGCCACCAATAAACGCTGAGTGAAAATCTCTGAAACATACACGAAAAAGCCCAGACTGCTGAACATTCTACAAACCAACTGGTCTATCCTCCTCAAAAATGTTCGCATCAGGAATGACAAAGAAAAATTAAGGAACCATTCCAGATTAAAGGAAAGTAAAACCACATGACAAGTACGTGCAACATGTGATCCTGAACTGCACTCTGCATTATATAAAGAAATTCTATGAAGGAAATTATCTAGGCTGGGCACAGTGGCTCACTCCTGTAATCCCCATCATTCTGGGATGCCAAGATGGGCAGATCAGGTGAGGTCCGAAGTTCAAGACCAGCCTGGCCAACGTGGTGAAACCCCACGTGTATTAAAAATAGAAGAAGAAAAAAAGAAAGAAAGAAAAAGAAACATTAGCCAGGCGCGATGGCCGGCAACTGTACTCCCAGCTACTCAGAAGGCTGAGGCATGAGAATCCCTTCATCCTCAGACGGTAGGCTGCAGTAAGCCAACATCGTACTACTGCACTCCAGCCTGGGCAACACAGTGAGACTCTCTCTCAATCAATCAATCAATGCAAGTGTCTGAATAACTGGCAAAAGTTGAGTACACACTGTACGCGAAATGACTGCATTTTCTCATTGTTAAATTTGCTGATTTTGGTCTTTGTGCAGTGAGAATCCAAGGAATGACTTCTTCTAGGTTCGGACAATATACACACAATCAAGTACACAGGGTGAAGGGCCACAGTACCTGAAACTTTATCTAAACAATTGACCATTTAGAACAGTAAACATAATATCCATAAGTGAGTGTGTGAGTGTGTGGGCAGCAGGGTAAGACAGGGAGGGAACAGATATCAAACTAATAAAGCAAAAGCTATTAACGGTTGCTAAATCTAGGTGACAAGTATGTGACCTCATTGTAGTAAAATTGCAAATTTTCTATTATTGTTATGTCTTCAAAATATACAAATAAATACTTGGAAGAATATATGACAACTACACTGAATTTACAAAGCCAGGAGGTTTCTTTTAGTTGTGGTTTAAAAAATACACACACACACAAACACACACATACACACACACACACACACACACACACACGACATAGAATTTATCATCTTAACTATTTTTAAATGTTACAGATCAGTAAGGACCTATGTGTGCAACATTACCAGCAACTAGAAACAAACTTTGCATGTTTGTTTTCCTATATGATGAAAGCTTTAAGTATTCATTTCTTTGTTTCTATCCTTATTTATGTATTTGTTAGCGATAAGGTCTTGCTATGTTTCCCGGGCTGGGCTTGAACTCCGGGCTTGAACTCCGGGGCTCAAGCAATCCTCTCAGCTCAGCCTCCTAAGTAGCTGAGACTATGAGTGCATGGCATTCAACTCGCGTTGAGACCTTGCTCTTAAATGAAAATCTGAGGATAAACCACGGGATTTCTACAATGCTTATATTCAGCCATAAACTACCAAGAGCAGTGGGCATCAGCTAAGAAATCTGAAGTCCACAACACGGATAGGATTTCAGTAACAATTACTATGTAAATTTCTGAGGATTCATTAGCTGAATGCACTTGAGGACTATGGAAAATCTTACACTCATGACACCCATTACCTATTGGGGTAAACAGAAACTTAATCTTTTTCAAATAAAGTTATATTTCTGTCCAAAGGTACTAAATATACTAGTCCATAAATGAACCCCATGTAGAACAAAGCACCAAAAATTACATGGTTTGTGAATCACAGCAAATATACTGTCCTGCACTGAGAATAAGGGAGCGGGTGGACAGCAATTAATGGGTATTGTTGTCAGTCATATTCGAGAAACCTTTAAAATAAATCCCTAAAATAATCCATGACCTGAGTTACATAAATGTTTTGTTTCAAACTGTCTTTTTTTTTTTTTTCTTGAGACTGAGTTTTGCTCTTGTCACCCAGGCCGGAGTGCAATGCTGTGAACTTGGCTGACTGCAACCTCTGCCTCCCAGGATCAAGTAACTCTCCTGCCTCAGCCTCCTGAGTATCTGGGATTAGAGGCGCCCACCACCACGCCCAGCTAATTTTTTGTATTTTTACTAGAGATGGGGTTTCACCACGTCGGCCAGGCTGTTCTCAAACTTCTGACCTCAGGTGATCCACCTGCATCCACCTACCATACTGCTGGGATTACAAGCGTGAGCCGCCACCCCTACCTCAAACTATTTTATCTAGGAGAAATTATTTCTCTCGTGTTGACCTCAGAATAATTACTTTTATGGTCTTTCTAACCACAAGAGGATAGCATCACCTCCTAAACCCAATTAGAAAATCATACTGAATCGGCCAGGCGTGGTGACTCACACCTGTAATCCCAGCACTTTGGGAGTCTGAGGCGGGCAGGTCCCAAGATCAAGAGAAGAGGTCAAGAGCAGCCTGACCAACGTGGTGAAATGCCGTCTCTATTAAAAATACAAAAATTAATTGCCTGTGGTGGTGGGCGCCTATACTCCCAGCTACTGTACTGAGGATGAGGACAGGAGAACTGCTTCAACCCAGGAGGCGCAGGTTGCAATGAGCCGAGATCACGTCACTGCACTCCATCCTGGGCAACAGAGCGAGAGACTCTGTCTCAAAAAGAAAAACAATAGTAAAGAAAAGAACATCGTACTAAAGCAGCTCCACATATGGCAGTATCCCGATTCATTCAGTTTTTATCAAACCCATCACATTAAAATTTCAATCCAAGCAAACAGTGGCCAACGTTCAGTGACTCCGTTTTTAGAGCTAGTCCTGCTCCTCCGACCTGGATCTATTCCTGGGCCACTACTAAGCTACCTTACAGTAAACCATTTGAGTTGTAAGCATTTTCAGCAAAATTATTTACTTCTTTTTACAGTAACGTAGACAGATGATAGAAGGACTCAAACTTTGAAACAAAGCACAAATCTTGCATTCACCAGTCAACTCTTCTTGGATTAAACCCAGTCTCCGAGCCTGCATGATCTTATTCATAACGTGGACATGTTTCATCATAGTGAGGAGTTTCCCTAAGCTAAGCTGCAAACCATATACCCTCCTCACTTTTTCAGTCCACTGCAGCCATTCTTTTCATTGTTTCCTTTCCTCCTGTGCCTGCTATGTGGCAATACATGAGACACACGCCCCACCCCATCCCCCCCACGACAGGCATTCTTCTTCCCTTTCCCTTCACCTTGACCTGAAGATGCTCCCTCATCTTCTCCCTCCTGAGCAGGTACAGGATCCTGACTTTCAGCTGCCGGTTCCCCTTCTTCAGGTTTTGGTGGTACCACTTCTTCATCACTGAACTGCTCGGGCTAGGGAAAGTGTGTGGGTGTGTGTGTGTGTGTGTGTGTGTGTGTGTGTGTGTTTGCAAATCAAGAAAAAACAGGTTTCTTGTTAATACAAGATTACATATATATATACATATACAGAATACACAGATATTTCTGATCATAACTAAGACTAAAGACAGTTCTTCTTCATGAGACAGCAGGAAGGAGAGGAAAAGAAAAACAAAAACAAAAAACAGACATTTCTCCAAATCCATTGTCCATGCCCAATAAGGTTACTCCACCCACAGGAAGCTTACTGTGAGAACAGTGACCCACAAGGACTTTGGAAGCTATTACACGATGTGTATCATCTGTCATTTACAAGCCCACCATGAGAAAAATGTCATGGGCAAAAGCTGAAGAACACGAGAGAGAAACAAAATCCACCTGAATCAATGTTCCCTTCACGAGACGCCATAATCATTTTTATCAGCATGAAAGAATTTTATCAGTGTCTATACACCTATGCAACAACATTATCACAAATATTACTGTCTGCTAATAGAAAATATCGAATTAACATTAAAGCACTCACCAGCATACGCCCAATCATCTCAGGAGGTTCTATACGGCGTCTTGGATTAGGCCGATAGGTTGATCTTCCACGCCAACTCATATTTCTCGCTGAAAAAACAGCAATAAAAAAAATCGTGATTGGGAACGTGCACTTGCGAGGACAGCTATATTCGATCACTTCCGTGGCTAAACGGTAACTTCTCATTTATTTTTGAAAACACTCTCACAATAAGTCCCTCAGTTAAGCAGACGCGTGTACCTTTTCTAAGTGCCTGCAAAGCCACTTATGCTGGCCATGCTGGCAGAACAATCATCTTAAGGCGTGTGGCAAAACGCAGCAGACATGTTTTCTCTAAATTTCTTTTGGATGCGCGGTCTCGCTCTGTTGCTCAGGCTGGAGTGCAGCAGCGCGGTCACAGATCGCTGAAGCCTTGACCTCCCTGCTCAAGGGAACCGCCCTCCTCAGATGAGGTTTCCTTTCACGAGTGAACCCCACATGAAAACACTAGTGAATCACAATTCCCCTGACTACTGCTTGTGGCACACTCCCACTTACTAGAGCCAGTCACCCCCCTCAAATCAAGTTTGCTTGGACGGCACAGCCTCGCCCAGTCCTTCCCGTTGTTTCCGGACCCTCCATGGTGGAGGTGAGACCTGGCGTGGCTTCTCACTCGGGCGCTCTGCTCTCCACGATGCTAGGGGGCGCGAAGCAGCCCGCAGCCTTCCCAGATGCCAGGCCCGGTCTTCACTTTCCACCTCGCACCCATCCCCTCGCCCCCACCCACGGGGACCCATTCAGGACTCAGGAATCTGCCCTGTAGGGGGGCTTCTGGCACCTCAGGACTTCCATTCCTCCAACATCACCCCCAGCACTCGCCCCAGCTTCACCTGAGCCCCGGACCGCCTCCCTTCTGCGGCCCACCTTCCTCGCTGTCCTGGCCCCTTCACGACCACAAAGCTCATGGTGGCCTCGCAGCATGTAAAGAGGAGGATGACCTCCAGGCCCTGCTCTTTCGAGGTAAGGAGGCCCTTCTCTTTCAGAAGCCATGAGGCCCTTGTCTCTCAAGGGCCACGAGGCCCTTCTCTCTCAGAGACCACAGACCACGCAGCAGGACCCGCCGGACCCCCACGAAGCTCACTGCCTCCTCCTCAGCCTCACTCACACTTCAGTGCCTCGGGGGACTGCTTTCAGACCTACCAGATGAGTCTCCGTAGAGGAAAAAGAATCCGGATGGCAGGAACGCGACACCGCACCCTCACAGCTGCCTGGCGTTCTTCACGCGAGCGAACGCACCAACCGGAAGACGGTCAGTGGACATGCGCACTGAGACGGGAGCCCAAGGAGCATGCGCGGCTGTGGGTGGGAAAGGGAGGGCTGCCGTTACAAGCCCCACACCCCAAACTCCCAAGTCCCATCCCCGCTGAGGATAACGGAATCCGACCTCCCTCTGCTGTTTCCTACGCCTCGGGGACTCAAATCCCTCAAA
Organism: Callithrix jacchus; assembly: GCF_049354715.1. Classification (NCBI taxonomy): domain Eukaryota; kingdom Metazoa; phylum Chordata; class Mammalia; order Primates; family Cebidae; genus Callithrix; species Callithrix jacchus. The sequence continues at coordinate 49,864,514 of NC_133524.1, read as the reverse complement.
TAGTGCTCCCCTCAAAACTCACTCCACCTTCAACTGAACCCCCCTCCCATCCAGGGCCCTCCCTCGCTCTGGCCTCACCATGGGGGCTGGGACCATGGAGACTGCCTGGAAAGACATTTAGACCACCTGCTGAAACAGAAATAACGACCTACCCCAAAAAGAGATCGTTCACCACGAACAAGTCAGAGAAAGAGACTGAAAGAAAAATGAATACAACCTCAAGGACCTGTAGGAAATTACTCGAACATCTATCATTTGTAGCATCAGAATCGCCGAAGGAGAAGTGACGGTACCCGTGAAACAGGAGCCAAGGACAGCCAGAGTGACACCGTTTGAAAAGCAACTCCCATCTTGAAACTAACAAGACACATTCCTTACCAATCACAACCCATGGCCCCAACATGTTCGTAGTTGAGAAAACAGACTAAAGGTACCTACAAGGACATGCTCCCACAGCAGCGGAAAGTGCAGGGGTCCCAACACTCGTAGCAATATATGCTTTCAAAATAATTATGCTGTCACATACTTACACACTGGAGTGTCAAGGATACTTTTCTTTTAATCAGTAGAATGATAAATCTCATCATGCTGTCAGCCGTCCCGCACAAAGGTACAAATAAGATTGGTCTGTTTTGGGGCTTTTTTTTTTTTTTAGATGCAGTCACACTCTGTCACCCAGGCTGTAGTGCAGTGGTGGGATCTCAGCAAACTTCCACTTCCACCTCCCCGGTTCAAGCGATTCTTCAGCCTCAGGCTCTCCAGTACGTGAGACTACATGCCGTGCCACCACACCCGCCTAATTTTCGTACTTTTCGTAGAGAAGGGGTTTTACCATCTTGGCCAGGCTGGTCTTGAACTCCAGACCTCGTCATCCACCCACCTGGGCCCCTCAACCTGTTGGGATTACAGGCGTGACCCACGGCACCCAGTCTAATGTTCGTCTGTACATGAATAAAACCCTGAGATAAGAAAACCCTTGCCAGGCCAAGGCTCTGTGCTGTAATCCTACTCTTTTGGAAGGCTGAGCTGGGCAGATCGCCTGAGCTCAGGAGTTTGAGACCAGCCTATGCAATGTGGCAAAATCTCATCACTACCACAAGAAAAAAAAAAACAAAACAAAGCAGAGAAAAGGAAGCTGGGCGTGGTGGCATGTACCTACTCTCACAGCTACTCAGGAGACTGAGGTGCGGTTATTGCTTGAGCCCAGAAGGTCAAGGCTGCAGTGAGCTCGGATAACACCACTGCACTCCAGCCTGGGTGACACAGTGAGATCCTGTCTCAATTTTTTTCAATAGGAAATAAAAAGTACCAATGTATCAACCTAATGCACTGCAGTAACAGATTAATGGGAAAAATGCTGTGATAATCGAAATAGATGCACCGTTTGATGAAACTCAGCATCTATTCAAAATGAATACTCTCAAAAAATTAGAACAGAATGGAATAACTTACTCTGATAAAGTCCATCTACAAAAATACTACGGTAAACACGATGGAGAAATATTTCCATTTCTCATCACGGATAAGACTAGGATGTCCACTATCACCACTGTACCCCAGGTGGGTCTGCCAAGAAATCAGAAGAGGAAATCAAACTCTTCAAATGGCAGCAACAGACCCGGTGCAGTGCCCCACGCCTACGATCCCAGCACTGTGGGAGGCCAAAGCGGGTGCATCACTTGCACTCAGGAGTTCAAGAACAGACCTGGGAAACATATCAAAACCCGTCTCTCAAAAAACACAAAAGGAAATAGGAAAAAAAAACGCAACTACTCTTATCCAAAGATGATATGACTCTGCATGTTGAAGACTGTAAAGGATCTAGAAGTAAACTTTTAGAATTCATACGCATATTTAACAGGGTGCTGGACAGAAAACTCCATATATAAGTATTGGGTCTCTACATACCAGCACAAACAGTTAGAATATCAAATTCCAAAGAACGATAGATATTTGACAGCACCGAATACCTAGAAATAAAGTTCACACAAGATGCGAAAGACTTCATTGCAAAGGGCTGTATAGCTTTATTGAGAGAACGTTAACGAACAACTTCCCAACTTCAAAGCAGCCTCCATCATTTCAGCGTGTCTTCTTTTAACACTGTGATTGCTTTCCACCTGTACCAGAAACACAACAGTTGGGAACATGACTTAGCAACAGATAATTTAGGTGACCCCAAAGGCATACAAAGCACATTACACTTTGGGTTTTCGAAAATGGGCTACAAACAGAACCCGAAGCGTGATCCTGTGTCTTACATCCAATTAAACCTCTGTACACACTCTGAGGGTACATCTGCAGAACTTAAGGGTAATTTCCTCCCTAAACATCGAGTGCGTCCTTTAAACTCAGAAGCACTTATAATTCACAGTCAGTAATTTGGAAAACACATGTGTAAAACATACTTCAGTTGATTACTCAGGAAGTATTAAAGTCATGGTATTTAAACTTCAGATTTTATCAACTCATGTCCAAAAAGTTGAACCTTACATATAACATTTGATATGATTAGAGCTGATTATATCATCTATGTGTCTACAGTCTTATTAGAAATAGTGGCTCATAAAGACTGACAGTGGGGCAGGGAGCGTGCTTAACACAGGCATCTTCCTACCCACACCGATGCTGAGCATCACTGATCAACATGCCACAGATGATAGAAACTAAACCGTCTCTAGCCATTTGATAACCCAGTCACGCAAGGTTTCTTTGGGAAAAGATTTAAAAACCAATTATTCATTAAGAGCCAGACAATCCCAGGCTTAGCAACATAGTGAGACCTCATCTCTATAGTGAATTAAAAAAAAGAAAAAAAAAAACTAGGCACAGTGGCTTGTGCATGTAGTTCCAGCCGCTGAAGAGGCTGAGATGGGAGGATCGCTTGAGTGTGGGAGGCAGAGATGACAGCTAGCTGAAATCCCACCACTGCACTCCAGCATGGGTGACAGAATGAGACTCTGTCTCAAACAAACAAACAGAAGAAGCCAGAGAATTCAGAATTTGACAGGATCTAACCATACACATTCAGGTCTCCACACAGAAAAACAAACATGAAGCAGAGTGCCCACTCGCTTTCTTAGCAGCAATGAAACCTGAACTCACAGGTTTTCAGATGACACAGGCCAGGGTTTCATGACATATGGTAAACAAATCATGCAAACGGAAGATCTTTGTATCCTATGCCTTCTATCCGTCAGGATCACAGTATGAAAGGACCAGAATGAAAAATGATTTTAACATATCTGACTTAAACTCACTATTTTTATAGTAACCAAAGATAGGTTGAGAAGTTAAAGGATCCGCTCAAAATCTCACAAATGCTGTAAGAGAGCTGGTATTGGAACCTGCATCAAGGGCTTCAGAATATTTCACACCAACTGATGGGTGTTACAAATGTCTTATGTATTTGTTTAAAGCAGACCTTTACAAACAATATGAAAATTATGAGCCACTGGTTGGAGGATTTATACTCAAAAGTTGTCATTCAAGATGACTTTGACTCAGTGTGTTTCTCTATCTGACAGGCTATAGGTCGGGCGCTGAACTACGTTGCAAATAACTACTATGTTAGAAGACCTCTGTTATTGAGGAGGCAGTATTGTTACCTCCCCGTTATTAAAAATGGAATCCTCGGTTCGGCGCGGTGCCTCACACTTGAATCCCGGCACTTTGGGGGGCCGAGGCAGGTGGATCACCTGAGGTCAGGAGTTCGCGACCAGCCCGTGCAACATGACAAAAGCCCATCTTGACTAAAAGTACAAAAATTAGCTAGGCTGGGAGGCGAACGCCTGTAATCCCAGCTACTCGGGAGGCTCAGGCAGGAGAATCACTTCAACTTGGGAGCTGGAAGTTCCTGTGAGCTAAGATGGCACCACTGCGCTCCCCCTGGGCAACAGGGCGGGACTCCATCTCAAAAACAATAGGAATAAGAATATCACACTCTGGAAACAGACACCATGCAATCTGCATGCCTCAGAAATTGCCTACCTGCTTCTGGCGGTTGCACCTCCTCTGGATTTGGCAGGCACACCTCCTGGACATCAGGACTATCTCCACGCTCACACCCAGTCTTCGGGTGAACCTCTTCCTGACTATCAGCTTCAGGCTCCGGCCCTTAAAAATTAAAACAAAATTATCAATTCAAGCAGTAAAATATGAAATATGAATAAGGAAATCACATTCATGCTCTCGGTGTTATTAAATAAAGGCTTTAGCTAGTGTCATAAGAAATGTGCTCATCACAATCCCAGGAACATTATTTCAGGAGTCTGTTAGCAGAAAACAGGAAAACAGGGTTTTCCAAAAATATTACCCCCTTCTTTCCCCAAGACTGCCCTCACAACACTTTGTTGCCTCCTTTGCACTTCTCTGTTATTGGACTTCTCAGTGTCCTTATCGTATTAAATGACTCAAGGCTGAAATGCTTTCTCATAGCACTTACAGTCCTAGCACTTAGACGTCTAATATGGCACGAGTAGCCACCAATAAACGCTGAGTGAAAATCTCTGAAACATACACGAAAAAGCCCAGACTGCTGAACATTCTACAAACCAACTGGTCTATCCTCCTCAAAAATGTTCGCATCAGGAATGACAAAGAAAAATTAAGGAACCATTCCAGATTAAAGGAAAGTAAAACCACATGACAAGTACGTGCAACATGTGATCCTGAACTGCACTCTGCATTATATAAAGAAATTCTATGAAGGAAATTATCTAGGCTGGGCACAGTGGCTCACTCCTGTAATCCCCATCATTCTGGGATGCCAAGATGGGCAGATCAGGTGAGGTCCGAAGTTCAAGACCAGCCTGGCCAACGTGGTGAAACCCCACGTGTATTAAAAATAGAAGAAGAAAAAAAGAAAGAAAGAAAAAGAAACATTAGCCAGGCGCGATGGCCGGCAACTGTACTCCCAGCTACTCAGAAGGCTGAGGCATGAGAATCCCTTCATCCTCAGACGGTAGGCTGCAGTAAGCCAACATCGTACTACTGCACTCCAGCCTGGGCAACACAGTGAGACTCTCTCTCAATCAATCAATCAATGCAAGTGTCTGAATAACTGGCAAAAGTTGAGTACACACTGTACGCGAAATGACTGCATTTTCTCATTGTTAAATTTGCTGATTTTGGTCTTTGTGCAGTGAGAATCCAAGGAATGACTTCTTCTAGGTTCGGACAATATACACACAATCAAGTACACAGGGTGAAGGGCCACAGTACCTGAAACTTTATCTAAACAATTGACCATTTAGAACAGTAAACATAATATCCATAAGTGAGTGTGTGAGTGTGTGGGCAGCAGGGTAAGACAGGGAGGGAACAGATATCAAACTAATAAAGCAAAAGCTATTAACGGTTGCTAAATCTAGGTGACAAGTATGTGACCTCATTGTAGTAAAATTGCAAATTTTCTATTATTGTTATGTCTTCAAAATATACAAATAAATACTTGGAAGAATATATGACAACTACACTGAATTTACAAAGCCAGGAGGTTTCTTTTAGTTGTGGTTTAAAAAATACACACACACACAAACACACACATACACACACACACACACACACACACACACACGACATAGAATTTATCATCTTAACTATTTTTAAATGTTACAGATCAGTAAGGACCTATGTGTGCAACATTACCAGCAACTAGAAACAAACTTTGCATGTTTGTTTTCCTATATGATGAAAGCTTTAAGTATTCATTTCTTTGTTTCTATCCTTATTTATGTATTTGTTAGCGATAAGGTCTTGCTATGTTTCCCGGGCTGGGCTTGAACTCCGGGCTTGAACTCCGGGGCTCAAGCAATCCTCTCAGCTCAGCCTCCTAAGTAGCTGAGACTATGAGTGCATGGCATTCAACTCGCGTTGAGACCTTGCTCTTAAATGAAAATCTGAGGATAAACCACGGGATTTCTACAATGCTTATATTCAGCCATAAACTACCAAGAGCAGTGGGCATCAGCTAAGAAATCTGAAGTCCACAACACGGATAGGATTTCAGTAACAATTACTATGTAAATTTCTGAGGATTCATTAGCTGAATGCACTTGAGGACTATGGAAAATCTTACACTCATGACACCCATTACCTATTGGGGTAAACAGAAACTTAATCTTTTTCAAATAAAGTTATATTTCTGTCCAAAGGTACTAAATATACTAGTCCATAAATGAACCCCATGTAGAACAAAGCACCAAAAATTACATGGTTTGTGAATCACAGCAAATATACTGTCCTGCACTGAGAATAAGGGAGCGGGTGGACAGCAATTAATGGGTATTGTTGTCAGTCATATTCGAGAAACCTTTAAAATAAATCCCTAAAATAATCCATGACCTGAGTTACATAAATGTTTTGTTTCAAACTGTCTTTTTTTTTTTTTTCTTGAGACTGAGTTTTGCTCTTGTCACCCAGGCCGGAGTGCAATGCTGTGAACTTGGCTGACTGCAACCTCTGCCTCCCAGGATCAAGTAACTCTCCTGCCTCAGCCTCCTGAGTATCTGGGATTAGAGGCGCCCACCACCACGCCCAGCTAATTTTTTGTATTTTTACTAGAGATGGGGTTTCACCACGTCGGCCAGGCTGTTCTCAAACTTCTGACCTCAGGTGATCCACCTGCATCCACCTACCATACTGCTGGGATTACAAGCGTGAGCCGCCACCCCTACCTCAAACTATTTTATCTAGGAGAAATTATTTCTCTCGTGTTGACCTCAGAATAATTACTTTTATGGTCTTTCTAACCACAAGAGGATAGCATCACCTCCTAAACCCAATTAGAAAATCATACTGAATCGGCCAGGCGTGGTGACTCACACCTGTAATCCCAGCACTTTGGGAGTCTGAGGCGGGCAGGTCCCAAGATCAAGAGAAGAGGTCAAGAGCAGCCTGACCAACGTGGTGAAATGCCGTCTCTATTAAAAATACAAAAATTAATTGCCTGTGGTGGTGGGCGCCTATACTCCCAGCTACTGTACTGAGGATGAGGACAGGAGAACTGCTTCAACCCAGGAGGCGCAGGTTGCAATGAGCCGAGATCACGTCACTGCACTCCATCCTGGGCAACAGAGCGAGAGACTCTGTCTCAAAAAGAAAAACAATAGTAAAGAAAAGAACATCGTACTAAAGCAGCTCCACATATGGCAGTATCCCGATTCATTCAGTTTTTATCAAACCCATCACATTAAAATTTCAATCCAAGCAAACAGTGGCCAACGTTCAGTGACTCCGTTTTTAGAGCTAGTCCTGCTCCTCCGACCTGGATCTATTCCTGGGCCACTACTAAGCTACCTTACAGTAAACCATTTGAGTTGTAAGCATTTTCAGCAAAATTATTTACTTCTTTTTACAGTAACGTAGACAGATGATAGAAGGACTCAAACTTTGAAACAAAGCACAAATCTTGCATTCACCAGTCAACTCTTCTTGGATTAAACCCAGTCTCCGAGCCTGCATGATCTTATTCATAATGTGGACATGTTTCATCATAGTGAGGAGTTTCCCTAAGCTAAGCTGCAAACCATATACCCTCCTCACTTTTTCAGTCCACTGCAGCCATTCTTTTCATTGTTTCCTTTCCTCCTGTGCCTGCTATGTGGCAATACATGAGACACACGCCCCACCCCATCCCCCCCACGACAGGCATTCTTCTTCCCTTTCCCTTCACCTTGACCTGAAGATGCTCCCTCATCTTCTCCCTCCTGAGCAGGTACAGGATCCTGACTTTCAGCTGCCGGTTCCCCTTCTTCAGGTTTTGGTGGTACCACTTCTTCATCACTGAACTGCTCGGGCTAGGGAAAGTGTGTGGGGGTGTGTGTGTGTGTGTGTGTGTGTGTGTGTGTGTTTGCAAATCAAGAAAAAACAGGTTTCTTGTTAATACAAGATTACATATATATATACATATACAGAATACACAGATATTTCTGATCATAACTAAGACTAAAGACAGTTCTTCTTCATGAGACAGCAGGAAGGAGAGGAAAAGAAAAACAAAAACAAAAAACAGACATTTCTCCAAATCCATTGTCCATGCCCAATAAGGTTACTCCACCCACAGGAAGCTTACTGTGAGAACAGTGACCCACAAGGACTTTGGAAGCTATTACACGATGTGTATCATCTGTCATTTACAAGCCCACCATGAGAAAAATGTCATGGGCAAAAGCTGAAGAACACGAGAGAGAAACAAAATCCACCTGAATCAATGTTCCCTTCACGAGACGCCATAATCATTTTTATCAGCATGAAAGAATTTTATCAGTGTCTATACACCTATGCAACAACATTATCACAAATATTACTGTCTGCTAATAGAAAATATCGAATTAACATTAAAGCACTCACCAGCATACGCCCAATCATCTCAGGAGGTTCTATACGGCGTCTTGGATTAGGCCGATAGGTTGATCTTCCACGCCAACTCATATTTCTCGCTGAAAAAACAGCAATAAAAAAAATCGTGATTGGGAACGTGCACTTGCGAGGACAGCTATATTCGATCACTTCCGTGGCTAAACGGTAACTTCTCATTTATTTTTGAAAACACTCTCACAATAAGTCCCTCAGTTAAGCAGACGCGTGTACCTTTTCTAAGTGCCTGCAAAGCCACTTATGCTGGCCATGCTGGCAGAACAATCATCTTAAGGCGTGTGGCAAAACGCAGCAGACATGTTTTCTCTAAATTTCTTTTGGATGCGCGGTCTCGCTCTGTTGCTCAGGCTGGAGTGCAGCAGCGCGGTCACAGATCGCTGAAGCCTTGACCTCCCTGCTCAAGGGAACCGCCCTCCTCAGATGAGGTTTCCTTTCACGAGTGAACTCCACATGAAAACACTAGTGAATCACAATTCCCCTGACTACTGCTTGTGGCACACTCCCACTTACTAGAGCCAGTCACCCCCCTCAAATCAAGTTTGCTTGGACGGCACAGCCTCGCCCAGTCCTTCCCGTTGTTTCCGGACCCTCCATGGTGGAGGTGAGACCTGGCGTGGCTTCTCACTCGGGCGCTCTGCTCTCCACGATGCTAGGGGGCGCGAAGCAGCCCGCAGCCTTCCCAGATGCCAGGCCCGGTCTTCACTTTCCACCTCGCACCCATCCCCTCGCCCCCACCCACGGGGACCCATTCAGGACTCAGGAATCTGCCCTGTAGGGGGGCTTCTGGCACCTCAGGACTTCCATTCCTCCAACATCACCCCCAGCACTCGCCCCAGCTTCACCTGAGCCCCGGACCGCCTCCCTTCTGCGGCCCACCTTCCTCGCTGTCCTGGCCCCTTCACGACCACAAAGCTCATGGTGGCCTCGCAGCATGTAAAGAGGAGGATGACCTCCAGGCCCTGCTCTTTCGAGGTAAGGAGGCCCTTCTCTTTCAGAAGCCATGAGGCCCTTGTCTCTCAAGGGCCACGAGGCCCTTCTCTCTCAGAGACCACAGACCACGCAGCAGGACCCGCCGGACCCCCACGAAGCTCACTGCCTCCTCCTCAGCCTCACTCACACTTCAGTGCCTCGGGGGACTGCTTTCAGACCTACCAGATGAGTCTCCGTAGAGGAAAAAGAATCCGGATGGCAGGAACGCGACACCGCACCCTCACAGCTGCCTGGCGTTCTTCACGCGAGCGAACGCACCAACCGGAAGACGGTCAGTGGACATGCGCACTGAGACGGGAGCCCAAGGAGCATGCGCGGCTGTGGGTGGGAAAGGGAGGGCTGCCGTTACAAGCCCCACACCCCAAACTCCCAAGTCCCATCCCCGCTGAGGATAACGGAATCCGACCTCCCTCTGCTGTTTCCTACGCCTCGGGGACTCAAATCCCTCAAATAGTGCTCCCCTCAAAACTCACTCCACCTTCAACTGAACCCCCCTCCCATCCAGGGCCCTCCCTCGCTCTGGCCTCACCATGGGGGCTGGGACCATGGAGACTGCCTGGAAAGACATTTAGACCACCTGCTGAAACAGAAATAACGACCTACCCCAAAAAGAGATAGTTCACCACGAACAAGTCAGAGAAAGAGACTGAAAGAAAAATGAATACAACCTCAAGGACCTGTAGGAAATTACTCGAACATCTATCATTTGTAGCATCAGAATCGCCGAAGGAGAAGTGACGGTACCCGTGAAACAGGAGCCAAGGACAGCCAGAGTGACACCGTTTGAAAAGCAACTCCATCTTGAAACTAACAAGACACATTCCTTACCAATCACAACCCATGGCCCCAACATGTTCGTAGTTGAGAAAACAGACTAAAGGTACCTACAAGGACATGCTCCCACAGCAGCGGAAAGTGCAGGGGTCCCAACACTCGTAGCAATATATGCTTTCAAAATAATTATGCTGTCACATACTTACACACTGGAGTGTCAAGGATACTTTTCTTTTAATCAGTAGAATGATAAATCTCATCATGCTGTCAGCCCACGCGCACAAAGGTACAGTTCAGGTTAGTCTTTACATGGATAAGACCCCAATATAAGAAAAACCTGGCCAGGCCAGGGTTCACACCTGTGATGCTAGTACTTTCAAAGGCTCAGCTGGGAAGATCGCTTGAGCTCAGGAGTTGAAGAGCAGCCTAAGCAACATGAAAAAATCTCATCAGTACCAAAGAAAGAAAAATTAGCAGGGCATGGTGGCAGGTACCTATCGTCACAGCTACTCAGGAGGCTGAGGTATAGTTATCGCTTGAGCCTAAAAGGTCAAGGCTGCAGTGAGTTCTGATAACACCACTCCCCTCTGGTCTGAGTGACAGAGTGAGATCCTGTCTAAATTTTTTAAAATAGGAAATAAAAATACAACTTTATTAACTTCATTCAGTACATTAACAGATTAAGGGGAAAAAATGCTGTGGTAATCAAATAGATGCACTGTTTGATGAAACTCAACATATATTCAATATGAATACTCTCAGAAAATTAGAACAGAATGGAATAACTTACTCTGATAAAGTCCAAAAATAGTACAGTAAATATGATGATAAAATGTTAAAATGTTTCCATTTCCCAGTAGGGATAAGACAAGGATGTCCACTATCATCATCGTACCAGGTGGATATGTCCAATGCCATAAAATCAGAAAAGGAAATAAAACTCTTAAAAATGGCAGCAACAGGCCCAGTGCGGTGGCCCACACCTGTAATCCCAGCACTATGGAAGGCAAAGGCGGATGCATCACTTGCACTCAGGAGTTCAAGAACCGCCTGGGGAAACTCGAAAACCCCATCTCTACAAAAAATACAAAAGAAAATAGAAAAAAATGGCAGAAACAAAACTGCTCTTATTCAAAGATGATATGACTCTGTATGTTGAAAACTGAAAAGGATCTAGAAGTAAACTTTTAGAATTCATAGCCATATTTAACAAGGTTGCTGGATAGAAAAATCCATATATAAGTATTAGGTCTGTACATGCCAGCTCAAACAGTGAGAATATAAAATTCAAAGAATGATACGTATTTCACAGCATCAAATATCTAGAAATAAAGTTCACAAAAGATGCGCAAGACTTCTTTGCAGAAGGCTATAAAGCTTTATTGAGAGAACTTTAATGAACAAATTTCCAACATGAAAGCGGCCTGCGTCATTTCAGTGTGTCTTATTTTAACACTGTGATTGCTTTTCACCTGTAACAGAAACACAACAGTTGGGAACATGACTTAGGAACAGATTATTTAGATGACCCTAAAGGCATACAAAGCACATTATACTTTGGGTTTCATAAAATGGACTAAAAACAGGACCCTAAGGGTGATCCTGTGTCTTACATCCAAAGTGTATCTCTCTATACATCCAAAGTGTATCTCTCTATACGCTTTGAGGGTAGACCTGAAGAATTTAAGGGTAATTTCATCCCTAAACATCAAATGCTTCCCTTAAATTCAGAAGCACGTATAATTAAGTCAGCTATTTGGAAAACACATGTGCAAAACATACTTCAGTTGATTACTCAGGAAGTATTAAAGTCACGGTCTTTCAACTTCAAATCTTATCAACTCATGTCTCAAAAGCTGAAACTTACATGTAACATTTGATATTGTTAGAGCTGATTATATCATCCAAGTGTCTACAGTCTTATTAGAAATAGTGGCTCATGAAGACTGACAGTGGGGCAGGGAGCATGCTTAACATAGGCATCTTACTCACACCTATGCTGAGCACCATTGAGCTACATGCCACAGATGATAGAAACTAAACAGCCTCTCGACATTTGATAATTCAGTCACTCAAGGTTTCCGTGGGGAAAGATTTAAAAAGCAATTATTCATTAAGAGCCAGAGAATCCCAGCCTAGGGCAACATAGTGAGACCTCATCTCTACAATAAATTTACAACAGCAAAAAAAAAAAAATTAGTCAGGCACGGTGGCTTGTGCATGTAGTTCCAGCCACTCAGGAGGCTGAGGTGGGAGAATCGCTTGAACCTGGGAAGCAGAGGTTGCAGTGAACTGAAATCACACCACTACACTCCAGCCTGGTGACAGAGTGAAACTCTGTCTCAAACAAACAAACAAAAGAAGCCAGGTAATTCAGAATTTAACAGGATCTAGCAATAGGCATTCAGGTCTCCACACAGAAAATAAACACGGAGCAGAGTGCCCGCTCACTTTCTTCGTAGCAATGAAATCTCAATTAACAGGTTTGCAGATGACACAGGCCAGGGTTTCATGATTTATGATACACAAATCATGCAAAACAGATGACCGCTGTATCTTATGCATTCCATCCAACAGGATCAGAGTATGAAAGAACCAGAATGAAAAATAATTTTAAAATATCTGACAAACTATTTTTTCAAGAACCAAAGATAGGTTGAGAAGTTAATGAATCTGTTCAGAATCTCACAAATGCTCTAAGAACTGGTATTAGAACCTGCATCAAGTGCTTCAGGATACTTCACACCAACTGATAGGTGTTACAAATCTGGTATGTATTTGTTAAAAGCAGACCAAAGCGTCTGAAAATTATGAACTATTGGATTAGAGGTCTTATACTCAAAAGTTTTCATTCAAGATGGCTTTGACTCAGTGCATTTCTATATCTGACAGTCTATAGGTTGGGTGCTGAACTACATTTCAAATAACCTTTATGTTAGAAGAACTCTATTATTAAGGAGGAAGTATTGTTACCTCTCTGTTATTAAAAATATAATACTGGGTTGGGCACATTGGCTCACATCTGTAATTCTGGCACTTTGGGAGGCCAAGGCAGGTGGATCACCTGAAGTTAGGAGTTCGCGACCAGCTTGTGCAACATGACAAAAGCCCATCTTGACTAAAGGTACAAAAATTAGCTAGGCTGGGAGGCGAATGCCTGTAATCCCAGCTACTCGGGAGGCTCAGGCAGGAGAATCACTTCAACTTGGGAGCTGGAAGTTCCTGTGAGCTAAGATGACACCACTGCACTCCCCCTGGGCAACAGAGCGAGACTCCATCTCAAAAACAATAAGAATAAGAATATCACACTCTGGAAACAGACACCCTACAATGTGCATGCCTCATAAATTGCCTACCTGCTTCTGGCGGTTGCACCTCCTCTGGATTTGGCAGGCACACCTCCTGGACATCAGGACCATCTCCACGCTCACACCCAGTCTTCAGGCGAACCTCTTCCTGACTATCAGCTTCAGGTTCCGGCCCTTAAAAATTAAAATTATCAATTCAAGCAGTAAAATATGAAATATGAATAAGGAAATCACATTCATGCTCTCGGTGTTATTAAATAAAGGCTTCAGCTAGTGTCATAAGAAATGTGCTCATCACAATCCCAGGAACATTATTTCAGGAGTCTGTTAGCAGAAAACAGGAAAACAGGGTTTTCCAAATATTACCCCCTTCTTTCCCGAAGACTGCCTTCAGACAACTTTGCCACCTCCTTTCATTTCTCTGTTATTGGACTTCTGAGTGTCCTTCTCATATTAAAGGACTCAAGGCTGAAATCCTGTCTCTCATAGCACTAACACTCCTAGCACTTACACTCTTATACAGCATGAGTAGCCACCAATAAATCCTGAGTGAAAAATCTTTAGAACATACACGAAAAAGCCCAAACTGCTGAACATCGTACAAACCAACTGGTCTATCCTCCTCAAAAATGTCCGTATCATCAATGACAAAGAAAAATTAAGAAACCATTCCAGATTAAACTAAAACCACATGACAAGTACATGCAACACATGATCCTGAATTGGACTCTGCATTAGAAAAAGAAATTCTATAAAGGTAATCGGGGGGAATGGACTAAAAAAAAAAGGAAATCATCTGGGCTGGGCACGGTGGCTCACACCTGTAATCCCAGCATTTTGGGATGCCAAGGTGGGCAGATCAGGTGAGGTCAGAAGCTCAAAACCAGCCTGGCCAACGTGGTGAAACCCCATCTCTACTACAAATGCAAAAAGGCCGGACACAGTGGCTCACACCTGTAATCCCAGTACTTTGGGAGGCCGAGGTGGGCAGATCACAAGGAGTTTGAGACCACCCTGACCAACACGATGAAACCCTGTCTCTACTAAAAATGCAAAAATTAGCTGGGTGTGGTGGTGTACAACTGTAATCCCAGCTACTCAGGTGGCTGAGGCAGGAGAATTGCTTGAACCCAGAAGGTGGAGATTTCAGTGATCCGAGATTGCGCCACTGCACTCCAGTCTGGGCAACAGAGTGAGACTCTTTCTCAAAAAAAAAAATACCAAAAAAGGAGAAACATTACCCAGGTGCAGTGACCAGCAACTGTAGTTTCAGCTACTTCCGAGGCCAAGGCATGAGAATCCCTTCAACCTGGGACATGTAGGTTGCAGTGAGTTGAGATCGCACTACTGCACTCCAGCCTGGACAACAGAGTGAGATTCCATCTCAAATAAATAAATAAATAAAATTGTCTGAAAAACTGACAGAATTTGAGCATACACTGCATATGAAATGACTGCAGAGAGTTTGAGCTGCTGGGCTGCCATGAGGTTCGTGGATCCTGCCTGCAAACGCATCCGCAAGTTGAGATGTCGCACCCGTCCCCCCAAGCCAAGCCCTCCAACCCCAGTAACCCTCGAGTCTTCTTTGACGTGGACATCGGAGGGGAGCGAGTGGGTTGAACTGTCTTAGAATTGTTTGCAGATATTGTGCCCAAAACTGCGGAAAATTTTCGTGCACTGTGTACAGGAGAAAAAGGCATTGAACCCACAACTGGAAAACCTCTCCATTTCAAAGGATGCCCTTTTCATCAAATTATTAAGAAATTTATGATCCAGGGCGGAGACTTCTCAAATCGGAATGCGACAGGTGGAGAAAGTATTTACGGTGGAAAATTTGAAGATGAAAATTTCCATTATAAGCATGATCGGGAGGGTTTACTGAGCATGGCAAATGCAGGCCGCAACACAAATGGTTCTCAGTTTTTTATCACAATAGTTCCAACTCCTCATTTGGATGGGAAACATGTGGTGTTTGGCCAAGTAATTAAAGGAATAGGGGTGGTAAGGATATTGGAAAACGTAGAAGTGAAAGGTGAAAAACCTGCCAAATTGTGCGTTATTGCAGAATGTGGAGAATTGAAGGAAGGAGATGATTGGGGAATATTCCCAAAAGATGGCTCTGGCGACAGTCATCCAGATTTCCCTGAGGATGTGGATATAGATTTAAAAGACGTAGATAAAATTTTATTAATAACAGAAGACTTAAAAAACATTGGAAATACTTTTTTCAAATCCCAGAACTGGGAGATGGCCATTAAAAAATATGCAAAAGTTTTTAAGATATGTTGACAGTTCAAAGGCTGTTATCAAGACAGCAGATAGAGCCAAGCTGCAACCTATAGCTTTAAGCTGTGTACTGAATATTGGTGCTTGTAAACTGAAGATGTCAAATTGGCAGGAAGCAATTGACAGTTGTCTGGAGGCTCTTGAAATAGACCCATCAAATACCAAAGCATTGTACCAAAGAGCTCAAGGATGGCAAGGATTAAGAGAATATGATCAAGCATTGGCTGATCTTAAAAAAGCTCAGGAGATAGCACCAGAAGATAAAGCTATCCAGGCAGAATTGCTGACAGTCAAACAAAAGATAAAGGCACAGAAAGATAAAGAGAAGGCAGCATATGCAAAAATGTTTGCTTAGTAAGGATTCAATTTTGCTTATTGTGTGATTGTATAAATGCAATAAGAAAATTTAAAGGTTTTTGTCTATCAATACGATCCCTAATGTTTCTTTTTACACCTCAGTTCCTCATTGCTTACAGTTTAGGAGTACTGATAGGGGTTCATGATTAATAAACATGCTACAATACAGTAAGTTAAGTGTTTTTTTTTGTTTGTTTGTTTGGAGATGGAGTCTCACTTTGTCACCCAGGCTGGAGTGTAGTGGTGCGATCTTGGCTCACTGCAACCTCTGCCTCCCGGCTTCAAGTGATTCTTCTGCCTCAGCCTTCTGAGTAGCTGGGACTAAAGGCGTGTGCCACCAAGCCTGGCTAATTTTTGTATTTTTAGTACAGTGGGTTTTTACCATATAGGTCAGGCTGGTCTTGAACTCTTGACCTCATGATCTGCCCACCTCAGCCTCCCAAAGTGCTGAGATTATAGGCATGAGCCACCACACCCAGCTAAGTGAAATACTTTTTAAAATGGTTATCTGCATTATTCATGAGGGATAATGGTGTTCAGTCTGTTTTTAAACTCGTAAAGACACATCTTGTTGAATAAAGAGATGAAATCTTAAAAAAAAAAGAAATGACTGCATATTCTCATTGTCACATTTCCTGATTTTGAACTTTGTGCAGTATGATCCAAGGAATGACTTGTTCTTTCTTTTGACGATATACACACACTCAAGTACTTAGGGTAAAGGGCCATCATACCTGAAACTTTATGTAAATAATTCACCATTAATAACAGTAAACATAATATCCCATAAACGTGTGTATGAGTGTGTGGCCATCAGGGTAAGAGAGGTAAGGAAGAGATATGAAACAAATAGAGCAAATGCTATTAACAATTGGTGAATCTAGGTGAAAAGTGTATGAGTTAAGTGTACTATAATTGCAAATTTTCTATCAATGTTATGTCCTGAAAATATACAAATAAAAATTTAGAAGAATATATGACAACTATACTGAATTGAGGAAGATAGTTTTTTTTAATTATGGTAAAAAAAAAATACATGTGAAATTTACCATCTTATCTATTTTTAAGTGTTACAGTTCAGTAAGGAGCTATGTTTGCAACATTACCAACAACTAGGAACAAACTTTGCATGTTAATTTTCCTCTATCATGAAACGTTTACATATTTCTTTATTGGTTAGCAATGAGGTCTTGCTATGTTTCCCGGGCTGGGCTTGAACTCCTGGCCTGAAGCAATCCTCTCACCTCAGCCTCCCAAGTAGCTGGGAATATGAATGCATGACATTCAGTCCAGGTTGAGACCTTTCTCTTAAATGACAATCCAGGGATAAACCACAGGACTTGGACAATGCTTATATTCAGCCATAGAGTACCAAGAGCAGTGGGCATCAGATAAGAAATCTGAAGTCCACAACATGGATAGGATTTCAGTTACAATTACAATGTAAATTTCTGAGGATTCATTAGCTGAATGCACTTGAGGACTATGAAAAATCTTATAGTCATGACACCCATTACCTATTGGGGTAAACAGAAACTTAACTTTCTTCAAAGAAAGTTATATTTCTGTCCAAAGGTCCTAAATATACTAGTCCATAAATGAACCCCATGTAGAACAAAGCACCAAAAATTACATGGTTTGTGAATCACAGCAAATATACTGTCCTGCACTGAGAATAAGGCAGCGGGTGGACAGCAACTAATGGGCATTGTTGTCAGTCATATTCGAGAAACCTTTAACAGTGAATCCCTAGAATAATCTATAACCTGAGTTACATAAATGTTTGTTTTCAAACTATGTTATCTAGGAGAAATTATTTTTACCTCATGTTAATCTCAGGAAGGGTAATTCCTTTTTTTGGTTTTTCTAACAATAAAAGGATTTAATCACCTCCTAAACCCACTTAGAAAATCATACTAAACCAGGTACCTGTATGGCAGTATCCTGATTTATCTAGCTTTATCAACCTTACCACAGAAAAATATCAATCAAAGGAAATGGTGGCCAACATTCAGTGACTCGGGTTTTTTTTGTTTTTTTTTTTTTTGAGACAGAGTTTCACTCTTGTTTCCCAGGCTGGAGAGCAATGGCGCTATCGCAGCTCACTGCAACCTCCGCCTTCTGAGTTCAGGCAATTCTCCTGCCTCACCCTCCGGAGTAGCTGGGATTACAGGCACGCGCCACCATGCCCAGCTAATTTTTTGTATTTTTAGTAGAGACGGGGTTTCACCATGTTGACCAGGATAGTCTTGATCTCTTGACCTCGTGATCCACCTGCCTCGGCCTCCCAAAGTGCTGGGATTACAGGCTTGAGCCACCGCACCCAGCCCAGTGACTCGGTTTTTAGAGTTGCTCTTGCTCCTCCAAACTGGGTCTATTACTGGGCCAGTACTAAGCTACCTTACAGTAAAGTATTTGAGTTTTAAACATTTTAAGCAAAATCCTTTTGAAAAAAATTAAAATTTTGCATTCACCAGTCAGGTGCTCTTGAATAAAACACAATCCCCAAGCCTTCATTCTCTCATTCATAAAGTGGAGATATTTTATCATAGTGAGAAATTTCCCTAAGCTAAACTGCAAACTACATACCCTCCTCACTTTCCAGTCAATTTCAGGCATTCTTTCCATTGTTTTGTTTCCTCATGTTCCTGCTATGTGACAATGCATGAGACACATACACACACACACGCACGCGCACACACACACACACACACACACACACCAACATGCATTCTTCTTCTCTTTCCCTTCACCTTGACCTGCAGATACTCCTTCATCCTCTCCCTCCTGAGCAGGTGCAGGATCGTGACTTTGAGTTGCTGGTTCCCATTCTTCATCACTGAACTGCTCAAGCTAGGGAATATGTATGTGTGTGCAAATTTTTAAAAAACTTTTGTTTTCAATACATATCAATTATATATACACAGAATACATAGATGTTTCTGATCATAACTAAGCCTAAAGCTATTTCTCCAACTCTATTCTGTATGCTTAATAAGGTTACTCTATCCACAGAAAGGCTACTCTATCCACAGAAAGGTTACTCTGAGAAAAGTGACCCGGAAGGACTTTGGAAGCTATTATACTCTATGTTGGAATAGATGTGTACAATCTGTCATTAGGAAGCATGAGAAGGAAGTCATGGGCAAAAGCTGGAGAACCACAAGAGAAAAAATATCCTGAATCAATGTTTCCTTAATGAGATACCATATTCATTTTTCATCAGCATGAAAGACATTTATCAGTCTATCTATAGTAATGCAACAACACTATCACAAAGATTAATTTCTGCCATCGAATGCTAAAGCACCCACCAGCATGGGCCCAATCACTTCAGGAGGTTTGACATGGCGTCTTGGTCTAAGCCAATAGGTTGATCTTCCTCACCAACTCATATTTCACACTGAAAACAGAAAACTGTGATTGGGAATATACACTTGAGAGGACAGATATATTTGATCACTTCCATGGCTAAATGCTAACTTGTCATTTTAATTTTGAAAATACTTTCAAAATAAGTCTGAGTAAAGAAAGCATAAGTGAGTATGTTTTCTGAGTGCTTGCAAAGCCACTTATGCTGGCCAAGCTGCAAAGCCATCTTAAGGCATGTGGCTAAAGGCAGAGGGCATTTTTTTAAAATCTGTTTTACACACGAGGTCTCACTCTGTTGCTCAGCCTGGAGTGCAGCAGCAGGATCATAGCTCACTGCAGCCTTGACCTCCTACTCAAGTGATCCTCCAGCCTCAGCATCTGGAGTAGCTGGGACCACAAGTGCGTGCCACTGCGCCTCGCTGGCAGAAGGCATTTCTGATGAGGTTTACTTTCATAAGTGGACTCCACATGAAAACACTAGTGAATCACAGTTCCCATGACTGCTGCTATTGACACATTCCCACTTACTAGAGCCAGTCACCCACCTCAAATCAAATTTGGTTAGAACTCACAGCCTCGTCCACTCTTTCCTATTGTTTCTAGACCTTCTATGTCAGAGGTGAGACCTTGCAAGGCTTCTCACTCAGGCACTCCTCACTTGATAACACTGTAGGGGGGGGGGCGCGCTAACCAGCCTGCAGCGTTCCCAGGTGCCAGGCCCCTTCTTTACCGCCCATCTCACCCCTTGCCCTGTGACTTCCATCCTTCTAGCAGCAGCCCCAGCACTCGTCCCATCATCACCTGAGCCCCTAACCACCTCCCCTCCACAACCCACCTTCCTCCCTGTCCTGGCCCCTTCACAACCACAAAGCCAATGGTGGCATCACAGTCTGTGAGGAGGAGAAGGACGACTTTGAGACCCTTTTCCGTCAGAGGCCACGAGGCCCTTCTCCCTCAAAGGCCACAGACCGCCACACTGCGGGACCCACCGGACCCTCCCGCAGCCCACTGGCTCCTCCTCTCCCTCACTCACACTTCAACTCCTGGGAGGACTGGCCTGTGGACCTACCAGATGAGTCTCAGTAGAGGAAAAAGAGTCCAGATGGCAGGAATGCGACCGCACACCCTCACAGCTCCCTGGCATTCTCCACGTGGGCAAAGGGGCAGATCTGAAAATGCCCAGTGAACATGCACACTGAGGTGTAAGCCCTAGGAGCACACGCGGATGGGGGGAAAGGTAGGGTTGCAGCTCCCAGCCCCACACCCTAAACCCCGGATTCTCATCCCCAGTGAGGATGATGGAATCTGACCGACCTCCCTCTGTTGCTTCATATGCCTCTGGGACTCAAATACCTCAAATACTGCTCCCCTCAAAACTCACTCCATCTTCAACTGAACCCCATTCTCTTCCAGGGCCCTCTCTTGCCCGGGCCTCACCATAGTGACAAGGACCATGGTGGCTGCCTGTGAAGAGAGGTAGACCACCTGCTCAAATAGAAATAGCAACATGCCCCATAGCATTTACACAAGATCAAGAGTCTCATAACCTAGTATTCAAAATGTCCAGCATGTAATTCAAAATTACCCAGAATATGAAGAACCAGGAAAATAAGAGAACTAAAATGGGGAAAGACAATCCACTGACACCAATGCTAAGATAGAGATGTTGGGATTATCTGGCAACACCTTTAAAGATGCTATTTTTAAAATGCCTAAACAAGTAATCATGAACAGTTTTGAAACAAGTAAAAACAGAAAATGCTGGCACAAAAAAAGAATATTTAAAGAAGAAACAAATGGAAATTTTAGAAGTGGAAAATATGATAGCCAAAGAAATAAATTCTTATTGAATGGATTCAATAGCAGAATGGAGGCAAGAAAGGAGTTTGTGAACTCAAAGAGATAAATAGAAAGTGTTCTGTCTGGCAGAGAACAGTGACTTACAGCATTAATCCTAGTATTTTTGCAGGCTGAAGAAGGTAGATGGTTTGAGGCTGGAGTGAGACCAGCCTGGGCAACATAGTGAGACTCATCTCTACAAAAAAAAATTAACAATCCAGATCCAGTGGCTCATAGCTGTAATCCCAGCACTTTGGGAGGCCAAGGCAGGTGGATCATCTGAGGACAGGAGTTCAAGACCAACCTGGCCAACATGGTGAAACCCATCTCTACAAAAATTACAAAAATTTAACTGGTCATGGTGGTGGGCACCTGTAATCTCAGCTACTCAGGTGAATGATGCAGGAGAATCACTTGAACCCAGGAGGCTGAGGTGCAGTGAGCTAAAATCACACCACTACACTCCAGCCTGGGTGAAAGGAGTGAAACTCCACCTAAAAAAAAAAAAGGGTCGGGTGCGGTGGCTCACGCCTATAATCCCAGCACTTTGGGAGGCCAAGGCGGGTGGATCACGAGGTCAAGAGATCGAGACCATCTTGGTCAACATGGTGAAACCCCGTCTCTACTAAAAATACAAAAATTAGCTGGGCATGGTGGCATGTGCCTGTAGTGTGCCCAGCTAGTGGGGAGGCTGAGGCAGGAGAATTGCTTGAACCCAGGAGGCAGAGGTTGCGGTGAGCTGAGATCGCACCGTTGCACTCCAGCCTGGGTAACAAGAGTAAAGCTCCGTCTCAAAAAAAAAAAAACTTAAAAATAGCTGAGTGCGCTAACACGTGCCTGTACTCCTAGCTACTGTGAAAGCTGAGGCAGGAGGAACCCTTGAGCCCAGGAGTTCAAGGCTGCAGTGAGCTAAGATCACACCACAACACTCAAGCCTGGGCAACAGAGTGAGACTCTGTCTCTAAAACAAAACAAAAAGAAATTGTTCAATATGAACAAGTCAGAGAAAGAGGCTGACAGAAAAATAAATACAACCTCAAGGACCTGTAAGAAAATACTAAAACATCTGGCCAGGGGCTGTGGTTCATGCCTGCAATCCTAGCACTGGGAGGCCAAGGAGGGTGGATCACAAGGTCAGGAGATCGAGACCATCCTGGCTAACACGGTGAAATCCCGCCTCTACTATAATACAAAAAACTAGCCGAGTGTGGTGGCGTGCGTCTGTAGTCCCAGCTACTCAGGAGGCTGAGGCAGGAGAATCGCTTGAACCTGGGAGGTGGAGGTTGCGGTGAGCCAAGATCACGCCACTGCACTCCAGCCTGGCAACAGAGCAAGACTCTATCTCAAAGAAAGAAAGAAAGAAAGAAAGAAAGAAAGAGCTCAGTCGCCGCTGCCAGGTCACGTACGGTGTTCTCTTGCCGCTCCGCTCCCCTGCTCCTCTGCTGGTCGCAATGGAAGAAGAAATTGCTGCGCTCGTCATTGACAATGGTTCCGGCATGTGCAAAGCTGGCTTTGCTGGGGACGACGCCCCCCGAGCCGTGTTTCCCTCCATTGTCGGGCACCCTCGGCACCAGGGCGTGATGGTCGGCATGGGCCAGAAGGACTCCTACGTGGGCGACGAGGCCCAGAGCAAGCGCGGCATCCTGACCCTGAAGTACCCCATCGAGCACGGCATCGTCACCAATTGGGATGATATGGAGAAAATCTGGCACCACACTTTTTACAATGAGTTGCGTGTGGCCCCGGAGGAGCACCCCGTGCTGCTGACCGAGGCCCCCCTGAACCCCAAGGCCAACAGAGAGAAGATGACTCAGATCATGTTTGAGACCTTCAACACCCCAGCCATGTACGTGGCTATCCAGGCCGTGCTGTCCCTCTACGCCTCTGGGCGCACCACTGGTATTGTCATGGACTCTGGAGACGGGGTAACCCACACGGTGCCCATTTACGAGGGCTATGCCCTTCCACACGCTATCCTGCGTCTGGACCTGGCTGGCCAGGACCTGACCGACTACCTCATGAAGATCCTCACGGAGCGCGGCTACAGCTTCACCACCACGGCCGAGCAGGAGATCGTATGCGACATCAAGGAGAAGCTGTGCTATGTCGCCCTGGACTTCGAGCAGGAGATGGCCACAGCTGCATCCTCCTCCTCTCTGGAGAAGAGCTATGAGCTGCCTGACGGCCAGGTCATCACCATTGGTAACGAGCGGTTCCGGTGTCCGGAGGCGCTGTTCCAGCCTTCCTTTCTTGGCATGGAATCTTGTGGCATCCATGAGACCACCTTCAACTCCATCATGAAGTGTGACGTGGACATCCACAAAGACCTGTACGCCAACACTGTGCTGTCTGGTGGCACCACCATGTACCCAGGCATCGCCGACAGGATGCAGAAGGAGATCACTGCTCTTGCGCCCAGCACCATGAAGATCAAGATCATTGCACCCCCAGAGCATAAGTACTCCGTGTGGATCGGCGGCTCCATCCTGGCCTCACTGTCCACCTTCCAACAGATGTGGATTAGCAAGCAGGAGTACGATGAGTCTGGCCCCTCCATCGTCCACCGCAAATGCTTCTAAATGGACTGCAAGCAGATGCATAGCATTTGCTGCATGGGTTAATTCGGAAGTATAAATTTGCCCCTGGCAAATGCATACACCTCATGCTAGCCTCATGAAACTGGAATAAGCCTTTGAAAAGAAATTGTCCTTGAAGCTTGTATCTGATATCAGCACTGGATTGTAGAACTTGTTGCTGATTTTGACCTTGTATTCAAGTTAATTGTTCCCCTTATTTGTTTAATACCCTGTACATATCTGATTTCAACTTTTAGTACATGTGGCTTGGTCACTTCGTGGCTGAGGTAAAAATGTGCCTGGGGGCAGACAAGTCTGCCTTGGTGAGTGCATGGCCAGCAGTCTCTTAGCTGTGCGGGGTATTCATGTGTCAGGGCTTAGTGTTCTGCGATTGCTCTAGAGGCCGGCAAGGGCTGCCAGTCTGTCAGGGTGGGAAAGTCCAAGCCATAGGACCCGGTTTCCTTTCTTACCTGATGTTTTCCTGCCAGAGCACCATGGGCTGTTACTTGCCTTGAGTTGGAAGCGGTTTTCATTTACACTTGTAAATGTATTCATCCTTTTAATTTATGTAAGGTTTTTTTTTTTTGTACACAACTGTCAATTCTTGAAAGAGATGACAACAAATCTTGGTTTTCTACTGTTATGTGAGAACGTTAGGCCCCAGCAACACGTCATTGTGTGAAGAAAAATAAAAGTGCTGCCGTAACCGGAAAAAAAAAAAAAAAAAGAAAGAAAGAAAGAGAAAGAAATAAAATACTAAAACATCTATCATTGTAGCATCAGAGTCGCAGAAGTGCAAGTGTTATGTAACCAGAAGCAAGGACAGCCAGAGTGACAGCATTTGAAAATCAACTCCATCTTGAAATGACAAGGCACATTCCTGGCCAGTCACAACACATGGTCCTAAGATGTCTGTAGTTGAGAAAACAGACTAAAGGTACCTAAAAGGACATGCTCCCACAGCAGCGGAAAGTGCAGGGGTCCCAACACCCATAGCAATATATGCTTTCACATACTTACACACTGGAGTGTCAAGGATACTTTTCTTTTAATCAGTAGAATGATGAATCTCATCATGCTGTCAGCCCACCCGCACAAGGATACATATAAGTTTAGTGTTTACATAGACATGACCATTATATAAGAAACACATGGCCAGACTAAGGCTCACGCATGTAATCCTAGCACTTTGGGAGGCTGAGGTGGGCAGATCACCTAAACACAGGAGTTCGAGGCCAGCCTGGGCAACATGACAAAATCTCATCTCTACAAAAAAAAAAAGAAAGAAAGAAAGAAAAAGAAAAATTAGCTGGTCGTGGTGGCATGCACCTATAGTCACAGCTACTCAGGTGGGAGGATCACTTGAGCCCAGAAGGTGAGCCAAGATTGCCGTGAGCCAAGATCTCAGCACTGAACTCCAGCCTGGGAGACAAAGTGAGACTCTGTCTCAAAAAGAAAGAAAAGAAAAGAAAAACTTAAAACAAAGATAGTGCATTCCTCTGCTTCCTTTCTGGGGACACCCTCCTCTATAATGGACTTTCAATAAACTATCTCTTCTCTTCTTTCTATTTTTTTTTTTTTAGATGGAGTTTCACTCTTGTTGCCCAGGCTGGAGTGCAATGTTGCAATCTCGGCTCACTGCCTGGGTTCAAGCGATTCTCCTGCTCAGCCTCCTGAGTAGCTGGGATTACAGGCGGCCACCACCATGCTCAGCTCTTTTTTTTTCTTTTTGTATTTTCAGTAGAGATGGAATTTCACCATGTTGACCAGGCTTGTCTTGAATTCTTGACCTCAGGGTGATCTACCCATCTCAGCCTCCCAAAGTGCTGGGATTACAGGCGTGAGCCACCACATGCCCAGGCAAGTATCTCTTCTTTCACTGTAGTCTGCGACTCTTCTCAAATTTTTTCTTTCCCAAGCTCCAAGAACCCTCTCTTGGGGTCTGGATTGGGACCCCTTTTCCTGGTAACACAAGTATTTGATTAAACTTTTATATATATTTGGCTAGGCATGATAGCTCACACCTTTAATCCAAGCACTTTGGGAGGCTAAAACAGGATTATTACTTGAGCCCAGGAGTTCAAGACTAGACTCCACAACAAAATGAGATTCCATTTCTATAAAAGAAAAGTTTTTATTCCAATCTACAAAAACACACAAACATATATATGCACATATATATATACATATATACACATTTGTATATTTGATGTAATAATTGGTAGAAACACCATAAAGTTAGTAAGAACATAAACCTACAGATTCAACAAGCTCAGCAAACCCCAGATAGAGTAGACCCAAAGAAATCCATGCCCAGACATTCCATGATCAAACTGCTGAAAACTAAAGACAAAAAAAAAATCTTGAAAGCCTCCAGAGGAAAAGGATGCCTTA
The DNA here is from genome assembly GCF_049354715.1 of Callithrix jacchus. Classification (NCBI taxonomy): domain Eukaryota; kingdom Metazoa; phylum Chordata; class Mammalia; order Primates; family Cebidae; genus Callithrix; species Callithrix jacchus. The sequence continues at coordinate 49,838,239 of NC_133524.1, read as the reverse complement.
CTTTTAGGGGAACCATGATTGAAATCGCTGTAGAATTTTCATCGGGAACCATGGACTTGCATAGGAAGTCTCAACAATTTTTTTTTTCTGAGATACGGTCTCACTCTGTTGTCCAGGCTAGAATGCAGTAGGTGCAATCTTAGCTCACTGCAGCCTCTAACCAGGTTCAAGCGATCCTCCCGCCTAAGCCTCCCAAGTAGCTGGGACTATAGGTGCATGACACCATGCCTGGCTTTTTTTAATTTTTATGGAGCTGAGGTCTCACTATATTTCCCAGGCTGGTCTTGAACTCCTGGGCTCAAGAGATCCTCCCGCCTTGGCCTCCCAAAGTACTGGGATTACAGGCCTGAGCCACCGTGTCCAGGCTGTCTCAACATTGTTTAAGTGCTGAAAGAAAAGAACTATCAGCCCAGGTCCAGCAACGTATCCTTCAGGAATGAAGGTATAAATAAGACAGTCACAGATAAAGGCAAAGAGACTGTGTTGTTAGCAGACCTAAAAGAATTGCAATGGAAGTTCTTCAGAGAGAAGGAAAATTATCTGAGAAGGAAACTTGAAACTTCAGGAATGAAGAAAGAACGAAACAGAAATGGTAAATATTTAGCAAAATGTAATACACTATTATTCTCCTTTTGAATTAATTAAAATATATTTAAGGTTTTAAAGGAAAATTTAAAAAATAAAACACAGACCAGGCATGGTGGCTCATACCTATAATCCCAGTGCTTTGGGAGGTTGAGTTGGATAGATTGCTTGAGGCCAGGCGTTCACGACCAGCCTGGGCAATATAATGAGACCCCCATCTCTACAATAATATAAAAATTGGCCAGGCACGGTGGCTCACTACTGTAATCCCAGCTACTCGGGTGGGAGGCTGAGAAAGGGGAATTGCTTGAACCAGCGAGATGGAATTTGCAGTGAGCCAAGATCGCACCACTGCACTCCAGCCTGGGATATAAAGGCAGGAAGACCAAAGGGACCTAAATGGTGGTAAGGTTTCTACATTCCATGTGAAATAGTAAAAGATTTATTCTAAGTAGTCAATGAAGAGTTAAGTATGTGTATTTTAATTCCTAGATGATGAATCACATTAAAAAATATACAAAAAGATAGAGTCAAAACACAATAGATAAAATAAAAAGAAATACTTCAAAATGTTCAGGCCGGGCATGGTGGCTCACACCTCTAATCCCAGCACTTTGGGAGGCTGAGGTGGGAGGATTGCTTGAGCCCGGGGAAGTCAAGGTTACACTGAGCCCTGATCACACCACTGCACTCCAGCCTGGGCTACAGAGCAAGACCTTCTCTCAAAAAAAAAGTGCACAATTGTATATATTTTTATTAAAATTTTTAAAAAGAAAAGAAAAAATGTTCAAGTAACCCAAAGGAAAGCAAGAAAGCAGAAAGAAACAGACAGTCTAGATAGATTTGTATCTATTAAAAATTGAATTCATATTTGAAAACCTTTTTTTTTTTGAGACAGAGTCTCACTCTTGTCACCCCAGCTGTAGTGCAGTGGCACGATCCTAGCTAACTGCAACCTCCACCTCCTGGGTTCAAGCGATTCTCTTGCCTCAGCCTCCCAAGTAGCTGGAACTACAGGCATGTGTCACCATGCCTGGCTAATTTTTGTATTTTTAGTAGAGACAAGGTTTCACCATATTATCCAGGCTGGTCTTGAACTTCTGACCTTGTGATCCACCCGCTTTGGTCTCCCAAAGTGCTGGGATTACAAGTGTGAGCCACCGCGCCCAGCTGGTGGTTTCTTTAAAAACTAAACATAGTCTTACCATACCATACAGGAATCATGCTGGTTTGGTATCTACTCAGAGGAGCTGAAAACTTAACTGTCCACACAAAAGCCTGCACATGGATGTTTGTTTATTTATGTTTCATCTTCTAGTCTATACCTTTGCAAACACATGGATGTTTGAAGAAGCAGCTTTATTCATAATTGCCAAAACTGGGAAGCAATCAAGATGACGTTCAGTAGGGAAATGGATAAGTAAGATATGATACATCCAGAGAATGGAATATTATTCAGCACTAAGTAGAAATGAGCTATTGAGCCATGAAAAGACATAGAGGAAATGTAAATGCATATTACTAAGTGACAGATACATGCTATATGATTCCAACTATAGACGACATTCTAGAAAAGGCAAAACTATGGAGACAGTCAAAAGATCAGTGGACGCTGGGAGTTAGAGGGGAGGGAAAGATGAATAGGCAGAACACAGAGGATTTCAGGGCTGTGAAATTACTCTGTATTATACTATAATGGTAAAAACATGTCATTATACAGTTCTGCCAACCCATAAAATGTACTACACTAAGAGTGAACCCTCCTGTAAACTGTGGACTTGGGGTGATAATGATCAATTATAACAAATACACCATTTTGAGAGGGTTACTGATAATGGGGAGGCTGTGCATGTGTGGGGGTGAGGGGTATATGGGGTATCTCTGTACCATCCTCTCAAGTTTGCTGTAAACCTAAAACTGCTCTTTAAAAAAAATTTTTTTCTTTTTTAAAGAAGATAAAGTTGCCAGGCCCGGATAGTTTCACTGGCAAATGGTGCCAAACAGCTAGGAAAAAATAATATCAATTCTACAAAATCTCTTCAAAAAATGAAGACAGGAACATTTCTCAAATAGCATTATCCTGATACCAAAACCAGAAAAAAAGAAAGTGTGGGAAAAGTACAGCCCAAATTCCTTCATAAACATAGATGCAAAAAAGAATCCTCGACATAATATAAGCAGATTAAATCCAATATACAAAAATAAGACACCATGACCAAGTGAGGCTTATCCTGGGGATGCAAAACTGACACAATATTCAAAATCAGTCAATGTGGCCGGGTGCAGTGGCTCATGCCTATAATCCTAGCACTTTGGGAGGCCAAGGTAGTCAGATAGCTTGAGCCCAGGAGTTTGAGACCAGCCTGGCCAACATGGTGAAACCCTATCTCTACTAAAAATATAAAAATTAGGCATGGTGATGTATGCCTGTGGTCCCAGCTACTTGGGAGGCTAAGACACGATAATTGATTGCACCCAGGAGGCAGTTGCAGTGAGCTGATATAGCACCACTACACTCCGGCCTCGGTGACAGAGACCCTGTCTCAAAACAAAATAAAATAAATGATAAATGCCATCTACCATATTGACATTCAAAAGTAATTGAACCACATAATCATATCAAATCGTGCAGAAAAAGCTTTTGACAAAATTCAATGTTGACTCATGATCTTAAAACAAAAACTCTTAGCAGCCAGGTGTGGTGGCTCATGCCTGTAATCCCAGCACTTTGGGAGGCCAAGGCGGGCGAATCACGAGGTCAGGAGTTCAAGACCAGCCTGACCAACATGGTGAAACCCCGTCTCTACTAAAAATACAAAAATTAGCCAGGTGTGGTGGCACATGCCTATAATCCCAGCTACTCAGGAGGCTGAAGCAAGAGAATCACTTGAACCCGGGAGGTGGAGGTTGCAGTGTGCCAAGATCACATCACTGCAACTCAGTCAGGGAGACAGAATGAGACTCCATCCACCAAAAACAAACCAAAAAAAACCCTCTTAGCAAACAAGAAAACTTCCTTAACCTGATATAAAGTATCTATCAAAAAACAACAACAACAACCAAAAAAACCCTATAGCTTAGATCACACTTAATAGGGAAAAACTAAATGCTTTCTCCCTAAGGTCAGAAATGAGGCAAGAATGTCCATTCTCACTCCTGCTGTTCAATATTGTAACTGAAAAGCCTGACCGTCTGTAGTGCCTCACACCTGTACTCCCAGCACTTTGAGAGTCTATGGTGGGTGGATCACTTGAGCTCAGGAGTTCAAGACCCCTGGGCAACACGGCAAAACCCCATCTCTACAAAAAATACAAAATTTAGCTTGGCGTGGTGGCACCTGTCTGTAGTCCCATCTACTCAGGAGGCTAAGGTAGGAGAATCACTTGAGCCCAGGAGGTCGAGGCTGCAGTGAGCCATTGATCACACTACTGCACTCCAGCCTGGGCAACAGAGCAAGACCCCATTTCAAAAAAAAAAAACATGTAATGATGTAATATTGCGTGGGTGAGGGGGTGAGGGAAGGGAGTGACTATAAGGGGAGGCACAATGGAGTTCATTAGGGTGATGGAACTGTTCTGAATATTGATTGCGGTGGTGGTTACAAGAATCTACACATTAAAATTTATAGAAACTCCCCCAAAGTCAATTCTACTGTGATAATTTTTTAAATAAATTTTTTAATTGTATCAATCAAGCAGTTGAATATCTTTGTGTGGGGTTTTGTTTGGTGGGTTGGTAAGTTGTTGTTTTGAGACAGGGACTCATACTTGTGCCCAAGAGGGCACAGTGGCCCAATCTTGGCTCACTGTAACCTCTCCCTCCTAGGCTCAAGCAATCCTCCCTCCTCTACCTCCAAGTAGCTGGGACTCTGGGTGCACGCCACCATGCCCAGCTAATTTTTGTATTCTTTGTAGAGATAGGGTTCACCATCTTGCTCATGTTGGTCTCAAATTCCTGGACTCAAGTGATCCTCCCACCTCAGCCTTCCAAAGTGCTAGGATTTCAGACGTGAGTCACGGTGCCTGGCCAGAATCCTTGTTTTCTGTAAAACTGTTTTAAGACAGGCATATGTATGCCTAAATACTAGTTTTGTTTGGTTTTGAGCCATATATGAAAAGATTCATATATTGTGTCCTCTTTTGCATCTGGCTTTTTTCACTTAACATTGTGTCTGGGTACCTTAGTTCACTCCATCTCATAGCTATGTAGTATTCCATAGTGTCAATACAGCACAATTTGCTTATGCATTTCCTGATGATTTAAAATTGGTCTGTTTCCAGTATTTTGCTATTGCAAATAGTTTTACTACATAAACATTCCTGTGTGCCTACCAAGTTTACATGTATGGGCAACAATGCTCACCACAGGTAGTTTATAGTGGCAAAAAGTAAATCAAACACTACCTAAACATCCAGTTGGAGGATAATAATAAATGATGGCATATGATCCAAATCACGTCAGAACAGGTGAGTCATTATTTGGATCAATTATCCAAGTGTTAGCCTGGTGGCTGTTGTGTTGATGACGCACGGATGTAATGACTGCATGTGGGTCACAGTCACTCACAGTGAGCTCACTGGGCTCATCTTGGGGCTCCCTGTGGGCAGAGATGAGGATAAACAGGAAGGAACAGTGACACAGCAGCTGGCTACCCCAGAACACTACAGAGACTACCTCACCTGGTCCCCAGCCCACAGATCTGCTCACAGCCTCAGAACTTCCCCCGCCTGACTGTCCTCAGCACTTCCAGGAAGGCAGCCCCTGGCCGTGCCTGAGGTGGCCACATCCGTCCTTTCCCCTAACCCTGACCCACTCCTCCTCCTCTTGGGCCAAATCTGCTTTCTCCACACCTCGGCTCCCATCCATTCATGAGCATCCCCTGCATGTTGGGGGTGTGATGATGCCCATTGAGCAGGTGAGGAGACTGAGGCATGTAGAAGGCAGCAGCTGGGCCTGCAGCTGCACAGCAGGTCAGTGGGCCTGTGCTGGGTGGGCCGTGCCTCAGCCCACAGCTGTGCACCCCCTCAAGCCATACAGAGATTGCCTGCTGCCTCCTCTCCTAAGGGATCCTCCTGGCCCATGTCTCCCCCAGACCACCAGGCCTGGAGTTTCTAGACCTGGAGTTCAGGCCCTGGGAGAGGACTGGGTGGAGGCAGAGCTGGCAGTTGGTCAGGATCTGGCTGGGGTGTCGATGTTTTTTTTCCTAAGCCCCAGACTCTGTTGGGGCCTGTCCCCAGTGTCTTCAGGATCTAGGCTGGTGCCCTCAGGACTAAAAAACCTATAGCCTGACCTGCCCTGGGCACGGGCCTCAGAGCAGTGTATCTTATTGAAGAATCCTGTAATGGACCCTTTAAATGAAATAAAGAGGATCAAAAATATGAAAATCTCTCTTTATTTATTTTTTTGGAGTCGGAGTTTCGCTCTTGTTACCCAGTCTGGAGTGCAATGCCGCGATCTCGGCTCACCATTCCTCCACCTCCTGGGTTCAGGCAATTCTCCTGCCTCAGCCTCCTGAGTAGCTGGGATTACAGGCACACACCGCCGAGCCCAGCTAATTTTTTGTATTTTTAGTAGAGACGGGGTTTCACCATGTTGACCAGGATGGTCTCGATCTTTTGACCTCGTGATCCACCTGCCTCGGCCTCCCAAAGTGCTGGGATTACAGGCTTGAGCCACCGTGCCCAGCCCGAGAATCTCTCTTTAGTGATGGAAACAAGTTCCTGGTAGAAGGAAAAAGAGGAAGAGGAGGAGGGCCATCTGTAGAAGACCCTGAACAGCAATAAAACCCAGGCCCTTAGCTGCCCACACCTGTCCACATGCAGAGAGGGAGACTCCAAGGGACACCCAGCCTGGAACTCAAGCACCCTGAGGCCTGTGACCCCACAAGCAGTGAAAGTTTAAGACTGTTCTCTGACGCTTTCCCTGTCTTGGAGAAGAGATGTCCCCTGCTGGCAAAGGCAGGTATTGCTGTAAGGTGGCCATGATGGCTGCACTGTTCTTGGAGACACCAAGACTGCACCATGGGACCAAAGGCTTCAGTCAGGGCTCCCTGACTGAAAAGAAAAGGTCACTTTGACTTAGCAAGAAGCTCAGGTTTGGACTTGGTCTCACCCCGGACAAAAAACACTAAGGAGGGGAAGCAGAGGAGTTGTAGGATGTGGGTGAGTGACAGCCGGACTGAGGGCTGAGGACAAAGAGAGAAGGGGCCACTGTGAAACTAAGATGCTGGCCCTAGTCACAAAGAGGAGGAGGGAGAGGCAGACCAGGAAGGCCTTAGCAAAGGACTGTGCTCGGGGCCAATGAGAACATGGAAGGCCCTCACCTGTAAACGGGTGATAGAAGTAGAGTTTATCTAGTAACTGGCCACTAACATTTTTAAAAAGAAAAGTAGGGCCTGGCATGGTAATCCCAGCACTTGAAGAGGCCGAGGCACGTGGATCAACTGAGGTGAGGAGTTCGAGACCAGCCTAGCTAACAGGGCGAAACCCCATCTCTACTAAAAATACAAAAATGAGCCAGGAATGGTGGCATACGCCTGTAATCCCAGCTATCTAGAAGGCTAAGGCAGGAAAATCGCTGGAACCCAGGTAGTGGAGATTGCAGTGAGCTGAGATCATGCCATTTCACTCCAGCCTGGGCAAAAGAGTGAGACTCCGTGTCAAGAAAGAAAAAGAATGAAAGAAAAGAGGGAAGGGAGGGAGGGAGGGAGGGAAGGAAGGGAGGGAGGGAGGGAGGGAAGGAAGGGAGGGAGGGAGGGAAGGAAAGGCTGGATGCAGTGGCTCACACCTATAATCCTAAAACTGCTCATGCCTGTAATCCCAAAACTTTGCGAGGCAAAGGCAGGTGGATCGTTTGAGCTCAGGAGTTCAAGACAAGTCTGGGCAACATGGCGAAACCCTGTCTCTACTAAAAATACAAAAGTTAGCCAGGCATAGTGGCATGTGCCTGTAGTCCCACCTACTCAGGAGGCTGAGGTAGGAGGATCACTTGAGCCCAGAAGGTTGAGGCTGCAGTGAGCTGTGATCGTGCCACTGCACTCCAGCCTGGGTGACAGAACAAGATTCCATCTCAATTTTAAAAGATAGATGTACAAACATCAATATAATTCACCACGTTAACAGATTAATGGGAGAGGGCAGAGTAGGGGCGTGAGTAACAGTGATTGCAAGAGCTCCAGCCAGGGGGATGACAGTGGGCGTGTACTCAGTCTTGCCCTGTGCCTGGCACTGCTCAGTTACCAAGAGTCATCTCACCTCTCCCTCACTTAACCCTGTGAGGAGGAAAAGTTATTACCCTGATGACAGATGAGCAAAGGGAGGCACAGAGAACTTAAGCCACTTACCCACCACAACCCAAAGCAATTTAGTCCCAACCTGTGCTGCTCCAGCCCCTGCTCCTGTCCACCCTGCTACCCTACCTCAACTACTAGATTCATCCAATGTGGGCTGAGGAGGAGGGCAGTACACGTTTTCCCCAAAGCCTGCATCTACTCTGCTTGGCGGGCATTAGCCCCCTTTATGAATGGGGAACTGAGGCTGGTCAAGGACAGGTGACTTGCCCAAGGTCACACCACCAGGACTTGGTGTTTCAAGCTTTTATGAGGCCTGCTAGGCCTCAAAGCCCATGTGTCCTGGGCTATCATGGGTGTAAATAAGGTCTTCAGGGAGACAGATGCAAACATCTGAGGACAAAATGGGCAGGTCGTGTATATCCCCTGAAAGACAGTGTCCCTGCTCTGTGGTTGGCGTCAGGGGCACACAATAGAGGATTCCCCACCAGACACAGACGATCTCCACAAACAGAAGGCAAGACCCGAAGCCCGGGGGTGGTTCTGCAGCAAGGCGGCCACCTACACTGCGTGGTCCACACCAGGAGGCTGGGTTCTCTGCAAGCCTGTGCGCAGGAGTCGTGGACACTCACCCTACTCCCACTTCCTACTGCACTCTGCCTCACTTGTGAGGTCTGTGCATAAGAGTGTATAAAACCTAAATGTATGGGAAGGGTTGTAGGGGGTGGGGGGTTTGTTTTTGTTTTTTGAGACAAAAGTCTCACTCTGTCACCTAGACTGGAGTGCAGTGGTGTGATCTCAGCTCATTGCAACCTCCACCTCCCACCTCAGCCTCCCAAGTAGCTGGGATTACAGATGCCCATCACCATGCCAGGCTGATTTTTATCCTTATAGTAGAGATGGGGTTTCCCAACGTTGGCCAGGCTGGTCTCAAACTCTTGACCTCAAGTGATCTGCCTGTCTCGGCCTCCCAAAGTGTTGGGATTACAGGTGTGAGCCACCGCACCCAGCCCATAAATCTATGTTTTAATGATGATGAATAAATTGCATATCCATAAACAGTCTCCCAGGTTAAGCAGTGAACCATTATTGACAGCCCAGCAGTCCTCCAGGCCCCTTCCCAACCACATCCCTCCCTCTGCCAGAGGTGAACACTATCCTGACTCTGATAATCAGCCCTTCACTTTTCTTTACAATGTCGCCACTTAGGTGGTAATTCATGAGTTCTGCCTGTGAACTTTGCATAAATGGGTCACACAGTGTAAAAGCTTTTGTTTGGCTTTTTGTGATTCATCCTATGCTTTCATGCAGTATGGATCTTCCATTCTCATTGTGTGAATATTCCGTTCTGTGAATACACTATTTAGATGCTTTTCGGCACAGCTAGTTTTTATTTGTAGTTTTTAATATCCCAGGTTTGAGCCCTTCATCAGTTATATGTGATTTCATTTTCTTCTCCCAATTTGTCACTTGTTTTCACTCTACACTCTTGTTTTGCTTTTATTCATACCAACCGACTACATAACGTTTTCATTCTCTTTATAGTGTTTTTTGATCAATGGACAGTCCTAATTTTAAGGTCACTGGATGTTTTATAATTTTCATTTATGGTTGTTTCTTTGTCATAACAAAGAAAAGTTTTACTACCATGAGTATATGAATGTACTGCCTTATTGTACTTTTTTTTTTGAGATGGAGTCTCCCTCTGTCACCCAGGCTGGAAGGCCGGGGCGCCATCTCAGCTCACTGCACCTCTGCCCCCCGGGTTCCAGTGATTGTCCTGCTTCAGCCTCTGAGTAGCTGGGACTACAGGCAGCCACCACCACTATGCCCAGCTAATTTTTGTATTTTTAGTACAGATAGGGCTGGTCTTGAACTCCTGACCTCAGGTGATCCACCCACCTCGGCCTCCCAAAGTGCTGAGATAACAGGATTGAACCACGGTGCCTGGCCTTGCCTTACTGTATTCCTAAAGCTCTTTGGTTTTGCCCTTCACATTTAGGCTTTAAATCCACCTAGAATTATTTTTATTTGTGTTGTAAGGGAGGGATCCAAGTTCGTATTTTTCAATGTGGGTAACCAATTGTTCTATTTATTGAAAGTCCAATCGCTCCCCCACTGTTCCAAAACACTCCTTGGTCACCAGTTCTGTGTGTACACATAAGTGGGTCTGTTTCTGAGATCACTAGTCTTTTATTGGTCTATTTGTCTATTCTTGCAAAAATATCATACCATCTGAATTGATACACCATACAATAAGTATCAGTGTCCTGGCTAGTCTTGCCACTTCTACATAAATTTAAGAATTAATGTGTCATGATCTATACACACGCAAAAATCTACTGGAATCCTGATTGGATTTGCACTGAACCCACAAAACAGTTTCAAGACAAAATGACAGCTTTGCACAGTGGCCAGTGAGGAAGAAGGGAAATGAAGGGAGTGTGGTGTCTTGGAAACCAAGTGAAGAAAGGGTTGCAAGGTAGAGATGATCAACAACTATGTCAAATGCTGCCAATAGTCCAAGTAACATGAGGTCTGAGACTTAACCATGGCGATAATGATGTGATTATCCTCAGCAGTTTTGCTGAAATGGTTGGGTAAAAAAAATCTGATTGGGGCTATTTTAGAAAGGCATTGGAGAAAAACTGAAGAAAGCTCATGTAAATATTTCTTTCAATAAGTTTTTCTGTAAAGGGAAGTAAATAAATAAATTTATTTTGTTGAGCAGTTTATTCGCATGCAATCAGTGTATCTCTTTCCTTCAAAGTTTCTGGGCTTCCTGTTTTTAGTAGAAATGTGATGTCTGCTGACAGCAACTGTGCTACACGTTTCACAGTGCCTTAACTCCTCTTTCCTTTCTGAGGCCTTCCCTATCTCGGGGGCTAAGGGGTCCCCCTGCTGGTGTCAAAGGCTATTTTTTCAGTAACCTCAAAACCTTGCGGCTGATTCACAACTGATGTCCCCACATCCACAGCAGACCACAGCCACCACTGCAACCATGTGACTGACACCAAACCCTCTTGTGGCTGCTGCTCTTCCTCCCTGGCTCCTACCACCACCATCCAAATAGATACTGCAGGGCCCCATAGGCAGAACATGGAAAAGACAAAGAACCATATGGATTAGGACCACGAGATGAACAGACACAGATCTTCAAGGACAGACGTGTTGAAGCAGCAGCAGGTGACTATGTCCCACACCCAACTCTCTACTGTGATCCTCCCGCAGAAAGTGACCACCCTGCACACTCATGCCCAAACAGGAGAACACTACACCACAAGACATGTTTCTCATAGAGCTCTATTGTAGCATATAATAATAAGTACTCTATATAAATTAAATTAAAAATAAAGCTCCAGCAGGTTGCACAGGTTGGCTGTTAATAAATATATCTCTGGGTAATTGTGCCCCAAGACCAGCTCACGACCACTCTCCCTCATCCAGAGAATTATACAAAAATAAATACAGGCTTGGGGGGTAGGGGGACGACATGCCCAGTTCCACTCTAAAAGTTCCCCTCACTCACACCATCCACCCATCCCCTCGTCTCCACTGGTGTCACCACAGGGATCCCTGTGTTGACTAAAGAGCTTGGGGATGGGAAGGCCTCTCTTTCAGTTGAGCATTCTCAGAAGTAAAGGACCCAGGTCCCCTTGCTGCATAGGCCATGTATCCCATCTCAAGCCTCTGCTGATTCCACAAGCAGAGCCTACGAGAACCAAGCCAGAGAGAGGCACAGCGCAAGCACCAGGAGGGACACACCACTGTTAAGAGCCACAGGGACCACCACTAGCCCAGCCAGGACCCCCAGAGTCTGGGTCAAGGGTCCCCGGAGCTGAGGCGGCAGTACACACACACATTCTGCAGGGGCTGCTATGGCAGGAGAACTCTTTGGGGGTTCAAGGCTTAGGTCTGCATCCTTTTCATCCTGGGAGCTCACATGAGGCCTGGCCATGCTAGAGAGACAGACTTCAGCCTCAAAGGGACCAAGGAGGGTGGGATTTTGCCCCTGCAAAAGGATGGGAGCAGCTGGCTCCTTGCCAGATATGGGATCCAAGCTTCCTGCCCACTCACTGGTTACCTCCATCTGGGCTTCTGTCCCGGACTCCCCCAGGGACTCAGTCACCCCAGCTATCACCCTATTCATGTGCAAAGAGCTGTTGTCCTTACCCATCCCTTTCTCAGGATCCCCAGTGAACTGACACTCTGTACTCAGAACCACAGGGCTGTCACATCCCGAGCCCTCTACCCATGGGAGCCACACATCTCCCATAGTGGCTACCACAGAACGGGCCCCGGAGAGGATTTCCGGAGGCGATTCCTTGGGGCTGTCCCCTTCTGGGCTGGAGGGTGTGACAGAGAGCCCCTCTTCACCCTCCCCCTCATCATCAGGGTCTTCGGTGTCCTTGATGAGCTCCACGCCACGCCCCAGCCGGGCATAGTGCAGCGTGATCTCCTCAGCCAGGGCGCTGTTCAGGGCCCGCTCAGGGCTGGGCCACTTCAAGATCAGGTCACGGTCTGTCAGTATGCCCAGGGGATGGCTGGGGGACATCCCCCCATCTGTGGAGCCCTCCCCAACACCCTCTACCCCACCTGCAGCCACAGCAGCCCGTAGGCGGCTCAGGTGAGACAGGTAGAGCTGCTCCAGCTCCTGGTCGATTGTGTCCTCACCAAGCAGCTCCTCCGACCCACTCACAGCCTCCAGCCCCCCTCCATTCTCGCTCAATACTCCCCACGTGGCCTCTGCCTGCTGCTGGCTGGGCTCCAGGAAAGGCCCAGTGGCCCCTTCGCTCGAATCGGGCCCTGAGGCCTGGTCTCTGGGGGAGCCACCCAGGCCACAGAGAGGGGAGGAGGGGGGAATCCTGATGGCCGGTGCCTGGAGGACCTCTGTAAAAGCCACAGGTGGACTGCTTCTGGGGATGTCACCTTCTTCCGGAGGGTTGCCAGTCATCGGAACGTCAGAAACCTGGAGCCATGGCCAGGGTGGGGGAGATGGGGGGGAGAAAAAGCAAGGGAATGAAATAAAGGAGGCGATGGAACAAGCAGAGACAGTAAGAAGTATGACAGCCCACAGCTAGCCCCGCAGGGGTTTCTACATAAAAATGCCCTAAAGCGCCCTCCATCACTATCTAGACTCCAAAGACTCTTTCATTTATGGTAAAATAACACAATTGGATGCAGTGAAACGGTGCTTCTTGCAGATTATAAAGCTGAGGAATTTGGTGGGTGTGAATATCTGGTGAATGATCATCACTAAATACTGCTGGTTTACCTTCAAAATAGAGCCAGTTAAAATAACTGAAAGTATAAGTGGCCAGGCGCGGTGGCTCACACCTTTAATCCAAGCACTTTGGGAGGCCAAGGTGGTTGGATCACATGAGGCCAGGATTGAGACTAGCCTGGTCAACATGGTGAAACCCCGTCTCTACCAAAAATACAAAAATTAGCTGGGCAAAGTGGTATACATCTGTAATCCCAGCTACTCAGGAGGCTGAGGCAGGAGAATCACTTGAACCCAGGAGGCAGAGGTTGCAGTGACCTGAGACTGTGCCACTGCACTCCACCCTGAGTGACAGAGAGAGACTGTCTCAATAAAAAAGGAGTATAAGTGGGTTGTTTGTAACACAAAGGGTAAATGCTTGAGGAGATGCGTACCTCATTCTCCATGATGTGATTATTATGCACTGCATGCCTATATCAAAACATCTCCATAAATATATATAACTACTATGTCCCCTCAAAAATTATAAATAAAAAAAATTTTAAAAGTAAAAATAAAATGCAGAAAAACACCCAAAACATAGCCAGGATTACCTATGAATCCATGATGCATCATCTTTTCTTTTAAAAAAAATTATTTCCTAGCTCCATCTTTTGAAAGGGCCTAGAAACAATGACCAATCTAGTAGCAGCAAGCATGCCAAGCCCTCAAACCTTGGCCTCTGAATGCCACTCTCTACTGAAAGGAAACAGTGCTCCTTAGAGAAATGACTGTTTCTGGCCAAGCACTGTGGCTCACTCCCGAAATCCCAGCACTCTGAAAGGCTGAGGCGGGTGAATCGCCAGGCAGATAAGGAGTTCAAGACCAGCCTAGCCAACATGGCAAAACCCTATCTCTACTAAAAATACAAAATCAGACAAGTGTGGTGGCATGTGCCTGTAACCCCAGCTACTTAAGAGACTGAGACAGGAGAATAGCTTGAACCCCGGAGGCAGAGGTTGCAGTGAACCAAGATCACAACACTGCATTCCAGCCTGGCCAACAGAGCAAGACTCTGTCTCAAACAAACAAAAAAGAAATAAAGAAATGGCTGTTTCCAGGCTGGGAACAGGAAGAGTACAGGATGAGCCTAGAACATATTGTCAAAAGGACAGAGAAACCCATCTCAATAAGCTCCTACTAGCCAGGGATAGTTTAATTTAAGCATCAAAAAAACAAACAAATAAGTGCAATGGACTAAAACTCATCAACTATGTTTAGAATTCATAGAATTTATAATGACACAAAACCAAAAATCCGTTCACTGGTCACCTTTGGAGTAGTACTTCCTCTGAAAACTGATAAATAAAATGGAAAAAATTAAATATTTACACTGATGTTTCTGTAAAAACTGTATCTCAAGATAGCCAAATAGCTGATATGGGAAAGTTTTTCTTTAGAGACAAATTCTAGCTAATAAAGGAAGTGGGAATAATAGAACTAAATAGAGTTAATTCTAGTTAAAAGATTAAATATTCATTTAATAACATTAATAATTTGATAAATTAAATAAGATTACATTAATAGAATTAATACATTAATAAAAATGGAGTAAGAAACATATTTCCACCTAGATGTAATCAGCCAGACCCAGACTGAAAAATTCTACAGGACAAGCAAAGTTTCTTTAACCAACAAATTGCAAATAAAGAAAGCGGGGGAGATTTTAAAAATCTAAAGAGACATATCAATCAAATCCAACGTGTCAACCTTGTTTGGATCCTAAAACATTTATGAGAGAAGGAAACCTGAACACTAACCAAATACTTGATGACACTAAGGAATTACCATTTATTTTCTGAGGTGTGATGATAGTATTGTGGGGATTTTTAAGAATTCTTAATTTTGTGGCCGGGCTTGATGGCTCACACCTGTAATCCCAGCACTTTGGGAGGCCAAAGCGGCAGATCCTATCTCTACTAAAAATACAAAAATTAGCCAGATGTGCTCACTTGAACCCAGGAGGCAGAGGTTGCAGTGAGCCGAGATCGCGCCACTGCACTCCAGCCTGAGTGACAGGGAAAGACTCTGTCTCAAAAAGAAAAAAAAAAAAATTATCTGAGATAAAAACAGAAGTATTTATGGATGGGATGATGTCTGGGTGTTTTCCAAAATAATTCCAGAGGGAATGGGAGGAGACGGGGTATAGATAAAATAAGAATTTTAAGTAAGTTTTGATATTCACTAAAGCTGGGGGATAGTATATGTAGGTTCATTATAGTATTTTACTTTTATATACATTTGAAAACTTTTATAATTAAAAAGTTCACACACACACACACACACACACACACACACACCCCTCCAAAATGTCTCCACCTCCCCTACCTACCATCACGCTTGCCTGGACCCTGCAGTGGCCTCCCCCTCACTGCTTGCCTGTTTCCACCCTCCACAGTCTATTTTCCATGCAGCAGCCAGAGGGAGCCTGTTAAATCCTAAATCAGATCAAGTCCCTCCTCTGCCTACAACACTCTTGCGGCTCCCCCTCACTTGGAGTCAAAGTCAAAGTCCTTACCATGGCCTATGAGGCGCCGCCTGATCTGTCCTCAGCCACCTCTCTGCCCTCACCCCATACCACTCTCCCCCTTCCCTGTTCTGCCCCCGCCACACTGGCTTCTACACTGTCCTTCACACACGCCAGTCATGGCCTCACCTCAAGAACTTCACACTCACCTGGGATGCTCTTCCCTTAGTTATCCACATTATCCACATGGCTCACTCTCTCACCTTCCTCAGATCTTTGCTCAGATCACTAAAGCCTTCCCAGACCACCCAATCTAAAGTTCCAACCCCCCACAACACACACACACACACACACAGTCTCACCCACCCCCTATCCCTTTATATTTTTCCTTAGCACTTATCATCACCTAAAGTGCCACACATTCTAACTATTATTTTATCACGACTCACCCTACTAACACATAAGCCCCCTTGAAGAGAATTTTTCCATGTCTGTAACAATGATTAGCACAGAGCAAGCACTCCATAAATATTTGCTAAATTAACAAATGACATTTCTACAAGCCCAGGTGAGTAACTACATTCTCCCCCTCCCCCATCAGGTTCTGAGTTTTGTGCCCTCCCTCCAACCCAGGGAGGACCCACAGCTAGTGGACCCCACCACCCAGCCCAGCAATAGTCACACTATGAGCCTCCTATTGGGCTGTCCGCTCCAAGGCTGCAAGCACCCACTTACCTGAAGTGTCATCTGGGGCCATGGACGGAGAGGGGTGGGGGCCACCAGGGGACCCACTGACTCCTCAACATCAGGGTGCTCTGCTAGAGGGAAGAGAAGAGCAGCATTAGACAAGACAGGCATATAAGTAGGTATGGGTTTGTTAAGAAAATCTGCTATCCTAGCCAACTGGCAGTTTTGCTCTGAAGCTTTCCATGACAATATAAGGCAGAGAGTGCCCTTTCATTTTTTTTTCAATAGGGTCTCGCTGTGTCCCAGGCTGGGGTGCAGTGGCACAATCATGGCTCACTACAGCATCAACCTCCTGGGCTCAAATGATCCTCCCACCTCAGCCTCCCAAGTAGCAGGGACTACAAATGCATGCCAGTAAGCCTGTCTATTTTTTTCTTCTTTTGTAGAGATGAGGTCTCACTATGTTGCCCAGGCTGGTCTCAAACTCCTGGCCTCAAGCAGTCCTCCTGCCTTGGCCTCCCAAAGTGCTGGATTACAGGCATAAGCCACTGAACCCAGCCTTTTTCATTTTTATAGAAAGAAAAACAGGAGGAAAGACATGGTAAATACAAGCTAAAACTCCGAAAGCTGGCCAACTGCTTACCCATGGCAGGGGTGTTATCATCCATGTTCTTCGTCTTCAGTTCCTCCTCAGCAGGCCTGTGGGGCAGAGGAGAGAGTACATGGAGATAATACCCTAAGTGGTCACTTCTGCCACCCACTGGTACCTTCTGAGCCTCCGTGCTAGCCCACCTTCACCTGACAGCTGCTGTTTTCTCTTCTGCTGCCTTTTTTTATCGCCTCATCCTAGAAGTCCTACACCCTCATTACAGAAAATTCACAAAATACAGGAAAGTATAAAGAAGCAAGAAAAACAATCACACATCAGCCAGAGACAACTACTATTACCATTTTGGAAAATTATCTTCCAGATATTCTATGAAATTATTTAGATTCTGCAGACATAATTTCACAGCTAGCTTTGTCCATTTAACAGTAAGAAACATCACTATATACTTTCGCAAACATTTCAGTGGCTGCTTAATACTTGTATCATACCATTTCCTTCCTACTGAGCAGCTAAGTTCTTTCATTTAGAGGTCGCAAAGCAAACCAGCAAACAGCATTGGGCATAATTTTATCGACATTTGTATCATTTCTTTAGGATATACTCCTGGCTGTGGAAAGAGAAAAGATAGAAGAATCCGTCTTCTTGGCCGGACGCGGTGGCTCACATCTGTAATCCGAGGCCAAGGCGGGCAGATCACTTGAGGTTAGGAGTTCAAGACCAGCCTGGGCAACATGAGGAAACCCTGTCTCTACCAAAAATACAAATAATTAGCTGGGCATGGCGCTGCATGCCAGTAGTCCCAATTACTTGGGAGGCTAAGGCAGGAGAATCATTTGAACCTGGGAGGCAGAGGTTGCAGTGAGCCGAGACCATGCCATTGCACGCCAGCCTGGGGGACAAGAGCAAAACTCGGTCTCAAAAAAAAAAAAAACAAAGGCCAGGTGCAGTGGCTCATGCCTGTAATCCCAGCACTTTGGGAGCCTGAGGCGGGTGGATCACCTGAGGTCAGGAGTTCGAGACCAGCCTGGCCAACATGGCGAAACTCTATCTCTACTAAAAATACAAAAATTAGCCAGGCGTGGTGGTGAGCACCTGTAATCCCACCTACTTTGGAGGCTGAGGCAGGATAATTGCTTGAACCTGGGAGGCAGAGATTACAGTGAGCTGAGATCACACCACTGCACTCTAGCCTGGGCGACAGAGCAACACTCTCTCTCCAAAAAAAAAAAAAAAAAAAACACTTTTCTAAGAAAGGGCAGGTGGACAAGACTGTGGGGCAGAGGAAGGAATGCAAATGGAGACTGGGAGGGAGGTCAGAGAGGCCTGGGTCCCTATGCTAGCCTTCCCCTGTCCCCACATCAGCCTGGCATGTCACTTCACCTCCTCACTCACAAAACATAAAACAGAGCTGCGGGGAGTCAGGACATGCCCTAAGCACAGGGCAGTCAAGAGGAATGAGGATGGACAGCCAGAAATTAGGGCCTAACACACAGCAAATATTGAATCAACCATAGATATTTATGCGTCTTGGTCATCCTTCACCAGGCCAGTCAGATCTGAGTGGCATAAGCCAAGTGCATTTCAGGTGGGTCCTTCCAGGGGGGACCTAATCATGGAGAAGTCACTGTTCTTACTCTTAAAATAAGTATTAAGTATCAGCAGATTAAGGCAAATGAAGGAAGCATTGACTAAAACATGTTCAGAGACCTGAGAGGAGCTGGGGCAACTGCCCACACCTTTGTCTTCCTAAGAGGCAATGTGACATTCTTGATACTTCTGGCAGTGGTTGAAACTTTCTTTTTTTTTTTTTTTTTTTGAGATGGAGTCTTGTTCTGTTGCCCGGGCTGAAGGGCAATGGCATGATCTCATCTCACTGCAACCTCTGCCTCCTAGGTTCAAGTGATTCTCCTGCCTCAGCTTCCCAAGTTGCTGAGATTACAGGTACCTGTCAGCACGCCCAGCTAATTTTTGTATTTTTAGTAGAGACGGGGTTTCACCATGTTGGCTTGGCTGGTCTCGAACTGCTGACCTCAGGCGATCTGCCTGCCTTGGCCTCCCAAAGTGCTGGGATTACAGGCATGAGCCACCGTGCCTGGCCTGGTTGAAACTTTTTGAAAACCCATAACCAATTACCTTCACAGAAATGGAGTATCATCATCTGACCCCTACATAGTACCTACTATGGCATTACACATTGCTCTAAGTGCTTCACATTTTTTAAAGAAGTTTTCTGGTGTTTTTTTTTTTAAGAGATGCAATCTTGCTATGTTGACCAGGCTGGGCCTGAACTCCTGAACTCAAGCAATCCTTCCATCTCATACTCCCAAAGTCCTAGGACTACAGGCACAAGCCAGCGCACCTGGCCAACATGTGTTAATTCAATCCTCATAACCACCCTATGAGACAAGTACTTATAATCCTCTGAAGAAGGTAGTACTACTGTCTCCATTTTACAGAGGATAAAACAGAGGCTGAGGAAATGGCTCAAGGTCATACACTTCACATCACAACCCAGGCCTTCTGCCTCTTACCCAATCAGCTGCTGCTTCTTGGATGAGGGACTGGGGTCTTACCCAACCCATATCCATCCTTTCTAGAATTAGATTGAAGGAGGCATCAATACTAGACAGGATCCCTCCCTCCTCCTTCATGCAAGCTTTTCTTTGGGCCTGCCTTTGCCCACATATTCATTCCCCACTTCCCTACCTCCATGGGCCTGGGACATGTGTGGCTAGTAGACCACTAGACACAGAGTGGCTGCAAGAACTGCTTTCTATAAACACCCTCAGGGAGGACGCTTGAACCATATATATGTATCTAGAGTATAGAAGAAATCGCGTCTTTCTCTACTGTCTAGGTCTCACAAATCTCACCAGAGGTACTTGAGTCAGAAATTACAGGGCCTAGGGTGGGCGAATCTGGGAGCCCAGCAGCCACCTCCCACACATCACAGATGAGAAAGAGAGATTCAGAGTAAACCAGCTTGGTCCCACACTAATCCCCTCCAGGGGTCTAAAATCCAGGTCTTTGGACTTACGTCTCAACATGATTTCTGCCAGGCTGCTTTAACTTACTTCTTTTTGTCGGCATAGTCCTTCATGACAGAAAACATCCTCCTCCTAGGATCTTCTAAACCAAGCCTCTTCAAGAAGGCCCACAGAGAGACAGAAAGCCAGCCCTCCCACCTGTGCACAGGAGCAGACAAGCCTTCCCCTCCATCTTGCCCAGTCCCAACATGTATTACAATCAGGCTTCTAAAAGCCACTACAGAGTCATAGATGTGAGAATGAAAAAGGAGAACACTCAGGAAGCAGCCAGCCAGCAGGAAAAGGACTCCACAATTCAGGTGGAAGAAGAAGAGAAAGAAAAACAAATACAAAATCAATACCTCAGCCCCCAGAGCACCCGTTCCATGGCTGAGGAAGGCAAGAACATCTAAAAAGTGGGTCACACAATTGAGCCAATCCCAAGATCCGCAACATCGGCAGAAGCAAACAAGTCACTCTCCAAAGTGAGATATGAAAGCAGAAAGCATAAGCATGTATTGTTCACCTCCTCCACCCTGAGCCCTTCTCATTGATATACCAAGGCATTTGAAAACCTTCACATCTATCCTTCAAAACAACACCCTTCCCTTTTTACAAATGCAAAAACTAAAACCCAAGGAACTGCATCTCTACACTCACTGACTACACAACCACGCTGATCACAAACATCCCAGGAGGGCTCCACTTTGAGGAGAGTTTGAAATTGTGGGCTTAAAAAGAAACAAGTATCTTTGAACAGTCTTTCACAGTAAAAACTCAAGGGCAGCTATGACTTCAATCAACAAGAGGATAGTAAGAGAAATCAAGTACAAATGTATACTGACTCACTGATACTAACCAAGAAGAGGGGTTCTTAGAAAAATGGGGAGGGAGAAAATTAAGAACAAAACTGTACCTGCAGGATGCCTGCTCGTTTTCAAGAAGGAAACCTGTTCTTTTGGCACAAGCCCCACAAGTACCACGTGGCATCCCCTCAAGGGCAGTGAGCCATAGGGGCCAGGGCACACAGATCTGGGACATCTTGGACATATATCATTTGGGTGCTAGTGAGCACTAGTCAAGCCGGTATCGCCTAAAAGGGGCCATCTCAAGCCTGCACGCCAGTCTCCTGGGCGTGCAAATTCCTCTGGCCATCAGGAAACACAATGGCTGCCGAGCTGAGATAGTCCCCGAGGAGACCAGAGGGTGAGGACTTGGGAAGAGGTGGCATTGGCCCAAGCCTAGGCCAGCTGAGAGAGAACAGAAAGGTGAATCACCAGTCACAGAATGAGCGAGTGGGCGAGGGCAGACAAGCCCCATGGAGAAGAGCAAAGCAAACTTTCAGAGCAGTCACAGACTGCCCTCACTACCACCACCTGAGTCCTCTGGAGCACCCCCAGCACTCATGTTTTCAAAGAATTTTGCAAGCCCAAAGTGGGTCAGGTGCTGAAACCCAAAGGGAAACTCAGCAGACCCCGGCTCCCATGTAGTCAACCTGAAGATAATGCTGACTTTCTGGGGGGACGAGTGGCTTCAGAAACCTGACCCGCGATACTCAGAATTGGAGTTACCCTGAGCCATTTGCTTTCTGAAAAGAACAGGGTTTGAAGGTGGCTGTGAAAGCCACCAAGTTATGTGGGGCACTGCTGTGCCTTCCCCAACAAGTATGTCAGCCTCAACTCTGGGACTTGTGGGCGATCCGGCAGAATAGAGGGAGGAGAGCAGTTTCTCGTGCCATGAACTTCTTCAACAGCCATGACTTCATTCTTTGGCCATGACCCACAGTCATTCTACATCATAACCCAGCACACCCACACATGTGTAAATAGACATATATATATATATATAACTGAAAAACGGTTGTTCTTTGAATTAAACAATACTTACCTTTACTGCATGTGGTGATACATTGGCGTTTCTTATGCTATTTCCTTTTTCTTTTTAATGCTGGTTGAAACCCAGTAAATTGACTTCACATCTCAATAAAAGGTTAGAATATGCAATTCTGAACAATCCCAGCTCTGCCACCTATCAGCTGTGTGACCTGGGACAAGATACTTAAGCTCTCTGTGCCTCAGTTACCTCATCTATAAGGAGGGGATAATAATACCTACAACAGTGAGTTGTTCAGCAGATCAAAGAAATATTTCAAATATTTCAAAAAGCACCTATAAAGCGCTTAACAGTAACCACTTCCAAATTTCAACTGAGGGAAACTGAGGCTCAGAAAAGGAAAGCAACTTGCCCAGTGTTGCCCTGCTAGTAAAATGCATCACCCAGCCTGGTACACTAGCTAAGAGCTGGAGCATTAGAGCAAGACCACACAGGCTCGAATCCCAGCTCTGCCACTTTCTTAGCACATGGCCTCAGGCCTATGTCCTTAACCACAATGCCATACCAAGTTTTCTGTGGCATAAAAGAGGATAACATTCACATTAATTCCTCACTCCCCAGACAACTAAGATGCTCCCTGACTTGCCAGTTGTTCTGGTTTCCCCTGAGGCTGCCAATTTGGATAGCAGGTTGGATCCCCATCCCTTCAGTTTTAGGTGCACTTGAAGACACTGGGCCCTTTCTGTGCATCAGCCCCAGTGATGGACCCTGGAGACAACATGGTGAGCAAACCCAACTAGGAAGCTTACAATTCAGTGTGGAGGAAGACATTAAAAAAATACTCAAACTCATTCTTTCAACAAACATTTATTGAGCACCTGCTAAGTGCCAGGCACTGTGGCAGGCCTGCAGGAATACAGTGGTGAACAAAAGCAGACCATGTCCCTACCCCTCACGGAGCTTACAGTCTAGCAGGGTAAGTCATCCAGCAACCCCCTAATAAAGGTCTAACTACAAACTGTGGTCAGTGCCTTTAGAAATGGAAAGAATATCCTAGAATAAGGGTCCCTGGCCCAAACTGCAGGGTCAGGAAGGGCTTAAGGATGCTGAAAAGCAAAACGAGCAAGTCAGGGGGTAGGGGAGTGAGAGGCTGCTCAGGAACACAGTGGGATAGGTGATGAATGCAGTCCCCAACAAGGTGAGTTTGAGGAATTCTTTGGGCCATCAGTCAAGTGGAGATGCCAAGTTTGGATACATAAAGCTAAGGGAAGAGCCAGGAGAAAGAGAAGGGCCAGAGAGTTAAGAGGAAAAGCAGCAGAGTATGGTCTCAATGCAAGGAAAGATGAAGTAGCAGTGGTCAACCACTTCAAGAGGAAAACCAAAAAACCACCTGCAGGATCTGGCAGATGCTGGGGGTTAATGCTTACATAGGAGTAGGCAAGTGCAGGCAACTCTTTGCAGGGGTCAGCAGTGAAGGAAGGGTGATGGGGTGCTGGTCAGGAGCAGGAGGGAGAGAAGGTGGGTCAGCAAAGACAAAAGGAACACTGGCACAGGTCAAAGTCAATAGAGGATCAAGCAAGGAGGGCAGCAGAAAACCTGCCAGGAGAGAAAAAGTGATTGATGATGTCAGATTCTAGAGCAATTAGCAGAAACTGGGACCCAGAGCACAGGAGGAGGAAATGGCCTGAGCAAGAAGGGACTCCTCATCTTTAACACAGGAAAGGGAAATCAACGTGCAGCCTTGGGGTCCACAAGTTGTAGGGAGTTCTATTGCTATGGCTTCTGTTTTGTTTTTTGAAGCAGAAGAGAAAGTCTGAAGGTAAAAAGAACATTTGAAAGAGTCACTGCAGAGAAGAGACAAGAGTGGATCAGAAAAATATAGTAGAACTGCTAGGCAGGGTGGCCAATGACCCTCGACTGGTGGCAACGCTCATCTGCTCTGCCACGGGACATTCCCCAACCAAGCTTAGCATCTTCTGGGCTGATGAGTGCTATGAAAAAGCTGGGGGCCCGAGGACGTTGGGGTGGACAGGGTCCCCTGAGGAAATCCTCTTAGAACTGAGGGGTCAACACTGGAGGAAACTGCAAAGGGTATGGGATAAACATTCCTCGTGATGTAAACAGCAGGGGCAAAGGCCCTGCAGCAGAAAGGAGTGAGACCCTTTGGAGTAACACAAAGACCCTGGTGACAGGAGCTCAGAAAGAGACACTGATGAAAGACTCGAAGCCAGTGGAGGTCAGATGGGAGGATGGGATGGAAGGGTGCTTGAAGACCACAGTGAGGCTTTCTTGGTCTTTATTTTTAAGAGGAATAGGACACTTCTGAAGAGTAGTGTCAAGTGCCAAGGAAGATCAGGAGGGCTTTTCCCCACACCAGCCCTAGGACTTTGGACTCTGGGAGCCTCAGTTTGCTCATCCAGGAAGAGGAATTTAAAATGCTCTACTCACAGGGAATGTTGTCGGAATTAAATCAGACTTTGTATGAAAATACAGTACTCAGTGAAGTGCCTGGCAGAGAGCAGCGGCTCAGCCAGGTCTCATACAACAAACCCTCTGTACCTCATCCTACCACAAGCCCTGTGACATCTTAGGACCACTCTGCATCTTTTTTCCTGCTGAAACCTAGCACTGTGCCCAGCACATAGTAGACCCTCAATAAATGCTTGTTGATGGATCAAATCATCTCTAAGCTTTAGAGTTATCAAATGCCTGGTCCACCAACCCAGGGAAATCAGTCATTTGGGTTTCTGAACTATGTCCAGATGGATACCACAGACTTCTCCTATGCCCCCACCTGATGTGGTTGTGCTCAGTGTACAGTGGGCCTACAGCCAACATTTCCTAAACAGGAAGCCCTCTATGATAGGGCTCCCACAGGTAAGGGATATCCTGAGATCCTCCACCATTTTCCAAGAGGGCTAGGTCACAAAGGGTGGCTATTCTTCAACAGCGCTGCAAGACACCGGCAGCACACAGGTTCTAAAACAACAAGTTGAAATGTACTCGCCAAGAAAGCCACCGACCTACAAAGAAACCCTTATCGCTGATCTTGCAATGAGCACCAACCTCCCCTTTGCAAGAGCTGAGATCAAAAGATAAAGAAGCTATCGAAAAGCCATCTGCCCACTTAAAATAATATCACAAGTCATGTTAGGAACCACAGACCTGGGGCCAGATACCAAAACAATTGTCTGAACAAGCTGCTTCAATTTCTCCTTAAAACCGCCCATGTATGTTAAAAGAAAAACACCCTCCCCACCCACCTTGGCCCTGCAAGGTTTTGATTTCTTTGTTCTCTGTCTTTTACACTCTTTAAAATGACCAAACTCCTTTACCCAAACTGTCGCATCTTGCAGACAGGGTTCCCATGACAGCCGGCGGGGATGACAGCTTGGGAAAGTGATAGAAATGAAGGTGGCTCTGGGGCACTGGACCTGCTCAGTATCTTGATCTGGGTGGTGGTTACATAAGTGTATACATATGTACAAATCCACTGGGCTGTACATGGAAGATCAGTACACTTTATGTAGGTATACCTTGATAAACCAAAAAGAAAACAAAAAGGTAAAAGGAAAGCATGACATGCTGGGAACACCAACAGTGAAATCCAGAATTTGCCCTGAATTATGCCAGGCTTTCTAGAGGATCCATAGTTTAAAAAAAATAGAAAAAAGAATATGTCCCTGGCATTTCTTCCCTGGCCCTGTCACTCACTAGCTGAGAGGCTTTGAGCAAGCTGGCTCACCTCTCTGAGCTACCTGTTTCCCCTCTATTAAATGGGGATAATCATCACAACACAGCATGCATAGCAGGCCTCACAGAGAGAATGGATCTGATGTTCATAGCACAGAAATCAGTAAATGCTGGCCAGTTATCTTTTGCAGCTACCACCATGCTTCAGTTACCTTGCCCATGTTTGCTGCATCCAATCCAACCATGGGAATTGACTGTCATTCCCCTTAGCAGAGGAAACGAAGGCAAGGCCACAGGGCTAATGGGCGGAGCCAAATTTAGGAGAGAAATCCAGGGAGTACATGTGACTCCCTAAATACTAACACTAGCTAACACCTGTATGATACTACTTTGAGCCAGAGTTGGTTCTGAGCACCTTTACTCGTATCCCATAAAGTAAGTGCTAAAATTCTATTTTACAGATGAGGGTCTTGAGGCACATTGTGGTTAAATGCACTTGCCAAGCGTACAAGGCCAATAAGTGGCAGGGCCAGGATTTCAACCCAGGCAATCTATGCCAGAATCCACACTCCTAATGCTGTAAGAAAAGCCATGCTGCCTGCCCCCTTTAGATGAAGTCTCAGGTTATGGTGGGGCTCACAGGTGGGTGAGTGGGTGCTTACCTCCCTGCTCAGTTACCCAGGCACATCTGCCCACCAGCCCTGAGCTAGACCTTTTTCTCAACTACTCACATCCTAAGGCCTTCCCAGATCCCACAAATGTCTCACTGCAGCCAGTGGCTTTTGACCAAGCACACACATACAAGGTCCAAAAAGCATTTTCCCACTTCCATTTACAGTCCTCCCAGGAGTAGGGAAATGTGTGCATTTTAAGGAGAATCTAGTGATCCCAGGCCAGACTTAGGTGACCACAAAAAGAATCAGGCCTAGCTGCTGCCCCTGAAAAACTCATAGTTGGATCGAGGAAACCTAGGGAAATCTTCTACCGGGGCCTCCTGGGGTATAACTATTTCTCCCTGTCCCTGAATGATCACAGGTGGTGTGGCCAAAAACAAGGGACAAGAACTTCAAGTCCAGTACCCATCTGGTTCTGTCTCTCTCCCACAGCCACTGCTTCCTTGTGAAAGCATGGGCTCAGCCCCTCGCCTTCGCAGGAGGACTCAGAATAGACTACAGCATAACAGTAGAGTACACAGGCTTCAAGGTCAGGCATGGTTGAATTGGAAGAGCCAGGTGCCATCCCTGCTTCAACCAGTTTGTCCACCTCTGGAACCCTGGTTTCCTGCTCTGTCAGAAAGAGAATCGGGTCTACCCTGACTGGCAAAGCCCCTGGTCCACACTACACCACTGCAGTTCTCTCCACTCTAGCACACTGTCGATCATTCACACCAAGCTCATTACCACCCCCAGGACCTCTGCACTTGCTCTTTCCTCTACCTAGCACACCCTTGTTCCATATATGCACATAACTGTTCTTCATCATTCAGGAATTAAATGAAACCTCCTCAGAAAAGTCCTCCCTGTTCCTTTTTCTACAAACTCTCCCCCACCTCCCCACCAGATCTGTGCATAACTCTTCTTCATCATTTAGGACTCACCTCCTCAAAGGCCCTCCCTTTAACAGCATGTCTAACACAGCCATTCCCTCCCAACCTATCCCCTTACTCCCTTCAGCAGCTAATTTTGTCCTTATTTATCCTATCTGCTTCCTTGCTCGTTTGTTCAAACTGTCTCCCACAGGAGCCTGTATGAATCTTTGAGGGCAGGGTAGATGTCTGTCTTGCTCAGGACTTTACAGTGGAACTCAATAAATGAATGAATAAAACCCCAGTTAAACAGTGCCTAGCACATGTTTGATCTCCATCACTCTTTGACTAACTGACTCAATGCACCCTCCTCCCTGTCCTGGAGAGCAGGCCTGAGGGGTTCCTGGGTCGGAATGCTTGTCCTCCATCCCAGACACAGCCCTGCGTTGGCGGAGGTGGCGCTGGCTGACATTACCTGCGCCTCACCGGCTTCATGCAGCTCTTCAGCTGCCTGGCCTCAGCCTCCACGGGACCCTGGCACTCGGGCTGTGGCTCCAGCTGCGGCTGCTGGGGCAGCCCTTCAGCATCAGTGGGTGTGGGAGCGGGTGCGATCCGGAGCAGGACTGTGTAGTTGCGGCCGTGGTTGTTGGCCCAGAAAGTGCCCTCGGGGGTCTCATAGCGCACCACGAAGTCGAGGCGCGCCCCATCGCCCGCGCCCTCAGCAAAGGGCAGCTGAAAGGCAAAGCGGTCAGTGCGGCCGCCGTCGTCGGGCGAGGAGGCGGACGCCTGGCCGGGGCCTAGGCCGAGCCCCGGATCCAGGATGGGATCTCCTGCTCCTGTTCCTCCCGCTCCTGCCCACGGTGGGCTGCGCGGGACGTAGCGCGCTGGGTGGTCGCAGAAGGAAGCCCAGCCGTCGTGTGAGGCCCGCACGTGCACCGCCTTCTCGAACGAGCGGTTCAGCACGCGTACCAACCCGCGCAGCACTGGCGGGCGGCCCCCGGGCACCCACACCCCGGCACCCCCGGGGACCGCTCCGGGAGGCGGCAGCAGCGCCTCCAGCTCCACCATGACGCGCCCCAAGCGCTCCAGACGGCCCGGCGCGGGCGGCAGCGAAAATGTGGGGACCAAGTAAAACCCCCCGCCAGCGGGGACGGGGCACAGCGGCGAGGGCTCGGGGCAAGCCTCCTCTTCCTCCTCCCCTTCATCCCCATCCTCGCCATCGTCGTCTTCGTCGGCCCCGCCGCCGCCGCCGCCGCCATCTTGCCCGGCTGCCGCCGCCATCTTGCCCGCCCCGGGCCCGCCCCACGGCCGGTAGCGGCGCAACTGCGCCAGCGGCAGCCCCAGGGCCTCGTCGGCGAAGAGCACCCTCCGCGGGGCCACCGCCGCCTCTACCGAGGTGCGGGGCTCACCCGCGGCTGGCGAGGGGGGCGCGGGATGCCGCAGCGGGGGCTCCACAGGGGCCGTACGCGCCATATCGGCGGCGGCGGCGGCGGCACCGACGGCACCGGCGGCGGGACCGGCGGGGGCAGGGCCTGAAGGGGCGGGCAGCCAATAGGAAAGCCAGCGCGGGAGGATACGGCTCACGGGGGCGTAGGCGGCGAGATGAAGACAGGTATAGCAGAGAGCCAATGGGCAGCCACGCGCGGATGACGTACAGTGAATTGAGAGCAAGAGAAGCACGCAGCCAATGGGGATGCCCGGGAGTGGGCGGTGTAGGGGGCGGGATGATCGGGGAATCAATGAAAAGGCCGGAATATGGTGGTGCGGAATCCAGGATGAAGATAGCAGAAGCAGGGCAGCTAATGCGGAAGCCTGAGCGAGAGCGACATGTGGGCGGTGGGAAAAGTGGAATGGCTGCAGGCGATGAGGGCAGCCGGGAAGTAACGCAGAGGCCTGAAAAGTGGGAGATCCCGCGGGTTGCGTAGGCAGTAGAACGGAAGCTAGAGACAGAGAACAGCCAATGAACAGCTGCTCGCGGAGTGACGATAATGGCTATAGCGAGCCAATTGGGAGTCTTGTGAGCGTGCACTAGGGCTTCGAGGGGCGGTGTCGAGGAGGAACTAGCCAATATGAAAGCTAAAAAGAACCCAAGAGGCGGGTGTGTCAGCGGCCACGGAGGTGGGACCATAGGTGGCCGAGCCAATGGAGGTGGAGGCTGAAGGCGGGAGTGAGGAAGAGAGATGGCGGATAGCCAATGAGAGAGCCAGGGTGAAGGCGGCGAGCCCTCAAAGGGCAGTGTTAGTATGGCATGAACCAATGCCGAGGCTAGAAAGTGTAGTAGAATGGAGGGTGGGCTTGGAGGCGAGACAGGGAAAAAAGCAAAGCCGGCGCGGATGGTGTAGGTGGTGTGAAGGGAGGCATGAGTAGCCAATAAGAAGGCCAGAGGGGAGGATGCTGTATAGGCAGAGTCTGAGCTATTGGGTGGTCGGATTAGGAAAAATGTGCCTCTCAGGGATGGGGTTACTCTCTCCCTAACCCTCCGTGACTCCCTATTGCCCCAGGAATACCCAGAGCCCCTGAAGGCCTAGACCACACCCTGGTGTGTGGCCTAAGAAAGTGAAAAGGACTCTCCTGTTGCAGTTAGTTACTGGGTCCTCCCTGCCCAACTCCAACCTTTGCTTGAGCAGTGCCGCAAGCCGAAAATGCCCCTGATTGTTGGCTGGGCGCCGGGGCTCACGACTGTAATCCCAGCACTTTGGGAGGCCGAGGCCAGCAGATAACAAGGGCAGGAGTTCGAGATCAGTCTAGCCAAAATAGTGAAGCCCCATCTCTACTAAAAAATAAAAAAAATTAACCGGGTGTGGTGTTGTGTGCCTGTAATCCCAGTTACTCCAGAGGCTGAGGCAGGAGAATCGTGTGAACCCAGGAGGCAGAGGTTGCAGTGAGTCGAGATTGTTCCATTGCACTCCAGCCCGGGAGACAGTCCGATTCCGTCTCAAAAAAGAAAAAATGCCCCTGATTGTCAGCCCCAAGCACTCTCCAGGAATTGGTACTATTGTTGAATGAATAGCCAAATAGGAAATTGAACTTTCTGAAGGATTCACTTTTTTTGATTTCAGCTCATTAATCACTGAGCCTGACTGTGTGCTGCCAGAAGTTGACTGGGCATATAGGTAGCCTCTGACTAATAGAATCACAATCAAAGCCCTGTCTTTTGCCCAACATGACACTCCACACCCCACAGGGGCCTCACTTCCCCGCTTTCTCTGCTCCTACTGTTCCCTCTCCCAAGAGTGCTGTTCTTTCTGCTGCTTCCCTCTTGTAAACTCCTTTCACTCTCCCTCTGTAGTCTCACCTTCTGTGGGAACTCAACTGTAGCTTTTGTCCACTGAACACATCCATTCAGACATTCCTCCTCCATCCTGGGAAGATGTACTGAACACCTACTGAGTGCCAGGTTCTGAGCATGCTGTTATCTCATTGGAATCTCACAGCATCCTAGGAGGGAGGTGATCTTTCCAGCAGCCCCTCTCCCCAGGTCTCCATGTCCAGGATGTCCATGAGTTAGAAAGGAATATGTTCAGCTGCAATTAACAGAAAAATCATAAAATAATGGGGGCTTAAGCAAGATAGAACTTTATTTTTTCTCACCTAAAAGTTCAAGCTGGCAAATAGTCCGGGGACTCCTCCCTGCCTACCTGGTTTGGGTATCGTCTGTCCTGATCTGGCCCCGAGACTCTCAGTCTTCAACAAATCCTTTTGGCTCTCTATTAAAAATATTTCCCAAATACCCCTCTTCTCACCACCTCCACTGCCAACACTATCACCAGTCACCTAGACTACTACAGTAGCCAGCTCCTTGCTGGTCCCCTGCTTCCACATTCAGTCCCTAGACCCCATTGGACACTTAGCAGTCAGGGGCTTCCTGTTAAATTCTAACACAGTTTATGTTTCTCCTATGCTTGCAACCCTCTCATGCCTTCCACCTCACTCAGTGTTGAAGCCAAAGTCCTTACCATGGCCTACAAGTTCCTGCGTGGTCTAACCTCCGAGTCCGCTCTCTGACCTCACCTCCAACTTCTCTTCTTGTTCCCTCCACACTAACCACACCAGCCTTCTTGTAGACTTTGAACAAATCAGGTACACTCCCACCTCAGGACCTTTGCCCTGGCTGTTTCCTTTGGAGTTCCTCAGATATCTAGCTGCTCCCTCCCTCATCTCCTTCAAGTCTTTGTCAGAGGCCCCCTTCTCTGGGGACTTTTCCTGACCTGTTTAGTCCTTCCCACTCTTCCCCAACTCCTAGCCCAGAAGCCCTCCATGAGAGAGGATATAGTCCAGTATAGAGGGGAGGTCCTGACCCCCAGCCCCCATTCTGCAAGGATCCTGGCTTTCAGCAGTAGTAGCATCTCCTTCTCACACCCTGGGCCCTGCCCAAGGGGCCAGCCGACATTCTGGGCCACCACCCTCACTCCATTTGCCTCCTATCTCTCTGGCCACTCTCTTTCATGAAGTGAGTGACACTAAGGGATGGATGGTCTGGGTAAGGCGTAAGGAGGATGCAGCCCACACCTCTGATCCTGAGAGAGAAAACTAGACCCCTTTTCCAGGAAGGGACAGGTGTGGGGGCAGGGAACAAGGCTTCTGCTGATAGAACTGGCCTGGTTTATCATTACACAGGAGATGTAGGGAACATTCCGACCCAAGCCTGCAGGGAACAAGGGGTCATTAACCTTGGGAACATCACTGCAAGGGGTCATTAATCTTGGAAGCATCACTGCAAGGGGTCATTAACCTTGGGGGCATCACTAGAGTCGGCTCCCCAGGTCTCCTTCCTGACATGCATGCCCTTCACCCCCTCCCTTGCTCCCTCCCACATGCTGCGACATCTGTTAAACACCTGCTGTTCACGGGGTCCCTGCAGGCCTCCAAGCAGGGGACCTCATCCCACCTTGGTGCCTCCCCTGCCTGTCCAACACATCGAACACATGCCATTTTTTGGATCTCAGATGTGTCCCACCAACTCAGAAGCCTCAACCAGCGAAAGTTTTGTTTTGAACTAATGGTAGAGAGGGTTGGGTTTTTTTTTTTTTAATTGTTGTTGGCTGATTCTTTTAAGGTCTTTTTTTTTTTCTATTCGAGCTTTTTTTTTCTTGTCTTCACAAAGCCAGGCCATCAGGCCCACTCTGGGCTTTTCCAGAAGGGTGAGTCTGAGTTGAGGAAGCAGGCCCTCCTTTTTATGAGGGCTTAGAAGGTGGAGGGAGGAAAGGGGACAAATGGGTGAAGGGGTGGGTCTTGGCTA
This sequence comes from Callithrix jacchus, assembly GCF_049354715.1. Classification (NCBI taxonomy): domain Eukaryota; kingdom Metazoa; phylum Chordata; class Mammalia; order Primates; family Cebidae; genus Callithrix; species Callithrix jacchus. The sequence goes on along the minus strand of NC_133524.1, from coordinate 49,806,023 downwards.
CCAGATTTGTACCATGTAAATAAAAAGCTTTTTCCAATTTCTCTTCCCCAGGTCTGAAGCCAGTCTTGTAAAGGGCTGGAGTGGATGTGAACGACTAGAACCCTGGGCTTTGCAGGGTGCTGGAAGCTGGAAGTCTCTGTCATGGCCTGTCAGAAGAAGCCCCTGGGGGCTGGTCTACCATGTTGACCACTGACTGGAGATTGTGCCTGCTGAGGTCAAGAAATGTAGCCGCTAATTGCTGTAACCTAAAAACCTCACAAGCTTCAAGTCTCCAAGGACTCTCCAAATCCCAGAATCTCCCTGTCATCACATCCTAGAATTTAAAACCTGAGACCATCAACTTCAAGAAAACTTGGGGATTTCAAAACCTGGCACCAAAGAAAGCAGGACCCACACTCGCCAGCTCTGTGATCTTGGGCAAGTTGCTTGACTACTTATGCCTCCATTTCCTTCATCTGTATAGCAGCAACACAATAATGATGAGATGGAGCTCAAGGGGCCATGGTGAGGTTTGAACGTGATCACTTGTGAGATGTGTTCAGCGCTGTATCTGACCCACTGAAAATTCAAGATAAACATCAGCTACTGAGATGATGGTGGATATTTGGAATCCTAAATCCTTGGAAACTAGGGCTTTTCAAAGTAAAATATCCCAAAGGCTGGGGGCCCCAGAAGCATCAGGCCATGATGTTCCTGAAACTAGAGGGTCAGTATCCCAGTGGGCCTATGGACTTCTTCGTGCGGATGGACGCATTAATACTGGGGACCTTCCCAGTGGGGCGGTGGCTGGGTCAGGGCACTCAAGCCCCAAAGTGTGATGAGGCAAGACTTTCCTCTCTTTCCTCATTCAGTAACTGTCAGTGGATTCTGGGAGCCAGTGATTCTTCGACTCTTCGATTCCGTGAATTGTAGGGGATGACGGTGGGCTCCCTCTTTCTCCTCCGTGAAGTAACTTACATGGCTCTCACCCTCTGTGGGAGGGTTGTTGCAGGGGGGTCCAGAACTCCCCTCTCTGGGTAGAGCAGTGGGGACCATACCAATTCCATCTATGGGGAAATTGAGGCCTGGAGCAGGGCGAGGCCTCTGGAAACTCGGCCCTATTCCTGTCCCTTTCCCTGGCATTTTCCATCCACACATAGGGCTTCAGTTTCTCTCTTTCCCCAGAGACCCTCAAATATCCTCTCACTCACAGAATGGTGTCTCTGCCTGCCTCAGGATGGCCCTGTGATTTATTTTAGTTCTTTTCCCTGGTTGCTTTTTTTTTTCCAAACTTTACACACTTTTGTTTTAAAAACGTGGTTTCTCATGAACCCTGTTATCTCATTGATACCTCTCACCTTTGTGGTGAAGGGAAGAAATCATATTTTCAGATGACTCGTAAAGGGCAAAGAAAAAACCCAAAATTTGAAAATTTCCGTTTAAGTCTCATAATCAAGAAAAAGAGAAACAGAGAGAGAGAGAGAGAGAGAGAGAGAGAGAGAGAGGAGAGAGAGAACTATGAGAAACCCCCCCGTGATTATCAGCGCACACACTCATCGAAAAAAAATTTGGATTATTAGAAGAGAGAGGTCTGTGGCTTCCACACCGTGGTTTTTCTTCTCGGTATAAAAGCAAAGTTGTTTTTGATACGTGACAGTTTCCCACAAGCCAGGCTGATCCTTTTCTGTCGGTCCACTTTACCAAGGTGAGTGTCCCCGCTCTCCACTACCAGATGTGGGCCCCATTGAAGGAGATGGCAGAGAGGTAGGCACTGCGGGGTCAGGGCCTTCTGATACAGTGGGATGCACCCAGCTACCATGATTCCAGCCAGGTAAGGTCTTTAAGAAAATAATAATAGAATAAATGGCAGAAGACTTAAAGTTGAAGTACTTAATCAGGAGCAAAGCTAAATAAATTCAACAATTGATACGTAGATGGGTAGGATTTTTAAAATATATCAGCTCCGGGTCTTTACGGATTTCAGAGCTTTGAACAACTTGAAATGCTGTTCAGGTGCGACTGGAAATTTCAACTGCATCTCTCTCATCTCTTTGTCTCTTAGCTCTTGATGCCTCTCATCCTTCTCTGTCTCTCTGCTCACCCTGTCTCGCTCTTTTACGTTTCTCTGTCTCTCTTTCTCCCACCATCTGTCTGTCGCTACACTTAGACTCTCTTTCCCCGCATCTCTCCTGGCCTCAGACCATCTCCCCTGTGTCTCCTCCATCTTGACCACACTCCATCGATCTCCTTTCCTCCGTCTCTCCCGCGCTCTTTTCTTGCCTTCCCCTGCCTGCCTTCCCACCCAGCATCCAGCCTAGAGCTTTGTACACAGCTGGCGCTTAATAATTGTAATGTCACTGAGGACCTTTACATCTTACGAGAGCGAGCATCAGTTCTGTTCACCCTGGTAGCAGGAGGATTGCAAGGTGCCCGAGCAAGCTGAGCACTTAACTGAACTTTGCTTGTGTCGCTTTAGAGGAGACCCTCTGTGGGGGGCGGGGGGGACTGGGGGCACTTCGCGCCATTGTCAACCATGGTTTAGCTGTGTGGACCTACCCCAGGATTGCATGTGTGTGACCAGAGCCCATGTTCAGGAAGCGAGCAGGTTGTTCACGGCTGGGGTGAGCTTGATTCTGCAGGCTTAGCAAAGCGTTTGGCACACAGTAAGTGTTCACGAAGTGTTAACTATTAGTATTTCTGTAACCAAATTAGAATCATGCTTTATATTCGCTTTGTTCCTGCTTTATTCAATTAATAGTAGTGCTTTTGAAGCTTACTAAAAATGGTTTAAACA